>NC_137359.1:15633934-16233934 GCF_965287045.1 Carcharhinus amblyrhynchos
GTGGTAGGGAGGGGGAGAGAGAGTGTGGGAGAGAGAGAGTGTGTGAGAGAGAGAGTGTGGAGGGAGAGAGTGTGTGAGAGAGAGAGTGTGTGAGGAGAGGAGAGTGTGTGAGAGAGGGGAGAGAGGTGTGAGAGAGAGAGTGTGGTGAGAGAGAGAGTGTGAGAGAGAGAGTGTGTGAGAGAGAGAGTGTGTGAGAGAGAGAGTGTGTGAGAGAGAGAGTGTGTGAGAGAGAGTGAGTGTGAGAGAGTGTGTGTGAGAGGAGTGAGTGTGAGAGAGAGGTGTGTGAGTGTGAGAGAGAGAGTGGAGTGGAGAGAGAGTGTGTGTGAGAGAAGAGAGTGGGTGAGAGAGAGAGTGTGTGAGAGAGTGTGTGTGAGAGAGAGTGTGTGTGTGAGAGAGAGAGTGTGTGAGAGAGAGGTGTGTGAGAGAGAGAGTGTGTGAGAGAGAGAGAGTGTGTGTGTGAGAGAGTGTGTGTGTGAGAGAGAGAGTGTGAGAGAGAGAGAGTGAGAGAGATGTGTGTGTGAGAGAGTGTGTGTGAGAGGTGTGTGTGTGAGAGAGAGAGTGTGTGTGTGAGAGAGAGTGTGTGTGAGAGAGAGAGAGAGTGTGTATGAGAGAGAGAGAGTGTGAGAGAGAGTGTGTGTGTGAGAGAGGAGTGTGTGTGAGAGAGTGTGTGTGTGAGAGAGAGTGTGTGTGTGAGAGAGAGAGTGAGTGTGAGAGAGAGTGTGTGTGTGAGAGAGAGTGTGTGTGAGAGAGAGTGTGTGTGTGAGAGAGAGTGTGTGTGTGTGTGTGTGAGAGAGAGAGTGTGTGAGAGAGAGTGTGTGTGTGAGAGAGTGTGTGTGTGTGTGAGGGCAAGTGGGGGTGTATGTGAGGGGATGCTGGGGGCAGGGGGGATGGGGAGAGGGCAATGGGAGGAGGAGAGGTAGATGCAGGGGTTAAGGGTATGGGAGAGGAAGGTGGGGATGGGGAAGGAGGGAGTGGGGAATATGAAGATGGGGAGTTGGAGGGTAGGGGAGGGGAAGGAGGAGGAACAGCAAGGATAGGCAGCAGCAAGTCCTGCCAGTCAAAATTAGCAGAGGTGAGAGTAATGGGGTCATCTAGTCTTCACAAAGGACATGTCGGCTTTACATTTCAGACATTTCCAGAGAGTTTGGTCCCATTGTGAATGGCTCATTGCCCTGACGACGCTGGGGAAATGTGCTTTGAAACTGCCATGGCCGACTTGTGGTGATCAGAGAGCCAATGTTAGATTCAGCGTGAAGTTCGTACCTGAGCTGTCGCATTCTCCACCTTCAGGTTTTTGATGCTGGACTTCACGCTGATGTCAGCACGAATGATGAGGTGAATGGAACTGAGTGAAGCATATTCCTGCAATTTCAAAAACACCGTTTACACCAAACTCCAATCCCCCTGCCACACCTCCCCCCCACCCCCGCCCCCAGCACGCTGCTTTCTATCCGGCGTCACCAAACAAGAGAAGGCCACCAGTGAGCACCAAGATGGTCATGCAAAGCTTTGGATGGCTTCAGCACTCAAGGAATTGTTCCAACACAAACCTTATCCAAGCGACCATTCTTCACACCAGAACTGAGAGCAGTAAGAGTCAGTCCCTTGATATTCAATGACATTACCATCGCTGAATCCCCAACCCATCAACGCCCTTGGGGTTACCATTGACCACAAACTCAACTGGGCCCAGCCATATCAATACTGTGGCTACAAGAGCAGGTCAGAGGCTGGGAATCCTGCAGTGAGTAACTCACCTCCTGACTCCCCAAAGCCTGTCCACCATCTACAAGGCACAAGTCAGGAGTGTGATGGAATACTCCCCACTTGCCTGGATGGGTGCAGCTCCAACAACACTCAAGAAGCTCGACACCATCCCAGGACAAAGCAGCCCCGCTTGATTGGCCCCCCATCCACAAACATTCAC
This sequence comes from Carcharhinus amblyrhynchos, assembly GCF_965287045.1. NCBI lineage: Eukaryota > Metazoa > Chordata > Chondrichthyes > Carcharhiniformes > Carcharhinidae > Carcharhinus > Carcharhinus amblyrhynchos. The sequence goes on from NC_137359.1 coordinate 15,635,862, forward strand.
TCCCTCCACCACCGACGCTCAGTAGCAGCCGTGTGTACCATCTACAAGATGCACTGCAGCAACTCACCAAGGCTCCTCAGACAGCACCTTCCAAACCCACCACCACTTCCATCTAGAAGGACAAGGGCAGCAGATACCTGGGAACACCACCACCTGCAAGTTCACCTCCGAGTCACTCACCATCCTGACTTGGAAATATATCGGCCATTCCTTCACTGTCAGTGGGTCAAAATCCTGGAACTCCCTCCCTAACAGCACTGTGGGTGTACCTACACCACACAGACTGACTGATGTCCAATAACAATCCTGGAACTCCCTCCCTAACAGCACTGTGAGTGTACCTACACCACATGGACCGACTGATGTCCAATAACAATCCTGGAACTCCCTCCCTAACAGCACGGTGGGTGTACCTACACACATGAACTGAAGTGGGTTCAAGAAGGCAGCTCACCACCACCTTCTCAAGGGGCAAATAGCGATGGGCAATAAATGCTGGCCAGCCAGCAACACACATATCCATTGAATGAATAAAAATATTCACTATAAGCCCAATAATTCAACTTCCAACATGTACACATGAAAGAGAAGATCCCTATCTATCACAGAATCCTACAGAACAGAAGAGGCCTTAAGTCCATCAGGTTTGCACTGACTCTCTTACCCTGGCCGTCTCCCCCACCCTACCTATGTAACCATACACATTTAGCATGGCCAATCCACCTAACCTACACATCTTTGGACACTAAAGGGCAATTTAGCATGGCCAATCCACCCTAACCTACACATCTTTGGACACTAAGGGACAATTTAGCATGGCCAATCCACCTAACCCGCACATCTTTGGACACTAAAGGGCAATTTAGCATGGCCAGTCCACCCTAACCTACACATCTTTGGACTGAGGAGGAAACCAGAGCACCCAGGGAAATCTCAGGGAGAATGTGCAAACTCTACACAGACAGTGACCCAAGCTGGGAATTGAACCCGGATCCCTGGCACTGTGAGGCAGCAGTGCTAACCACTGTGCCACTGTACCTGCAAAGATCAGCAGTGGGAATTGTGGCCAATCTGTTCCTTTGTTGGGTCCCACAGAGCAACTGGTGTGCCTTCACCACTGGGATCAGCAGTAGTATTTGGATCAGGATTGAGCCGGGAAAGTCAGATCTCAAACTCCCTCTACCCTACTCCAACCCCCTTCATTTTCACATCGGAAGAGCAATGCTTATCCAGATTTGTCACTCTTGTGGTATCCCAGTAAAATTGACAATTTAATGTCAATTTCAGAACAGAGGAGACCAGTCAGCCCCTTGAGCCTGCTCCTCCAGTCAATGCAATCATGATTGATTGCGAATTTTATCTCCACCACCCGCTCGACTCCATAAACCTTAATAATATGAACGTTGGTCAGTTTTAAACTCAGGAATTAAAGAATGGACTGAGGTGGTTCTTCCTTGCTCACTTCCTTGGTCAAACCTCAACGCCATCGAGACCTTATTTCCACCAATTCTGAGCTGGAATAATCTCACAATCCAATTGTCTGGAAAGCTTACCTCCAGAAAGGTGCTGTTCCACAAGCGGCACTGATTTTCACTGTCGTTGAGATGTCAAGGATTTGCAGAGGGCACTGGAAGACAATGCAGTTGGCAGTCCCCAGCTCACAGTCCTGTGGGGAAATAGGACAAAAATTGAGGTTCCAACTCAATTTGCAAATGGGACAATACATCACATGCCTCACTGGTTACTTGAATGAAACTGTGTGTACATGGGAGTGATCTGATGAATCTTGCATTCTAATAACTCTCCCATCGAAGACCGTCCCTCTAGTTCTCTAACTTCCCCCCATCAAAAACCATCCCTCTAATTCACTCACTCTCCCATCGAAGACCATCGCTCTAATCCCCGAACTCTCCATCGAACACCATCCCTCTAATCCCCTAACTCTCCATCAAAGAGCATTCCCCAATCCCTTAATTCTCCCATTGAAGACCATCCCTCTTGATTGCTTGCTGGCAATGTGGAACAGAAGAGGGGGGCTGTGGGAGGTTCAATGAACAATGCGATGGTTTGGGGTTAACTCTGAACCTATCAATGAAAACCTAACGATTGCCATCTCCACTGTCCCCATTCAAAGCTGTCGAATTGAAGAATGTATTTCACAGCATGGCTGACTTACCAGAGTCAACTTCTTCTTTCCTTCTGTTTGGTGAGCGATTGAATGTTTATGACTGGCACTGGCACGTGGTGACCTCTCTGTGTTCCATTTCACTTGCGTATTGTTACTAAACGCCTGTCAGTTCAGACAAAATTATTAGAGGACCATCGTCACAAAAGCATTTCCCAAATTCTGAGTCCACCCGACGAGGGAAGGTATCGGGGTGTTCGTAACCCGAGGTTATAGAGTCACAGAGGTTTACAGAATGGGAACAGGCCCTTCAGCCCAACTTGTCCATGCCGCCCTTTTTTAAAACCCTGAAGCTAGTCCCAATTGCCCACATTTGGCCCATATCCCTCTATACCCATCTTATCCATGTAATTGTCCAAATGCTTTTTAAAAGACAAAATTATACCCACCTCTACTACTCCCTCTGGCAGCTCGTTCCAGACACTCACCACCCTCTGTGTGAAGAAATTGCCCCCTGGACCCTTTTGTATTTCTCCACTCTCACCTTAAACCTATGCCCTCTAGTTTTAGACTCCCTACCTTTTGGAAAAGATGTTGACTATCTCCCTTTTCTATTTTATAGACCTCTGTAAGATCACCCCTAAGCCTCTTATGAAACATAGAAACATAGAAAAACTACAGCACAATACGGACCCTTCAGCCCACAAAGTTGTGCTGAACATGTCCCTCCCTTAGAGATCACTAGGCTTACCTATAACTCTCTATCTTACTAAGTATAGAATGCTCCAAGGTGATGGAGGTTGAGGGGAGACCTGATAGAAGTCTACAAGATTATGAGCGGCATGGACAGAGTGGATAGTCAGAAGCTTTTTTCCCAGGGTGGAAGAGTCAATTACTAGGGGGGCACAGGTTTAAGGTGCGAGGGGCAGTGTTTAAAGAAGATGTACGAGGCAGATTTTTTACACAGAGGGTGGTGGGTGCCTGGAACTCGCTGCCGGGGGAGGTATTGGAAGCAGATACGATAGTGAGTTTTAAGGGGCGTCTGGACAAATCCATAAACAGGATGGGAATAGGGGGATATGGTCCCCGGAAGGATAGGGGGTTTTAGTTCAGTCGGGCAGCATGGTCGGTGCAGGGGGGCTGAAGGGCCTGTTCCTGTGCTGTAATTTTCTTTGTTCTTGGTGCCAGGTGATGCCATGGGCTGATACACTATCCCTTCATCGCCAAGTGCTGGGTTTAAGTCCAGCCTTCACTGATGGACTGGCAGGAAATACTCCATCACTAACTGATTTTGGGCAACTTCAACCTTAAAATCTGCGCATGTACAGGATCTAACATGAACAACTTATATTTCGATAGCATATCCTCGTGCATCAGTCTCCGAAAGTAAGTGCGCAGGTACAGCAGGCAGTAAAGAAGGCAAATGGTATGTTGGCCTTCATAGTGAGAGGATTTGAGTATCGGGATAGGGATGTTTTACTGCAGTTGTACAGGGCGTTGGTGAGGCCACACCTGGAGTATTGTGTGCAGTTTTGGTGTCCTTATCTGAGGAAGGGTGTCCTTGCTATAGAGGGAGTACAGCGAAGGTTTACCAGGCTGATTCCTGGGATGGCAGCTCTGTCATATGAGGAGAGACTAAGTCGGTTAGGATTATATTCACTGGAGTTTAGAAGAGTGAGAGGGGATCTGATAGAAACTTATAAAATTCTAACAGGGTTAGACAGGGTAGATTCAGAAAGAATGTTCCCGATGGTGGGGGGAGTCCAGAACTAGGGGTCATAGTTTGAGGATAAGGGGTAAACCTTTTAGGACTGAGGTGAGGAGAAATTTCTTCACCCAGAGGGTGGTGAATGTGTGGAATTCACTCCCACAGAAAGTAGTTGAGGCCAAAACGTTGTGTGATTTCAAGAAGAAATTAGATATCGCTCTTGGGGCTAAAGGGATCAAAGGATATGGGAGGGAGGGGAAGCAGGATATTGAATTTGATGATCAGCCATGATCAAAATGAATGGTGGAGCAGGCTCGAAGGGCCGAATGGCCTCCTCCTACTACTGGTTTCTATGTTTAATGTAATGAAAGTCCCAGGGTCCTTCACAGGGACATTATGAAACAAAATGTGACACTGAGACACATGAAGAGATATTTGGTCAGGTGACCAAAAGCTTAATCAATGAGGTGGGTTTTAAGGAGTGTCTTAAAGGGGAGACTGAGGTTGAGAGGGGCAGAGAGGTTTACGGAGGGAATTTCAGAGTTTGGGGCCCAGGCAGCTGAAGGCATGGCCGTCAATGGCGGAGTGATTAAAATCGGGGAATGCTCAAGAGGCCGGGATTCGGGGAGTGTAGAGATCTCAGAGGGTTATGGGCTGGAGGAGGTTACAGGGATAGGGAGGGGGTGTAGGGGCTGGAGGAGGTCACAGAGATAGGGAGGGGGTGTAGGGGGCTGGAGGAGGTTACAGAAATAGGGAGGGGGTGTAGGGGGCTGGAGGAGGTTACAGAGATAGGGAGGGGGTGTAGGGGCTGGAGGAGGTTACAGAGATAGGGAGGGGGTGTAGGGGCTGGAGGAGGTTACAGAGATAGGGAGAGGGTGTAGGGGGCTGGAGGAGGTTACAGAGATAGGGAGGGGGTGTAGGGGCTGGAGGAGGTTACAGAGATAGGGAGGGGTGCAGGGGCTGGAGGAGGTTACAGAGATAGGGAGGGGGTGTAGGGGGCTGGAGGAGGTCACAGAGATAGGGAGGGGGTGTAGGGGCTGGACGAGGTTACAGAGATAGGGAGGGGGTGTAGGGGGCTGCAGGAGGTTACGGAGATAGGGAGGGGGTGTAGGGGCTGGAGGAGGTTACAGAGATAGGGAGGGAGTGTCGGGGGCTGGAGGGGGTTACAGAGATAGGGAGGGGTGTAGGGGGATGGAGGAGGTTACTGAAATAGGGAGGGGGTGTAGGGGACTGCAGGAGGTTACAGAGATAGGGAGGGGGTGTAGAGGGCTGGAGGAGGTTACAGAGATAGGGAGGGGGCGTAGGGGCTGGAGGAGGTTACAGAGATAGGGAGGGGGTGTAGGGGCTGGAGGAGTTTACAGAGATAGGGAGGGGGCGTAGGGGCTGGAGGAGGTTACAGAGATAGGGAGGGGCTGTGGCGGGCTGGAGATAGGGAGGGGGTGTAGGAAGTTACAGAGATGGGGGGGGGGTGAGGAGATGGAGGGGTTTGAAAACAAGGATGGGAATTTTAAAATCGAGGTGTTGATTGGCTGGGAGGCCGTGTGGGTCAGCAAGCACAGGGGGTGGGGAACGGGACTGGGTATGAATTGGGACACAGGTAGCAGAGTTCTGGATGTCCGGAATGCTGCAGAGGGTGGAATGTGGGGGAGCAGCCGGAGTGAGTTGGAATAGTCGTGTCTGGAGATAATGAAGGGATGGATGGGGAGCTGAGATGAGGTAAACTGGCCCATGAGGTGGAAATAGTCAGTCTTGGTGATGGTACAACTGTGAGGTGGAAGCTGATTGTGGGATCCAACATAATGTTGAAGTTGTGAACAGACCGTGTTAGTCTGGGAGGGACTGGAGACGGTTGCTAGAGGACAGTTTGGAGTGAGGACCAAAAATAGTGGCTTTGGTCATCCCAATATTGAATTGAATCCATAGAATTCCTACAGTACAGAAGGAGGCCATTTGGCCCATCGAGTCTGGGCCAACAACAATCCCACCCAGGCCCTATTCCCGTAACCCCACTAATCCCTGCTAATCCCCCTGACACTAGGGGGAAATTTAGCATGGCCAATCCACCTAACCCGCACAGCTTTGGACACTAAGGGACAATTTAGCATGGCCAATCCACCCTAACCTACACATCTTTGGACAGTGGGAGGAAACTGGAGCACATGGAGGAAGCCCATTCAGACACAGGGCGAATGTGCAAACTCCACACAGACAGTGACCCAAGCTGGGAATTGAACCCAGGTCCCTGGTGCCGTGAGGCAGCAGTGCTAACCACTGCGCCACCGTGCGGCCTGGAGGAAGTTTCTCTGGAGATAGAGAGTCAGCAGCCTGGTCTTTCCCAATTGCAGGCCTGTTTGCCAGGCCCTGATAGCCTCCTGAGTAGAGGGCAGATTGAGGGCTGCTTACCAGTTTAAGAGGGTTGACACCTTGTGCAACGTGACACTGCGGAATCCTGTCCCCTTCAAATTCGATTTTCATTGGGTACAGCAGCCATTTGCCATTGCTGATCTCGTGAGGCCATCGGATGTTCAGGAAAGCTGAACTCAAGGTTTTCAGGACATTGCCTGTGTTTTGCACCTGATAGATAATGAAAACAGACAATTAAACTCACGCTGTGTTCAATGATCTCCTCCCACTATAATTTATCACAGCTATGGACAACCTGGGCTGGTGAGTGGGCAGTGAGAGTGATCCTCCTCCATCTCAGTGGCCGTGAGATTGAAACCGGGCTTGTTCACTAACTGTGTCCCCATGAATAAGATTCAATATATTTAATCCACGCTGAATATTCCAGAACGAGTTATAGAAAATACTTCATCATTTATTAATGGGACTGTCATCAACTCCCAATGGTAAAAACAGAAGAACTATTGACACTTTGGACACAGAGGGAGCGCACGGCTCTCACACTCAATGTTGTGTGGAATCAGCAGACACCTCACTTCACTCACCCTTGCTTTACGTACAAATCACTTCAGTCACACCGGCAGGAAAAGAACTACACGACGGGAATCAGTGGAATGGGGCAACGGTCAACACAATGTCTAGTGGGGGCCGCACTCAGAAAGACCTCATGTGGCCCCTCTCCACAGGTTGCCCACTGCCGCTTGGACACAACTGACAACAGGCCGAACAAAGAAAATTACAGCACAGGAACAGGCCCTCCTGCACTGACCCTGCTGCCCAACTGAACTAAAGCCCCCTACCCTTCCGGGGACCATATCCCTCTATTCCCATCCTATTCCTGTATTTGTCCAGACGCCCCTTAAAACTCACTATCGTATCCGTTTCCAATACCTCCCCCAGCAGCGAGTTCCAGGCACCCACCGCCCTCTGTGTAAACAATCTGCCTCATACATCTCCTTTAAACCTTGCCCCTCGCCCCTTAAACCTGTGCCCCCCTAGTAATTGACTCTTCCACCCTGGGAAAAAGCTTCTGACTATCCACTCTGTCCATGGCTCTCATAATCTTGTAGACTTCTATCAGGTCTCCCCTCAACCTCCGTCGCTCCAGTGAGAACAAACCAAGTTTCTCCAACCTCTCCTCATAGCTAATGCCCTCCATACCAGGCAACATCCTGGTAAATCTTTTCTGTATCCTCTCCAAAGCCTCCACATCCTCTGGTAGTGTGGTGACCAGAATTGAACACTATATTCTGAGTGCGGCCTAACTAAGGTTCTATAAAGTTTCAGCATGACTTGCCAATGTTTAAACTCAGTGCCCCGGCCGATGAAGGCAAGCATGCCGTATGCCTTCTTGACTACCTTCTCCACCTGCGTTGCCACTTTCAGTGACCTGTGTACTTGTACACCCAGATCCCTCTGCCTATCAATACTCTTAAGGGTTCTGCCATTTACTGTATATTTCCTATCTGTATTAGACCTTCCAAAATGCATTACCTCACATTTGTCCGGATTAAACTCCATCTGTCATCTCTCTGCCCAAGTCTCCAACCGATCTATATTCTGCTGAATCCTCTGATGGTCCTCATTGCTATCCGCAAATCCACCAACCTTTTTGTCATCCACAAACTTACTCATCAATCCAGTTACATTGTCCTCCAAATCATTTATATATATATTACAAACAGCAAAGGACCCAGCACTGATCCCTGAGGAACACCACTTGTCATAGCCCTCCATTCAGAAACACACCCTTTCACTGCTACCCTCTGTCTTCTTTGACCGAGCCAGTTTTGTATCCACCTTACCACCTCACCTCTGATCCGGTGTGACTTCACCTTCTGTACCAGACTGCCAAAAGGGACCTTGTCAAAGGCCTTACTGAACTCCATGTAGACAACATCCACTGTCCTACCCTCAACAATCACAAAAGACCACAATGCTTTTCAATCCCCATTATAGGCCACCCCGTCAGAAAAAAAAATCACAATTGTTCAGTGTGAATGTCAACATTCTCCTCAGCGCCAGTTTTCACTCGACAGTGTGCCCAGTGATCAGTGAGTTAACGGCGTTTGGCTTATGCTTAAATTTTATTTATTAGTGTCACAAGTAGGCTTATATTAACACTGCAATGAAGTTACTATGAAAATCCCCTAGTCGCCACACTCCTGTTCGGGTACACTGAGGGAAAATTTAGCCTGGCCAATGCACCCTAACCAGCACGTCTTTGGAGTGTGGGAGGAAACCAGAGCACCCGGAGGAAACCCACACAGACACGGGGAGAATGTGCAAACTCCACACAGACAGTGACCCAAGCCGGGAATCGAACCCAGGTCCCTGGCGCTGTGAGGCAGCAGTGCTAACCACTGTGCCACCCTTATCAGTGAAGGAGGAGGACAGAAATCATCATGAAAGCAAATATTAGCAGCAGAAGCAATAAACCTGATAACCCTTTAAAGCCCCTCTTCAGAATCGTTGTTCATCTAATCGCAGTATACCATGTAGAAAAGAGTGGACCTCGGGAACACCTTTTTATATTCGTTCATGGGTTGTGGGTGTCGCTGGCTGGGCCAGCATTTATTGCCCATCCCGCAGGACAAATTTTAAGTCAACCTGGAGTCACATGTAGGCCAGACTGGGTAAGGACGGCAGATTTCCTTCCCTAAAGGACATTAGTGAGCCAGATGGGTTTTTCCGACAATGGTTTCATGGTCATCAGTAGATTCTTAATTCCAGATTTTTTTTATTGAATTCAAATTCCACCCATGTTGAGCGCAATGTCTTACTGGGAGTGCAGGATCAGTTTAAGATTCCCAATTCATTTTATTCCAATGACCACGAACCACTTTCTAGAATCTTCACGGGCCCAATATTTCCGAATGACTTTGTAAAGAATCCTGGCACTGCATCCAGTTCTGGGCGCCATACCAAGGAAGGATGTGAAGGTATTCGAGAGAGTACAGGGGATATTCACAAGAATGATTCCAGGGATAAGGAACTGTAGCCATGAGGATAGATTGGAGAGGTTGGTGTTAAGGTACCAGGGCAGAAACCCCAAGGTATTTTGTGAAGCCCAACTAGACTCCAATAGTTTTTTTCTGTTTTGGTATTAGTGCGAGGATAAGGTATTTCACTCCAGATGTGATTCTATTGACCCACTGGGAAGCTTTTATCAAAACAAACCTTACTTAACAATACAGTTTAGCTATAACAAATGAATTAGCTTAGCTTTTAACAATTCAGATACTTAGACATGAAAAGATACAATTCTTAACTGCTCACCTATCTCTATTAGTTCCAGTTTAAGCAATGTCCCTCTTGTAGGCTTGAACTACCTTTCAAAGGCAGTGCAGAGGACATTCACCAGGATGCTGCCCGGGGTGGAACATTTGTGTTGTAAAGAAAGGTTAGCTAGCCTTGGGTTGTTTTCTCTGGAGCAGAGAAGACTGAGGGGTGACCTGATCGAGGTGTACAAGATTATGGACAGAGTGGATAGGGAGCAGCTGCTCCCTTTAGTTGAGGGGACGTGGGTTCAAGGTGAGGGACAGGAGGTTTAGGGGGGATGTGAGGAAAAACCTTTTCTACCCAGAGGGTGGTGAGGGTCTGGAATGGGCTGCCTGGGAGGTGGGATGCCTCGCATCCTTTAAAAAGTACCTGGATGAGTACTTGGCACATCAGAACATTCAGGGCTATGGGCCGAGTGCTGGTAAATGGGATTAAGTGGGAAGTCAGGTGTTTCTTGTGTATCGGTATAGACTCAATGGGCCAAAGGGTCTTTCCTGCACTCAGTGATTCTAAAATCAATTAGCATGGTTTACGTGCTTGTACTTGAGCTGCCAGTCCTTAAGCCTCCAGGACACCTCTGGAAAGAGAGAGAGATCTGTTTTTCCTAGCAAGATCTCAAATGGCATGCCTCCAGCGAGAGAGAGAGAGAGAAAAAAAACACCTCTTGCTTCTTTCAAAACCCGGCAATAACTGCCTGTTTTTCCCTGTAAGCCTAGCTCCTCCCCTTAAGCACATGACTCTGTCAATGAATCTAATCAAAACCAAAATAAACAAAAAATCATTAACTTGGGTTAACACAAACACATCCCTAGTTAAAATCAACCATTAGCCTGCATTCTCAGCATGTGAGCTGCCTGGTGCGGACAAATTGGCACCGTGTAAAACAGAGCTGGATTTTAAACATACCCCCCAAGAAACATGATCTGAATACATTTCTAAAGGGGACAGTATTGTCACAGTTGGGAATGTTCTCCATGGAGAGAAGACAGGAGACTTAGAGATATTCAAGATCTCAAGGAGTATGGATTGAGTAAATAGTCAGAAACTGTTCCCTCTCGAGTGTACATCAGGAACTCAAGGGCACAGATTCAAAATAAAGGGCAAAAGGAGTAGAAGTGATGTGAGGAAAAGGCCTTTTGACCCAGAGGGTGGTTGAAGTCTGGAATGAACTTCTTAAGAGGGTGGTGGAGGAGGGTTTGACTAAAAAGAGAATTGGATAGCTTTCTTAAAAGAGGGAATGTGTAAGGTTACGGGGATAAGGCAGGGAGAAGGGATTGGGTGGAATGCTCCTTCAGCAATCTAGTATAGGTGTGATGGACTGAATGGCCTCCTTTTGCACATGTGAAGATCTTGTGAAATCCATCCCTATCCCTTAGGCATGATAAATTGCTTCCCATCCCATGAGATCCCAATGCACCAACCTCCTCGGCAGTAAGTAATGAACAAATATCTTATACTTGCCAACAGTTCATACTGAACACTACTGCCCACATCTGCTTCTTCCGTCATTGCACTCTCCCCCACTATGTCACCTCCAAAGAAGACATTTTGTGGTGTCACCGCCCTGTCAAAACGGAGGAGGAGCCAGCATTAAACAATATTCCCTGATTGCACAACTCCTCTGCGAATCAACCATAAATGTATCATATTGAAGGCATGGTGGACAGAATCGTGAATCGGGGAGGGAGGAAGATCCCACTCTGAAACCCCAGGGCACACACCAAAATAAACAAAAGTACACTAACTCAGATTAAAACAAATACATCCCTTGCTAAAATCAACCATTAGCCTGCATTCTCAGCATGCAAGCTGCCTGGTGTGGACAAATTGGCACCGTGTAAAACAGAGCTGAATTTTAAACATACCCCTCGTAAGAAACACACCATGAATATACTTCTTGAAGGCACAGTGCCATCACAGTTGGGAATGTTTTCCGTGGAGAAAACAATGGAGCACTCTGTTCGTTGGCAGACTTTTGAATGGACCTACCTCACATTAAGTTGATCTTTCTCTACACCTTAGCTATGACTGTAACACTACATTCTGCACCCTCTCCTTTCCTTCTCTATGAACGGTATGCTTTGTCTGTATAGTGCACAAGAAACAATACTTTTCATTGTATCCCAGTACATGTGACAATAATAAATCAAATCAAATTAAAGTTCTTCCACAGTGGCAGCGTTTTAACAAGGCATTGGGGTTGGACAACTTGAATGCAAGCACACATGCCTGCGGGCATGTTTACAAACATCCGGCAGCCAGAATTTCCCATCCTCCATTGCTCTCGCAGCTAGACCTTTACCCTTCAGGTCAGAGGTCAGGATCTCACCTGCTGTCCTCTGAACTCTGACCCTCCCGTTTTTGAATAGGTGACCCGTGTGTAAGAGGGGAAGCCGGGTTCGAGCAGAAATGGGTTAGTCAGGAGGGAGCACTTACCCACCGAGGGAGAGTGGCAGGACAATCATAACGTCAACACTTGCCATGACTGGGCCCAAGTTGGCTTGTTCACTGATGCTGTGTGGAGAGAAGCACAAATTCAACATTGTCATCAACCAAGACAAAATCTATCCTATTTTTTGCCAATGTATCAGAAGTAAGCACAAATAAAGGTAAAATCTCACGCTCACAAGCGCTGCTGATGAGAGCACACAGCAGATGGCGCCCTTGTCCAAGTAGGTAATGTGGAACTATATGCAATACCACCCTCTGCTGGCTGCAATCTAGTATTACATTGATCATCAACAGTTGCATTGGGAAAGGATGGTCGTGCCCTGCCCATCAGGGTGCCACCGGAGGTTATGACACACGTGTATCTTAACGTGAGGCGCCAGAGGGTGGTGGTGGTGTGCTGGGCATTTGGCTTTCCGTTCCCCACTCCTGAGGAACCACTGCCACTGGGGAAATGGTGAGCAGAAGCGAGACATCAGCGGCAAGCCTCGAGAGGTCAACTTGTTCGTCAGTCAGTCTCAATGCACCTCCTGGAGTAAAGCAGATAGGCGCTGGGGAAAGGCAGCAAGTTACCCACCTCGGCCCCCATGAGGACAGTAAACACTGAAAATATACAACAGCTCACAGTGACTTCCAAGAGGATATGTTACCCAGGCTAATACTGAGAGAATCACAGAATCCCGACACTGTAAAAGAGGCCATTCAGCCCATTGCGTCTGCACTGACTCTCTGACAGAGCATCTCACCTGGGCGCTCTTCCCCAGTAACCCTGTGCATTTAGCATGGCCAATCCACCTTATCTGCACATCTTTGGGACTGTGGGAGGAAACCGAAGCAAACTCACACAGGCACGGGGAGAATGTGCAAACTCCACACAGACAGTGACCCGAGGCCAGGAATCGAACCCGGGTCCCTGGCGCTGTGAGGCAGCAGTGCTAACCCACTGTGCCACTGTAATGCTGAAGGTCGAGAGGGGTGGAGAGGTTTAGGGAGGGAATTCTAGAGCTTGGGACTCAGGCAGCTGAAGGCACGGCCACCAATGGCGGAGCGATTAAAATCAAGTATGTTCACAAGGCCAGAATTAGAGGAACGCAGAGATCTGGGAGGGGGGCTAGGGACTAGAGATTGTAAGGGCTGGAGGAAGTTACAGAGATAGGGAGGGGGTGTAGGGGCTGGAGGAGGTTACAGAGATAGGGAGGGGGTGTAGGGGCTGGAGGAGGTTATGGAGATAGGGAGGGGGTGTAGGGGCTGGAGGAGGTTACAGAAATAGGGAGGGGGTGTAGCGGCTGGAGGAGGTTACAGAGATAGGGAGGGGGTGTAGGGGCTGGAGGAGGTTACAGAGATAGGGAGGGGGTGTAGAGGGGCTGGAGGAGGTTACAGAGATAGGGAGGGGGTGTAGGGGCTGGAGGAGGTTACAGAGAGAGGGAGGGGGTGCAGGGGCTGGAGGAGGTTACAGAGATAGGGAGGGGGTGTAGGGGCTGGAGGAGGTAATGTGCAGCAGGGTTTTGGAAAGTAGAATATGGGGGAGCAGCCAGGAGTGAGTTGCAATAGTCAGGTCTGGAGGTAGTGAAGGGGTTCAGCAGCTGAGACAGGGGTGAAGGTGAATGATATAAAATAATCCCATTTCACAGAGGCAGTTCTGTTCCGTTTCCGTCAAAAACGCCACTCACGTTGATAGCTGAAGTAAGATTGACAGAGTTGTAGTTTCAATGGTGATCCTAGAAGTGCTTAACATCAGGTAAAAGGTGACCTGTCAAACAAAGTGTACACAGTCAGAAGGTCTGGATGATGCAGAATACTGACACCACTGCAGATCAGAAATCTGAACACAGCCATCACGGAATAAATAAACTGATCACTATCAACAGGAAAGCTGCAGCTACAGGGTTAGATACAGAGTAATATTCCCTCTACACTGTCCCCCCATCAAACATTCCCAGGACAGGTACAGCACGGGGTTAGATACAGAGTAAAACTCCCTCTACACTGTCCCCCCATCAAACATTCCCAGGACAGGTACAGCACGGGGTTAGATACAGAGTAATATTCCCTCTACACTGTCCCCCCATCAAACATTCCCAGGACAGGTACAGCACGGGGTTCGATACAGAGTAAAACTCCCTCTACACTGTCCCCCCATCAAACACTCCCAGGACAGGTACAGCACGGGGTTAGATACAGAGTAAAGCTCCCTCTACACTGTCCCCCATCAAACACTCCCAGGACAGGTACAGCACAGGGTTAGATACAGAGTAAACTCCCTCGACACTGTCCCCCATCAAACACTCCCAGGACAGGTACAGCACAGGGTTCGATACAGAGTAAAGCTCCCTCTGCACTGTCCCCCCATCAAACACTCCCAGGACAGGTACAGCACGGGGTTAGATACAGAGTAAAGCTCCCTCTACACTGTCCCCATCAAACACTCCCAGGACAGGTACAGCACAGGGTTAGAGTAAAGCTCCCTCGACAATGTCCCCATCAAACACTCCCAGGACAGGTACAGCACGGGGTTAAATACAGAGTAAAACTCCCTCTACACTATCCCCCCATCAAACACTCCCAGGACAGGTACAGCACGGGGTTAGATACAGAGTAAAACCCCCTCTACACTGTCCCCCTATCAAACACTCCCAGGACAGGTACAGCACAGGGTTAGATACAGAGTAAAGCTCCCGCTACACTGTCCCCCATCAAACACTCCCAGGACAGGTACAGCATGGGGTTAGATACAGAGTAAAGATCCCTCTACACTGTCCCCCCATCAAACACTCCCAGGACAGGTACAGCATGGGGTTAGATACAGAGTAAAGCTCGCTCTGCACTGTCCCCCATCAAACACTCCCAGTACAGGTACAGCACGGGGTTAGATACAGAGTAAAGCTCCCTCTACACTGTCCCCCATCAAACACTCCCAGGACAGGTACAGCACAGGGTTAGATACAGAGTAAAGCTCCCTCTACACTGTCCCCATCAAACACTCCCAGGACAGGTATAGCACGGGGTTAGATACAGAGTAAAGCTCCCTCTACACTGTCCCCCCATCAAACACTCCCAGGAAGGAAGTATCTGAGGAAGGATGTCCTTGCTATAGAGGGAGCACAGCGAAGGTTTACCAGGCTGGTTCCTGGGATGGGAGCTCTGTCATATGAGGAGAGACTAAGTCGGTTAGGATTATATTCACTGGAGTTTAGAAGAGTGAGAGGGGATCTGATAGAAACTTATAAAATTCTAACAGGGTTAGACAGGGTAGATTCAGAAAGAATGTTCCCGATGGTGGGGGGAGTCCAGAACGGGGTTAGATACAGAGTAAAGCTCCCTCGACACTGTCCCCCTATCAAACCTGTCCCCTAGTTTGAGGATAAGGGGTAAACTTATAAAATTCTAACAGGATTAGACAGGGTAGATTCAGAAAGAATGTTCCCGATGGTGGGGGGAGTCCAGAACTAGGGGTCATAGTTTGAGGATAAGGGGTAAACCTTTTAGGACTGAGGTGAGGAGAAATTTCTTCACCCAGAGGGTGGGGAATGTGTGGAATTCACTCCCACAGAAAGTAGTTGAGGCCAAAACGTTGTGTGATTTCAAGAAGAAATTAGATATCACTCTTGGGGCTAAAGGGATCGAGGGATATGGGGGGGAGGGGGGATCAGGATATTGAATTTGATGATCAGCCAGGAATGACGGAGCAGGCTCAAAGGGCCAAATGGCCTCCTCCTGCTCCTGGATTGTATGTTCCTCTGTCCAGACTGCTCCTGATGCTGGGAGAATTTAACCACATACCTCAGCGCCACGTTTCATCGGGTTCCCTAATTCACATTCAGCCTGCGATCCGTTGGTATTTGCAGTGCAGTCCACAGTCTTGTCCTGGAGGAGGAAACAGGAATGCATTCGGCCGTGAGATTTGACTCGTCACCCTGAACAGGCACTCATCTCCTGTCCCACCGTGACTGGGAGACAGGAACTTCAGTACCCAATTGTTTGGATCTCCTTCACTGAGGGCTTATTTCCACAGACGTTTCAAAGGTCAGGGAGGTGACTAGAATCACGGAATCATAGAATCCCTACAGTGCAGAAGGAGGACATTCAGCCCATCGAGTCTGCACCGACCACAATCCCACCCAGGCCCTATCCCCATAACCCTACAGATATACCCTGATAATCCCTCCAATTTACACATCACAGGCACTAAGGGGCAATTTAGCACGGCCAATCCACCTAACCTGCACATCTTTGGACTGTGAGAGGAAACCAGAACACCCGGAGGAAACCCACACAGACATGGGGAGAATGTGCAGACTCTACACAGGCAGTGATCCAAGGCCGGAATTGAACCTGGGTCCCTGTGAAGCAGCACTGCTAACCACTGTGCCACCATGCCTCCTTAGATTGAAGTATCTAAGATTCTGAACAGTCTTAACAAGGTGGAAGTGGGAAAGATGTTTCCTCTTGTGGGGGAGTCCAGAACTCAGGGGCACTGGTTTAAAATTAGGGGTCATCCTTTTAGAACAGAGATGGGTGCAGCTTGAGTCACTGTCTGTGCACAGTGTGACCATTTCCTATAATGTCCAAAGATATGTAGGTTGGATGGATTGGCCATGTTAAATTGCCCCTGAGTGTCCAATAACATGCAGGTTAGATGGATTGGCCGTGCTAAATTCTCCCTCAGTGTACCCGAACAGGAGTGTGATGACTGGGGGATTTTCACAGTAACTTCATTGCAGTGCTAATGTAAGCCAACTTGCGACACTAATAAATGTACTTTAAAACTAGTGTCCAAAGATGCACAGGTTAGGTGGATTGGCCATGCTAAATTACCCCTTAGTGTCCAAAGATGTGTAGGTTAGGGGGATTGGCCATGCTAAATTGCCCCTTAGTGTCCAAAGATGTGTACATTAGGTGGATTGGCCATGCTAAATTGTCCCTTAGTGTCCAAAGATGTGTACATTAGGTGGATTGACCATGCTAAATTGCCCCTTAGTGTCCAAAGATGTGTACATTAGGTGGATTGGCCATGCTAAATTGTCCCTTAGTGTCCAAAGATGTGTAGGTTAGGTGGATTGGCCATGCTAAATTGCCCCTCAGTGTCCAAGGATGTGCAGGGCTCCTTCTGCACGGTGGGGATTCTATGATTCACATTGTGGCCTCCATATTGCAGAGTGCCCTTGACCTCACCATTAGCTCAGTTAAAAACGGCAGTGGGGGAAAACCTACTATTTTCTCGCCTGTTTGATATTTTGTTTTGACAAAATTCCGCCAGTGAGTTCGGCCCAGGTGGATCTATGTCCCTTTCAGGCAACAAAGCTGAAAAATCACAAGTTGAGGTCATTCAGAGTTCAGTTGCTATATTTTGGTCAATCGAGTGATAAGGTGATGGCAAAATTCAGTTGCAAACCTGAAAGGCTCGGCACTTGAATATAATTTTTTAAATTTCAGATTGCTCTGTAATGTCTGTTAGCTGAAATCTTTGAGATAATAATGCTAAACAATTTGAGTGAAATAAATTGCCAACTTTTTTTTTCCAGTAGCTGGAGGAAGCTTGTATTTGTTTCTCATACCTGAGGTGAACGAAAGCTAGAGAAGGAGAGTGTGTCTGGGAAGTCGGCAATCAGAACCGCCTCATGAGCATCATCTCCATCTTTCTTCGGTTTGTTGGGGTCTGATGGCAAGTTGGTGACAACGATCTTCAAAGCGATGTCTTTCTGGTCGCTCAGGGAAAACACCTGCCGTCCCCGTTCATCGCTGCAATGATCAAGGTGCAGAATCAGAACTAACTGACGCAATCCCCAACCTTCCTGTAGGGGGAGGTGGTGGCCTAGTGAGATTATCATTAGACTATTAATCCAGAAGCTCAGCTAATGTTCTGGGGACCTGGGTTCGAATCCCGCCACGGCAGGTGGTGGAATTTGAATTCAACAAAAAATTTCTGGAATTAAAAATCTACTGAACATGACATTAGTGGGTGGTACGGTGGTTTGCTCTGCTGCCTCACAGCACCAGGGATCTAGGTTTGATTCCCAGCTTGGGTCACTGTCTGTGTAGAGTTTGCACGTTCTCCCCGTGTCTGTGGGTTTCCTCCTACAATCCAAAGATGTGCAGGTTGGGTGAATTGGCCATGCTAAGTTGCCCCTTAGTGAGGAGGGAGCTAGTTAAGGCAAATGCATGGGGTTATGGGGATTGTGGTCGGTGCAGACTCGATCGGACTGCAGGATTCTATGAATCGATTATCATAGAATCCCAACAGTGCAGAAGGAGGCCATTCAGCCCATCAAGTTGTACTGATCACAATCTCACCCAGGCCATATTCCCATAACCCCACATTTATTTAGCCTGCTAGTCCCCGAACAGTAGGGGCAATTTTAGCATGGCCAATGAATTTAACCAGCACATCTTTGAACCGTGGGAGGAAACTGGAGCACCCGGAGAAAACCCACGCAGACACGGGGAGAACATGCAGACTCCACACAGACAGTGACCCGAGACTGGAATTGAACCCGGGTCCCTGTCGTTGTGAGGCAGCAGCGCTAACCACTGTGCCACCCGTAAATCAAAGTGGAGAATGTGGACATATCGGAAAAATCCATCTGGTTCACTTTAGGGAAGGAAATCTGCCGTCCTTACCCCGGTCTGGCCTACATGTGACTCCAGAGCCACAGCAATGTGGTTCACTCTTAAATGCCCTCTGAAATGGTTGAACAAGCCACTCAGTTCAGGGGCAATTCGGGATGGGTAACAAAAGCTGGCCTTGCCAGCGGTGCCCATGCCCCACAAATACAAAATGTGAAACCAATAAGATGTCTGTTATACACAAGTTCTTTACAACATTATAGCTGGAGATCAGAATCCCTCCCATAATAATAAACTAAATTATACGTACTATGGCAAAGGCTGGAATGAGTCTGTATCATTCTTCGCACCGAAACTATATGCCATCTGCAGGTTACTCTGACAAATCTTATCAAGTCCACAGCCCTCCCTCAGAAAGTTCACCTGAACAAAGACAACAGGAGACCGGTCAGTATAGTTTCACTGATGACCATTCAAATATTTCTTCAGCCTATGTCAGTCATAGAAACCCTACAGTGCAGAAGGAGGCCATTCAGCCCATTGAACCTGCACCAACAATAATCCCACTCAGGTCCTATCGATGCAAACTCTGCCCGACACTAAGGGACAATTTAGCATGGCCAATCCACCTAACCCACACATCTTTGGACACTAAGGGGCAATTTAGCATGGCCAATCCACCTAACGCACACATCTTTAGACACTAAGGGGCAATTTAGCATGGCCAATCCACCTAACGCACACATCTTTGGACACTAAGGGGCAATTTATGATGGCCAATCCATCTAACCTACACAATTTTTTACATTAAGAGGCAATTTACAATGGCCAATCCACCTAACCTATGCATCTTTGGACACTAAGGAACAATTTAGGATGGCCAATCCACCTAACCTACACATCTTTGGACACTAAGGGACAATTTAGCATGGCCAATCCACCTAACCTACACATCTTTGGACACTAAGGGACAATTTAGCATGGCCAATCCACCTAACCTGCACATCTTTGGACACTAAGGGACAATTTAGCATGGCCAATCCACCTAACTCTGGGAAGAATCTGGAGCACCCGGAGAAAACCCACGCAGACACGGGGAGAACATGCAGACTCCACACAGACAATGACCCAAGGGCGGAATTGAACCCGGGCACCTGGCGTTGTGAGGCAGCAGTGCTAATCACTGTGCCAGCGCCATCATGGCTCTGAGGGCAGCATTCTGGCTTCAGAGTCAACAGGTTGGGGGTTCAAGAGCCATTCCCGAGCTCTCAAATCCAGGCTGATGCTCCAGTGTAGTGCTACGGGAGAGCTGATGGGACATCAAACCATCTGTCCTCTTTAGGTCGTCTAAAAAGATCTTGTGGTACTTAATGAAGGAGAGAGTGGAAGAGTTCTCCCTGGTGTCCCGATCCTCAATCAGCATCACAAATCTTGAGTATCTGGCTTGTTATCACATTGCTGCTTGTGGGACCATACAATCAGTGACTGTCCATTCAAAGAGTGCTTCACTGGCCGTAGGGTGCTTTGGGGATATCTTGACATTGCAAAGATTGCTGTACATAAATGCAAGTCTTTCTTTCTTAAGAGCCCATAGTTGTGTTGAAGGCTGCAATGCTAAGATGGATCACAAAATGGCCATTCAGCCCATTCCCAAATTAAACAATGGAGAGAGAAAAAAATCTACAACTGAATCCTGTGAACCTATTTTTGATTTTCCGTAATGAAATCTCTTTGGCAGCCTTGCACAGGTCTATGGAGAAGAGTGGGGTCACCTTACCTCTTCCCTGAAGGTGTTGGCAACGTGAGCGTTTAAGACGGGCATGAGGTGGGCCAGTTGCCGTTCGGCCTGCTTCTTCTTGCGGCTGACCTCCTTGATCACGTAGGTTAGCGTCACTGGAATGGGCCGCAGTTTGTCTCTGATGTTGTCCTGTCAAACAAAAGGAACAGGTCATCACCAGCTTTCCTCCCTCTTCCTTCGGGTGTGGGTGTCGCTGGCACGGCCAGCCTGCGTCGCCTGTCCCTGATTTGACCTTTAAACTTTGAGTGGTTTGCCCTCCCTGATTTGACCTTTCAACTTTGAGTGCCTTGCTCGGCCATTTCGGAGGGGCAACCCAGAGTCAACCACAGCTTTTCCGCTTCTTAACACAAGCTTATGCCCAGTAACCTTCAGCTGCTACCCAGTGCGTGTGTGTGTGTGTGTGTGTGTGTGTGTGTGTGTTGTGGGGAGGTCTGTGGGGTGGGGGTGTTGGACACTTTCCTGTCCTCTGCAATACTACACATGAACAGGGGAGGTCACAGAGTCTTACAGTGCAGAAAAGGCCCTTCGGCCCATCGAGTCTGCACTAATCCCATTTTCCTGCACTTGTCCCATATCTTTGAATGTTCTGATATTTCAAGTGCTCATCCAGATATATTTTAAAGGTTGTAAGGTTTCCGGCCTCCACTACCTTCCCAGGCAGCACATTCCAGATTCCCACCACCAAGTGAAAAAGATTTTCTCAAATCCCCTCTGAATCTCCTGCCTCTCACCCGAAAACTCATGAGTGACCCTTCAACCAAGGGTAACAGCTGCTCCCTGCTCACCCTGTCCATACCCCTCATAATCCCACACACCTCAATCCTGTCCCCCCTCAGCCTTCTCCTGCTCTCGAGAAAACAACCCAAGCGTATCCATTCTCTTCTTATAGCTTAACTGCTCCATCCCAGGCAGCATCCTGGTAAACCTCCTCTGTACCCCCTCGAGTGTAATCACATCCTTCCTATAATGGGGTGACCAGAACTGCACACAGTACTCCAGCTGTGGCCTCACCAACACTCTGTATAACTCCAACATTACCTCCCTGCTCTTAAGCTCTATACCACGACTGATAAAAGCCAGTGTCCCATGTGCCTTCTTAACTATCCTGTTCACCTGCTCTGCCGCTTTCAGGGATCTATGGATAATTACCCCAATATCCCTCTGTTCCTCTGAGCTTCCCAGTGTCCTGCCATTCATTAAACACTCCCTCATCTTGTTACTTCTTCCAAAGTGCATCACCTCACACTTATCAGGGTTAAACATCATCTACCACTGCTCTGCCCATCTGACCAACTTGTCGATATCCTTCTTTAACCTGCGACCTTCTTCCTCACTATTAACCACAATCTTGATGTCATTGACTGAAGCTTAAGTCTTCTCTCCTTCCCAAACAAAAGAGACTGAACATGCACTGCACAGTTTTTAGGTGTCCAGACCACCAACAACCACTCCTGGTCCCTCCATGCAGACACTATAGTTAAGAAAGCTCACTATGCCTCTACTTTCTCAGGAGGCTAAAGAAATTCAGCTATGACTCTCACCAACTTTTACAGATGCCCCATAGAAAACATCCTTTCTGGTTGTATCACAGCTTGGTATGAGCTCCTGCTCTGCACAAGACCGCAAGGAACTACAAAAGGTCATGAATGTAGCCCAATCCATCACACAAACCAGCCTCCCATCCATTGACACTGTTTACACTTTCCGCTGCCTCGGGAAAAGCAGCCGGGATAATTAAGGACCCCACACACCCCGGACATTCTCTCTTCCACCTTCTTCCAAAAGTCTGAGGTCACGTCCCAACCGACTCAAGAACAGCTTCTTCCCTGCTGCTGTCAGACTTTCGAATGGACTTACCTCACATTAAGTTAATCTTTCTCTACACCCTAGCTATGACTGTAACACTACATTCTGCACCCTCTCCTTTCCTTCTCCCCTATGTACTCTATGAATGGTATGCTTTGTCTGTATAACACACAAGAAACAATACTTTTCACTGTATCCCAATACATGTGACAATAAATCAAACATTAAGCTGATCTTTCTCTACACCCTATCTGTGACTGTAACACTATATTCTGCACCCTCTCCCTTCCTTCTCCCCTATGCACTCTATGAATGGTATGCTTTGTCTGGATAGCGTGTAAGAAACAATACTTTTCACTGTATCCCAATACATGTGACAATAATAAATCAAATATTAAGCTGATCTTTCTCTACACCCTATTTGTAACTGTAACACTACATTCTGAAACAAATCTTTTCCTTCTCTATGAACAGTATGCTTTGTCTGTATAGCGTGCTAGAAACAATACTTTTCATTGCATCCCAATACATGTGACAATAATAAATCAAATCAAATCACCAATACACAAGGCTTCTCTCACACCTCCTGCCTTCCAGTAACAGATTTCTGCAGCTCAGGTTAGCAGGAACCTTTGGCCGTACCTGTAACTTCATTGTGACGTTAATGCAGTTAGATTCAGTTTGCCTTCGCAGGACGACCTCGCCGGTGTATTGGGTCTCGGGGTCACTTGGCTTCCTCTTCAGGAAGGACACCCGGGGGGCTCTTCTCCGCTGTCCCTCGATCTCCACGGAATCCGCCTCAATTGTGAACCCGAGGACTGCAAAGGACAAAGGGAACACGTGACTGCAATGATGGATGCAATTGGTCACGTGCTGCCCTTCAGCAACGCCCACTCTTTAACTGTTTTAAGATGAAGGGTGTTGCTGTTGCTGGCGTGATGACCTCAATGAGGCCCCATGAGCCTCTTGGAGTATGAGCTCCTTGATTGAGGAAGCGATTGTCCAATCAGGGAGTCTCACCTGTGTGTGTATACATTGAGGAGTGTCAGGGTGACTGACACTCTGGATTCTTGCTGCAATTCCCCGGCCCAGCCGACAGGGCACCCCCGCCCACAGGTTTCCCGTGACATCAGTGGGAGTTCCCATTGACAGTGGCGGGACTGGAGAATCCCGCCGCTAGCAAACAATGCTCCACCCCCTGCTGGTGGGAAACATGCAGCCTGCGAGTCTGGAAAATCTCACTCGCTGACTTTGTACCTGAAACACTCTTAGGAATGGAATAGGGTTTGTAAATAAAAGGTATCTGGTGACACCGGCCTCTGAGGAGTTAGTTCAACTGACATTTTGTATGCTAATTTTTGAGAAGATTGCACCTATAA
Source organism: Carcharhinus amblyrhynchos (assembly GCF_965287045.1). Taxonomy (NCBI): domain Eukaryota; kingdom Metazoa; phylum Chordata; class Chondrichthyes; order Carcharhiniformes; family Carcharhinidae; genus Carcharhinus; species Carcharhinus amblyrhynchos. The sequence continues at coordinate 15,659,375 of NC_137359.1, forward strand.
AGGAGTAAACGTAGCCGGTTAAAAGAAAAATCCCACTGAAAGTTGCTTTCCTTGCGGAGATAGAGCTCTCTGCTTCAAAAGAGAGGAGAGCAGAGCGAGGAGGAATCGGGCTAACTCTCCAAATCAGGGCAGGAGCCGCGCCATGTCAAACCTTCCCTGGCATCTTAAATTGACTCCTACAATTTTAAACCTGCCAACTAGGCCTGGCTGATAGCAACAGAGCCTCATCGGTGTAGGCCTCAGTCCAGAGATGGAGCCTGCAAGTCAGGCTGACACCCGGATGTTGTGCGTCATGCTTAGCGCAAAATGGCTGCCGCCTTTGCTTGCAGAAGGGCTTTGGAGAGCTTTTCCCTGGACGTTAAGCACAGAGAGGCAAGGATAAGGCGCTGGAGGAATTCAAAGGGAACACGGAGGCATTGCATGTTGAAAACACAGAGTCCACAGTCTGTTCGTGAGAATCAGACCCACAACACGTAAATAAAATAAAGGTCTGTGGCCTTGGATTTAAATTTACGTCAAGCTTTATTTAGTTGGCGCCATTCCTTGCTGTGTTTCATGGAACGCAGGAAAAAAAATGGCGGCGCCGTAATGTGAGCAAAACGAACTGGAAATTCGTGCCACGCATCTAGGCATCGTGTCTGACGGCAGGTGGGAAGGAAACAAGCGCTGCCCGCTGCTCCTTGTCTTGGTGCCAATGCCTAGGTGGGTACCTTGTTACCCACCACCATCTTTGCTCCTCACTGATGTCCTGGGTGGGGGGGAGGAGGGAGGCAGGGGTTCCATCATGAGCAACATACGATAGAGTGGCCAAGTGGTGAGTGAAATATCACCTCTATCCCATCCGATGGTGTTGCTTCAAAAAGCGGCTCCACCCGCACCCAGGTTTTGGCACCTTCGCCCCAACTCCTTCAACCAGGAAGCGTTGCAAATGGAAGTAGGCCTTCGCTCTTGAGATGCAAATCGCCTCCACGTTGAGTTCTCCCAGTGGCGGGGTACTGCTTGAACGCAACTCAATAAGATGCGCAACAATGAAACCGGAGAGGGTGTACCCTCAAATCTCAAACTCCCACATCTGGGTGATCACTGGGGACTCTAGCGACCCCCGCAGGAAAGCTGGGCACTGCGGCTGACAGGTGGAGGCCTTTCGCGTCTTAACCAGCTGGGCCCCGAACAGGCGCCAGAGGTCAGGCCACCTTCTTATGGAGGATCCCATTCACTGAATCAGTCTCAGTGGTGGAGGGTTTGTAGATAAAGGGCTGAGGGAGTTCCTTTTTTGTTGTCTTGCCAGTGTTTCAAAAGCAGTCAGCCACATCGACACCGTGGCTGGAATTCTCCGGCCATTCACGCCATTGGGATTCTCCAGTCCTGCTGGGAGCGCACCCCCCCAATCCGCGGCTTTCCTTGCAGGTGTGGGTTGACGTCAATGGGAGCTCCCATTGACAGCGGCGGGACTGGAGAATCCCACTGCCAGCAAACAATGCGCCACCTCCCACTGGCAGGAAACACGCAGCTGAGAGGCTGGAGAATCTCACCCCATAAGCAATACCTATATGGGCATACACATTCCCATGGCACCAGCTTGGTTGGCAGTTCTGTCTCAGAGCAAAAATTTGTTTATTGTTCTTGCAAAAATAGACTGCATTCAGAAAAAAAGGAAGAATATTGTAGGCTCAAAGCGCCTGAACACAATTTGACCGCACTACCTGACCTGGCAGTTCAGCAGATACCCTGGAGGAAGTTTCACCCAACTGGAGGGGGCAACCTTCAGATGAGGCGATTAGGCCAACTCCTGAGTGCCTGGGCCACACTCAGTGCCCTGGGGGGAACCCCCACCAGCGAAATTCACAAAAAAAGCACTGAGTTCATCAGCGCCTCCTGGCCAACATTCTTCCCACAACAGAAAATAGATTAAAACTGGCCAATCAGACTACTGCTTTTTGCGGGAGTTTGCCGCATGCAAAATGGTTGCTGCATTGGCCGACACAGCAATGGTTACAACACTTTCAAAATCACCTGTTTCACGGCTATTTCGGGATTGAGCTCCATAAACTTAGGTTGTTTGGTCGGAGAGGACTTGATTAGGGCGGGATTTTACTACCTTACTCAAGCAAGACCAGAAATTCCCGCGCGAGGCCAATGGACGTTTCCGCTGTCCACTCCTCGCCCGCTCCAATTCTATGGCGGGCGGGGCGATAGAATTCCAGCAACTATTGCTGCAAAAGAGAGGCATGTTGAAGCTTTTTGTCTTGCACTCATCAGGAGATTGCGCAAGAATACCAACGTGAGGGGGAAACAATAATTTATGGTCTGACCAGCAAGTTTGTGAATGATGCAAAGATTGGTGGAGTTGCGGATAGTGATGAAGATTGTCTGAGAATACAGCAGGATAGAGATAGGTTGGAAAACTGGGCGGAGAAATGGCAGATGGCATTTAATCTGGGCAAGTGTGAGGTGATGCATTTTGGTAGATCCAATTCAAAATAAATGGTAGAATCATAAGGAGCATAGACACACAGAGAGATCTGGGAGTACAGGTCCACAGATCCTTAAAGGTGGCAGCACAGGTGGTGAAGAAAGCATATGCCATGCTTGCCTTCATTGGACAGGGCATCAAGTTGGCAAATTATGTTACAGTTGTATAAAATGTTGGTTAGGCCACATTTGGAATACTATGTTCAATTCTGGTCGCAGAATTACCAGAAGGACATGGAGGCTTTGGAGAGAATACAGAAAAGATTTACCAGGATGTTGCCTGGTATGGAGGGTATTAGTTATGAGGAGAGATTGAATTAACTGGGATTGTTCTCCCTGGAAAGACGGAGGCTGAGGGGGTGACCCGATAGAAGTTTATAAAATTATGAGGGATGTGGATAGGGTGAACAGTAGGAAGGTTTTTCCCAGGGGCAGAAATGACAATTACAAGGGGGCACAAGTTCAAGATAAGGGGGGAAAGGTTCCGTGGAGATGTGCGGGGGAAGTTTTTTACACAGTGGGTGGTGGGGGCCTGGAGTGCACTGCCAAGCGAGGTGGTTGAGGTAGATACGTTAGCGCCATTTACCTGGATAGACACATGAACAGACGGGGAATAGAGGGATACAGGCGGTTGGTCTAGATAGGACAATGTGATCGGTGCAGGCTTGGTGTGCCGAAGGGCCTGTTCCTGTGCTGTATTGTTCTTTGCTACATATGAAGGCGGTGGTGATTGGTTGGCAGAGTCCCACTTACCGACAAATCGCCACTCTTTTCCCACAGAGTATAAGTTGCTGTTTTTCCGGTCACGTTGATATTCTTGTAAAACCTCCTGATGAGTGCAAGACATAAAACTTCAACACGCCTCTCTTTTCCAGCAATAAACAGAGGGGGCTGGAATTCTCATGTCCAGCATGCTGCCGCTGCCAGAGAGGGTGGAGAATCTGGCACTCAGCCAAATCTCCGCTCAGCACAGTGGGGCTGGAGAATCCCAGCCGCAGGCGAGGTCGGAGAATCTCGGCCATGTTCTTTCACTGGATCAAATGTTCCTTTTCGACGATGCACAGGAGTGTTTTGAAAACAATCGATGTCAACACCACTTCCCTAAGGGACAAATCTTTGCCAACCATGCCCAAACAGAAACCCAGCAGACTGCGCCAATTGCCAATCTCATTTAGCGCGTGACTTCTGCACAAGTTAATACGTCCTGTTTCCCCCTCTTTCTCTTTTTAAATGCCACGTGGACAACACGGGCAATTTTGTTGTTGGAACTTACCAATCCTGGGGTTGTAGGAATCAGGTTTCGATCTATAAAGGAAGCAGGCCCTGACATCAATACTGTGGGATAGAAAAGACACCATCAATTAGAACTTCAAACAACCACTGGGAATCAAACCAGTTAACACTGCGATTCCTGCCCTGCTCACAGCTCAATGGCACCAGGAATGATCAAACCCAGCAGTAATTCAATAGGGCCCAATTTGAATGGCAGTTTGATGATACTATATTGTAAAGGGGAGGTGCTGGAGTAGTGGTATTGTCATGGGCTAGCAATCCAGGATCCAGGGTTCGTAATCCCACCATGGTGGATGGTGAAGTTTGAATTTGATTACAAAAGAAATCTGGAATTAAAAGTCTGATAATCATTGTTGCAAAAACCCATCTGGTTCACCCTTGTTGAGGGAAGGAAATCTGCTGTCCTTACCAGGTCTGGCCTACATGTGACTCCAGAGCCACGGCAATGTGGTTGACTCTTAACTACCCTCTAAGTTGGCCTAGCGAGTCACTCGGTTCAAGGGTAACTAGGGATGGGTAATAAATGCTGGCCAGCCAGCAATATCCAAATCCCATGAATAAAAACAATATGAAAAACAGACTTTAGGGCAAAAGGCTACATAGATGCATTTTGAAAGCATTCTTTGCAGACTTGACTGCTTTTCAACCTACGTTCTGAGTGGCACAGTGGTTAGCACTGCTACCTCACAGCGCCAGGGACCCAGGTTCAATTCCGGCCTCAGGTCACTGTCTGGAGTTTGCACGTTCTCCCCGTGTCTACATGGGTTTCCTCCGGGTGCTCCAGTTTCCTCCCATACTCCAAAGATGTGCAGGTTAGGTGGATTGGCCATGCTAAATTGCCTCTTAGTATCCAAAGATGTGCAGGTTAGATGGATTGGCCATGTTAAATTGCCCCTTAGTGTCCAAAGATGTGCAGGTTAGATGGATTGGCCATGTTAAATTGCCCCTTAGTGTCCAAAGATGTGCAGGTTAGATGGATTGGCCATGTTAAATTGCCCCTTAGTGTCCAAAGATGTGTAGGTTAGGTGGATTGGCCATGCTAAATTGCCCCTTAGTGTCCAAAGATGTGTAGGTTAGGGTGGATTGGCCATGCTAAATTGTCCCTTAGTATCCAAAGATGTCTAGATTAGGGGGTTTGGCCATGCTAAATTGTCCCTTAGTGTCCAAAGATGTCTAGGTTAGGGGGTTTGGCAGGTAAAAATGTGGGGTTACACTGATAGTGAGGGAGGTGGGCTTGGGTAAGATTCTCTGTCGGGAAGTCAGTGCAGACTTGGTGGGCTGAATGGTCTCTTTCTACACTGTTGGGATTCTATTCAATGATTCTAAAAGGTTCGCTATTTCCCAGCATGCAGTTACCAGCCTGTGCTGTGTAAAAACCCAACCCCCTGAACACCCACACAATCTTATTTCGCACCCCCCTCTGTCTCTCTTTGCTACCTTCTGGCCTGGATCTTGTCTTTTAAGCTACGTAAGGCATGCGTGTGTATGTGTGTGCATGCATGTGTGTGCGGGTGCACACACTTATGCTAACTGTGCTGTTTCAAGGGCAAAATAATACAGGTCTGATGGTCAGGGTAGTGGAAGGATTTGAGGGAGTCAAGGCTGGTGTGGAAGTTTGGGGTGGGGGGAGGAAGATCAGTTATGGCAGGAATCGAGACCTGTCCACTCCCACTCCCACCATCATAAAGTACCTGGGTGCATGGGGAGAATAAAGCTGGAACGTCTCAGTGACATCTCTTTATTCTGCAGCACCTGGAATGTTTGGAGGGAGATGTTAGCTTTGAGAAAACCTTGGAGAACAAAAATCCAGCAGATAGCACCTTTGCAGGACTGGCTTGACTGAACCAGAATGACTGGGATACTTTGGAAGTTTCGACTGGGTCCCAAGCAACGAATGCTCCTGGCCATGTATGAGATAGTCCTTTGTAAGACCTGGAGGGTATTGAAGGAGTAAGGAGGGACAGCAAGGTCCCCCCCTATATCATGACTAACTTTTAAGTTCTCCTGATGAATGGGGACACACACTTGCCCCGAGTAACTTTGCTCAGGTGTGGCCCACCTTGCCAAGGAAGAGAGTGCAAAGGTGAGTCGCGACACACAGCAGAGGTCGTGTCATTGGCCGTGGCTGCGAGAGGTCAAACCTCCACCAGCCCAAACTGGCCACTGGCTGCAGAATCTGGAGAATCAGGCCTGGCAGAGACACAAGCTGCCATCCAAGCATCTGCCACCCAAGCATGGGCCTTCCATGTCAACCTCTGCGCACAAAACATGGCCAGTCCCAGTGAGCAAGGCGGAGCCAATCTGAGGCAGGCGTTCCAAGACTTTGTCGCTGTCCAAAGTTTGGCTCCAAGACAGATCCACAGGGGACAACCGGACAGATGTGGCACATCTGTAACCGTCACAGGTCAGCTGACTGGTTCTCCGGCCAATGGGACACATGAATGATCAAGCAAAACCGAGCAGTGTCAAAGCAGTCTCCAATGGCATGATTCTCCAGTCACTTCCAGGAGTGGTGCTTGGCAATGGCACAAGGGCAAGGCATGATATGTCTCGTTTGCCAGCTTTTCGTGGGCTCTCCTTGGCTGTCTTTGGAACTGATGAATGCCCAGAGGATGGAAAACACTCCTGATTGGCCACTTAGCTTTGCGACACATCAGCTGTTGGTACAGCCAAGCCAACAACTCCAAGGCTCCAAGGCACACCCACAACAAGCAATGTGTGCGCCTTTACGAAGTGTTGGCGCTTGAGACGGAAAAGCCTATTTTGCCAGCAATAATGGCCTTTCCCAGGCCAACACCCGTATTCAGCGCTAAAGTGCCCACAAGCCACATTCCTTCAAACTGCAAACTTGACAGCATGCGATAAACCTTCACGAACTGCAAGCTCTTCTCTCTTTCTCACACTATTGCATAATTTGCGCCGGCAATAAAAATTTTGAGGCACTTTTTCCTTAAAGATGTAACCTTGGTGCTGGATACTAGCCTGCAGTACTGAACGGGACCCTCTCCTCTCTTAACTAATTTGTGCCAGGCCGTTATCCCCACCCCCCCCAACCGCAAAGGCCAAGGCACAGTTTCATGGGTGCCAGTCAGTCATCACGATACCTAGCCCAAGTTGCCATTCTTCACGTGCAAGATGCTTAGCTTCGTCACTTGATGAAGGGTAGCACAGCGGCACAGCGGTTAGCACTGCTGCCTCGCAGCGCCAAGGACCCAGGTTCAATTCCAGCCTCGGGTCACTGTCTGTGTGGAGTTTGCATGTTCTCCCCATGTCTGCGTGGGTTTCCTCCGGGTGCTCCAGTTTCCTCCCACACCCCAAAGGTGTGCAGGTTAGGTGGATTGGCCATGCTAAATTGTTCCTTAGTGTACAAAGATGTGTAGGTTAGGTGGATTGGCCATGCTAAATTGTCCCTTAGTGTCCAAAGATGTGTAGGTTAGGGTGGATTGGTCATGCTAAATTACCCCTTAATGTCCAAAGATGTGCAGGTTAGGTGGATTGGCCATGCTAAATTGCTCCTTAGTGTCCAAAGATGTGCAGGTCAGGTGGATTGGTTATGCTAAATTGCCCCTTAGTGTCCAAAGATGTGCAGGTTAGGTGGATTGGCCATGCTAAATTGCCCCTTAGTGTCCAAAGATGTGTAGGTTAGGTGGATTGGCCATGCTAAATTGCCCCTTAGTGTCCAAAGATGTGCAGGTTAGGCGGATTGGCCATGTTAAATTACCCCCTAGTGTCCAAATATGTGCAGGTTAGGTGGATTGGCCATGCTAAATTGTCCCTTAGTGACCAAAAATTTGCAGGTTAGGTGGATTGGCCATGTTAAATTGCCCCTCAGTGTCAGGGGTTTATCCAGGTAAATATGTGAGATTACAGAAATAGGGCCTGGGTGGGATTGTTGTTCGTGGAGGCTTGATGGGCTGAATGGCCTCCTTATGCACTGTAGGGATTAGGCGATTCTGCAATGAGGGAGGGGATTTGGGGGAGGGCTTGCATCTCAGCCTGATCCTGAGGGAAATGACTTGTGTGCGTGGGAGTATACGATGGCGAATGGAATTCAAAATCCGTTCTTTCCAAATAGATGCATGATTTTGTATCCAAAACTGCAGAGGGTAAACCACCTCCCCTAATCCCAGCCCAGCATCAGCCAACCCCTAACCTATCTGACATCTCTTTATAGTCACAGACTTCGCTCAGCGGTCCTGAGGCCAATTGTCATACCTGCCATAAGTAGACGAGAGGTCAAAGTTGGAACCTTCCTGGTCTATGTCAGTCAGCAGTAAAGAAATGTGCATTTACCCACCAAGCCATTGGGGTCTCTTCCTTGTATTGAATTATTAGCATTTACAGGCCATTCAGCCCATCAGGTGGATACTAGAGGGTTGTGCACTACAAGAGCCTTCTCCCACACATCTTCTATCAGCATATCATTTTGTTCTTATCTCCCTCCAGCTTCTCATTAAATGTACCGATATTACTTCCCTCAACTACTCTCAGTGCTGGTTCCATATTCCTTATAGGGTCCCTCCATTGCAGAAGGAGGCCACTCAGACCATGGAGTCTGCACCAACTCTCCAAAAGAGCATCGCAACCTTGCCCACCCTTTGTGCCCTATCTCCGTAACCCCACACATTTACCATGGTCAATCCACCAACCCGCACATCTTTGGGCACTAAGGGGCAATTCAACAAGGCCAATCCACCTAACCTGTGTATCTTAGGACACTAAGGGGCAATTTAGCATGGCGATTTCACCAAACCTACACATCTTTGGACATTAAGGGGCAATTTAGCATGGTCAATCCACCTAACCTGCACATCTTTGGACACCAGTTTTAAAGTTTATTTATGAGTGTCATAAGTAGGCTTACATTAACACTGCAATGAAGTTACTATGAAAAGCCCCTAGTCACCACACTCTGGCGTCTGTTTGGAGAATTTAGTATAGCCAATGCACCTAACCAGCACATCTTTCAGATTGTGGGAGAAAACCGGAGCACCCGGAGGAAACCCACGCAGACACCAGGCGAACGTGCAGATTCGGCACAGACAGTGACTCAAGGCCAGAATTGAACCCAGGTCCCTGGTGCTGTGAGGCAGCAGTGCTAAGCACTGCGCCACCACAAATTCTCACTCTCTCTGGGTAAAGAAGTTTTTCTGAAATCCCCTTTAGATCTATTAGTGACTATCTCATACTTATGGCCCCTCATTCTGGTCTCCACAAATGAAGACACCTTGTCCAAGCCCACCCTATCAAACCCTTCCAAACTGTAGAGGTTTGCAACAGATCACCCCCTCAACCGTTTCTTCTCCTTTCTGACTCTTAAAACGCAGAGAAAACCTGTACACATGAGATTTCGATCGCGTTGCCTTCTCAGAAGAGCATTCTGCTGGTCCCCTGCTGCCAGAGTTGAGGGAAGCACCTTTTAAGGTTCCTTTGTCTGTTTACGATCGATTCTTACCAGGTTCCTCGGGCGCGTTTGCAGTTCTCCAACTTCACGTCAATCTGCTGGGGATGGATGTAAACCTGTTCCGTCACATTAATGACGGGACATGCTCTGAAGAAAAAGACAAAAGATCCAGAAATGATGTGAGGATAATCATGCTCTGCCCTTCACCAGTACCTGACACCTTGTGTTACCTCTGACTGTGCGGCCAAATTCCCCTCCAACTCCATTTTCAAGTTTGCTGCTGGCACCATTGTAATGGGTTGGATCTCAAACAATGACAACACAGAGTACAGGAATGAGATAGAGAATCTGGTGAACTAGCACAGCAACAATAATCTCTCCCTCAATGTCAACAAAACAAAGGAGATTGTCATCGACTTCAGGAAGCGTAGAGGAGAACATGCCCCTGTCTACATCAATGGGGACGAAGAAGCTATGGTCAAGAGCTTCAAGTTTTTAGGTGTCCAGATCGCCAACAATCTGTCCTGGTCCCCCCCATGCCAACACTATAGTTAAGAAAGCCCCACCAACACCTCTACTTTCTCAGAAGACGAAGGAAATTTGGCATGTCGGCTACGACTCTCAACAACTTTACAGATGCCCCATAGAAAGCATTCTTTCTGGTTGTATCACAGCTTGGTATGGGCTCCTGCTCTGACCAAGACCGCAAGGAACTACAAAAGGTCGTGAATGTAGCCCAGTCCATCACACAAACCAGCCTCCCATCCATTGACTCTGTCCACACTTCCCACTGCCTCGACAAAGCAGTCAGTATAATTAAGGACCCCACACACCCCGGACATTCTCTCTTCCACCTTCTTTCATCGGGAAAAAGATACAAAAGTCTGAGGTCACGTACCAACCGACTCAAGAACAGCTTCTTCCCTGCTGCTGTCAGACTTTTGAATGGACCTACCTTGCATCAAGTTGATCTTTCTCTACACCCTAGCTATGACTGTAACACTGCATTCTACATTCTCTCCTTTCCTTCTCCCCTATGTACTCTATGAATGGTATGCTTTGTGTAGTGCGCAAGAAACAATATTTTTCACTGCATCCCAATACATGTGACAATAATAAATCAAATCAAATATTAAAATGATTTTTTTTACACCATAGCTATGACTGTAACACTATATTCTGCACTCTCTCCTTTGCTTCTCCCCTATGTACTCTATGAATGGTATGTTTTGTCTGTATAGCGCGCAAGAAACAATACCTTTCACTGTATATTAATACGTGACAACAATAAATCAAATCAAATCAAAAATCAAATTACTTTTATCGTCAGAATGTCTTAATTATTATTTTATTGTGCCTTTTTAATTCATCTCATGGGGAGGGGGTCAAAATGTGTCCTGGGGCCCAAAACCAGCCTGGGCCTCAGGGAAGTGGCTGGATGATAGGGTGAAAGTAGGCCTCAGGCCTCATCGGAGTTGCTGGAAGTGGCCAAGTTGAAGAACTCAATGTGGGGTTCATCTACCCCTTGGCGGTGGCCTTCTAAGTCCTGGGAGGGCTGTATTGGGATACCATAGGGGCTGGGGGGAGCGGGAGGGGAGAACGGGACACAGCCACTCTGAAGGAAAATCATGCCCGTTGATTGAGCCAATGCGTAAAGCTGACATCCGGTTTCCTTTCAATCTTTTTGTTGCCTCTGTCTGTTGGCGGACAGCTGCCTGGCCCTCCGAACCTCAGTAAAGGGTCCAAGTCTCCTTCCTGTTTTCCTGGAACACCTGCTGTTCCAAAGTGGGATGCCTCCAAATTATTGCAGCTCCTCCTTCCAGGATACCAACCTCAGGACAGCACCCAGCTGTTGTTCCGCTGGTCCTGGCTCCGCCACTTTTCCCCACTATCCGCTCCAACTGTCACGCGCCCTGAGTGGATAGGAATTACACCCCCCACCCACCCCACCCCACCCCACCCCCGGGCCTCACCTGAACAGGACTGCAGAGTCTGAGAGTGACCCAACCACCATGTCGGGGTAAAAATTATCATCGATATCCAGCCCCCCAGCGATGGAGTATCCAAACTTTGTCACTCCGACCGTTTCGCCCTCGATTATCTACAAACGCAAAGACACAGTTCGACAGTGCAGACAAATCGGCCACTCAAAGTGTGGGCCTTCATCCTGCCTCATAGAAACACAGAAACTAGAAACAGGAGGAGGCCATTTGGCCCTTCGAGCCTGCTCTTCCATTCATTATGACCATGGCTGATCATCAAATTCAATATCCTGACCCCTCCCCCCAATATCCCTCGATCCCTTTAGCCCCAAGAGCGATATCTCATTTCTTCTTGAAATCACACGTTTTGGCCTCAACTACTTTCTGTGGGAGTGAATTCTACACATTCACCACCCTCTGGGTGAAGAAATTTCTCCTCACCTCTGTCCTAAAAGGTTTACCCCTTATCCTCAAACTATGACCCCTAGTTCTGGACTCCCCCCACCATCGGGAACATTCTTTCTGAATCTACCCTGTCTAACCCTGTTAGAATTTTATAAGTTTCTATCAGATCCCCTCTCACTCTTCTAAACTCCAGTGAATATAATCCTAACCGACTTAGTCTCTCCTCATATGACAGAGCTGCCATCCCAGGAATCAGCCTGGTGAACCTTCGCTGTGCTCCCTCTATAGCAAGGACACCCTTCCTCAGATAAGGAGACCAAAACTGCACACAATACTCCAGGTGTGGCCTCACCAACGCCCTGTACAATTGCAGTAAAACATCCCTATCCTGATACTCAAATCCTCTCGCTATTAAGGCCAACATACCATTTGCCTTCTTTATTGCCTGCTGCACCTGCGCGCTTACTCTCAGCGACTGATGCACGAGGACTCCAAGGTCTCACTGAGTATCCACCTCTCTCAATTTACACCCATTCTAGGGCGGCACGGTGGCACAGTGGTTAGCACTGCTGCTTCACAGCACCAGTGATCTGGGTTCGATTCCCAGCTTAGATCACTGTCTGTGTGGAGATTGCATGTTCACCCCATGTCTGCGTGGGTTTCCTCCAGGTGTTCCGGTTTCCTCCCACAGTCCATAGATGCATTGGTTAGGTGCATTGGCCATGCTGAATTCTCCCTCAGTGTACTCAAAAAGGCGCCAAGGGTTTTCACAGAAACTTCATTGCAGTGTTAATGTGACATTAATAAATAAATTTGAAACTTCAAGTAATAATCTGCCTTCCTATTATTGCTCCCAAAGTGGATAGCCTCACATTTATCCACATTATACTGTATCTGTTATGTAGATACCCTCACACTCAGTCTGTCCAAATCACACTGAAGCACCTCTGCATCCTCCTCACAGCTCACTCTCCCACCCAACTTTGTATCATCTGCAAATTTGGAGATAATGCATTCAGTTCCCTCTTCCAAATCATTAATATATAATGTCAACAGTTGGGGTCCCAGCACAGATCCCTGCGGAACCCCACTAGTCACTGATTGCCAATCAGAAAAATACCCATTTATGCCAACTCTTTGCTTCCTACCAGCTAACCAGCTTCCTATCCATCTCAAGACATTACCGGCAATCCCTTATGCTTTAACTTTATATAGTGGTCCGTTGTGTGAGACCTTCTCCAAAGCCTTTTGAACGTCTAAATAAACCACATCCACTGGTTCTCCTTGATCAACTCTACCAGTTACATCCTCAGAAAATTCCAATCGATTCGTCAAGCATGATTTCCCCTTTGTAAATCCATGCTGACTTTGTCTGATTATCCCACTGCCTTCCAAATGCTGAGTTATGAAATCCTTGATAATGGATCCAGCAACTTCCCCAGTACTGACCTTAGGCTCACTGGTCTATAGTTCCCAGTTTTCTCTCTCTCTCTCCCTTTCTGAATAGCAGGATTGCATTAGTTACCCTCCAATCTGTAGGAACCAATCCAGAGTCCAAAGAATTTTGGAAAATAACCATCACTGTTCTGTCCTTCCGTTCTCATTCCAATCCATTTGGAAGTAAATATTCCTCTCCTCACAGACAAGGACCTCTACCAGAGAATGGAACACTTCCTCACATGTCATTCCTTTCAAGTCAAGGTCAAATGTCGCACCAAACAGGATACATCACTTCACCAATAAACTCCAACCTCAGGGAGGACACTGCGCCTGCAGAATATTTCCAATTCCCACCATGGCAGCACCCCTGAGCAGGGCTAACAGACAGATTTCCACCCCCCCCAACCCCAGCACTTTCTGAGTGGTGCGGCACGGTGGCATAGTGATTAGCATTGCTGCCTCACAGCGCCAGAGATCCGGGTTCAGTTCCAGCCTTGTGTCACTGTCTGTGTGGAGCCTGCATGTTCTCCCCTTGTCTGCGTGGGTTTCCTCCAGGTGCTCCGATTTTGTGTAGATTAGGTAGATTGGCCATGGTAAATTGCCCCTTAGTGTCCAAAAGACAGGGGCAATTTAGCATGACCAACCCACCTAACCCACACATCTTTGAACACTAAGAGGAAATTTAGCACGGCCAATCCACCTAACCTATGCATCTTTGGACACTAAGGGTCAATTTACCATGGCCAATCCACCTAACCTACACATCTTTGGACACTAAGGGACAATTTAGCATGGCCAATCCACCCTAACCCACACATCTTTGGACACTAAGGAGCAATTTAGCATGGCCAATCCACCTAACCTGCACATCTTTGGACACTAAGGAGCAATTTAGCATGGCCAATCCCCCTAACCTGCACATCTTTGGACACTAAGGAGCAATTTAGCATGGCCAATCCACCAAACCTACACATCTTTGGACACTAAGGAGCAATTTAGCATGGCCAATCCACCTAACCCACACATGTTTGGACTGTGGGAGGAAACCAGAGCAGCCGGAGGAAAGCCACGCAGACACGGGGAAAAGTGCAAACTCCACACAGTCAGTCACCCGAGGAATTGAACCCAGATCCCTGGCGCTGTGAGGCAGCAGTGCTAACCACTGTGCCACTGTGCTGTCCCTATCAGCTGAGGGAATTTGCGAGATTGAGTAAAGGATCCCACTTGGAATTGTTCTCCCACCTTGTCTGCGGCTGGGATTCTCCAATCCCGCAGTAGTGAATGGAGCTTTGGCTGAGTGCCAAATTCTACATTCTCGCTGGCGGTGGGTCCGGAGAGTACGAGCTCAGAAAATCCCGTCCCCCAGACTCCAAAGAAGTCACGAACCGCATCATCAGTTGACTCGATCAAATGAAAATTGTGTGTGTGTGTGTGTGTGTGTGTGTGTGTGTGTGACTTTCAAATCCCTTTAGAAAACAGATCAATTAACTCATTAAGTTGTTACCTGAGCCGGAATGACATTCAGCCCAAAGTTGTTCCCGTGGTATATGTAGACCTTCCCATGTCCGTCGTAAGGGGCTCCAACAGCGATGTCTTGCAGAAGAAGAGAAAATTGTTCTTTAGTTCAGTCTGTTCAAGTAAGCACGTAACACACTCGCATCTCAGACTGCTGAAATCAGTCACCTTATTTGAACGTTCACAACCAGATTCGCTCTGTGCAGCAGATGTCAACAGATCCACATAATCGAACACGGAGGCTGGAATTTTCCAGCACTTCCCGCCAGTGAGCTTTTCCAATTCTATCACTGGTGGCATGGTGGCACAGTGGTTCGCACTGCCACCTCACAGCGCCAGGGACCCGCGTTTAATTCGGGCCTCGGATCACCATCTGTGTGGAGTTTGCACGTTCTCCCCATGTCTGCGTGGGTTTCCTCCGGTTTCCTCCCACGCTCCAAAGATGTGTAGGGTAGGTGGATTGGCCATGCTAAATTGTCCCTTAGTGTCCAAAGATGTGCAGATTAGGTGGATTGGCCATGTTAAATCATCTTTAGTTCTGGGGGATTAGTAGGGTAATTACGTGGGGTTACGGGGATAGGGTGGGATTGTTGTCAATGCAGGTTTGATGGGCCGATTGGCCTCCTTCTGCACTGCAGGGATTCTGTGATACAACACCCTGGCGACAGAGGGTGCGGAGCACACAAAACTCCATGGACATCAGTAGGACCAGAACATCTCGCCTCCATCCAATGGTGGGTTGTTTCCACCTCCGGAAAATATGTTGCGGGGAGAATGGAA
The DNA here is from genome assembly GCF_965287045.1 of Carcharhinus amblyrhynchos. Lineage (NCBI taxonomy): Eukaryota > Metazoa > Chordata > Chondrichthyes > Carcharhiniformes > Carcharhinidae > Carcharhinus > Carcharhinus amblyrhynchos. Next base: position 15,674,666 of record NC_137359.1, read on the forward strand.
AATCTCACAGACGACAATCGAACATCGCGTCCGGGATATCAAAATCTAAGCAACGTCCTTATTTACTTGTGGGTTTCCAGATGTTTCTTACTGCCCATTTGAAACCTTGGTGGCTTTTTGGATGATTTAAACCTTCAGCTGACTTTCACAGTGTCCAAAAAAATGGGAATTTGTACGGTCAGGAATTTACCTCATGACTTACAAAGAAAAGTGCCAAGGCCCCGCAAGACCAGTGCCACTGGACAGGGTTTCTCCCATCACCAACACAGACTGGGACTTACCTCCAAAGCCATCTTGATTAATGTCCCCAATGTTAGCTACAGCCAGCCCAAATAAGGAGTCCTTGGTCCCATTCAGCCGGAGTCTCCGCGCCCTATTCCATCTGCCGGCCTGATTAATGTACACATAGACAGCCCCACCAATTTCTTCCTTCCGGTCAAAGAAGTAAGGAGCACCAACTACGAGGTCCATCCAGCTGCAAATTAAAAAAAAAGGTCAATATGATGTAATCATAGAAACCCTACAGTGCAGAAGGAGGCCATTCAGCCCATCGAGTCTGCGCTGACAACAATCCCATCCAGGCCCCATCCCCTTAACCCCACACATATACACTGCTAATCCCTCTAACTATGCATCCCGGGACACTAATGGACAATTTAGCATGGCCAATCCACCTAACCTACACATCTTGGGACACTAAGGGACAATTTAGCATGGCCAACCCACCTAGTCTACACATCTTTGGACACTAAGTGGTAATTTAGCATGGCCAATCCACCTAACCTGCACATCTTTGGACACTAAGGGGCAATTTAGCATGGTCAATCCACCTAACCTGCACATCTTTGGACACTAAGGAGCAATTTAGCATGGCCAATCCACCTAACTCGCACATCTTTCAGACTGTGGGAGGAAACCGGAACACTTGGAGGAAACCCACACAGACACAGGGAGAACATGGAAACTCCACACAGACAGTGACCCAAACCGGAAATCAAACCCAGGTCCCTGGTGCTGTGAGGCAGCAGTGCCAACCATTGTGCCACCCAATGTGTGGAGGGTGTGAGGGATTGAATGTCACTCATTGCACCAGTATGAGAGAGAGGCGAATGGTTCAGTGGATTTTATCTTACCCATCGCTGTTCAGGTCAACCGTGGCAACCGCGTAGCCGTATGATGACCCCAGCTCCTCCCCCCACAGGATGTACTCGGGTGCCAGTCGATTGACGCCTTCTTTCCTCAGGATCACCACGGCACCAGTGTGGTTGGCTCTCGGAGCTCCAGACACCACACTCAGCTCATTCTGTCGAGTCAGCCCTTTACCTGAATCGACTGAGAATCCTGGAAGGAGCACAGGACAGTTTCAAACAAAAGTTCACTGGCTGAGTCAGACGGGGACAGGGGTTAGCGAGGAGTTTTAGAAACACAGGACTCATGCACTGGTTTTAATGACCACTGGTTAGACGTCTCTTGGGACTTCCAGGTAAATTACGTTGAATGCCGAATCTGTTGCTATATATTTGGTTACCTGAGCCAGCACATTGAGGTACATAAGCACATGTTAGTAACACAGATACCAGACTACAAAAGGACACTGGGCTCCAATATTAACCAATTTTAACCTACGTAACTTTGTCAGGTGACTCAGCCATTTTTACACAGTGTTACATTGGGACAATATTACTCTGCACTGGCCTCCATAGAGAATAACATTGGGACAATATTGCTCTCTACTGGCCTCAATGGAGAATAACATTGGGACAATATTACTCTGCACTGACCTCAATAGAGAATAACATTGGGACAATATTACTCTGCACTGATCTCAATAGAGAATAACATTGGGGCAATATTACTCTGCACTAACCTCAATAGAGAATCACATTGGGACAATATTACTCTCCACTGACCTCAATAGAGAATCACATTGGGACAATATTACTCTCCATTATCTCAATGTGGAGTGACACCAGGCAGGTTGTAAAATCAGACAGGAACAGTCTTTATCCTTCGCCGCAACCCCACCTGGCCTAGAAGGCAATCTGGCTCTGTCGGTGTTGGGGGCAGTGTGTGCTGTTTTGTGGGGTGGGTATAGGGATCTGTTGGAGCAGGCACGTTTACAATTTAGCTTTCACATTTCTTCGAATAGCGTCGCTTTAAGCCCATTCTGATGTACAGACCAACACTTGGTGTGACGCCAGATCTCAATCACATCACTCTGTCATCCACACACTTTTCAAATATCACAGTGCATCCTGTACAATTATCAATCTGTGTTTTTTTTTAAGTTACCCAGTCACAAAAGATAGGAAACTCAAGTGTTTGCAAATAGCAGTGTAACACAGTAAAGCCTTTGATCATGGTTAGGTACTGTGGAAAGATGGGAGACCCACAGGGGAAGCTCGCTGGTGGTCAGTAATGCACACTTCTCTCCTTCGCGTTCATGTGGTGTTAGAGGGATGATCAGATCCACCCTACCTCCAACAGGGACTCATTACTCATCGAGTCAAGCAGCACAGAAGGAGGCTGTTTGGCCCATCATGCCTGTAAGAAGTCTCACAACCCCAGGTTAAAGTCCAACAGGTTTATTTGGTAGAGTACAAGCCACTAGTTTTCAGAGCTCATCAGGTGAGTGAAGAGTTGTGTTCACAAACAGGGCATATACAGACACAAACTCAATTTACAAAATAATGGTCGGACTGCGAGTCTTTACAGGTAATCAAGTCTTAAAGGTACAGACAATGTGAGTGGAGTAAGCACAGGTTAAAGAGATTGTCTCCAGCCAGGGCAGTTAGTGAGATTTTGCAAGCCCAGGCAAGTCGTGGGGGTTACAGATAGTGTGACATGAACCCAAGATCCCGGTTGAGGCCGTCCTCATGTGTGCGGAACTTGGCTATCAGTCTTTGCTCAGCGACTCTGAGTTGTCTCACTAAAATCTCACAAACTGTCCTATCTGGAGACAATACACATCTGTTTAACCTGTGATTACCCCTCTTTCCACTCACATTGTCTGTACCTGTAAAGACTTGATTACCTGTAGAAACTCACATTCCAACCATTATCTTGTAATTGAGTCTGTGTCTGTATATGCCCTGTTTGTGAACACAATGCTTCACTCACCTGATGAAGGGGCAGCACTCCAAAAGCTTGTGCTAACAAATAAACCTGTTGGACTTTAACCTGGTGTTGAGAGACTTCTTACTATGCGCACCCCAGTCCAACACCGGCATCTCCCCATCTTCCTGTAGCAGCCCTTTGAAAGACTTATCCAATTAGCTGCACTGCCCCACCTTATTCCCATATACCCACTCACTTACAGTTTGCAGCAGTGGGTCGTACCCTGAGCTAGACAGTGTGTCAAAGCCAAATATATTTCATGAGCAAAAAAAGATTTGCATTATTAACCAAGAGTATGTCCTAAAACAAAATAGGGGCCACTTTGATGGTTGAGTGGGTGGGATCTGCGAAGTTAGTCCTTGGATAGTACTGAGCCAATCCTCCCTGTCGTGCTCTGATTTTAAATCCCCCCCTCCCTGTACCAGCGCTGTGTCCTGGAGCCAGGCTGAAAGTTGGTGCCAAAGACCTGCCACTTTCCTATCAGAGGGCTACTGGAGATAAGTAAGCAGAGCGACAGCTGCTGAGTGGCACGGTGGCACAGTGATTAGCACAACCGCAAAATGGGATGAGTGTAGTCAGGTCTTTGCTGACCAACATGGACATGATGGGCCAAATGGCCTCCTTTTGTGCTGTAAACGTTTAAGGGGCAATTTAGCATGGCTAACCCACCTAAACTGTGCTTCTTTGGACACTAAGGGGCAATTTAGCATGGCCAATCCACCTAACCTACACATCTTTGGACACTAAGGGGCAACTTAGCATGGCCAATCCATCTAACCTGTACACCTTTGGACACTAAGGGGCAATTTAGCATGGTCAATCCACCTAACCTACACATCTTTGGACACTAAGGGGCAATTTAGCATGGCCAATCCACCTAACCTGCACATCTTTGGACACTAAGGGGCAATTTAGCATGTCCAATCCACCTAACTTGCACATCTTTGGACATTAAGGGGCAATTTAGCATGGCCAATCCACATAAGCTACATGTCTTTGGACAATATGTGGCAATTCAGCATGGCCAATCCTCCTGACCTGAATCGATGAATGTATTTATTAGTCACAAGTAAGCTTACATTAACACTGCAATGAAGTTACTGTGAAAATCCCCTAGTCGTCACACTCCGGCACCCGTTCGGGTACACTGAAGGAGGATTTAGCATGGCCAATCCACCTGACTAGCATATTTTTCAGACTGTGAGAGGAAACCAAAGCACCCAGAGGAAACCCACGCAGACACAGGGAGAAAGTGCAAAAGTCAGTGACCCAAGCCAGGAATCGAACCTGGGTCCCTGGTGTTGTGAGGCAGCTGTGCTGACCACTGTGCCAACCACTATGCCACCATGCCATCAACTTGGAAATGTGATTGACTGAGGGATGGATTAGATGCTATCCTTTCATCTCTGGAGCTAGGGTCAGAACCCAGTCCATTTGCTGGAGGTCATCTCTACCCATTGGCTTTAAGGGTTCTGTGTTCTGTGGGCATGGACAGTCTGACCCTAGCTCCAGTGAATGTGAGCCAATTGCGCAAAACTATCCCTAAATGGGCACCAAATTGGCATCCTTATTCCAGGATGCCCCAAAGGTGGCAAATGGAGAAGTGGGGCTGTTAAGGCACAAAGTACAACTGCTTTTTTTGTGACAGACCAACTCCCCAGCTCCCCCAGGAGGTTGCCTCTTTTTCACCATAATTGAAGAGTGCTGAATAAAATGGTGGCAAAAGTACAGCTTTGAAATGGGTGTGTTTGGAGTTATCAAGTTGTATAAAGCAGAGGCAGCTTTACTCTGCAGTTACCTGTACTACACCCAGCCAGTTGATGGGTCTAAGTGGAGAAACCATTTCCCAGCACAGAACACTCAGCACCTTGAGAAAGGCACAGGAAAGTGGTTGAATAAAAAGGAAAATATGATTTAATCTGAGGGTGAGCATTATTAGACCTTGTCTAATTTTTACGTTTGTTACAAAGTGTTCTCTTTAATACACAAGCCTATTGATAGCATTGGCAGCACAGAGGTTAGCACTGCTGCCTCAAAGCACCAGGGACCCGGGTTCGTATATAGCCTTGGGTGACGTTCTGTGCGGAGTCTGCATGTTCTCCCCGCGTCTGCGTGGGTTTCCTCCGGGTGCTCTGGTCTCCTCCCACAGTCCAAAGATGTTCAGGTTAGGTGGATTGGCCGTGCTAAATTGCCCCCTAGTGTCCAAAGATGTGTAGGTTAGGTGGATTGGCCATGCTAAATTGCCCCCTAGTGTCCAAAGATGTGTAGGTTAGGTGGATTGGCCATGCTAAATTGCCCCATAGTGTCCAAAGATGTGAAGGTTAGGGTGGATTGGCCTTCTCTCAATATTTTCATTGACGTAAAAAGGCACATGTCTGATTTTATTTGGGAAACCAATCACAGAACAGGAAAACACCACAAGTAACTGTAGATATGAAATGACCACCAATACAATCACGAAATATTTAAAAATTTCAGCATTCATAACTGGCTGTGTGTGTGACAATGTGTGCAAAGCAAAATGACAGTTAACAAACTGCCCTCTAATTGATTGTTTTTTCCAAATGAGGAATGAACAGTAAGCAATATCCTTTTGTTCAGTTTAGACAGGTTATACCAAAGCAAATTATCCACTTTTCTGGGAGAGGGGGTTATTGAACATCATATTGCTTTAAAAACCAGAGAAAAATTGATGACTTCATCTCCTTGACCTCAGAGTTTAGCTAATAAGCTGAAGCCCCGGAGAGCATCCACTACAGTGCTTGCTGGGAAAGTTGCGCCCCAAGTTGTTCTGAGCCAGAAAGAACATGAAAGTGTCAAGTCTCAACTCCAGAAAACCACACCCTTCTGTTGCAAAACGACACCCACTCAAGGAAGGGAAACAAAGAAACTTGGATTAAATCCGGCACCTTTTACCATCCAAAGCTTTGCACAGGCAATGATTTACTTTGGAAATGCTGTCAATCTTGTTTTGTCGGCAACAGCAATTTGCAAGATTCTGGGTTCAACATTTTTTTTTCAGTTTCTGGGTGATGGACTAATGATTACCAAGATTATGAGCAGGATCCTTTTGGTCAAAGAATGGCAAGGGTTCATGCTGCCCCTTAAGGCCCCGCTTCCAATTCTCAAGCAAAAGTCTGCCAACCCAACACTTGTTCAGTGTTGCACTCAAAACAGGTTGTATATTTCTTGGATTGAGGTTGGAACCCACATCCTCCTGACTTAGGGAGGTGTTCCATCAACTGAGCCAAGTTGCCATCCTAAAGCTCTCCATCTGGTGACTGGGAAGGAGGTTGTGCTCCCTGTCGGCACCCATACGAAAATCTACGTGGGACTCAACATGCTTCAGCCCAATTTGGTTCAGCTACAGTACGGTAGCACAGTGGTTAGCACTGCTGCCTCTCAGCGCCAGGGACCTGGGTTCGATTCCCAGCTTGGGTCACTGTCTGTGCGGAGTCTGCACATTCCTCCCTGTGTCTGTGTGGGTTTCCTCCGGGTGCTCCAGTTTCCTCCCACAGTCCGAAAGACGTGTAGGTTAGGTGGATTGGCCACGCTAAATTCCCCCTCAATGTACCTACATAGGAGTGTGGCGACCAGGGGATTTTCACAGTAACTTCATTGCATTATTAATGTAAAGTCTACTTGTGACACTGAATGAATAAGAACAAATGTTTTCAACAATGGATACTTCTGACCCTGTGAGTTGCCCCTTATTTGCATTTTGTATTAGTTTGGGTCAACTTGGAAGTGGATTCACTCAAACGGTGAGGGCAGGCTACAGAGATGGAAACTTCCACCATGTTCGGAATATGCAACACACTTCAGGCTAGCTTACTCGACTGATCCACACAGTGCAAAAACTCACTCAGGTTAGATTTTCAAATCAAGGACTGAGAGACTAGTGGCGGCTGTTTTGAAGGAAAAACTTAAAGCTTGCCCCCTCCAGAAAGGTGGATATTTTTATTAGGGCCTTGCAATCCTCGAAAAGTGCATCTGACACTGTGCATTAGTTGAAGACAATGTCTAAAGGGCAGCTCGAATGAATTCATCAAGACAAATAACCTTTCAATTTGGAGGATTTTATTGACCCTGTAGCCCTGAATCTTGTAACAGCTCCACTGTTCAGCAGTACCAAAAAAGGGCGTGGGTCAAGGGAAACATTGCTCCACAAAGCACAATCTCATTGGCGTCCATTTTATTTTAAAATGGCAGATTGCGGCCAATGGCTCAATGTTTCCGCAAAACCACACGATTTTTCACAGTGAACCTTTTTTTACCCCCACAGATCAAATATTCGATCGCCTTTGTCAAAAAGAATAAAGTTGAATTGTCCGCTTTGCTGGAACATTTTCTGTGACTAAACCGGAATCATTAAACATGACTTGCCTCCTGTCTGCTTTCTGTAGCCCCACCCTACCTCCTTATTTATTTTAACTTCAATTGTATTCAAGGCACGAAATGGGGAGTTGGGCGTGACTTCCTGATCTTGGTCACAACGGGAAGGTGCCAAAGGTCAGGTGCTTTCCACATAAAGGGAAACATGGAGCATGGGTCATCCCCACGTGGATGGATATAGAAGGCAAAGTTGCCATTGGCGCAGATGACTATAGGATGCTCTTTGAGGGGGAAGAGTTGAATGGTGGTGACTTAACCTGAGGGTCATAGAATCTTACAGTGCAGGAGAGGCCCTTCGGCCCATCAATTCTGCGCCGACACATGAAAGGCCCTTACCCTATCAACCTAACCCCATTTACCAGCACTTGGCCCATAGCCCTGAATGTTATGATGTGCCAAGTGCTCATCCACATACTTTTTAAAGGATGTGAGGCATCCCACCTCCACCACCCTCCCAGGCAGCACATTCCAGACCCTCACCACCCTCTGGGTAAAAAGATTTTTCCTCACGTCCCCCTCTAAATCTCCCATCCTCACCTTGAATCTGCGTCCTCTTGTGACTGGCTTTTCAACTAAGGGGAACAGCTGCCCCCTCGGCACTCTGTCCATACCCCTCGTAATTTTGTACACCTCGATCAGGTCTCCCCTCAGTCTTCTCTGCTCCAGAGAAAACAACCCAAGCCTACCCAACCTCCCTTTATAACCATCCCAGGCAGCATCCTGGTGAATCTCCTCTGCACCCCCTCCAGTGCAATCACATCCTCCCTATAATGTGGCGACCAGAACTGCACACAGTGCTCCAGCTGTGGACTCACCAAAGTTCTATACAATTCCAACACGAGTTTGTCGCTTCTGTAATCTGTACCCCGATTGATAAAGGGGAGTGTGCCACACGTAACGTGAGGGGCAAGGTTGAGAAGGCGGGTTTTCATGAATAAGCCCTGCTGTTACGAGAATTGAAACCGCCCTGTTGGCATCGCTCTGCATCACAAACCAACTGAGCTAAACTGACCCCACCCCCCCAAACTCAGGATATACAGAGGCACCTGAACTCCAGTTGGACGCAGCTTTTGGGAAGCAAGTCCTTGAATGATCTTTACAATGTGGTAGAATAATAAGAATGAGTATAGAATCATAGAAACCCTACAATGCAGAAAGAGGCCCTTCGGCCCATCGAGTCCGCACTGACCACAATCCCTACCTCCATATCCCTATATATTTTACCCACTAATCCCTCTAACCTACGCATCTCAGGACACTAAGGGGCAATTTTAGCATGGCCAATCAACCTAACCTGCGGGAGGAAACCGGATCATCCAGAGGAAACCCACGCAGAAGGTGCAGACTCCACACAGACAGTGACCCGAGCTGGGAATCGAACCCGGGTCCATGGTGCTGTGAGGCAGCAGTGCTAACCACTGTGCTACCGTGTCACCGAGTATGAAGTGGCCGTTGTCATGGGAACAAGATAATTTGGTTAGGCATCCAAAGTAGGCCTCACCTGTCTGAGAAATTACAGCCACCGCAGATATGGCCCATTCGCACCACTGATAGCAATGTAGCTGCTTTCGGGAGGTAGGTCACAGTATGTGTTGGTGCTTAAGAGTTCAAACCTTCAGACACCAGCCAGATAAGCAGCATATTCTCCGTGAAGGGGGATCAGTGTGGACAGAACTAACCGAGGCCAAATATTGGGGAAAAGGTGAAGCAAAGTACCCCCACAAACTGAATACACCCAGGCCATCCGCAAACCACTTAGCAGCCACCCTGCACATCGCAGGGACGGGCCAACCGGCTCTCAGGCCAGGTCTAGGAGGAGACCCATGGGTGGTGGGCACTACTGAAGCTGCTTCTGGAAATCCAGGCAGCACAGTGGTTAGCACTGCTGCCTCACAGGGCCAGGGACCCGGGTTCAATTCCGACCTCGGGTCACTGTCTGTGTGGAGTCTGCACGCTCTCCCTGTGTCGGCATGGGTTTCCTCCAGGTGCTCCGGTTTCCTCCCACAGTCCAAAGATGTGTAGGTTAGTTGGATTGGCCATGGTAAATTGCCCCTATGTCAGGGGAATTAGCAGGGTAAATACCTGAGTTTGGGGATAGGGCCTGGGTGGGATTGTTGTTGGTGCAGGTTCAGTGGGCCGAATGGCCTCCTTCTGTACTGCTGGAATTCTGCAATTTTATGGATGCAGTGACCACAGTCAGTGCTGTAGAAGTAGTATACATATGAAGTAGGAGCCGGAGTAGGTCACCCAACCCCTGATAACCTTTCACCCCCTTGTTAATCACTCTGCCTTAAAAATGTTCAAAGGTTCTGCTTCCATTGACTTTTGAGGAAGAAAGTTCCAGGGACTCACCACCCTTGGACAAAACATTTCTCCTCATCTCCATCTTAAACAGGCAACTCCTTATTAGCTCTCTGACAAGGGGAAACACAGGGCAGAATTTTCCATTCCCTGCACAGAATGCGGGCTTTGGCAGGAAAACCGGAGTGGGATTCAATGCAGGTATCATCTGGAGGCCTGGCCCACGCCGTCACACTGGCAGGCGGGGCTAGAAAATGCCAGCAGCCAGGAATCCTGAGTACATGGGTGGCACACTGATTAGCACTGCTCCCTCACAGCGCCAGGAATCCAGGTTCAATTCCCGGCCTCAGGTCACCGTCTGTGTGGAGACTGCACATGCTCCCCGTATCTGTGTGGGTTTCCTCCGGGTGGTTTGGTTTCCTCCCACAGTCCAAAAGATGTGCGGGGTAGGTGCATTGACTGTGCTAAATTGTCCCTTAGTGTCCAAAGATATGCAGGTCAGTTGGGTTGGTCATAGTAAATTTCCCCTTAGTGTGGGGAATTAGGAGGGTAATTGTGTGAGGTTATGGGAATAAGGCCTGGGTGGAATTGTGGTTGGTACAGACTTGATGGGCCGAATGGCCTCCTTCTGCACTGTCGGGGTTCTATGAGTCTTTGGAACTCCCTTCCTCAAAAGACAGTGGGAGCCGAGTCCTTGAATATTTTTCAGGCAGAGCAAGATTGATTCTTGATTAACAAGGGGGTGAAAGATTATGGGGTTTGGGCAGGTATGTGGGATTGAGGTGATAATTAGATCAGCCATGATCTTATTGAATGGTGTAGCAGGCTGGAGGGGCCGAGTGGCCAACTCCCGCTTCTAATTCAAATACTCATCATGAGTTGGTTAAGTGCGGCCAACGTTATAAATAACTCGGAAAGATGCACAGTGTCCTATTTGACTCGTGTAAATTTAGAACCGTTGGTAACATTTTAATCTTATTTTTCAAAAGCTAAAAGAAGATGTCAAGCACAAGCAGAAAGGTCCCCGTCGACTGGAAGACACTTAATCCTCAGACTGCTGGTAACTCCAGGACAACAACTGTCCTCAAAGGTTTCAGCTCTCGCACTGTAATCCAGAAAAACTCCCCAACGTTACTACTTTGGAGATCAGCCACTTATCACCAACGTAAGAAATGCAGAAACAGAAGGAGGCCATTCAGCCCCTCGACTCTGTTCCATCTCCACTCCATTCATTTGCCTTGGCTCTGTATCCTTTGGCGCCCTTCCTCAACATTTATCCATTGTGAGCTTGAAAGGTCCAGCCCCCACCCCCCCCCCAACCCTGCCCCTGGCAGGCCTTTATGGGAAGATTCCATGGCCAGGATTTTCCAGCCCTGCCGACAGTGGGTTTTCCAGCAGGCAGAGGCGTTTCGGCATTGGCTGCCCATGAGATCTTCCAGCCCCACTGAAGTCAATGGCCATTTGCATTGCTCACAGGCTGCACCACCAGATAACCCATCTCGGGGGGGTTCATCTTCAATAGGACTGGAAAATCTCATTGGAGGGAAGGGCTGGAAAATCCCATCCCACCTTTCTCACTTCACTCTTGAATGGCCCTTGCTCTGATTTTAAAGGTGCTGGTAGGAATTCTCTGGCCTCGCCTGCAGCTGGGATTCTCCAGTTCTGCTGCAGCAAATGGCAATTTGGCTGAGCGTGAAATTCTCCATTCCTTCTGGTAACAGGGCGTGCAAGACTGGACAATCCCAGTCAATGTTTCTTTGCCCTTAATTCCTGTGCAAGAGAACTGAGTTTCTCCGTAAGACCCAATCTAAACACTGACATATTAACCAGATTGATCTGATCACTGGAAGCTGTTGTATGTAAGAGTGGACAAGTGAAGTTTAAGCAAATTGTCCTCAAGAATGTCACCCTCTAAGGATTATTCTATTTTAAACAATCTGTAGCTTCAATGATTCACAGGTGATGTCACCATTTCTGAGCCACAAATACAACAGAAAGTCTCTTGATGTCTCCCAGATAACTTTTGAGTTTAGATAAGAAAAAAGACCGCGAGATTCCCTGATTATTAGCGGACAATCTGCAGCAATTGGATCCATTTACAATTTTTTTTTGGGATATACATCTATAGCTGGCTGCAAGTTTGCTCTGCAAAAACAGGTTTGGCTCATTATACTTGTCGTGTTGGGCCTTGCTGAGGCCACACCTGGAGTATTGTGTGCAGCTTTGGTGTCCTTAACTAAGGAAGGATGTCCTTGCTGTAGAGGGAGTGCAGCAAAGGTTTACCAGGCTGATTCCTGCGATGGCAGGTCTGTCATAGAGGTTTACAGCATGGAAACAGGCCCTTCGGCCCAACTTGTCCATGGCGCCTTTTTATCAAACCCCGAAGCTAACTCCAATTGCCTGCATTTGGCCCATATCTCTTTCGATCCATCGTACCCATGTAACTGTCAAAATGCTTTCTAAAAGACAAAATTGTACCCGTCGTATAAGAAGAGACTAAGTCGGTTAGGATTATACTCACTGGAGTTTAGAAGAGTAAGAGGGGATCTGATAGAAACTTATAAAATTCTAACAGGATTAGACAGGGTAGACTCAGAAAGAATGTTCCTGATGGTGGGGGAGTCCAGAACTAGGGGTCATAGTTTGAGGATAAGGGGTAAACCTTTTAGGACTGAGGTGAGGAGAAATTTCTTCACCCAGAGGGTGGGGAATGTGTGGAATTCACTCCCACAGAAAGTAGTTGAGGCCAAAACGTTGTGTGATTTCAGGAAGAAATTAGATATCACTCTTGGGGCTAAAGGGATCGAGGGATATGGGGGGGAGGGGGGGGATCAGGATATTGAATTTGATGATCATCCATGATCAAAATGAATGGTGGAGCAGGCTCGAAGGGCCGAATGGCCTCCTCCTGCTTCTAGTTTCTATGCTCCTATGGCTGGATTGATTGGATTGAGCCTTACTGCTAATCCAGAGGTTTTCTAACCAGTGTGGAGTACGTAGCATAATACCACTTGTTATTTCAGGACCAGAATTTTCCGGCTGTTCACGCCAGCTGGGATTCTCCAGTCCTGCTGCAGCGAGCAGAGATTTGGCTCGGTGCCAAGTTCTCCGTTCTCGCCAGAAGCGGTGAACGGCTGGAGAATTCCGAGCCAGAGTGTTTGAGACATCACACTGGCACTGAGGTGGCAAGGTTGCTGGGTTATGGGGTGCCAGAACTTCAAGCCTTTGGTTCCCCGCAAAAGACCGTAAGAATACACATGGTGTATTCCCCATTCTCAGCCGTGCCAGTGTGAGGGCTCGTTCCCAGAAATGCAGAAGAGAAGAAAGTTTGTTACTTGGGAAGTCAGTGGTGTCGTGGTATTGTCACTGGATGAGTAATCCAGAGACCCAGGCTAATACTCTGGGGACCTGAATTCGAGTCCCACCATGGCAGATGGTGAAATTTTAAATCTGGAATTAAGGCTGGAATTCTAAAGTAAAGTTTCCTCCCACAGTCCAAAGACGTGCTGGTTAGGGTGCATTGGCCGTGTTAAATTCTCTCTCAGTGTACCCGAACAGGAGTGTGGCGACTAGGGGATTTTCACAGTAACTTCATTGCAGTGTTAATATACATCTACTTGTGACAAATAAATAAACATTTTGGTCCTTTCCTTACCCAGTCTGGCCTATATTTGACTCTAGATCCATTGTGGTTGGCTCTTAAAGGGTCTAATCATAGAAATCATAGAAGCCTACAGCACAGAAAGAAGCCATTCGGCCCATCGAGTCCGCATCTACCACAATCCCACCCAGGCCCTACCCCCATATCCCTACATATTTTACCCACTAATCCCTCTAACCTACGCATCTTAGGACACTAAGGGACAATTTATCATGGCCAATCCCCCTACCCTGCAGACATGGAGAGAATGTGCAAACTCCACACAGACAGTGACCTGAGCCAGGAATCGAACCCAAGACCCTGGCGCTGCGAGGCAGCAGTGCTAACCACCGTGCTGTCAAGGGGCAATTAGGGAATAAGCAACAAATGCTGGCCCGGCCAGCGACGCCCACATCCCGTGAAAGAGTAACAAAAATGTTAATATAAAAGTAACATAATATAAAACACTCCTGTTTCTTGCATTTCTTAATTGAAGAAGTGATTTGTCTCCCAACAATCTCTTCAAAGAAACAGTCTTGTCGAATGAACTTGGAGTGGAATATGACAGGCGGAGTTTCCCGTATCCCGCCTGCCACGGGAATCGTAGTGGGTGGGACACAGATCCTGCAAAGATCCATTGACCTGGGGTGGGATTTTCCAATCTTGGGGTGCGCGCAACCAGAAAGTCCCAATGACTTCAGATCCAATGACCTGAACCGAGCCTGGAGCCCTCACCAAGTTGCCCTGCGTTCAATCACTTTCTTTTCAACCCCAAGCCCTCTCAAACTGATGGAGCAAATCGGACAATTCAATTTTAATTCCAAGAAACATTGGCACGGACAAAATTCCGGGATAAAAGCATGGTTTTGCTTTCTGCACCCCCTCACCCCAAACCACTCCACCAACCCCTACGGTTACTCGAGCGCGCAATGTTCTTCCAAGATGCTGTGTTAGACGTGAAGTCAAAGGCACTCGCTGCCCGCGTGCGGGTATGCCAACCCTCCAATGATCCAACCCATGCGACCCACAAGGCTTTGCGGAAGCTCAAAAAGGGGCGTGAAAGAATGAAACATCGCAAGTGCCAAGATGGTGGAATGGTTTGCCCATTCAAGCAAGCTGGCAGTGGTTTGGAGTATGAAATCTTTTGCCCCTGTGGTACCGGGGGATGGGGAGGGGGCAATAACTGGTAGGGGTTAAAGCTTTGGCATGTATCGATGGTGATATTAGTCATGCAATATGGTGATGGAACTGCATGGAAGGGACTGGAGTTATTCTGCTCAATCCAGCCATTTGCTTTCCGATTGAATGCTCTTACAAGGGCTCATCGCAAAAGCAACCACAGCACAGAATCGGATTTACAGAATAGGGGATGAATTGGTTTCCTGGATCTCATGAACAGCGAGGGTAAAGTCCCCCACTGGGCCAAGCTGGCTGGAATTCCCCAGCCTCCTGTCAGCAAGTTTCATGGCAGCGGGGAGGTGCTGTTTGCCAGCAGTGGGATCTTCCAGTCCCACCCGCTGCCAATGGGACTCCCCGCTGCAGCCAGGAAACGAGTGGTGGGGGGAGAGGCACAGCCGGCGGGAACCCACCACTAGCGAACGGCCGGAGAATCCCAGCGCTGCTTGGTCTCTCTGCTTTTCTCCCTTTCTCTCTTGAAGCGGCCATCTTGGAGTCTGGTTTTATCCATGATGGCTGCCCCGTGTTACCACTCTCAATCAGGAAGCGTTAGCAGACCATGTTGAGGGTTTAGGTGGGGTGGGGAGGGGGTAGAATCTGCTTACAGCCACCAGGGTCAGAACGAGCCCTCCTGCCCAATCCATTTCCTCTCTCTAACAAGCCTTCAGCCGGTCATACCACCACCACCATGGCCTCTGGGCCTCAATGGTCAATTCATACAGCCACACAGTGGGCTAAACGTGACGCCGCCCTCTTTGGAATTTAGGCCGTGCTTCAACGCTGTCCCAATAGCTACCCTGCGCCCCAACAAAGGGGTGCGTACCAGGCGCAGGAGTCGACTGGTTTCAAGTCAAATGGAAGGAGAGTTTGAAACAAAGACTGGGAACGACATGACACGTGTGCAGGCAACACAGCAAGCCAGCAGGAACATGCAACAAACAGGCACCAACATGCCAAAAGACAGCAAACACGGTACAAGGAGACGATGCAAGGTCCGCAACGGGCAGGAGGCACCTTTGTCAATTTAAATATCGGTCTCTTGAAACAGAATCCCAAACTTTGGAGCAAAACGACTCGCAATTTGCTTATTTTGCTGAGTGTTGGAGGGGTTTTTTTCCCACAAAGCGCTTCAAAGTGATATTTGATAAAGGAGTTAATTTTTTTTTACCTTTCCATCAACCATTCTGGTCAAATACAGCTCAGGTTATAGAGTACAGCTCCCACTCCTCCATCCAACATTGTACCTTAGCTCCAACTTTCAAATAGGCCCTTTTGCAACAATTGAGCACTTCTACTCCTCAAACTAGCCATCCCCATGGGCAGCAGCGTGGCACAGTGGTTAGCACTGCTGCCTCACAGTGCCAGGGACCCGGGTTCAATTCCTGGCTTGGGTCACTGTCTGTGTGGAGTCTGCATGTTCTCCCCGTGTCTGCGTGGGTTTCCTCCAGGTGCTCCAGTTTCCTCCCACAGTCCAAAAGACGTGCTGGTTAGGGTGCATTGGCTATGCTCATTTGCCCCTTAGTGGCAGGGGGAACTAGCTAGGGCAAATGTGTGGGGTTATGGGGATAGGGCCTGGGTGGGATTGTGGTCACTGCAGACTTGATGGGCCAAACTGCCTCCTTCTGCATTGTAGGGATTCTACGATGCTCTGATTTCAATCCCATCTGTCTACACTGGAGTCAAATTTATGTCCAAGAGTGCCTTTAACTACCCTATCCCATTCCTAACCTGCACATCTTCAGACTGTGGGAGGAAACTGGAGCACCGGAGGAAACCCACGCAGACATGAGGAAAATGTGCAAACACCACACAGTCACCAAGCCAGGAATTGAACCCAGGTCCCTGAGACTGTGAGGCAGCAGTGCTAACCACTGTGCCGCTCCAAGCGATGTTAATGCTCAAGTGTTTCACATATAGAAGCTCCCTCCATCCCTTCTGCACGGGACACTGATCACGCTGAAAGCAAGGTGTGGAGAGTCTGCAGAAGGATCTAGATAGGCTGGGCGAATGGGCCAGGAAATGGCAAATGGAATTTAATGTTGGCAAGTGTGAGGTGGTCCACTTTGGTAGGAAGAATGGTAGGAAGGACTATTACTTACGTGGCGAAAAACTGCAGCAGGCGACGGTGCAGAGGGACCTCGGGGTCCTTGTGCATGAGTCGCAAAAACCCAGCTTGCAGGTGCAGCAGGTGGTCAGGAAGGCAAATGGGATGCTGGCCTTCATAGCGAGGGGGATTGAATATAAAAGTAGGGAGGTCTTGCTGCAGCTGTATAGGGCATTGGTGAGGCCGCAGCTGGAGTACTGTGTGCAGTTTTGGGCGCCGCACCTGCGCAAGGATATTTTGGCCCTGGAGGGAGTGCAGAGGAGGTTTACTAGGCTGATACCGGAGTTGAGGGGATTGAGCTATGAGGAGAGGCTGAATAAACTAGGCTTGTACTCGTTAGAGTTTAGAAGAATGAGGGGAGATCTCATTGAGACGTATAAGATGATGGATAGAGGTGGAGAGACTCTTCCCGCTCAAAAAAGACAGTAGGACTAGGGGGCACAGCCTCAAGATAAAGGGGAGGCGGTTTAGAACGGAGTTGAGGAGGAACTTCTTCACTCAAAGGGTGGTGAATCTCTGGAATTCTCTGCCCGTTGAAGTGGTGGAGGCTGCCTCGCTAAATATTTTTAAGAAGCGGGTTGATGGGTTCTTGATAAGAGAGGGGATTAAGGGTTATGGGGAGAGGGCGGGAAAGTGGAACTGAGCCACGACAGATCAGCCATGATCTTATTGAATGGCGGGGCAGGCTCGAAGGGCTAGATGGCCTACTCCTGCTCCTATTTCTTATGTTCTTATGTTCTTATGTACAAAGAGTCGTGAATGAAGCCCAATCCATCACACAAACCAGCCTCCCATCCATTGACTCTGTCTACGCTTCCCACTGCCTTGGAAAAGCAGCCAGCATAATTAAGGACCCCACACACCCCGGACATTCTCTCTTCCACCTTCTTCCATTGGGAAAAAGATACAAAAGTCTGAGGTCACGTACCGACCAACTCAAGAACAGCTTCTTCCCTGCTGCTGCCAGACTTTTAAATGGACCTACCTTATATTAAGTTGATCTTTCTCTACACCCTAGCTGTAACCGTAACACTACATTCTGCACCTCCTCCTTTCCTTCTCCCCTATGTACTCTATGAATGGTATATTTTATCTGTATGTGCACAAGAAACAATACTTTTCACTGTGTCCCAATACATGTGACAAAAATAAATCAAATCAAATCAAAAACTCAGCTTGACACATTTAGCAGGGACCATTTCACAAACATTTCCCAAGATCAGGAGATGTATTTCAAGAGACCGACCTTGTAATGTTCCAAAACACATTTCTCTATACCCATGCTTTTCACATGTCGGACTCCAGGGTTCAGCACTGATCGAGGTGTCTGAAGCCTGGCATAGTCGTGTTAACTTAAACACCCTGCATGCGGGATGATTGGAAGCAATCCTTTACAGGCACATCGGCAGGCAACCATACTCTGACAGCCAACTGTGTAATGGACTACCGGAATTGAGTGAAGCTGTTTTTTTTCACCCCGACTGCACATGCTCCCAACTAATGCACAAATGTTCCTTTGGTCTCACCAGTGTCTGGATCACAGTAGCTTAAAGTCAATTCGGCAGTCTGTTACAGCATTGTGGGCCGTGCACACAACTCACACACAACATCACTGCTTCCATATGGTTCCTTGGACATCAATAATCTCGCTGTTGACAGGACAGCTTCCTGACAGGCTTGCAAGTTCAGGGTTGAGGACTTCCCTGATCATTTATTGTCGCTATCACAAAAGCTAGAACTTCAAAGCCTTCTTATTTTCAGACTTGTTCACATGAGGTAAAGTTGGCCTGAGCTGCACCCATTTATACTTATTTCCGAAATAAGTCATATGAACAAATTTGACTTTGCTCCGCCAGCCTAAAATGGGCCTGATTGAGAGATTAGTGACTCACTGTTTCCCCATGTTCCTGTGAATCAGAACTTTTTTTATTTAAGGTACTGGGACACTTGAATATCATTGCTGTTCCAAAATATTATCCGGTTTTCACCTCTTGATCTATTTTGTACTCCATCTTACCTCCAACCAAAATTAAAATACCCTCTTTCAATGACAGAACCTTTGTGTCAGACAATGACTATTTTGACCAGGAGCGGCCATTTTGGGTTTGAAACTTGTGTCAGACAATGACTATTTTGACCAGGAGCGGCCATCTTCGGTTTGAATTTTATGTCAAACAATGGCTATTTTGACCAAGAGTAGCCATCTTGGGTTTGAACCTTGAGCCAAGCGATGACTATTTTGACTGAGAGCGACCATCTTGAGTTTGAATCTTGTGTCAAACAATGACTATTCTGACCAAGGGCGGCCATCTTGGGTTTGCATCTTGTGGCAGATGAAGATTGCTTTGACCGAGTGCCGCCATCTTGGCTTGAATCAAGCGCACGATTGGTTACTGTGTTGCTAAGGAGCCTGACCAACAGGAAGCAGTGACATTCATGTGACCATCAAAGTGTGCAGAAATATGGAGGCTTGTAAATGAAACACAACAATGTGAGGATTCGGGTATTTTTCCCCATTTTTTTTGTTTAGGCCTCACAAAATGTTGGGACACAGATATAGACACAAGAGGGAATGGCTGCACACTTTCCCTGCCACATGCGCAGTTACAAACCTAAGTAACTATGTTGGGCTACGTCGTGAGGACTTCTCGCTGGTTTCTCAGCAGGGTCCGGTGTCTTGTAAACCAACTGATCAGGGTCTGAGCTACTGGTAGTTGTCAGAAATATTAAACCTGTGCATTCAAGATGGATGGGAGGTGGAGGGAGAAGAAGGGGGAAAAGAAGAAGATGAGTTAGAATCCAAAAGACAATGCGCGACAGAGGGAGGTGACTGAACGAGTGGCTGAGGGTTCCACCACGGTTAAACAGTCATGTTGATGACTTTCAAATTATGAGAGAGAGAGAGAGTACTGTGCGGTTCAGAATAAGCAGGAACATATTTGCTACTCAAGATGACCCCCCCCCCCCGGATACCAGTTTCATTGCAATTCCTGCTCCCAGGGACAGGAAGAGCTAAGGTTGCCATGGAGGCCAATATGCTCCAAGATAAATGTTGTGGCTATGGTGTCAACATGGTGAACACTGGGTCAAGATAGGGCACCATCCAGTAAGACAGTGGCCTTAGACAGAACAATCCGTGCCTCGTTAGTGGGTGGGGAGAGGTGGGCGCAACCCAGAATGCATTGTGGTGCAACATGTTTGCAAGGAGGGACAACCCACAATGCATTGTGGTACAACATGGTAACACCAAGTAAATGTGGCATCCTCCCTGCAAAGCACAGCAAAGTTTGGGAGTACATTGAAAAAAATCAAAATGGCCACCAGGGAACCAAACCAGATTTGACCCTGGAGAGGGACCTGGGTGGAGAGGGTAAATTATGCTGCCGTTTAACTGAAATGGAATTCTCAGCCATCTTGGGAAGCTTCCAGTCACCTCTCTCTGTCTGCACTGATTAGGTTATCCTACCTAAGTAACTATTGGCAGGTACAGGGACCAGTTCAGCTTCCTGTTTCCTTTCATCACCCGCTTCATACGGACCGTCGTCATAGATGCCCAAGTAGACCAAAGAATGACTCAACTGTTCTGTCCGAACATTACCTAAAAATATCAAGAGTTAAATGAAACAAAGACACAAAACACAGCTTGCCCCCTAGATAAATCCGCGACACATTAGCAACAGTACACAGCCCAGCTTAGGGCCTCTGCCTTAAGATTGTGGGATTAATCAAATCCTCGTCACCTCATCCGCAGCCTTCCAAACTCGGCTTCTGGATCCCGATTAGGCCATCAGGACCGCTGAATTCTCCTGTCGACCAATGAGTCAGCAGGAACTAGGGTTTGGAACTAGATTGGGAAGGAGTGGGGTGGATGGAATTAAATGCAAAATTTGATCAAATAGGCTGGAAGTGGGATCAGGGACAGGGACCTGGGGGAATGGCAACTTACTCGAGGGTTGAACTGGCCAAGGCCCAGCCTGGATCTCGAAGTGGGGACAAAGCTCAGAGCAAAATGAGCCCTTCAGAGACGCTTTGCCTGACCTCAAAATGAGTGGGGGAGAAGGTCACAACTCCCCCCCTGCCGCCTTCCCCACGAATGGATTTGCTATTATCTTCTTTTGACAATCAAACATCTTTTCAGCTCTGCACACTCGGAGAGCCTTGTTTTCCAGTGGGCAGCTGCTAACTCTAGGAAGTTAAGAGAAAGCATTCTCTAAATGTCTGCCGATAGTTTAAAATCAGTTCCCAGCAGTGTAGCAATACTTGCTGAGAACCATGGGCGTTTGATCCCCTTTGACTATTCAGACTAACTGGAGATAATTTGCGACCTGCACTACCTCGTCAATAGATGTGTCTAATAGAAGTCACACTTCATACAATGCTTTCCCTCTAACATTTTGCTTCAACCAATAACAATGGTGGAGCATGACTTTAAATTACTGATTCACTGAGAGTTGACTCTCTTCGAATGTATAGCAATGGGGAGGCGATGGTATTATCACTGGCGTATTAATCCAGAAACTCAGTTAATGTTCTGGGGACCCGGGTTCGAATCCTGCCACGGCAGATGGTGGAAGTTGGAATTTGAATTCAGTAAAAAAAAATCTGGAATTAAGAATCTACTGATGACCCATTGTTGGAAAAACCCATCTGGTTCCCTTTAGGGACGGAAATCTGCTGTCCTTACCTGTTTTGGCCTACTTGTGACTCCAAAGCCACAGCAATGTGGTTGACTCTCAACTGCCCTCAGGCAACTAGGGATGGGACCGACACATTGTTGGACGCTAATGCTGGCCAGCCATTGGTGCCTATGTCCCACAGATGAATTGAAACAAAACAGCCCTTCTCCACGAAATGGACCTGAAAGCTTTCGAATGAGCAGTTACAATCTATCCATCGAAGGCTCCTTGAGGGAATTCACAGAATTACTACAGCACGTTTGGCCCACCTAGTCAGCACCCATTCTCCAAATAACTACCTCATCGAGTGGCGCTCTCCCTCCTTCTCCCTAGAACCCTGCACATTCTTCCCTTTCATAGAATCCCTACAGTGCAGAAAGAGGTCGTTCAGCCCATCGAGCCTGCACGGACTTTCTGACAGAGTATCTTACCCAGGCCCTTTCCCCTACCCTATCCCCGTAACCCCACACATTTAGCATGGCTAGTCCGTCTAATGTACACATCTTTGGACACTAAGGGACAATTTAGCATGGCCAATCCACCTCACCTGCACATCTTTGGAGTGTGGCAGGAAACCAGAGCACCTGGAGGAAACCCACGCAGACATGGGGAGAATGTGCAGACTCCACACGGACAGTCACCCAAGTTGGGAATCGAACCCGGGTCCCTGGCGCTGTGAGGCAGCAGTGCTAACCACTGTGCCACCGTGCCCCCCCTTATTTGTGTTTCCCCTCTCTGAGGGGTCAATTAACATTGGCATAGATTTAAGGTGATTAACAGAAAGATCAGAGCGGAAATGAGGAAAAGCTTTTTTCACCCAGAGGGTGGTGGGTGTCTGGAATTCACAGTCTAAGGTGATAGTTGAGGCTGAAACACTTGACTCATTTCAAAGCCACTTGGATCTGAAGTGCTATAACCAGCAAGGGCCATGGACACAGTGCTGGGAAATGGGATTAACACAAGCGTCTGGATTCTTTTTCCTCTTTTTCAGCTGGTGTAGACACGCCGGGCTGAATGGCACGTTCTGCACTGTAATTTTTTTTGAATTAGTTCGTGGGACATTAGCATCGCTGGCTGGGCCAGCATTTATTGCCCATCCCTAGTTGCCCCTTCAGAAGGTGGTGGTGAGCCGCCATCTTGAATCACTGCAGTCCACATGCTGTGAGTTGACCCACAGTGCTGTTAGGGAGGGAGTTCCAGGATTTTGACCCAGCGACTGGCACTCAACTGACGAAAGGGCAAACCCCGAAAGCTAGGGGCGTTTACTACCAAATAAACCTGTTGGACTTTAACCTGGTGTTGTGAGACTTCTTACTGCTCTGATAGCCACAGTGTTTATGTACTGAGTCTACTTGAGTTTCTGGTCAATGGTAACCCCCAGGATGTTGACAGTGATGGTTACACCATTGAATGTCAAGGGACAGCGGTTAGAGCTTCTCTTATTGGTGATGGCAATGTTTCTATGAAAATAATTTGGGCCCTTTGGAATTCTGACAGCTTTTGTGTTTCCATGGAGTCGGTTGTCATGGAAGAATTGTTGGCTAATGGACGTGTTCAAGTGATGGAGTCTGGGTAACAAACATCCATCTGTGGAAATTGCCACCTTGAGTAGGCATGTCTGCTACCACTGCATGGGCAGAGCCAAGGATAGAGGGTATGACAGCTTGCCACACAGTCCACCTCGGACACAACAGATGCCCTGGTGCTGGCACCTTTTACTGGCAATGATTGGTTTGACCACCTAACCGGGAAGGCTCCTGGTCTCACAGCTGCCCCCCAGTGGCAGCTCACAGTTAGCGGGACATGGCTAACATCCCGGTCAGCTGTGTAACTGCCACCAACGGTGCAGGTAGCTCGCCACGGCTTCTGTTGGTTTGTAACACACTCCACACTGAACCACCCACTTCAAGTGGCAACCCATGCCAACAGTGAGGAGCAAGAGCTTGGCCCAAAACCCAGGGTGGGCACGGGGCAGTCACCCAATCGCAGGGGTGGAACCTTTTCTTCCTCACCTCCGAACTCTGAAGAGGTAGTGTTTGGAAAAAAGGAGGAACTGAGACTCAAACTATACATAGCCTGAGACTGTCCTGTGGCAATACATCAATAAATGGCAGAACCCTTAAGAGTATTGATAGACAGAGGGATCTGGGTGTACAGGTACACAGGTCACTGAAAGTGGCAACGCAGGTGGAGAAGGTAGTCAAGAATGCATACGGCATGCTTGCCTTCATTGGCCCGGGCACTGAGTTTAAACATTGGCAAGTCATGTTGCAGCTTTATAGAACCTAAGTGAGGCTGCACTTGGAATATAATGTTCAATTCTGGTCACCACACTACCAGAAGGATGTGGAGGCTTTGGAGAGGGTCCAGAAAAGATTTACCAGGATGTTGCCCTGGTATGGAGGGCATTAGCTATGAGGAGAGGTT
Source organism: Carcharhinus amblyrhynchos (assembly GCF_965287045.1). Classification (NCBI taxonomy): domain Eukaryota; kingdom Metazoa; phylum Chordata; class Chondrichthyes; order Carcharhiniformes; family Carcharhinidae; genus Carcharhinus; species Carcharhinus amblyrhynchos. Next base: position 15,698,502 of record NC_137359.1, read on the forward strand.
GGAGAAACTTGGTTTGTTCTCACCAGAACGACAGAGGTTGAGGAGCGACCTGATAGAAGTCTACAAGATTATGAGGGGCATGGACAGAGTGGATAGTCAGAAGCTTTTTCCCAGGGTGGAAGAGTCAATTACTAGGGGGCACAGGTTTAAGGTGCGAGGGGCAAGGTTTAAAGGAGATGTACGAGGCAGGTTTTTTTTACACAGAGGGTGGTGGGTGCCTGGAACTCGCTGCCGGGGGAGGTAGTGGAAGCAGATACAATAGTGAGTTTTAGGGGTGTCTGGACAAATACATGAATAGGATGGGAATAGAGGTCCCCGGAAGGGTAGGGGGTTTTAGTTCAATCGGACAGCATGGTCGGTGCAGGCTTGGAGGGCCGAAGGGCCTGTTCCTGTGCTGTGATTTTCTTTGTTATTTGTTTGGTGAGGGTTAAGCGGATCTCTTAATGATGTTTTTATGGTGGTTGCCAAAGCAAAAGATGCCAGTTTTTTTTAATCACGCCAACACAAGGTTGGAAATAGCTGACCTTTCCAGTTGTAGGTGCCTGGAGCACCGAACAAAATGTAGTGGTTGTCTGGTGTGAAGCCTGCCGCGATGCCCTGTTGGCAGTACCCAAAGCGCTGGTGCCCCTGCGTGCGCCCCTCGCAGAATTTCCAGTCGCCACCGTCCAGCTCGTCCCGGATCATCAAATCCTCGCTCAGCACGTAGCAGCGGCCAATCATGTCGCGGGTCTCCGCCGGCTGGTTCACGCGTTGCCTCACCTCGTATCGGTGAGCGCAGGTCTGCGGGCAAGAAAGGATAGCGGTGAAAGAGTTACAGCACAGAATCAGGCCATTTGGCCCATCTCCTCCATAGCAAGTCTTTCCCCTTGAGCATCCTCCCCTCCCCATTGCTCCAAGGCCAACCTATCTCAATGGCTATACCCTCTCTGAAAGAGCAATCCGCTGGAGTTCTATCACCCACCCCCGCCACAGAATCGGAGCGGCCGAGGGGCAGACCATGGAAATCATGGAATCCCTACTGTGTGGAAAGAGGCCATTCAGCCCATCGAGTCTGCACCAACCACGACTCTACCCAGGCCCTATCCCTGTAACCACACATATTTACCCAACTAGCCCGTGACACTAAGGGGCAATTTAGCATGGCCAATCCACTTAACCTACACATTTTTGGACACTAAGGGGCAATTTAGCCTGGTCAATCCACCCTAACCTACACATCTTTCGGACTGTGGGGGGGAAACCGGAGCACCCGGAGGAAACCCACATGGGGAGAACGTGCAGACTCCGCACAGACAGTGACCCAAGCCGGAAACGGAACCCATGTCCCTGGCGCTGCGAGGCAGCAGTGCTAACCACTGTGCCATCATGCTGCCCCTATCCATTGACCACAGGCGGGAATTTCCAGTCCCATTCGAGCGAGGCTGTAAAATCCTGCCCATCGTGTTTTAGCAAGGAGATTAAATCAGTCCCTTTAGACATCTACTGTCATTTCCCCCTTTTATACGTGAATGACTGCCTCCAAATGTACCCCCCCTCCATGTCCCCAAAGTGAGAGCTGGTTTCAATGCAGTTAATGGTGTTAGGTAGTCGACCGATAAGAGGTAAGCTTACAGGAAGGTACGTTTGTCGGGTGACTGTGCCCAGTTGAATGTGGGTAAAAGTGGAGCGACTGGGATGGGGATTTGATCTCAGAACCATCCAGCTATGGGATAAGCTGGTTGTGTGGCCAGATTGCCACAAGTCGTTGCCTGTATTGTGAAGGTGAGTAAACCCCGGTTTAGGTTTTTTATTTCGAGAGAACCATGTGATCAAAGAGCCTGAACCAGTTCAAAACACTTCAAAGCAAAAAGAGTCACTTTAACATCCGCTCATTTTGCTTCCCTTCCCTCTTCCTGTGGGTGCAGCTAACATTAAGAGAGGGTCGGGGGGGTGGGGAGCATGGAAGGGGGATGGGAGGGGGAGGGGGAGAGCCTGACACTGAAGATTAATGGATGAATCTCGGCAGAGAGGCCTGGATTACCCCTGAAGTGGCTCTGTTGATAGATCAGTTCCACTGCTGTGTGCCATTCGGTTCCCTGGGTACTTCCAATGCTGGGTTTGACTTTGCTGTCCGCATCTCCTCAGGGAACGTTGGGATGCTGTCCCACACTTGCTCACCCATGCAGCCACACGTTGTGTGGGGGACCAGGCACTGAGTGTCAGCCAACTGCTCAACCATGGGGGGAGAATGGTCCACATCCATGAGCGTTCCGGAAGCAGCCACCGGACGGCAAGCATGAGTAGCAGGTTTGACCTTTGGTTTTGCCGCTAATGGGGGCTCTGAGGCTAATTGCCATGGCTGTAACTCGGTAACTGGCGAAAATCCCCAGTCAACGTGATTCCTGTCTAAACTCCTCACAGTAACTTACAGAGTTGAAGAGCTCCCTCAAAACTGAGGCGATCATTAAGTTATAGCAAAAAAGTAGCATTATTTATACCTCATTAACCCAGTATATCCTTAAAGTTCTGTAACCAGTGCTGACCCTCCTAATGTTACTCCTGAATAATATTTTTAGACATCTGAGGTTCAAATTGATTTTGAATTTAATATGGCCTGTAACTAGTTGACAGCTTTTCAAAAATATCATTGTTGAACATTCCTGCCTTTCCCAACAAGGTGAAGTTATTAATCTTTCCAAACCATCAACTCACCACAACTTTCCCTCCAATTCCTTGGCTTTTCACAGTCACTCCCAGCCACTGGTTTTCTTTACTCTCCCGCCTCAGGTCAACTGCAAAAGACAGAAGGAGGTACGACGGGTCGGCTACTGCACTCAAACAATCCGGTCACACCCACACATATTCATCAACACCTCACGGCGAACAAGGCGGCCATTCAGCCCATCAAGCTTGCACCAACTCTCAGAACGAGCACCCCAGCCAGGCCCTCTCCCCTCCCCTATCCCTGTAACCCCACACATTTGCCATGGCCAATCCACCTAACGTGCACATCTTTGGATATTAAGGGATGATATAGCCACCTGCGCACCGAAAGGAAACCCACACAGACGCAGGGGAGAACGTGGGTTTTCTCCGGGTGCTCCAGTTTCTTCCCACAGTGAGAAGATGTGCGGGTTAGGTCGATTGGCCATGCTAAAATTGCCCCTTCATTGTTGGCCAATCTGATGACTCAAAAGCTTTTTTGCATCAGTTACGAAGAATCCTACCCAATGACAAAGAAGTGCTGCCCCTCCTAAAAACAGCATTGCAACCGAGTGTACACACAATAAAAACTCCTCTGAAACAAAGTCTAAGTCCATCTTGAAGATCCTGAGGGGGTATTGACAGAGCAGATGTGAAGAATGTTTCTTCTTGTGAGAGATTCTAGAACTAGGAGGTCACTGTTTAAAAGTAAGGGGTCATTCATTTAAGATGGAGACGAGGAGAAATGTTTTCTCTCAGAAGGTGGTGAGTTTCTAGAACTTTCTATTCAAAAGGCAGCAGAAGCAGAGTCTTTGAACATTTTTAAGGCAGAGCAGCTTCGGTTCTTGATCAACAAGGGGTGAAAGGTTATCGGGGGTCAGCAGGGTTCAGATTTGAGGTTACGATCAGATTGGCCGTGACTTTTTTTGAATGGGTAGGGCAATGACCTAGTGATATTATCGCTAGACCCTTAATCCAGAAACTCAGCTGATGTTCTGGGGACCCGGGTTCGAATCCTGCCATGGCAGATGGTGGAATTTGAATTCAATAATAAAAATCTGGAATTAAGGATCTACTGATGACCATGAAACCATTGTCAGAAAAACCCATCTGGTTCACTAATGTCCTGGAGCCAAGGAAATCTGCCGTCCTTACCCAGTCTGGCCTACATGTGACTCCAGACCCGGAACAATGTGGTTGACTCTCAACTGCTTTCTGAACAAGGGCAGTTAGAGATAAGCAATAAGTGTTGGCCAGCCAGTGACACACTTTTTTCCTCTGGAGCATAGGAGGCTGAGGGGTGATCTTATAGAGGTCTATAAAATAATGAGGGGCATAGATCAGCTAGATAGTCAATATCTTTTCCCGAAGATAGGGGAGTCTAAAACTAGAGGGCATAGGTTTAAGATGAGAGGGGAGAGTCCAGAGGGGCAATTTTTTCACACAGAGGGTGGTGAGTGCCTGGAACGAGCTGCCAGAGGTAGTAGTAGAGGCGGGTACAATTTTGTCTTTTAAAAAGCATTTAGACAGTTACATGGGTGAACATAAGAACATAAGAAATAGGAGCAGGAGTGGGCCATCTAGCCCCTCGAGCCTGCCCCGCCATTCAATAAGATCATGGCTGATCTGTCGTGTCTCAGTTCCACATTCCTGCCCTCTCCCCATAACCCTTAATCCCCTTGCCTATCAAAAACCTATCAACCTGCGTCTTAAAAATATTTAGCGAGGCAGCCTCCACCACTTCAACGGGCAGAGAATTCCAGAGATTCACCACCCTTTGAGTGAAGACGTTCCTCCTCAACTCCGTTCTAAACCGCCCCCCGCCTTTATCTTGAGACTGTGCCCTCTAGTCCTGCTGTCCTTTCTGAGCGGGAAGAGCCTCTCGATGGGTCTAGAGGGATATGGGCCAAATGCAGGCAATTGGGATTAGCTTTGGGGTTTTAAAAAAAAGGCGGCACAGACAAATTGGGCTGAAGGGCCTATCTCCATGCTGTAAACCTCAATGACTCTCTGTCCCACAAATTAATAAAACGATGTAGCAGGCTCAAGGAGCTGAAAGGCCTACTCCAGCTTCTTGTTCCTAAGTTCTGACAACAACAAGTTGCATTTATATAGCACTATTAATATTGTCACATCTCTTAAGATGCATTAACAAATCAAAGGAGACATTAAGACACTGCAGGAGATGGTCTTGGCCAACGAGGCAGATTGTAAAGATTGTCTTCAAGGGGGAGATGCAGGTGTAGAGGCGGAGAGGTTTAGGGAGGGAAATTGAGAGCTTTGGTCCACGGGTGTCTGTGCGGAGTCTTCACGTTCTCCCTGTGTCTGCGTGGGTTTCCTCCGGGTGCTCTTGTTTGACGAATATCGTGAAGAATTTCACTCATCCCTCACAATCTTATCACGAGAGGATTTGAGTATCGGGATAGGGATGTTTTACTTCAATTGTACAGGGCATTGGTGAGGCCACACCTGGAGTATTGTGCGCAGTTTTGGTGTCCTTATCCGAGGAAGGATGTCCTTGCTATAGAGGGAGTACAGCGAAGGTTTACCAGGCTGATTCCTGGGATGGCAGCTCTGTCATATGAGGAGAGACTAAGTCGGTTAGGATTATATTCACTGGAGTTTAGAAGAGTGAGAGGGGATCTCAGAGAAACTTATAAAATTCTAACAGGGTTAGACAGGGTAGATTCAGAAAGAATGTTCCTGATGGTGGGGGGAGTCCAGAACTAGGGGTCATAGTTTGAGGATAAGGGGTAAACTTATAAAATTCTAACAGGATTAGACAGGGTAGATTCAGAAAGAATGTTCCCGATGGTGGGGGGAGTCCAGAACTAGGGGTCATAGTTTGAGGATAAGGGGTAAACCTTTTAGGACTGAGGTGAGGAGAAATTTCTTCACCCAGAGGGTGGGGAATGTGTGGAATTCACTCCCACAGAAAGTAGTTGAGGCCAAAACATTGTGTGATTTTAAGAAGAAATTAGATATCGCTCTTGGGGCTAAAGGGATCGAGGGATATAGGGGGGAGGGGGGAGGGATCAGGATATTGAATTCGATGATGAAAATGAATGGTGGAGGAGACTCAAAGGGCCGAATGGCCTCCTGCTTCTTCGAGTTTCTGCATTTCTAATCTCGGTGTACTTAAAACTCTTTCTTGCTCCTTTGATTTATGTCTTTGGCCAGTTGGTTACCACCATCCAGGGAGGAGTGGTTGCCTAGCAACCTATCAGGAGGCTCAGACACGAGCGGGCACAGAACCAATCAGAAAGCATGAGCTGACAGTCACAAGTAAATTAAAACCTAACGACCGACAAGGCTTAATGGGGTGGGAGGGAACAGACGCAGAGAAAGAGTTTGTCTGACCATCGTTATCAATTTCGACTTGGTCACATTTATCATCTTCGGTTATTATCGGGCAGGCAAAGAGTCCTCCGGTGCGATTTGCAAACTGTTGAGATTGGGCGCGGGCCTGAGGTGCTCCCACCAGAATCCTGCAGAGAAAGAAGAGGAGAAACCATTATCAGGCTGCCACATTAACCAACTGCAGGGGCCTTGTGCCCAAACCTACTGACAGGCCGTAGCGTTATCTGCATCATTTCACCACGGAACACCACACCGTGGTCTGTGGCATGATGCTGCCACAAACCAGGGGCACCAACCTCTTTGGCATAACTTCGCCCAGTCCACTTCCGACATCAGCCAATGTACAGCTTCAACGGGACAGAAAATCAGTCCGGTGCTCCAGAGCTGACTTGGGGACTGGTCTCCAGTCATTGACTGTTGATCTTCCAGTCATGCCAAAGTCGACAGGCTTTGTACACAGTTACTGGGGAACCTGCCATGGAGGGGTAGAGGGGGGTTGACTTCAGCAGGTCTGGAATATCTCATTAACTGTTGGTGAGATCTTCCAGTCACACCAAGACTATGGGCTTTTGACACACTTGCTGGGGAACCTGCCACGGGGGGAGGGTCGACCTCAGCAGGACTGGAAAATCTCATTAACCACTGGTGAGGTCTTCCAGTCATGCCAAGTCTATGGGCTTTTGACACGCTTGCTGGGGAACCTGCCACGGGGGGAGGGTTGACCTCAGCAGGACTGGAAAAATCTCATTAACCGTTGGTGAGGTCTTCCAGTCATGCTAAAGTCTTTTTGCACAGTTGCTGGGAAAATCTGCCAGAGAGGCACAGGGATATGGGGTGGGGGGGGCAAAACTGGAAAATCTCACTGGCGGGAAGGGGGCTGGAAAATCACACCCAATGTCTCATTCTCACTGCTCCTACCCTAACAAAGAACATGCTTAAAATCGAGAACTTGTCAGGCCAGGCTCACAAGTAGGCGTACCTCTGAATCAGGCGGTTGTTGGGTCAAGTGCTACTCCAAGGACCCGAGATTGACACTCTGGTGCAGTACCGAGGGAGCACTGCACTGTCAGAGGTGCCCCCTGAGGTAAGACACCAAACCCAGGCCCTTGTCTGATGGATGCAATCGATCCTCTGGTGCTATTTCCCGAAGTGCAGTTGGAGAATTCTCCCCGCTGCCATGACAAATACTTAGCCATCGACCAAACAGGTTCTTAAAGGTAGGGGAGTCTAAAACCAGAGGGCATTGGTTTAAGGTGAGAGGGTAGACATACAAAAGGGTCCAGAGGGGCAATTCTTTCACTCAGAGGGTCTGGAATGAGTTGCCAGGGGTAGTAGTAGAGGTGGGTACAATTTTGTCTTTTAAAAAGCATTTAGACAGTTACATGGGTAAGATGGGTATAGAGGGATATGGGCCAAATGGGGGCAATTGGGACTAGCTTAGGGGTTCAAAAAAAAAAGGGCTACATGGACAAGTTGGGCCAAAGGGCCTGTTTCCATGCTGTAAACCTCGATGACTCTAGACATGACTTAACAAACAAGGAAAAGGCCTGGATGAGCTCACTGCTGTTTATGGGATCTTGCTGTGCTCAAACAGGCTGCTGCCCTTCCGGTACCAAAACAGTCACGACCTGTTAAAAGTTCTCAAAGCATGCTGGGGCGGCCTGACTTCCTGCTGCAGTGCTGGCTTCGCACTCACAAGCTCGTGCTCTGAAGAATGAGCCAGAACAGAAGCTGTGAGGGAAGTTGGTATCTTTCCCATGATCCCTCTCCGATACAGCAACTCAAAGTCATTGGATAACATTTATGAGCCCATAACCATCAAATAAAAAGACAGACAAAGAAATGTTGAGGACGATAAAAGAAAAGGCAATTGTGACTCAAACTACACGCTGTATTATTCTGGCAGGATATAGATTATTCTCCTGAAACATTTCTGTCAAGGAACAATACAAACTTACACCGCTTTTTAAAATTCATTCATGGGATGTAGGTGTCGCTGGGCAACATTTATCGCCCATCCCCGAGGGCATTTAAGTGCTTGGATTGTTTTCTCCAGAGCAGAGAAGGCAGACAGGGCACGTGATTGAGGTGTGTAAGATTATGAGCAGTAGGGTCAGGGTGAGTTGGGAGCAGCTGTTACCCTGGGTTGAGGGGTCAATCACGAAGGAGCATAGTTTGAGGGAGAGGGGCAGGAGATTTAGAGGGGGTTTGAGAGTTTTGCTTTCACTCAGAGGGAGGTGGGAATCTGGAATGCACTGCCTGGGAAGGTAGTGTAGGTTGGAAACCTTACAACCTTTAATGAAATATCAGAACATTCAAGAATACATACACACAGAGTGCAGAAGGACGCCATTCAGCCCGTCAGGCGTGTACCGACAACAATCCCACCTATCCCCGTAACCCCATGTATTTACCCTGCTAGTCCCCCGACACTAAGGGGCAATTTAACATGGCCAATCCCCCTAACCTGCACATCTTTGGACACTAAGGGACAATTTAGCATGGCCAATCCACCTAACCTATACATCTTTGGAGTGTGGGAGGAAACCGGAGCACCCGGAGGAAACCCACGCAGACATGGGGAGAAAGTGCAGACTCCACACAGAAACTGACCCAAGCTGGGAATTGAACCTGGGTCACTGATGCTGCGGGGCAGCAGTCCTAACCACTGTGCCACCCTGCTGCCCAATACAGAACAAGTGTAAGAAAATGGGATCAGTGCCCCTTTAGTGGCAGTTACTGTCAGTGCCGACTCAATGGGCCTTTTCTGCACAGGATGACTCTAAAGAGCGGTGACCATGACTGATTCTGCCTCGACATCTGTCAAACTGAGAGGGCAACCAATCAATTGGATTAAGATTACACATGTTGTGATTCCGAGAACAAAAGTCACGCATGGCAAGAGAAATTTGGAATTCTCTGCTTGGATTGGATCAGTATGTGTTTGCCTTGCTGTTGTAAACACAATTTTATGGGCAAGTGTTGTGTTTTTTCTCTCCTGGCATTTCGCAGTGAGCTATAGCACAGAGCCCTATTGTCTTGGTGGTATTTCAGGCAGTTTGCTGTCCCTCACCCGTATTAAAACTTTCTGCCTTATTTGGACAGCCTTGGGCCTCACATACTCTTGCTGCTATTTGAAGCGCATTCCTGCAGAGTTCCTTTAACATGACCAGGCCTTTGCACTCATCTGATCCTGGGCCGTATCCTACTTGAGTGGATGTCCGAATTTTCTTCATGTTATAAGTGCGATGAACCCAACCTTGCATTGCAAACGCCCAAGGGAGATCCAGACTGAACCGGTTCCCCTGGCGTAAGGCCCTTGCGCCCAGAGTGGCCTCTGACCCCATGTGTCAAAAAGCCCACCGTTGTTCTCGCAAAGCATCCTGGGAAGAAGGGCATGGCAGAGGGATGCTGGAAAAGTGCAGTGAGTCTGGCAGCATGGGTGGAGAAGGGGAATGGAGTTAGCCATACCAGTAATTGACCTTGTCTCACAGCCTGGCCAACTGAGTGACTACAACACTCAGCTCCTCTCTTCACAGATGCTGAGTATTTCCGGCATTTTCCATTTTCAGCTTTCCAACATCCACAATGTTTGGCTTTTGTGGGATAGCAGTGTGCCAGCCAACATCATGGGCATCTTGGGCAGTAGCACACTGGTTAGCACTGCTGCCTCACAGTGCCAGGGGCCCGAGTTCAATTCCGGCCTTGGATAACTGTGTGAAGTTTGCACATTCCCCCCATGTCTGCATGGGTTTCCTCTGGGTGCTCTGGTTTCCTCCCACAGTCTGAAAGACGTGCTGGTTAGTTGGATTGGCCATGCTAAATTGCCCCTTAGTGTCCAAAGATGTGTAGGTTAGGTGGTTTGGCCATGCTAAAGTGTCCCTTAGTGTTCAAAGATGTGCGCGTTAGGTGGATTGGCCATGCTAAATTGCCCCTTAGTGTCCAAAGATGTGCAGGTTAGGGTGGATTGGCCATGCTAAATTGCCCCTTCATGTCCAAAGATGTGTGCATGAGGTGGATTGGCCATGCTAAATTGTCCCTTAGTGTCTAAAGATGTGCGCGTTAGGTGGATTGGCCATGTCAAATTGCCCCTTAGTGTACGTTAGCAGGTGTCGGACTGTGGCGATGTGAGGATTTTCAGTGACGTCATTGCAGTGTTAATGTAAGCCTGCTTGTAACACTAATAAATAAACTTTAAAGTTTAAAAACGTTAATCTTCCAGTCTCTGGAAATTCACCAACTCATTGACAATGATCCAAAATTCTGGGCAGCCTTAAGAGAGTTCAGCAAACTCAAATATAGTAAGGTGTTGCCAGCACAGATTTCAGAAGCGGCCATGTCTGACTAACCTTATTCAATTCGTTCAAAATGTAACAGTAAGAATAGACCATTGCACTCTCACTAACGCACAAGGATCTGGGTTCAAGTCCCACTCCAATCCTTGAGAATAAAAGCCCAGGTTGGCACTCCAGTGTAGTGTTTGTGGTATTGTCTTGGGCAAAAATCCGAGGTCCCCAGCACTATTTTAAAGTGGTAAAATTCCGGCCCACAAGTCTGAGCCAGAAGCTGCCTCCATGCTTGCCTCGACTCACATCTCTGTCCAGTACAAGACTTGACCTCTCAACTCAGGTCATGTGCTCCTTTATATCACAGTGTGGGCAGTGCTGTACCCAGTCCCATGTTAATCCTTTCAATGCCAGACCCTTACACTACAGCGCCCACCATTCTGACGGTGACTACAATAGCAGGCCATGAATTCTGTGCACCATCTTGATGCCATTTGTGTGCCCCAGGCTAGTTTGAATCTTGCACTTCATGTTTTTGCTTGAGCACAGGGCTGTGCATTATTCCAACATTTACACTCGCTATGAACAAATGCTTTGACTCTTTACTACAACCAAGATCACTCCTTTGCCTTTTGTTGACATCCTTCCTATTTAATCTCGCCCGCCCTCTACCCTATTCCACACCATCCCTTTTGCTCTTCCTATCACAGACTTCCTACAGTGTCAAAGGAGGCCATTTGGCCCATCGAATGTGCACTGACTCTCTGACTGAGTATTCCACCGAGGCCTTATCCCCGTAAGCCCACACATTTACCCCGCTAATCCCCCTAACCTGCACACTGTGGGACACTGAGGGAGAATTTAGCATGGCCAATCCACCTAACCTGCACGTCTTTTGGACTGTGGGAGGAAACCGGAGCACCTGGAGGAAACTCCACACAGACAGTGACCTGAGGCTGGAATCGAACGCAGATCCCTGGAGCTGTGAGGCTGCAGTGCTAACCACTGTGCCATTCACCTGGACCCCTCCTCTGCCCCGCCCTCAATATATATGTAGTGAAACTCCTTAATTGGGCAGGCAATCTCAATCAGGGAGCTCGTACTCCAAGAGGCCCACCTTGCAGACCTCATGGAGGTCACTACACCTCCTTCAAGTTTGAAGAGTCATATTTTGAATGGGAACATTAACTCTGTCTCCCCTCCTTCCCCCCCCAACCCCCAACCTGACACAGATGCTGACAGACTTGTTAAGTCATTGTGTCTCTTTCTGTCTCCATTTCTGTAGTTTTGCATTAGCTACAAAGCACTGTGGGATGTCCGGAGAGTGCGAGAGGCGCGACTGAATTGCGAGTTGTTTTAACACCAGGGTCAAGGTAATAGGTCTGGATTTTCAGAAGAGGATAAATAGTGGGATTATTCTTTCTTCAATGTGGTTAGAATGCTGTCTTTTAACTAAGTAGTCAAAATGCTGAAATTTAACAGACTATTTGCTAAACTCAAAGCAGACAGTCCCTTTAAACCCTTTGCCTCAAATCGCAAACATTCTTTTCTCATCTATTTGAACTCAGAGCTCTGAGATGAAAGGCAGACTGCAGCTCAGGATAATAAAACACAAAATGAATGAATCAACAGTTCAGACATGCGATGGTCTTGATGCTCACTGATCGTGCTCAGTATGAGATCAAGATAGCGTAACAAATGTGCTCGTAACTTAGCAACCAGGAACATCCTCAAAAGCTTTCCAGAATAATAACCTGCCCCTTGCTAAAACACATTTCTTCCCAGTTACTGCGATTGCCCATCCCTAATTACCCCTCTAGAACGTGGCAATGAGCCGCCTTCTTGAACCTGCTGCAATCCATGTGGTGTAGGTACACCCACAGTGCTGTTAGGGAGAGAGTTCCAGGATTGTTATTGGACATCAGTCAGTCTGTGTGGTGTAGGTACACCCACAGTGCTGTTAGGGAGGGAGTTCCAGGATTGTTATTGGACATCAGTCAGTCTGTGTGGTGTAGGTACACCCACAGTGCTGTTAGGGAGGGAGTTCCAGGATTTTGACCCAGTGACAGTGAAGGAACGGCCGATATATTTCCAAGTCAGGATGGTGAGTGGCTTGGAGGGGAACTTGCAGGTGGTGGTGTTCCCAGGTATCTGCTGCCCTTGTCCTTCTAGATGGAAGTGGTGGTGGGTTTGGAAGGTGCTGTCTAAGGAGCCTTGGTGAGTTGCTGCAGTGCATCTTGTAGATGGTACACACGGCTGCTACTGAGCGTCAGTGGTGGAGGGAGTGAATGTTTGTGGATGGGGGGTCAATCGAGCGGGGCTGCTTTGTCCTGGATGGGGTCGAGCTTCTTGAGTGTTGTTGGAGCTGCACCCATCCAGGCAAGTGGGGAGTATTCCATCACACTCCTGACTTGTGCCTTGTAGATGGTGGACAGGAGTCAGGAGGTGAGTTACTCACTGCCTCTGACCTGCTCTTGAAGCCGCAGTATTTATGTGGCTGAGTCCAGTTCAGTTTCTGGTCAATGGTAACCCCCAGGATGTTGAGAGTGGGGTATTCAGCGATGGTAATGTTTCGTTTCCCCTTGAATACATCTCTACTGTTCACTTTATTTATTATTTATTCGTGTCACAAGTAGGCTGACATTAACAGTGCACTGAAGTTACTGTGAAAATCCCCTGGTCGCCACACTCCTGTTTGGGTACACGGAGGGAGAATTTAGCGTGACCAATGCACCCTAACCAGCACATCATTATAAAATCCTACAGTGCAGAATGAGGTTGTTTGGCCCATCAAGTCTGCACCAACTACAATCCCACCAGACCCTATCCCCATAAGCCCATGCATTTATCCTAGCTAGTCCCTCTAACACTAAGGGGCAATTTAGCATGACCAATCCACCCTAACCTGCTCATCTTTCGACTGTGGGAGGAAACCGGAGCACCTGGAGGAAACCCACACAGACACGGGGAGAACGTGCAAACTCCACACAGACAGTGACCCGAGGCTGAGATTGAACCCCAGTCCCTGTCGCTGTGAGGCAGCAGTGCCAACCACTGTGCCACCCTGCCGTTCCTTTCAAGTGCTCCCTGTGGTGGCGAGTTGCACGTTCTGACCACTGTCCGGATGAAGAAATTTCCTCTGCTGATCTAAGCCCCTCTACCCACCCTATGGCACTTGATAGCCCCTATGCCAACCTACGCCCGTTATTGGCTCAATGTCAACTGGGTTCCTCCCTGACTCACATCTTTCAAGCGTAGTGACCTCCCTATGTCTCCCGTAAGAATATACCACCTCACGTTTATTTGTGTGGAATTTCGGTTGCTAATTCTTCGCCCTGTCTGCAAGTTTTCCTGATTGTCAGTCTTGCCAAGACTTGACCATTCCCTCCCGACTTGGTGTCATCCACAAATTGAAATTCTTTATCTTAATTCATGCGCAGAGCTGTGCAATGGGCAGGAGGCCAGAATCATGCCTGCAGCACCTTTGATGGCCTCCAGACACTGAACTTTCAGCGCAGGGGGAAAGTACAAATAAGGCACTCACAGGTCTCCGTCAGTTGTTCCGGAATACAGTGGGGAAAGCAGGAACACATGCCGAAGATAAAATTAGCTTTCGACTTAGGTCAAATTTGCGCGCTTGCTCAGATTGTGCAAAGATGGATAAGGGCACAATGGCACACAGGGACAGAAGGAAACACGAGAACATGCTGATCAGGAGAGATACGCGAGAGTGGGAGAAGCATAAATACCAGCACAGACTGTTAGACCCAATGGCCCATTTCTTTAAGTGTGAATTCCGGGCAGCACGACGGCACAGTGGTTAGCACTGCTGCCTCACAGCACCAGGGACCTGGGTTTGAATCCCAGCCTCGGGTGACTGTCTGTGTGGAGGTTGCACATTCATAGAAATCATATAAACCCAACAGTTCAGAAGGGCATTCGGCCCATTGAGCTTGTACCAATAACAATCCCACACAGGCTCTATCTCCGCAAACCCATATATTTACCCTGCTGCTCCCTCTAATCTAAGCATCTCAGGGGCAATTTTAGCATAGCCAATCAACCTAACCCACACATCTTTGGACTGTGGGAAGAAACCGGAGCACCCGGAGGAAACCCACGTTCTCCCCTGCGTCTGCGCGGGTTTCCTTTAGGTGCTCAGGTGGCTATATTGCTCCTTAGTGTCCAAAGATGTGCAGGTTAGATGGATTGGCCATGCTAAATTGTCCCTTAGTGTCCAAAGATGTCCAGGTTAGGTGCTTTGGCCATGCTAAATTGTCCTTAGCGTCAGGGTGATTAGCGGGGTAAAAACGTGGGGTTATGGGAATAGGGCCTGGGAGGGATTGTGGTCAGTGCAGAATGGCTCCCTTCTGCACTGTAGGGATCCTATGCTACGAATCATCATATTTGGCCTATTTGCTCCAACAAGTTGGCCGAAAAAACTGCAGCAGAGAAACTGCAGGCATCTCTTCACTGCCTTAACGAGTCGAGATGTCACTGGAAAGTTGACGGGAAAAGAAAGATGAAATTAATGCGGAATCTTATGACTGGCGGCAGGGAGATTGTGATCTGGCTGTGATCCAAGCACCTCGGCAGGGAAAAATCAGCAGTAATTTGGGAACAAGTATGAGTTTCTGGGAAATAAGTGATTTATACACATGGCAGTGCTTAGGCCGCCACTGCAAGTACACAAGACCGTTTAGTTAAACAAATAATCATTATCGGCCTCAGTCAAACAATCAACTGATATCCTGACTTCTGCAGCCGCCTGCAGCCACTGCAAACCAAAAGCAAATCCATTCCACTTAGCCTTAAAGTACTGCAGTTAACAACACCAGTGTAATTCATTCAAGTGCTATAAATGTTTAAATATGCTGTCCTTTCTGCTTGTCCTGATCTTACTTTGCCTGGTGCCTGTCGGAGCTTGCAGACAAACTTGGCAGTCGTTTTGTACATAGCAAGATTCCATAAAACAACATTACATGTAAGAGTACTTCCCTTTCATTCGTTCAGGGGGCATGGGCGTCGCTGGCTGGCCAGCATTTATTGCCCATCCCTAATCGCCCCTTGGGAAGTTGGGGGTGAGCCGCCTTCTTGAACATCCTTGATAGGTACACCCACCATGCTGTTAGGGAGGGAGTTCCAGGATTGTTACTGGACATCAGTCAGTCCCTGTGGTGTAAGGCGGCATGGTGGCACAGTGGTCAGCACTGCTGCCTCACAGCACCCGAGATCAATTCCAGCCTCTGTGCAAACTCTGCGTGGGTTTCGTCTGGGTGCTCTCGTTTCCTCCCACACTCCGAAGATGTGCGGGTTAGGTGGATTGGCCATGCTAAATTGCCCCTTAGTGTCAGAGGGATTGGCAGGGTAAATATGTGAAGTTACGTGGATAGGGCCTTAGTGGGATTGTGCTCAGTGCAGACTCAATGGGCCAAATGGCCTCCTTCTGCACGATAGGGATTCGATGAAGTATCAAATATAGTGGGCGAGATTTTATGGCCTCGCACATCCCAAAACTCAAAAATCCCACTCGAGGTCATCAGACTTTTCTATGCTCCGTCCCTCGCCCACTCTGATTCCTGTGACAGGAGGGGCGGTAAGATTCCAGCCAGTGTATGCGCACTTCTGAAATATTTCTGCTATAAGTGAGAGGAATTTCAAGCGAGTGTGTGAAGTATTCAAATCCCAGCATTCCTCAGCAGGCAGCCTGGGCAACTCTTGCATTTTCATACCTCAGCATTCCGCACTTGGAGATTATATATCGACATACAAATTAGGAACAGGAGTAGGCCACTCGGCCCCTTGGCCCCTCGAGCCTGCCTTTTTAAAATTCATTTGTGGGACGTGTGCATCGCTGGCTGGCCAGTATTTATTGCCCATCCCTAGTTACCCCTTGAGAAGGTGGCGGTGAGCTGCCATCTTGAATCGCTGCAGTCCACAAGTGCCAGCAGGGAGGGAATTCCAGGATTTTGACCCAGTGACTGCAAAGGAACGGCTGCTATATTTCCAAGTCAGGATGGTGAGTGGCTTGGAGGGGAACTTGCGTTCGGAAGCTCCATTTACTGCAGACGGTAAGAATCCCACTGGCGTGAAGGGGCAGAGAATTCTGCCAAAACCATTGAGATCCCGAGGGGTATTGACGGTGGATGTGGAGAGGATGCTTCCTCTTGTGGGAGTATCTAGAACTAGGGGGTTAAAAATAAGGGGTCGCTCACTTAGGACAGGTATCTGGAGAATTTTTTTCTCAGAGAATGGTGAGTCCCTTCCTCAAAAGGCAGCGGGAGCAGAATCTTTGAATATTTTTAGGGCAGAGTGAGATCGATTCCTGATTAACAAGAGGGTGAAAGGTTATCGGGGGGTTGGCCAGAAACGTGGGGTTGAGGTTACTTTCACACCAGCCACGATCTTATTGAATGGGTGCAGCTCCAACAACACTCAAGAAGCTCGACACCATCCAGGACAAAGCAGCCCCGCTTGATTGGCCCCCCCATCCACAAACATTCACTCCCTCCACCACCGACGCTCAGTAGCAGCCGTGTGTACCATCTACAAGATGCACTGCAGCAACTCACCAAGGCTCCTTAGACAGCACCTTCCAAACCCACCACCACTTCCATCTAGAAGGACAAGGGCAGCAGATACCTGGGAACACCACCACCTGCAAGATCCCCTCCAAGCCACTCACCATCCTGACTTGGAAATATATCGGCCATTCCTTCACTGTCACTGGGTCAAAATCCTGGAACTCCCTCCCTAACAGCACTGTGGGTGTACCTACACCACATGGACTGACTGGTGTCCAATAACAATCCTGGAACTCCCTCCCTAACAGCACTGTGGGTGTACCTACACCACATGGACTGCAGTGATTCAAGATGGCGGCTCACCACCACCTTCTCAAGGGGCAATTATGGATGGGCACTAAGCGATGCCCACATCCCGTAAAAACGAATAAAAATGAAACACTGGCATTCACCCAAATTGAAAGGGACCTTCACTCAAGGCATTGATCAGACGGGCACTATACCAGCTCTCCAGCTGCGGGTGCTGTAATGATGCCTACTGACATATTATGTCAACAATACAAAGGGTATTTATTCAAAAGGAAAAACCGCACAGAGGCTGCCCGAGTCTTTACATGTATATAGCGAGGGGGTTAGAATATAAAAGCAGGGAGGTCTTGCTGCAACTGTACAGGGCATTGGTGAGGCCGCAGCTGGAGTACTGTGTGCAGTTTTGGTCCCCTTATTTATGAAAGGATATATTAGCTTTGGAGAGGGTGCAGAGAAGGTTCACCAGGTTGATTCCGGAGATGAGGGGGTTAGCTTATGAGGAGAGATTGAGTAGACTGGGCCTGTACTCATTAGAGTTTAGAAGGCTGAGGCGGGATCTTATAGAGACGTATAAGGATATAGATAGGCTGGTATATTGGGCAGATAAATGGCAGATGGAATTTAATCCTGATAAATGCGAGGTGATGCATTTTGGAAGAAATACTGTAGGAGGGAGTTATATGATAAAGGGTAGACCTATTAAGAGTATAGAAATGCAGAGGGACCTGGGGGTGCAAGTGCACAAGTCTTTGAAGGTGGCAGTACAGGTGGAGAAGGTTGTGAAGAAAGCTTATGGTATGTTAGCCTTTATAGGAAGGGGTATGGAGTATAAGAGCTGGAGTCTCATGTTGCAGTTGTATAGAATGTTGATTAGACCGCATTTGGAGTAATGCGTCCAGTTCTGGTCGCCTTACTACCGGAAAGACGGGGAGACCCTGGAGAGAGTGCAGAGGAGGTTTACCAGGATGCTGCCTGGTATGGAAAGACTGGGTTATGAGGAAAGATTGGGCAAATTGGGGCTGTTTTCCTTAGAAAGATGGAGAATGAGGGGAGATCTAACAGAGGTGTATAAGATTATGAAGGGTATAGATAGAGTAAACAGTGGTAAGCTTTTTCCTAGATTGGGAACAAATATTACAAGGGGCCATGGGCTTAGGGTGAGATATAATTCAAATGTTAGAGGGAGGTTTTTCACACAGAGGGTTGTGGGGGTATGGAATGCACTGCCAAGCAAGGCGGTGGAGGCAGGCACGCTGGAGTTGTTTAAGAGTTACTTAGATAGGCACGTGAGCGGGATGGAGATGGAGGGATAAAGGAGACTGTTTTAAATAAGGTTCAGGAACCTTGGGACGTTCCTGGGAATCAGTTGATTCCTATGGACCTTCCAACATATTTTCTGACTCACTTGTTTTACTTTTGAGCTTCTGGGGATTCCCTTGAATGTGTGTATAAGGATGTGCATGTTATTGATGTTTGTCTCTTTTAATCCACAGATGCTTCGGTCCGCCTTGTTGTCCAACGAGGGGCATACACATGGTGGGTCGTGCGAGGGCTGCTCTTGGATGTTTCGAGAGTAGCCTAGTGCTTCACGTCGTTAGTGTACACTTGAACTGGACCAGCTGATGGGCAACACGACGGCTCAGTGACTATCACTGTTTGCTGTGCAGACACATGGATTTGGGCCAGTATCTGTGGGAGTCTGCGCATTCTCCCCGTGCTTGCGTGGGTTTTCCCCGGGTGCTCCGGTTTCCTCCCACACCCCAAAGATGTGCTCTTAGGCTGATTGGTGTAACAAATTGTCCCTAAATTAGTCTCCCCTCAATCTGGTTTCCAATATGGAATGCCATAAGCGTAGACAAGGGCCATGGGTGGAGAGGGAACTCACAATGTTAAAATGGCGGCGTGGGCTCATTGGGCCGAAGGGCCTGTTTCCCGCTGTGTTGTTCTTTGTTCTTTGTTAGATGTCTTCCTGATGTCTTCTGCCTAAGAGAGGACTCCACCCCGCTGGAGTGATTACCCGCTCTCAGTCCCCACTGGCCTCCCCCAAGCCAGGCCTTCCCAGGTGGGCAATGCGGTCTAACTGTCTCGCTGGGTTATAAATGAACTGTGACACCGCCACACCAGTTGGGTCTTTTTTGTCCTGTCATTCCTGTCTCTACCTAACGGAGCTCCGAGTCATGTTGAGGGTGTAAAGAAAGATCAGCTTAATATTTGATTTATTATTGTCACATGTACTGGGATACAGTGAAAAGTATTGTTTCTTGTGCTATACAGACAAAGCATACCGTTCATAGAGTACATATGGGAGAAGGAAAGGAGAGGGTGCAGAATATAGTGTTACAGTTACAGATAGGGTGTAGAGAAAGATCAGCTTAATATTTGATTTGATTTATTATTGTCACATGTATTGGGATACAGTGAAAAATATTGTTTCTCGCGCACTATACAGACAAAGCATACTGTTCATACAGTACATAGGGGAGAAGGAAAGGAGAGGGTGCAGAATGTAGTGTTACAGTTACAGATAGGGTGTAGAGAAAGGTCAGCTTAATATTTGATTTGATTTATTATTGTCACATGTATTGGGATACAGTGCCAAAGAGCGGTGAGAGAAGGTCAGGCGACAGGGAGGACAGGATGTGAAGCCTTTGGAGAGCAAGCCAGACTGAGTAAATTATACTCCTCTTTGGAACGAGGTGAAGGCGACGTGCTACATTCTGGGAAGCAGTAAGCGCACACAATAAGTGGATATAATTAAAAAGCTAAAAATGACGTGTCACATCAGTAACCTTGTGCAGTAACCCTGTTTTGCAACCTATCACTCTTGAAGTGCTTTCCATATCTGTGTTTGTTTAATGCTTAATTTGATTGGAAAAATGGACCATGTCAACTCAAGGGTAAGTCTTCATCATCCCAGATCATTATAGGATGTTCTCCCCTTTGAGGGGGAGACAGATTACAAGGAAGCACCAAAGCATGACGATTTCTGGTGAGCTGCGTCCTGCATACTCTCTAATTCTATCTCTTAGTCACATTCTATGTTTCTGAAACTCTACCCTAATTCTTTTAAACTCCATTGGATCTACCAGATATTAAGCTGATCTTTCTCTACACCTTATCTGTAACTGTAACACTACATTCTGCACCCTCTCCTTTCCTTCTCCCCCATGTACTTTATGAACAGTATGCAAAGAACAATGCTTTGTTTGTATAGTGCACAAGAAACAATACTTTTCACTGCATCCCAATACATGTGATAATAATAAATCAAATCAAATATTAAGCTGACCTTTCTCTACACTCTATCTGTGACTGTAACACTACATTCTGTACCCTCTCCTTTCCTTCTCTATGAACGGTATGCTTTGTCTGTATAGCTTGCAAGAAGCAATTCTTTTCATTGTATCCCAATGCATGTGACAATTAAAATCAAATCAAATATTAAGGTGATCTTACTCTACACCCTAGCTATGACTGTAACATTACATTCCTTCTCCCCTATGTACTCTATAAATGGTACGCATGGTGGCACAGTGGTTAGCACTGCTGCCTCACAGCACCAGGGACCCAGGTTCAATTTCTGGCTTGGGTTACTGTCTGTGCAGAGTTTGCACGTTCTTCCCGTGTCTGTGTGGGTTTCCTCCGGGTGCTCCAGTTTCCTCCCACAGTCCACAGATGAGCAGGTTAGGTGGATTGGCTGTGCTAAATTAACACTTAATGTCAGGGGGACTAGCTACGGTAAATACATGGGGTTATGGGGATAGGGACTGGGTGGGATTGTGGTCGATGCAAGCTGGATGGTTCAAATGCTCTCCTGCAACGTAGGGATTCTGTGATTCTATTTGTCTGTATAGTGCACAAGAAACAATAGTTTTCACTGTATCCCAATACATCTAATTAATAAATCAAATTAAATATTAAGCTGACCTTTCTCTACACCCTGTGACTGTAACACTACATTCTGCACCCTCGCCTTTCCTTCTCTCCTATGTACTCTATGAACAGTATGCTTTGTCTGTATAGCGTGCAAGAAACAATACTTTTCACTGTATCCCAATACATGTGACAATAATAAATCAAATCAAAAGCTGACAGGTACTGATTTAATCCAAGAGTCACCGCATCTCAGGCGAGGGGCAAGGTTGAGAAGGTGGGGCCTTCACGAATAACCTCAGCCAATAGTGGAATTGAACTTGCGCTGTTCGTGTCACTCTGCATCACGAACCAGCTCCAATGTCAAAGCACCTTACTGGTGGAAGTCAGGAGTGGGCAACAGTGCAACAATAACGTCGGGCTTTATTTGAGATGGGTTTTACAGAATCCCTATAGTGCAGAAAGAGGCCGTTTGGCCCATCAAGACTACACTGACTCTCTGACAGAGTATCTCGCCCAGGCCCTCTTCCTCCGTCCTATCCCCATACCCCACACATTTAGCATGGCCAATCCATCTAACCTACACATCTTTGGACACTAAGGAGCAATTTAGCATGGCCAATCCACCTAACCTATACATCTTCGGACTGAGAGAGGAAACCGGAGCACCCGGCGGAAACCCACGCAGACACGGGGAGAGGATGCAGCCTCCCCACAGACAGTGACCCGAGGCCGGGAATCGAACCAGGGTGCCTGGCGCTGTGAGGTAACAGTGCTAACCACTGTGTCACCGTGCTGCCCCTTTACTCAACATTTTTCCAAATCTCAAAAACAAAATAGTTCAGAACGGCCGTTCCAGGGGGTTTATGACGAGCTAAACTGAACATTAAGGCACACATTAGTCACAGTCCAAATGGAAAACAAATTCAAATCACAATGCCAGTGAAAGGAGGATTAGGAACACATTTCTGCGATTAAAAATCTGGAAGTTAAATACTATTGCCCTCTATTGGGGTGGACAGCAGAGTAAAAAAAAACCACAGTCCACTCAGAGTCGAATCAGCTGTCGTTTCCCAGTTCTCTACAGGATTAACTGAACTCATTGTCATAATGGAATTTCATGGTGATCTGTCATTTCACAAATGTTTCACATACCGGGCAGTAATTTGTTTTAAGTGGGAAGTCAAACTCTCGACTCAACATTCTCCATGTGAAAACTAATTGGGCTGCAGGGATCCGTGAAGAGTGAAGGCACCCCAGTCGATCAGCCGAGTGCCCGGGTTGTGCCCCAGTGAACCCAAGGGGCACGTAAATGAGCCCCACTACCCGTCAGCTCATGCATTCGGTGCAGGGCACGGATGGAAACGCAAAGGTCTGTTAACACTGGGAGGGAGGTTGCTGTCAAGGCCCCCACATGTCTAACCAATCCCAGTCCATCACGCAAACCAGCCTGCCATTCCTTGACTCTGTCTACTCTTCCCGCTACCTCGGCAAAGCAGCCAGCATAATTAAGGACCCCACGCATTCTCTCTTCCACCTTCTTTCATCGGGAAAAAGATATAAAAGTCTGAGGTCACGTACTGACCAACTCAAGAACAGCTTCTTCCCTGCTGCTGTCAGGCTTTTGAATGGACCTACCTTATATTAAACTGATCTTTCTCTACACCCTATCTGTGACTGTAACACTACATTCTGCACCCTCTCCTTTCCTTCTCCCCTACATACTCAATGAATGGTATGCTTTGTCTGTATAGTGTGCAAGAAACAATACTCTTCACTGTATTCCAATATATGTGACAATAATAAATCAAATCAAATATTAAGCTGATCTTTCTCTACCCCATATCTGTGACTGTAACACTACATTCTGCTCCCTCTCCTTTCCTTCTCCCTTATGTACTCTATGAACGGTATGCTTTGTCTGTATAACATGCAAGAAACAATACTTTTCACATAGCCCAATACATGTGACAATAATAAAATAAATCAAATATTAAGTTGATCTTTCTCTCCACCCTAGCTATGACAGTAACACTACATTCTGCACTCTTTTCCTTCTCTATGAACGGTATGCTTTGTCTGTATAGTGCGCAAGAAACAATACCTTTCACTGTATCCCAATACGTGACAGTAATAAATCAAATCAAATACAATGAACAGTTTAGGGTAGATATCTTGACAGTCGCACCCTTGTGTGACAGGAGAACGGCAATTCCTCACTTTCAGTGGAGTGAGTCTGAGAATCTCCTCTCCTGTAATTCCTTCACACTTACCTAGAAACTTGTCAAAATCTCGAGGTGAAGGTGAGCACTTTCTAAAGACTGGGAGTTGGATCTTATCCACAAGAATGAATAAAGATGCAAGAGTCAAAATAAGCTGGAACGAGAGTGGCAGAATCTCGACAGTGCATTCGGCCCAGCTAGTCTACACTGACAGTGCATCTTACCCAGGCCTACCCCCCCTGCTCTATCCTGTAACCAAATACGTTTATCCCGCTAATCCCCCGAACCAACAAATCCTGAGAGCCAATTTAGGAAGGCCAATTCCCCAAACCTAACATCTCTAGACACTAAGGAGTAATTTACTGTGGCCAATCCACCTAACCTTCACATCTCAAGACACTAAGGGGCAATTTAGCATGGCCAATCCCCTTAACCTACACATCTTTGGACACTAAGGGACAATTTAGCATGGCCAATCCCCTTAACCTACACATCTTTGGACGCTAAGGGGCAATTTAGCATGGCCAATCCCCTTAACCTACACATCTTTGGACACTAAGGGACAATTTAGCATGGCCAATCCCCTTAACCTACACATCTTTGGACACTAAGGGACAATTTAGCATGGCCAATCCCCTTAACCTACACATCTTTGGACACTAAGGGACAATTTAGCATGGCCAATCCACCTAACCTACACATCTTTGGACGCTAAGGGGCAATTTAGCATGGCCAATCCACTAACCTGCACATCTTTGGGCACTAAGGGGTAATTTAGCATGGCCAATCCACCTAACCTGCACATCTCGAGACAATAAGGGGCAAGTTAGCATGGCCAATCCCCCAAACCTAAACATCTTGTGACACAAAGTAGCAATTTAGCAGGACCAATCCACCTGACCTACACATCTCGAGACAATAAGGGACAATTTAGCATGGCCAATCCATCTAACCTACACATCTTTGGACATTAAGGAGCAATTTAGCATGACAAATCCACCTAACCTGTACATTTTTGGACTGTGGGAGGAAACCAGAGATCCTGGAGGAAACCCACACAGACACAGGGAGAACATGCAAACTCCACACAGACAGTGATCCAAGGCTGCAATTGAACTTGGCTCTCTGGTGTTGTGAGACAGCAGTGCTAGCCACTGTGCCACCCCATGAGTGGGGAGTCAGGAGATGAGTTTCTCTCTGCAGGATTCCCGATTCTTATTTGCTCTTGTAGCCACAGTATGGCTGGGTCTGGTTCAGATCCTGGTCAATGATAGTGGGGGATTCCGCTACAGTATCATTCATCATCAAGGGGAAATGATTAGATTCTCTCTCGTTGGAGATGGTGATTGCCCAGTGCCAATGTTACTTGCTACTTGTCAGCCCAAGCCTGGATTTTGTCCAGGTCTTGTTGCATTTAGACATGGACTGCTTCAGTATCTGAGGAGTCACGAATGGTGCTGAATGATCAGTGGACAACCCCATTTCGACTTCACATTAGAGAAAGGTCATTAATGAATGGACTGAAGATGGCGGGGCCTAGGACATTAGCCTGGAAAATGACTGCCACTCTGATGAGCCTAACAGCAGTGATTACACCTCAAAAGTGAATTTATTAGCTGCCAAAGCACTTTGGGATGTTAAAGGGATGGTGTACAGACAGATCTATTTTTTTCTCCATGCTATTAAATAATTGATTGAAAGTGGGGAAGGCCCCTTTAAGTCGCTCAGCAGCTGTCTCCAGATGGGGCCTACCCAGAGCTTTATGTTGCTAGGCAATGTGCATACACTGGACCTGCAAATGACATAACAGTTAACCTCTTTGCGAATGCAGTATTGGAGACCTTCACCTAGTTCAAGGGAGAGTTGCTGATAAAATAAATCTCAATTGAGTACGTGTCCTTAAAATATTTCAGCGGGTAAGACATGTCAATAACCTACGTGAGGAGGAAGCAGGCACCATCTGGTCGACCACATAGTGGTAGATAAGACAAGATGTCCACTGCCCAACAACATCAAGAATCTATCTGTAATCAAACACCTTGTGACTCATTCCAATTCGCTTTCCCCAAAAGCACAGAATTATCCTTCAGTCCTGCTACTCTCGCAAGCCATCTCCCCTGCACTGCTGCCTCACAGCACCAGGGACCCCGGTTCAATTCCAGCCTCGGGTCATTGTGTGGAGTCTGCACATTCTCCCCGTCTCTGTGTGGGTTTCCTCTTGGTGCTCTGGACACCTCCCACAGTCAAAAATGTGCAGGTTAGGTGGATTGGCCATGCTAAATTGCCCCTTAGTGTCCAAAGATGAGCAGCTTAGATGGATTAGCTATGCTAAATTGTCCTTTAGTGTCCAAAGGTGTGTAGGTTAGGTGGATTGGCCATGCTAAATTGTCCCTTGGTATCCAAAGATGTGCAGGTTAGGTGGATTGGCCATGTTAAATTGTCCCTTAGTGTCTAAAGATATGTAGGTTAGGTGGATTGGACATGTGATAGGCTGGGGTGGTGGGCCTGAGTAAGAAGCTCTGTCAGAGTCAGCGCAGACTCAATGGGCTGAATGGCCTCCTTCTGTGCTGCAGGGATTCTATGATTCTTTCATGGGATGTGGGCATCACTGGTTGGGCCAATGATGGGAAGGCCAGTGATGAGGATGAGACAAAGGAGTCTACAGAGGGATATAGTCAGGTTAGGTGAGGGGGCAAGAAAGTTGTCAGATTGAATATGATGAGGGAAGATGAGAAGAGATGCACTTTGGTAGGAAAAATAAAGGAGCTAAATATTATTTAAATGGAGAAAGACTGCAGAAAGCAGCAGTACAGAGGGATCTGGGGGTCTTTGTGGATAACACAAAAAGTAACGTGCAAGTTCAGCAAGTAATAGGGAAGGCCAATGGAATGTTGGCCTTGATTCCAAAGGGAATGGAGTGTTAAAATAGGGAAGGAAGCAGGGAATCATTATGGGGCAAATTCCTGGGATGCCAGCAGCCTTTCAGCATTGCACAGTGTGTGCTAGCGAGCTATTTGGCCATGAAAGGACATCGCAGCCCCGAGATGGAGTTAGCAGGCATGAGTTTTAACATAGGGGCTGTCGGGGTGTGTGTGTATGTATGTATGTATGTATGTATGTGTGTGTATGTATGTGTATGTGTGTGTGTGTATGTATGTGTGTGTGTGTATGTGTGTATGTATACGTGTATATGTGTGTGTGCCTGTGCGTGTGTGTGTATGTCACTCTGGCTCATTTTTTTCTTGCCCCGATTCCCAGCTGTGCTGAAACCAGGTGATGTGGCAAACTCCCACTCAACAAACCCCTCACTGTGCCTGCAGAGGTTACAGTTGGGTTTGCAAAGACAGGTGGAGATGTCCCACTAACTGAACGATGAGAGAGGGCAAGGAGCAAGTGCTGTTTGACAAAGGGATTGAGGTGACAGGGAGAGGGAGAAAGCACAGTGCAGAATCACTGTGGGGAAACACAGACAAGATTTAGCAGGGGTGGGGGGTGTGGGAATTGAGGATGCTCCCAGAACAAAGGCAACAACAGGGTGATTTAACAGACGGACTTAAAATGGGACGGTACATCCTGGCTAGACTGTGCCCAGAGGCTGAGAATGAGGTGATGGTATTTGGGACTGAGAGCAGAAGAATTTTTTTATTTTCTACACAGCGGATGGTGAAGCCAGGAAAGGCGCTGCCAGAGTTGTGATGGAAGCAGAAACCAAAGAAATGGCAGAATGTTGGCACTGTGTCAAGGGGCAGCGCCAGGCCACTGCCTAGCCCTGTCCCTGGGTGTGGGGTAGGGGAGGGGAGTAGATGGTTACACTTGCCTTTACGGACCCGAGGGAGACCCCCACGACGGGTTCACGGCTGGGTGAACCTGTAATAAATGCTGCCAGTGTGATGTCACGCGAGTGCCTGCTGAATAGCGGGTGAGGGTGGGGAATTCGCAGAGAGGGTGCTCACAAATGACAAGATAATGAGCTCTCCGCAGTGTGTCTTGCGCCACTCCGCTGGCGAGGGACCAGGAAGATTGGAACTCGGAATCTCGCCAGCACGAATCATACCCTCCACATTTTGAAAGCACACCACCATTCCGATAGATGGAGAGTGACAGCTCAAAATTCATCCCCCGCCCCTCCCTTGATCCTGCCACAAGTCAATGGGACTGTCCCGTTGCATCCCTCTGAGGTGGCGGGAGTGGGGGGCGTGGGTCCTGCCACAGCAGGGCCAGAGAATGCTGGCTCATATCAACATTTAGCGTTAGGTTAGATGGATGCTTGAGGGAAAAGGGAAAGTGATATTAAATAGCGCTTGCACAGAGGACGAGAGCTACTGGACAGTATTAAATGGAGATGGGGGAGTCTCACCAGCTTGGTATGGGCTCCTGCTCTGCCCAAGGCCGCAAGGAACTACAAAGGGTTGTGAATGTAGCCCAGTCCATCACACAAACCAGCCTCCCATCCATTGACTCTGTCTACACTTCCCACTGCCTCAGGAAAAACAGGCAGCATAATTAAGGACCCCACACACCCCGGACATTCTCTCTTCCACCTTCTTCTGTCGGGAAAAAGATACAAAAATCTGAGATCACGTACCGACCGACTCAAGAACAGTTTCTTCCCTGTTGCTGTCAGACTTTTGAATGGACTTATCATAGATTAAGTTGATCTTTCTCTACACCCTAGCTATGACTGTAACACTGCATTCTGCACTCTCTCCTTTCCTTCTCCTCTATGTACTCTATGAACAGTATGCTTTGTCTGTATAGTGCGCAAGAAACAATACTTTTCACTGTATCCCAATACATGTGACAATAATAAATTAAATTTTAAGTTGATCTTTCTCTACACCCTACAGGTGACAATATTAAATCAAATCAAATTAAATAGACAGCAACACGTTACTGCTAAGGCTGAATGGCCCTCCTCCATTTCTATGGCACCTGAAGGGCTTTATTGCCCTTGATAGGAACTATATTGGGCTAAGAAAAGGTGGTCATATGGTATTCAGCGACAGGCACCTTGGACAAATGGCCATGTCTGTAGCAGAGAGCATTGCGGCCTTTGTAAATGAGTGAAACACTTCTAATGGGAGCGGGTGACACACAGAGAGCCCACCGCAATTTACTAAGTGATAGAAATATGCTGCAAATTGATACTGCCACTTAACGCCAAACAGACTGGACTCTGTAAGTAATACTCCTGACCTCCCGCTGCCACCTGGGAGATTCTGATTGCTGGGGGATGACATCATATCCCCTTTCAGTAATGTGCTGACCTTCGACCCTTGCCAACACGGTCACCCAGCCACAGAGCTGTAGTGGTCCATTGAGATAGCCACACTTCCTGGAGTCAGTGGCCAAAAATATACAAACCAACTGGCACCCTGTTTTAGGTCAACCTGTCATCAGAAGACACAGCTGCGGCCTCCCTCCCCCACCGGTCACCCTGCCCCCCTCCTGCTCCCATTCTTGGCCACATTGTCGAAAGAAATTCTCCCCACCCCTCCTCTGCTAACTACCTGGCTGCCTCAAATAAGCTTCAAAGGTCCCCTTTCAAATTAATATACAAATCATATGGGCTAGTCGTGGGCGGGGAGGGCTAGTTGCTGATGGAGTGGGCTAGTCGTGGGCAGAGTGAGCTAGTAGCTGGTGGAGTGGGCTAATGTCAGGCAGGGTGGGAATCAGCCCCACCGTCGTGGCATTGTGGGACTTGCCTCCTGGGTTTTCTGGGGCTGCGTGTCAAAGAAATGTGGTGGGGAAAGCTGACAGTGAGGCCAGCGGCCTACAGCACGCTTTTCCCCGCCTGAGCCAGAAAGAAAATCCGCCTGTTAACTCTCTCTGTAGATGCTGCCTGACTGCTGTGTATTTCCAGCATTTTCTATCTGAACAGAGTGTTGGAATCTGCTTTCAAACGCAAAGAAGGAAATAAGGAATGGTGCAAGGGTGTCGGGGTGTCGGGCAGGGAGGCAAAGAGAGCAAAGCAAGTGGCATCACGCTTGCAGACACACGTGCACACACACTCTCTCACTCACACACTCTCTCACTCACACACTCTCCAACATACATACTCTCACACACGCAGACGCACACATACATGGCACAATTCGCAGGCGTCTCGCCAGTGTTCCGGCTGGCACGCAAGAATCCCCAGTGCCTGGAATAAAATCCTGCCATGGAGTGGTACATGGGACAGGTCCTGAGAAAGAAAGGGTTTCATTGACATAGCGCCTTTCACAATTTCAGGATTTGTGTGCCAGCCAATGAAACACACTTGAATTCTCATCACTGTTGTAAAGGTAGGACACGCAGCAGCCAATTTGTGCACAGGCGGCCACGTGATAACCTGCTGGAGGGACTGACATGGAGCAGGACAGCAGGAAGGATTCCCCTGCTCATCGTGCTTGGCTGCATCTGCCGAGAGAGGGACATCGACTTAACATCTTGTCTGAAAGATGGCACCGTAGCGCCAGGAACATCAGCCTCGGCCCTGGTGCCCATGGCTTCAAACCAAAGATGTAGCCCTATTCCTGGTCACAAACCTGTGCGCTGTGCCAGAAGATCACGGGGCCCAACACCAGCCTTAGCGGTGATGCCCTCTGTGGCCAAATAGCTGGGCACCATTCACTCAAAGGCAACTTGGACAGGGTGTTTGAAGCTTGTGGGGCCTTTGCCTCCAGGAAAAGAGGTGGGTGATGTGGGAGGGAGGAATATTGGCAAGAAAAACACTGACTTAACTCTTAACTGCACTTTTAGTGTAGGCCACAGCTGAATGAGCACTTTATTCAGCTCCCAGTCAGAAATACAAATACTGTCACCCTATCAACAGTTGAACTGTTGGAAAATCTCAGCAGCACAGGCGGAAGCAGAAATTCTGTTGCATCACATACCTGCAGACGGAAGACATGTACTTACTCACTCTCAGGGAAAATACTGACACGCTCCCCACCCGGGGACCCCCCCTGTAAATAGTGACACGCTCCCCAGCCGGGGACCCCCCCTGTAAATAGTGACACGCTCCCCAGCCGGGGACCCCCCCTGTAAATAGTGACACGCTCCCCACCCGGGGACCCCCCATGTAAATAGTGACACGCTCCCCACCCGGGGACCCCCCCTGTAAATAGTGACACGCTCCCCACCCGGGGACCCCCCCTGTAAATAGTGACACGCTCCCCACCCGGGGACCCCCCCTGTAAATAGTGACACG
The DNA here is from genome assembly GCF_965287045.1 of Carcharhinus amblyrhynchos. Classification (NCBI taxonomy): domain Eukaryota; kingdom Metazoa; phylum Chordata; class Chondrichthyes; order Carcharhiniformes; family Carcharhinidae; genus Carcharhinus; species Carcharhinus amblyrhynchos. The sequence continues at coordinate 15,728,953 of NC_137359.1, forward strand.
CTCCCCACCCGGGGACCCCCCATGTAAATAGTGACACGCTCCCCACCCGGGGACCCCCCATGTAAATAGTGACACGCTCCCCACCCGGGGACCCCCCCTGTAAATAGTGACACGCTCCCCACCCGGGGACCCCCCCTGTAAATAGTGACACGCTCCCCACCCGGGGACCCCCCCTGTAAATAGTGACACGCTCCCCACCCGGGGACCCCCCCTGTAAATAGTGACACGCTCCCCACCCGGGGACCCCCCCTGTAAATACTGACACGCTCCCCACCCGGGGACCCCCCCCCGTAAATACTGACACACTCCCCAGCCGGGGACCCCCCCTGTGAATACTGACACGCTCTCCATCCGGGACCCCCCCCGTACATACTGACACGCTCCCCACCCGGGGACCCCCCCTGTAAATAGTGACACGCTCCCCAGCCGGGGACCCCCCCTTGTGAATACTGACACACTCCCCACCCGGGGACCCCCCCTGTAAATACTGACACGCTCCCCACCCGGGGACCCCCCCTGTAAATAGTGACACGCTCCCCAGCCGGGGACCCCCCCTTGTGAATACTGACACACTCCCCACCCGGGGACCCCCCCCGTACATACTGACACGCTCCCCACCCGGGGACCCCCCCTGTAAATAGTGACACGCTCCCCAGCCGGGGACCCCCCCTTGTGAATACTGACACACTCCCCACCCGGGGACCCCCCCTGTAAATACTGACACACTCCCCAGTGATTGTCTGTAAATTCTGACACACTCAAATCAAAGAAAGTTTTGGCCTCAACTACTTTCTGTGGGAGTGAATTCCACACATTCCCCACCCTCTGGGTGAAGAAATTTCTCCTCACCTCAGTCCTAAAAGGTTTACCCCTTATCCTCAAACTATGACCCCTAGTTCTGGACTCCCCCCACCATTGGGAACATTCTTTCTGAATCTACCCTGTCTAACCCTGTTAGAATTTTATAAGTTTCTATCAGATCCCCTCTCACTCTTCTAAACTCCAGTGAGTATAATCCTAACCGACTTAGTCTCTCCCCACATGACAGACCTGCCATCCCAGCAACCAGCCTGGTAAACCTTCGCTGTGCTCCCTCTATAGCAAGGACATCCTTCCTCAGATAAGAACATAAACTCCACTCTTACCAAGACTGCAAGAAACTACAAAAGGCCATGAATGTAGCCCAATCCATCCCGCAAACCAGCCTCCCATTCACTGACTCCGTCTACACTTCCCGCTGCCTCGGGAAAAGCCGCCAGTATAATTAAGGACCCCACGCACCCCAGACATTCTCTCTTCCATCTTCTTTCGTCGGGGTAAAGATACAAAAGACTGAAGTCACGTACCAACCGACTCGAGAACAGCTTCTTCCCTGCTGTCAGACTTTTGAATGGATCTACTTTATATTAAGCTGATCTTTCTCTACACCCTATCTGTAACTGTAACGCTACATTCTGCACCCTCTCCTTTCCTTCTCCCCCATGTACTTTATGAACAGTAAGCTTTGTCTGTATAGTGCGCAAGAAACAATACTTTTCACTGTATCCCAATACATGTGATAATAATAAATCAAACCAAAATGCACACAATACTCCAGGTGTGGCCTCACCAACACCATATACATTTGCAGCAAAACATCCCTATTCCCATACTCAAATCCCCTCGCTGCGAACCCATTACCCTCTGGTTATTTTGGGAATGCCAATGTGGGATTGGTATGTCGACCAGTGCAGACAGTGTTTGTGATTCTGGGTCCAGTGATGCCCCCAGGCTGGGTCAGGAAGGGTTAACAACTCTGGTTTAGGTAGCTGTTCCACTGCCTTGCACAGTGAATGATTCCTGGCACAATATACTTGAGGCCAGAGCAAGAAGCCTTTTCACTGGTGTCGAACTATTCGAAAGCTGATGGCAGGGGACGTTGGGGGGAGGGGGGATAGAGTCAGATTACCCAGAGACCACCAGTCTTCTGAGAGAGTTTTTTTAACTTAATATCACAAGTAAGCTTATGTTAACATCACAATGAAGTTACTGTGAAAATCCCCTAGTCGCCACACTCATGTTCAGGTATACGAAGGGACAATTTAGCATGGCTAATCCACCTAATCAGCACATCTTTCGGACTGTGGGAGGAAACCAGAGCACCCGGAGGAAACCCACGCAGACACAGGGGAGAATGTGCAGACTCTGCACAATGACTCGAGGCTGGAATTGAACCCAGGTCCCTGGCGCTGTGAGGCAGCAGTGCGAACCACCGTGCCACCCCTGCATAAATAGACTGCTGCAAGGGCAAAAAAGGGACAGTGGGAAAGAAAGTAAAGTTTATTTATTAGTCACAGGTAAGGCTTATGTTCACACTGCAATGAAGTTATTGTGAAATTCCTCTGGTCGCCATAGTCCGGCACCTGTTCGGGTCAATGCAACCTAACCAGCACGTCTTTCAGACTGTGGGAGGAAACCGGAGCACCCAGAGGAAACCCACACAGACATGGAGAGAACATGCAAACTCCGCACAGGCAGCGACCCAAGCTGGGAATCGAACCCAGGTCCCTGGCGCTGTGAGGCAGCAGTGCTAACCACCCTAGGGAGGAAGATAGTGATGAGTGAGGGAGGTAGGGAAAGAGAGGTTTAGATATGGTGTGAGCTGCGGAATGTAATTTATGGTGCTCCAAGCTCCAGTCTGTTTTAGCTATGCCCGCCACTCTTTCCCACTGAAAGAATGCATTGTGTAGAAGGTAAAGACAGCTGCTGTGACCGCAGCTGTTGAGACTTCTCAAGATTGACAAGGCTGTCTGCAATGACTCCAGAACCAGAACGTCCAAAGCTTTTTATTAAAAAAATCTCAACGCTGAAACATCTGACGTCATTGGGAACATAATAAAACTGAAAACGGAGCTCTGATAAGTGATTAATTACTGGGGGTGGGGGCGGGGCAGGGCGGAGCAGACACACACACAAGCGACACATAGCTGTCACCAGATCATTTCCATCCGATACACACACAGTCACAGCAAGAGTTTAGCAAGCGGTCAAATCATTAATGCCAGCCATCTGGGCCACAATCACACTGGAACCAAAGTGTCCAAAGATGTGTAGGTTAGGTGGATTGGCCATGCTAAATTGTCCCTTAGTGTCCAAAGATGTGTAGTTTAGTGGATTGGCCATGCTAAATTGTCCCTTAATGTCCCAAGAGGTCTAGGTTAGAAGGATTAGCAGGGTAAATACATAGGGTAACGGGGATAGTGCCTGGGTAAGATACCCTGTCAGAATGGCCTCCTCCTGCAGTATACGGATTCTGTGATTGTGGCAGGAGTGGAAAATCGCACTGGCTGAAAATCCCATGCATTGGTAAGTACAGGATGAGCAAGAGCCCCACACAGCCAGTGAAAGGCAAGACTCTCCAACTCCGCTGTGGTGTGTCCCACCGCAGGGTCAGGCACGAGTCTGCTAACATTTGGGGGAACTGGTGGGGGGGCAATCCTGGTGGCAGGAAGGGCTGGAAAACCCTGGCCAAGTTTCCAATTTCCCATCGGTGGGCATTTCATTTTGTCCTCAAGACTTGTACCTTCCACATAAGGGAGGAGGAGGAGTCAGGGGCAGCTGGAGAAGGGAAGGAGAATGCAAGATATACAGTGGTATCTGACAGATTAGTGCTTCAAGAAAGGTCGTGGAGCTCTTAAGGTGAAAGTGTGACCTTTCACGCTAAAAAGTGGGTAAGAAAACTTTGCATTTCTATAGCACCTTTCCTGACCTCAGTTCACCCTGATGCACTTTGCAGCCAATCAAAGAGTCACTGTTATCCGTTGTGCGGAGGAGAATTATTGTGTCATGTGAGATTCTAACATTTCTGGGCAATGACAGATCACTATATCATGGTCATACGATACAGTAAAGCTAAACAAATCAGTCTGTATTTACAGGAACAATTTAATCACACATGTATAATAGATTGCAGATCACAAGGCAACTGGGGGCAGGGTTGCTTTACTTTTGGATAGAAGGCTTCCGTTAAACTTTATACAAAAAAAATTCTTATTTGGTATTCAAGACAACCCTGTTATGAATAACTCAAAAGCTGCGGAGCGACATGATGTTTGAAATTGAGGACATCAGGGGGAAGCATTCAAGGCTCAAGGACCTGCTCCGACTTGGGAGGTAGACAACTTCCTTTTAATTCCTCAAATCCAAGAATAATACAGCATAGGAATCGGCCCAAGAAGCCTGCACCAATTCCCAATCCTTCTTTAGGGTGGCACAGTGGGTTAGTGCTGCTGCCTCACAGCACCAGGAGCTGGGGTTCAATTCCAGCCTTGGGTCACTGTCTGTGTGGAGTCTGCACCTTCTCCCCCGTATCTGCGTGGGTTTCCTCTGGGTACTCTAGTTTCCTTACACATTCTGAAAGACGTGCTGGTTAGGTGCATTGGCCATGCTAAATTCTCCCTCAGTGTACCTGAACAGGTGCCAGAGTGTGGTGACTAGGGGATTTTCACAGTAACTTCATTAATGTAAGTCTAATTGTGACACTAAATCAACTTCAAACTTATTGCCCATACATGGTTTCTATCCCTCTGTTCATCCCCCATTCATGTGTCTATCATGATACACTTGAATGTTGCTAATGTTCCTGCTTCCACCACCTCCTCTGGCAGCGCGTTCTAGGCACCCACCACTCTGCGTGAAAAGCCTCACCCCGCACATCTCCCTTAAACTGTCCCCCTCTCACCTTGAACCTGTGCCCCCTTGTAATTTAACCTTCCGCCCTGGGGAAAAAGCCTCTCCCTATCCACCCGCCCCTCATCATTTTGTAGACCTCTATCAGGTCTCCCCTCAGCCTCCGTCTTTCCAGTGAAAACAATCCCAGTTTATCCAACCTCTCCTCATAGCCAACACCCTCGAGACCAGGCAACATCCTGGTGAACCTCCTTTGCGCTCTCTCCAAAGCTTCTATGTCCTTTTGGTAGTGTGGTGACCAGAACTGCACGCAATACTCCAAACGTAGGCTAATAGCTGTGACATAACTTGCCAAATTATATACTTGATGCCCTGGCCAATGAACGCAAGCATGCTGTATGCCTTCTTGACCACCTGTGTTGCCACTTTCAGGAATCCGAGGACCTGTACGCCCAGATCCTTCTGTATGTCAGCATAAATGTCACCCTGAAGGAAAGGGAGTTGAATTTGTCTGCTTTCAACTCTGGATTAGCTTCCAAAGGGAATATTCCAAGTTTTGGGATGAACAAGGGATGTTGGCTTGACATCACAGTTAAGTGGCACCACGCTGTCAATGATGTCATTGTCCTTTTGTGGTTGTAGGTGGGTGGGAGACACCATTGGCTGGCTGAGGATAGCGCCACTCTGTACGGACAGGCCTCACCAGTCTGCTGGACCAGAGGCCTCAGGACACAGGCCACGTCAGAGTTGTTGCGCTGCTGGTTAGGAATTAATGGTATGGTTCTCTGCGCCTGTGGTCAATTAGTTCCAAGAGAAGGGGATTAAGTGATCAAGTACGCAGAACAAATGTTTTTCTGGGAATGGAACGGGACAATGATGAGGCCATTTTTTCTTTCCACTTGAAAAGAAATCATTTTGAACAGCTGCGACGTCCGCATTTGTCCACATTTTATACTGCCTTAGTCGGACGCCATCTTACCGCATGGCACACCCCCCCATCCAGCCCCTGGCAGAAAAATACAAACTCTTTTCATTTTATTTTCTCCCTTGAAACAAAAGTTATAACAGGACTAGACAGGGTAGAAGCAGGGAGGATGTTCCCGATGGTGGGGGGAGTCCAGAACCAGGGGTCACAGTCTGAGGATTGGGGGTGGACCATTTAGGACGGAGGTGAGGAGACATTTCTTCACCCGGTGAGCCTGTGGAATTCATTCCCACGGGAAGTCGTTGATACCAAAACATTGAATGTATTCAAGAGGCGGCTGGATATCGCACTGGGGGCGAATGGGGTCAAAGGTTATGGGGAGAAAGCAGGATGAGGCTATTGAGTTGGACGATCAGCTATGATGGTGATGAATGGTGGAGCAGGCTCGAAGGGCCGAATGGCCTCCTCTGCTCCTATCTTCCATGTTTTTATGTTTAATTTAACCACATATCCATCTCCCAACCAACTGAGACTCGGTTTAGTTAACGGCCCAGTGGGTAAATGAGTCATGTGATATACCGATGAGCCAGACCGATAAAGGATTTGATTTATTATTGTCACATGTATTGGGATACAGTGAAAAGTATCGTTTCTTGCGCGCTATACAGACAAAGCATACCGTTCATAGAGTACATAGGGGAGAAAGAAAGGACAGGGTGCAGAATGTAGTGTTACAGTTACAGACAGGGTGTAGAGAAAGATCAACTTAATGTGAGGTAGGTCCATTCAAAAGTCTGACAGCAGCAGGGAAGAAGCTGTTCTTGAGTCGGTCGGTACGTGACCTCAGACTTTTGTATCTTTTTCCCGATGGAAGAAGGTGGAAGAGAGAATGTCCGGGGTGTGTGAGGTCCTTGATTATGCTGACTGCTTTTCCCAGGCAGCGGGAAGTGTAGACAGAGTCAATGGATGGGAGGCTGGTTTGCATGATGTTCTGGGCTACATTCACAACCCTTTGTAGTTTCTTGCGGTCTTGGGCACAGCAAGTGATATATCAGTAAAGAATGCTTTCTATAATTCATCTATAAAAGTTGGTGAGAGTCATAGGGACATGCCAAATTTCCTTAGCTTCCTGAGAAAATAGAGGCGTTGGTGGGCTTTCTTAACTATAGTGTCAGTGTGGAGGGACCAGGACAGAACATTGGTGATCTGAGCACCTAAAAACCTGAAGCTCTCGACCCTTTCCACTTTGTCTCCGTTGATGTAGACAGGGGAATGTTCTCCTTTACGCTTCCTGAAGCCATGACAATCTCCTTCGTTTTACTGACATTGAAGGAGAGATTGTCATCGTACCACTGACTTCATCTATTTCAGGAAGCGCAGTGGAGAACATGTCCTTGTCTACATCAACGGGGATGAAGTGGAAATGGTCGAGGGTTTCAAGTTTCTTAGCAGAGATCTCGCACTCAATTCTGGATCTGTGCACACAGTCCAAACAGCGGATCCATCACTTCGATAGAATTCAGTGTTGATGATGCAACGAAGGAAAGAAAGCATTGGAAGACCTCAGGCCCAAACTCAACTGCAAAGCCTCGCTGCGGATAAATAACTTGCTACCATTCGTTTATTCAGGCCTGTCCCTGAAGAATTACTTGGGGTAAGGTTTTGAACAGTTCCTCATAACAGTGAAACTGGGATGGCAGGAGGCGGGGTGACAAAGTGATGGGGAGGAACGGTAAATTGAACATTTTAAAAATCCTGTCATGGGATACGGGTGTCAGCATGCGTTGTCCATCTCTCAGACTGAGGTCTCACTCAGCCATTTCAGAGGGCAGTTGAGAGTCAACCACATCGCTGTGGCTCTAGAGTCACATGTAGGTCAGACCAGGTAAGGACAGAAGGTTTCCTTCCCTAAAGGACATTATTAGGCTTTTGCAATATTCAATGATAGTTTCACAGTCGCAGTTAGTGAGACTAGCTTTCAATTCTAGGTTCTATTAATTGAATTTCAATTCCACCAGTTGCCGTGGTGGGATTTGGACCCGTGTCCTCCACAGCATTAGACTGGGGCCTCTGGATTACTCACCCGGTGACATTAACATGATGCCGCCAGCTCCCACTAAATGTCAAATCCCAAACATCCACATATGCTGGTGTGTGACCAACTGCGAGTGGCATGCCTGAAAATGCCCAGTGTTACCAGCTCACAGGTTCTTTCTCTGCATGCGCTTCACATTAGCTCAGACACACACACACACACACACACACACACACACACACACACACACACACACACACACACACACACACACACACACACACAATCTCTTTTGGACAGTAAGGGACAATTTAACATGGCCAATTCCCCTAACTGCCACAATGGTTTTACTCAAACTCACTGAATTAGTCATCCAGTGACACAGCCACTGTGCTATCATCACTCTCCCCTTGCTATTTGACTGTGGAAGACATCACAGCAGGCCAAATCCTGGCTATCGGGGGTGAAAGGCCAGCGGGGTTCAGTGGGAATGCGGGGTTGAGGTTACAAAGGGACCAGCCACGAGATTGTCAAATGGTGTAGCAGGCCTGAGGGGCCAAATGGCCTACTTCTGCTCCTAATGTGCGTGTTGTGGCTGTCAGACGTTTCAGGTCATGTCTCTGCCGTCACATTCTGGTTTCCTCCCAAAGGTGTGCGGGTTAGGTTGATTGGCCATGGATTAGGGGGATTAGCAGGGTAAATATGTGGGGCTATGGGGATAGGGCCTGGATGGGATTGTGGTCAGTGCTGGCTCGATGGGCTGAATGGCCTCCTTCTGCACTGGAGGGATTCTTCTCTGAGCTGTCAACTTGTGGGCTGGGAGAATATCTGCTTCATTCAGTCAAAGGCAATGAATAATAGATCCACTTTAAAATGGTGGACATCAATTAAATACCTATAAGACGGTTGTTTCAGATATCAAGATTCACCCTCATCTTCATCAATTGCTTGTCACCCGATAGCTGGGTATCTTTTGGAAGCACATTTGCTGGATACAAGGTTTCCAGTTACTAATGTCTGCCGGATGCACATGTGACCCTTCCATTCATTTCTTCAAAGGGATTTTGCCTTCTTAAAGAAACCAATGTTCAAATCTCTGCCTGCGGGGAGAGTGGGGGCTGGGGACAGGATACCCCCATGTGCTGGCACACAGAGGGCCTTTATGTGACGGGCTTATCACTCTGTCACGCATGGCTCACATTGGGATACCTCCCCCAGCGTGGGGGCTGCTTCGCTTCCATGTAAAAAGCAGGCCCGAGTCATCACAAAGGAAACCTGCGGCACGCCCTGCTGGAAAAAACACGCACCAGGATTGGATTTGGCCTGCTGTGATGCCTTCCACAGTCAAATAGCAAGGGCAGGGTGATAGCACAGTGGCTTTGTCACTGGTCAACTAATTCAGTGAGTTTGAGTAATCCCACTGTAGTCTATTTATTAGTCACAAGTAGGCTTACATTAACTCTGCAATGAAGCTACTGTGAAATTCACCACATTACAATGCTTGTTCAGGTACACTGAGGGAGAATTTAGCATGGACGATGCACCTAACCAGCACATCTTTCAGACTGTGGGAGGAAACACATGCAGACACAGGGAGAATGTGCAAACTCCACACAGACAGTGACCCAAGCTGGAAATCAAACCCAGGTCACTGACACTGTGAAGCAGCAATGCAAATCAATGTGCCACCGTGCCGCCAATACACGTGACATTAATAGATCAAATCCATATTAAGCTGATCTTTCTCTACATCCTATCTGTAACTGTAACACTACATTCTGCACCCTCTCCTTTCCTTCTCCCCTATGTACTCTATGAGCGGTATGCTTTGTCTGTACAGTGCACAAGAAACAATATTTTTCACTGTATCCCACCATGCTGCCCTGGTGGCAGTTTGAATTTGATATTTTGGAAATATATCGAGCAGGATTTTCCAGCCATGCTCGCTTCGAAACCGTGGACATTTCTGTGGTCCACCCGTCGCCCACTCCAATTCCTGTGGCGGGCGGGGCGGTAAAATTCCATTGACAATTGGCATCAGCAAATGGGACTATGATGCAGTTGGGTCAAAAATCCAGTTGGAAACCTTTACCCATCTGGCTTGTACACCACTCCCATCCCACACCACTGTGGTCGACATTTAACAGCCATTTTGAGAGCTTCCCAGTTGTCTTGTGAGGAAAGGTTGAACAGTCTCAGCTTGTATTGGGGAGCTGATGGCTTAGTGGTCTTATCACTAGATTATTAATCCAGAAACTCAGCTAACGTTCTGGGGACCTGGTTTCGAATCCCGCCATAGCAGAATTTGAATTCAATAAAAAACATCTGGAATTAAGAATCTACTGATGACCGTGAAACCATTGTCGGAAAAAACCCATCTGGACACTAATGTCCTTTAGGGAAGGAAATCTGCTGTCCTTACCTGGTCTGGCCTACACATGACTCCAGAGCCACAGCAATGCTTTTGTTTAATGTATTTATTAGTCACAAGTAAGGCTTATATTAACACTGAAATGAAGTTACTGTGAAAGTCCCCAATGTGGTTGACCCTTAAATGCCTTCAGACAACTAGGGATGGGTAATAAATGCTGGCCTGTCACGAGGAGATAAAGAAACACAGAAACATGGAAGATAGGAGCAGGAAGAGGCCATTCGGCCCTTCAAGCCTGCTCTGCCATTCATCAGCATCATGGCTGATCGTCCAACTCAATAGGCTAATCCTGCTTTCTCCCCATAACCTTTGATCCCATTCGCCCCCAGTGCTATATCCAGCCGCCTCTTGAATACATTCAATGTTTTGGTATCAATGACTTCCTGTGGGAATGAATTCCACAGGCTCACCGGGTGAAGAAATGTCTCCTCATCTCCGTCCTAAATGGTCCACCCCTAATCCTCAGACCCCCTGGTTCTGGACTCCCCCCACCATTGGGAACATCCTCCCTGCATCTACCCTGTCCAGTCCTGTTAGAATTTTATAAATCACTATGCGATTCCCTCCCTCATTTGTCTGAACTCCAGCAAAAGTCTGGCAAACCTTCGCTGCACTCCCTCGAGAGCAAGAACATCCTTCCTCAGAAAAGGAGACCAAAACTGCTCACAATACTCTAGGTGTGGCCTCACCAAGGCCCTGTATAATCGCAACACATCCTGCTCCTGTACTCAAAACCTCTCACAATGAAGGCCAACATACCATTTACCTTCTTTACCGCCTGCTGCACCTATATGCTTACCTTCAGTGACTGGTGCACCCAGGTCCCTCTGCACATTCCCCTCTCCCAATTTATAGCCATTCAGATAGATAAGAAGATAGTTTTGACTAAAAGCTTGGTCAGAGAGGCAGACTTAAAGAAATGTCTTAAACAAGAGAGGCAGGAAGAGTTTACAGAGACAATTCCAGGGCCCAGCACAAGGCAGCTGAAGGCACACACAAATCGTGGAGGGGGCCTCGGTGAGGTTCGAGATGACAGGTAACCCAGAAGCCCATATATCAGCTTAACATGCGAATGCACAGCATTCTAGCATCCAACAACTTCCACGCCAGATCCCCGATAGACAAAGGAAGGCCTAAAGAGGCCTCCACCCTGGGGCCTGTGCCTCCTCTGGATGGCAGGATAGAACATCACAGCACGTGTGGAGGGCTGGTGAGGGTGGGGAAGTGGGGGGGTAACCCCCCCCTCCAAACCGCAGGCCGAGCTTGGAGGGGGGATCTGAAAAATGTCAAATGAATATTGTGACTCAATCTGTGATCTGGTACAAGAGTGGCACATCTTCTCTAAACACCTCCTCCTGAGGCCCTGACCCAGTTTCAGGGACAGTTTTACCCCCATTCTGTGGAACTCAACAGCGCTATCCAAACCTGCAAACTCTACCATCTAGACAATGAAGGGCAACAGGCGCAAGGGAACACCGCCACTTGGAGTTTCTCCCACAAGTCACTCACCATCCTGACTTGGAAATATATCGGCTGTTCCTTCACTATCACTGGGTCAAAATCCTGGAACTCCCTCCCTAACAGCACTGTGGGTGTACCTACACCACATGGACTGACTGATGTCCAATAACAATCCTGGAACTCCCTCCCTAACAGCACTGTGGATATACCTACAGCATATGGAACACAGCTCACCACCAACTTGAGGGGCAACTAGGGATGGGCAATAAATGCTGGCACATTATCAAAAGCTTTTTGGAAATCCAAGTATATTGCAACTACCGTCTCCCTTCTTCCTAACTAGATGCATCCTCAAAACTCCAATAAATTTAGCGTTTGATTTTGCTTTATCAGTCTATGATTTTCTGAGTCATTGTTACAACAGCTTCAATGATAGATTCCAGCATTTTTCCCTTCAACGAGGTTCCCGGTAAGGAAAGAAGACAGAGAAAAGATGTGCCTCACAATGTTTTTATAGTAACGAGGTGTGCCATATAAAAGGTTGGGAATCATTGACTTTATCCGTAGTTCCAGATGAGCTTTGCCAAGAAGGCAATAAGTTCAGGCCTTGTTACTGACATCCATATCCCCCCACACAAATTGATTTTAAAACATGCCCACCCTTCATATGTGAAGCTTGTTAATGACAATCAGTGCCATAGAATCAAAGAATCCCTACAGTGCAGAAGGAGGCCAACAAGCCTGCACTGACCACAACCCCACCCAGGCCCTATCCCCATAACTCCACATATTTACCCTGCTAGTCCCCCTGATATGAAGGGGCAATTTAGCACGACCAATCCACCTAACCTGCACATCTTTGGACACTAAGAGGCAATTTAGCATGGCCAATCCACCTAACCTGCCCATAGGGGTGGCATGGTGGCACACTGGTTCGCACTGCTGCCTCACAGCGCCAGGGACCTAGGTTTGATTCCCAGCTTGGGTAACTGTTTGGAGTTTGCACATTGTCCCTGTGGCTGGTTGGGTTTCTTCCAGGTGCTCCGTTTTCCTTCCAAAGATGTGCTGGTTAAGTGGATTGGCCACGCGCAATTGCCCCTTTAGTGTCATGGGGACTAGCGAGGATAAATGCATGGGGTTACAGGGATAGGGCTTGGGTGGGATTGCGGTTGGTGTAGACTCAATGGGCCATATAGCCTCCTTCTGCACTGTTGGAGGCTATGATTCTATCTTTGGACACTAAGGGGCAATTTAGCATGGCCAATCCACCTAACCTACACATCTTTGGAGTGTGGGAGGAAACCGGAACACCCGGAGGAAACCCACGCAAACACAGGGGAGAAAGTGCAAACTCCACACAGACAGTGACCTGAGGCCGGGAACTGAACCCAGGTCCCTGGCACTGTGAGGCCACCGTATTATCAGAGGTTCAAGCTAGTTCACTAGCAAACTAATGTTTATCTTTAGGACGCCCCTTCATGCAGATAGTACAACATCGGGAGACGCATTACTGAAAAGAGCCAGCATCTAAAATAACCACTTCAGTACCCAATTAACAGGAAGTATGCGTGACAGATTCAGAATTTACATCTGAATTCTGAAGTGTGGCATGCATTCCTCTCCCCTCCCCGCTCATGTTATATATTGCTTGATGGCACAAGGTTACACATGCATTCCTAAGTACCGAGGTTACATTGCATTCGAGGCCATCGCTGTTTACCGAACAAGGAGGAAATCAGAGATAAAGTCCGCATCATTGAGGAGGAAAGACTCCATCGCCAGCTTGTGTCCTGGGCAAAGGTGAAACTACTCCCTCCTTGATGCCAGCCTTCGTTGTGCGTTATCGAACAGCTACTCCTCAAAGGAAAAGCCCATTTGAGCTGGAAGGATCTGCAAGTAACAGTCAGCATCAGTGAGGGGATGAGCAAGAGGCAGGATATGGAGGAGTGCAGAGATTGTGAAGGATTGGTGAGCTGGAGGAAGTTAGTGCCCAGGGAGATTGATGCCCCTCTTGTGTTACTGCTGACATTTGATTGCAGATCTTTCAATGGATTCCTCCTTTGAGGACTTAAGTGTCTTTAACTCTGGAGTTCCCTCCCCGAACCTCTCCAAGTTTCTATCTATCTCCTGCTCCTCTTTTATGATGCTCCTTTAAACCTCTCCCTTCAATTAAACCTTTGATTTGAGTTAATTCCTTATTGTCACATGTATTGGGATATAGTGAAAAGTATTGTTTGTTGTGCGCTAGACAGACAAAGCATACTGCTCATAGAGTACATAGGGGAGAAGGAAAGGAGAGGGTGCAGAATGTAGTGTTACAGTCATAGCTAGGGTGTAGAGAAAGATCAACTTAATGTGAGGTCGGTCCGTTCAAAAGTCTGACAGCAGCAGGGAAGAAGCTGTTCTTGAGTCAGTCGGTACGTGACCTCAGACTTTTGTATCTTTTTCCCGACGGCAGAAGGTGGAAGAGAGAATGTCCGGGGTGTGTGAGGTCCTTAATTATGCTGCCTGCTTTTCAGAGGCAGTGGGAAGTGTAGACAGAGTCAATGGATGGGAGGCTGGTTTGTGTGATGGATTGGGCTACATTCACAACCTTTTGTAGTTTCTTGCGGTCTTGGTCAAAGCAGGAGCCCGTACCAAGCTGTGACACATTCGGAAAGGATGCTTTCTATGGTGCATCTGTAAAAGGCTTTGACGTGCCCGTAACAGCAGCCACCCACTTTGTGGCCAGATTCTTTCCCGCATTCCTTACAGCTGCTGCTTGCTGAGGTTTCCTGTCAGTTAAGTCCGAGATAAGGGAGCTTCCTTCACAGCTGTTGGATCAGTGCAGCTGGCTCAGGCCTGCAGTTTCTTCACCTCGGGAACATGCTTGTTTGGCCCTGGAACACTGACCAAGCCTGCTTGCTGCAAGGTCACCCTCCACACAAAGTTGCAGAGAAAAAGGTCGCCTCTTCACAAAAGATTACTCACCGGGGCTCAAAAGAAATTAGAAAACAATTGTGTCGAATTGCAGGTGGCGGGCGTTAACAGATTAAACTGGAGCACAAATAAACAGAGACACTTACTGAAAATGTGGTTTGGATTCGGAGGTGCATGCTTGTACTGTTGGAGGTGGTGGCGGCATAGAGGGCTTGCTTTATTTGAGGAAGCCTGTTGGTGAAGGATTAAACTGGAGCCCAAATTTACTCGGTCTTATTTACAGAGTCAAACGGTACAAGCATCTCCTAGCCCAACCCCCACACAGTGACAACACTATAGTTAAGAAAGCCCACCAATGCCTCCACTTTCTCAGAAGACTAAGGAAATTTGGCATGTCCGCTATGACTCTCACCAACTTTTACAGATGTGCCATAGAAAGCATTCTTTCTGGTTGCATCACAGCTTGGCATGGGCTCCTGCTCTGTCCACAAGAAACTAAAAAAGAGTCGTAAATGAAGCCCAGTTCATCACTCAAACCAGCCTCCCATCTATCGGCACTGTTTAAACTTCCCGCAGCTTGGTATGGGCTCCTGCTCTGTCCAAGACCCCAAGAAACTACAAAGGATTGTGTATGTAGCACAGTCCACCACGCAAACCAGCCTACCATCCATTGACTCCATCTACACTTCCCGCTGCCTCAGGAAAGCAGTCAGTATAATTAAGAACCCCACGCACCCCCCCCAGACATTCTCCCTTCCACCTTCTTCCGTCGGGAAAAAGATACAAAAGTCTGAGGTCACGTACCAACCGACTCAAGAACAGCTTCTTCCCTGCTGCTGTCAGACTTTTGAATGGACCTACCTCACATTAAGTTGATCCTTCTCTACAACCCTAGCTACGACTGTAATACTATATTCTGCACCCTCTCCTTTCCTTCTCCACTATGTACTCTATGCTTTGTCTGTATAGAGCACAAGAAACAATACCTTTCACTGTATACTGATACATGTGACAATAATAAAATCAAAATCAAATCATTTCAGTAATTCTCTCTGTTTGCGTGTGCCGAAGTGTACTCTCTGTTAACGCCCACCATCTGCAACTAGATAGATACTCAGCCTTACTTTATTTACAGACTCGAACAGTACAAGTGTGTACCTCCTAACTCAAAACCCCAGCACAGTTTCAGAAAGCACTTTTTTCATTCCTGGGACATGGGCATCGCTGGCTGGGCCAGCATTTATTGCCCATCCCTAGATGCCCTTGGAGGGCAATTGACAGCCAACCACATTGCTGCGGCTCTGGAGTCACATGTAGGCCAGACTGGGTAAGGACGGCAGATTTCCTTCCCTAAAGGACATTAGTGAACCAGAGATGGGTTTTTCCGACAATGGTTTCATGGTCATCAGTAGATTCTTAATTCCAGATATTTTTTATTGAATTCAAATTCCACCATCTGCCGTGGCAGGATTCAAACCCGGGTCCCCAGAACATTAGCTGAGTTTCTGGATTAATAGTCTAGCGATGATACCACTAGACTATCACCTCTTAGCCAGAATCTCAGGGTTCGAGTCCCACCCAAAGACTTGATGTCCAAGGAAGGTGCGTTGATATCACAGTCAAACAGGTTAAGTGTCAACCTGTAAATCCTTCCAAACATGCCAATGGCTGGTGGTAAGAGTGGGAGAGACTCCTGGTCAGGCACACTTGGTGAAGAATGGCACCCCTCAAGTCCCGAATGACTGGTTCTGGGAATTACTAGCTATGGAAACAGATGAGAGTCTGCCTTAGTGCAACCACTAGGTGCAAGAAGAGAATTGGAATGGAATAACCTTCTTCACTACCAAAGGAGAACAGCACAGTGGTTAGCACTGCTGCTTCACAGCGCCAGGGACCCAGGTTCAGTTCCCGGCTTGGGTCACTGTCTGTGTGAAGACTGCACATTCTCCCCATATCTGTGTGGGTTTCCTCCGTGAGCTCCAGTTTCCTCCACAGTCTGAAAGATGTGCTGGTTAGGTGCATTGGCCGTGCTAAATTCTCCCTCAGTGTACCCAAACAGGAGTGTGGCGACTCAGGGGTTTTCACAGTAACTTCAATGTAGCGTTGATGTAAGCCAAATTGTGAAACAAATAAATAAGCTTTAAACTTCTCCAATCCCTTCAGATTAACAATCTCCCTGATCACTTTAGTTTGACATAGTGATTGAGCAAGGTGGGGGAGACGCAGCAAGTTAGAACGCTACCCAGGCCTACTCTGCAAATTTGGCCCAAGAATGAGATACTCTCACAGTGCGAAATATGTACCCAGTCCCGAGTGCCATCTAAATCCACCAGGCCAAGGAATTTTGCCACTATTTGTTCTGCAATGCATGCTTAGATATTTCTCAGTGATGACTCAGCAGGCTTAGCATTCCTGCAATGAGAGTGAGTACATGTGTTCAAAGCTGCGGTGTAAAACTGTCACACAGAGCAGAACACAGGGCCAGCCCCACTCAGTGGCAGGAACGGACTGGCTCTCAGTGAGTGGGGCTGAGTGCTTAATTGATGGGTGCAGCAATCGGTCATTTAAACAACAAGAGGTGGTTTGATCCAGAACGCACTCAAAACAAGACCGGCTTCACACAGACAAGAACACAGGGTAGCATCGATAGCAGTAACAATGTGTATTAACGGAACTGTTCTCTTTGGGGGTGGCACAGTGGTTAGCACTACTGCCTCACAGCATCAGGGATCTGGGTTCAATTCCCGGCTTGGGTCACTGTGCGGAGTCTGCATGTTCTTCCCATGTCTGCGTGGGTTTCCTCCGAGTGCTCCGGTTTCCATCCACACTCCAAAAGACATGCCGGTTAGAGGGATTGGCTATGCTAAATTGCCCCTTAGTGTCTGAAGATGTGTAGGTTAGGTGGATTGGCCATGCTAAATTGCCCCTTAGTGTCCAAAGATGTGCTGGTTAGGTGCATTAGCCATGCTAAATTCTCCCTCAGTGTATCCGAACTGGCACCAGAGAGTGGCGACTAGGGGATTTTCACAGTAACTCCAATGCAATGTAATAAAATAAGCTTTGCTCACAGAATTGGGAAAGAAACTGCAAAGGGAGGTAACAGGGTACTTCATTTCGTCATCAACTATTAGACAGATTCTACTGAAGATAGAGGGACAGTCACCTGGTGGTTATGGTACTGGAATAACTACCCAGAGCCCGAGGCTGACAGGACTGCCGTGGTGCCGGGAGTATTAATCCTGACTCAGTGTGAATTTTGACCTTTTTTTGGTGTGAGCAACTCCCAGAGCAAGTCCAGGCCAACAAAACCTGAGGCCCAGGGCTGACTGGCCACATTTCTCCTCACTCATCTCTGCAGGAAGCCCAAGGCCTGCATTAGGCTGCCACTTCAGATGCCTGAAAATTGTCTGAGGACCAGGACATCTGTTGGTCAGTTTTGCCCCTCTTCTTTTAGAATCAGGTGGAAAATCATCCCCCCCACCCCATGTGCCAGGGCAAACAGGAAAGAGTCAGAACACTGCCTGAAGAACTTCCTGGCATATTCTGTCTGAATAACACCAAGGAGCTGGCAAGGGTTAGCAACCCCAGAGTAGAAGGCAAGGAAACACAGAAACTAGAAGCAGGAGGAGGCCATTCGGCCTTTCGAGCCTGCTCCACCATTCATTATGATCATGGCTGATCATTAAATTCAATATCCTGATCCCCCTTCCCCCCCCATATCCCTCGATCCCTTTAGCCCCAAGAGCGATATCTAATTTCTCCTTGAAATCTCACAACGTTTTGGCCTCAACTACTTTCTGTGGGAGTGAATTCCACACATTCACCACCCTCTGGGTGAAGAAATTTCTCCTCACCTCAGTCCTAAAAGGTTTACCCCTTATCCTCAAACTAAGACTGCAAGAGGTTAACGTACCGCTTCTTTCTTTCCAGAGCAGTTTAATAAATCTTCCTTAATAATGGAATATTTTTGCACAACTGTTGTACTATCACAGAAATAGAAATCATAGAATCCCTACAGTGCAGAAAGAGGGCATTTGGCCCATCGAGTCTGCACTGACCACCCCCTTATCCCTACATATTTACCCGCTAATCCCTCTGACCTACATATCTCAGGACACTAAGCGGCAATTTTAGCACAGCCAATCAACCTAACCTGCACATCTTTGGACTGTGGGAGGAAACCGGAGCACCCGGAGGAAACCCATGCAGACACGGGGAGAATGTGCAAACTCCACACAGACAGTGACCCAAGCTGGGAATCGAACCCGGGACCCTGGAGCTGTGAAGCAGCAGTGCTAACCGCTATGCCTCCATGCTGCCCTGTGGGGCCGTGTAAACATCCAGGCACAGAAATGGATAACTAACTGTGCTCAAAGAATTCAATTCAAAGAATCTCATTTTGAGGATTAGAATGTTGCAGGTTGACACATGGACTAATCAGTACTGAAGCCATGTTAAGTCCACAGCACTGCCTGCCCCTGCAATCTCACAACACTTGAGGCCTACATAACAAGGCTGCACGAGTGTTGTCAAAAATAATCATGTTTACTCTCTACTTTTGACATCTTATTAATAGAAACGCTTCTGATTGCACGATTATGACATCACCAAAATGATCACCGTGGTGACTGCCATTCAGTTAAGTCCTTCAAAAATACTGCCGCCCCCCTCCTGTTCCCCAATCACTTGGTATGCAAGTTAAGTGCCTGCTCTTAACTTGCACACCACCTGATCCCCAATTAGACAGAGGTAAATGGAATTTCATTCCAGTTGAGCTGAACATCTCAGGCTGACTGCTCCAGTCATCCACCCATGGGGGGCGGGGGGGGGGGGGGTGGGTGGTGGTGGTGGTGTAACCGCCCCGCCCGCCACAGGAATTGGAGTGGGCGAGGGGCGGACCACGGAAAGATCTGTTGATCACCAACAACCCGTCCTGTCCCCCCCATGCCGACGCTATAGTTAAGAAAGCCCACCAACGCCTCTACTTTCTCAGAAAGGAATTTGCCATGTCAGCTACGACTCTCACCAACTTTTACAGGTGCACCATAGAAATCATCCTTTCTGGTTGTATCACAGCTTGGTATGGGATCCTGCTCTGCCCAAGTCCACAAGAAACTACAAAAGGTTGTGAATGTAGCCCAGTCCATCACACAAACCAGCCTCCCATCCACGGACCCCGTCTACACTTCCCACTGCCTCGGGAAAGCAGCCAGCATAATTAAGGACCCCACACACCCCGGACATTCTCTCTTCCACCTTCTTCCGTCGGGAAAAAGATACAAAACTCTGAGGTCACGTACCAATTGACTCAAGAACAGCTTCTTCCCTGCTGCTGTCAGACCTTTGGATGGACCTACCTCACACGAAGTTGATCTTTCGCAAAACCCTATCTATAACTGCAACACTCTTCTGCACCCTCTTCTTTCCTTCTCCCCGTGTACTCTATGAACGGTATGCTTTGTCTGTATAGCGCGCAAGAAACAATACTTTTCACTGTATCCCAATACATGTGACAATAATAAATCAGATCATGGGAGATTTTCTCCCAAGGGCTGCCAAGTATTTGCCGAGCGGTTCCGATGGGGGTGTAAAGAGTTAAATGTTTCCTGTCCGTAATATATTCCGAACAAATTCCGTACTCATTGAGCAGGAAAATGCCGCTATCTGAAGAGCAGGCTCCTCAGGGATCACCAAGGTTAGAGATCCCAGCTCAGCTACCACAAGACAATTTGTCAAACAGCTGCTCCCAGATTTCTCCCAGCTCATGAATCATTCAGGAGCTTGTACTCTCACACATCCAACACAGGAATGGTCAGCAAAACCAGGGCAACCAGCGGTACCCTTCTTTTAAATGTCAGGTCCCCCGGCCTGCTATTATGGGAGTGGGGTGCAGTGCTTGTACTGAGGGGGATTTGTAGGTTGACACTCAACCTGTTTAGACACGTTATGAAAACACTTTGCTCGGCCAAGTCCTGGGGTGGGACTCGAACCTGGAGCTTCTGGCTCAGAGGCAGCGATGCTAACCCACTGCACCACAAGATCTTCAATCAGTTATATCCATACCACCTTCTCAAGGGCAACTAGGGATGGGCAATTAGTGCTGGTCCCATAAACGAAGATGAAAAAAGTAAAATGAATTATTGCAAACTGTTCCATCCAGCAACTTGCCAGAAGTGAATTGTCAATTACTGGGGGACATAGGTTAGAGGTAAAAGGGGGAAAGTTTAAAGGAGATGTGAGAAGCAAGTTTTTTTTACACAGAGGGTGGTAAGTGCCTGGAATGTGCTGCCAGAGGCGGTGGTAGAAGCAGATACAATGGCAACATTTAAGAGGCATCTTGACAGATACATGAATAGACAGGGAATAGAGGGAAACGGACTGCGTAGAGGCAAACGTTCTTTCGTTTAGAAAGGTGTCATGTATCAGCACAGACTTGGTGGGCCGAAGGGCCAGTTACTGGAAGTTGGGTTTGCAACTTCCCAGACTGTACAGATTAAACTGTCTGTATGCACGGTTCAGATTAGTGCCATTCTCATTCCTGGAATCACTAATAGCCACAAGAAAAATGGGGAATTGAACGGACGCACCCAAACAGCAGCTCCAACTCTCTCTTCACATGCAGTCACCTCCCTGCATTGCACCAACATCTATAAACTCTCTCAGGAACAAGAAAGCATCTGGAATTCACATCGCCACCAGCGAGATATTCAATATATTCTTAAGGACAGTACAGTGGTTAGCACTGCTGCCTCACAGCTCCAGGGACTCGGGTTTGGTTCCCGGCTTGGATCACTGTCTGTGAGGAGTTTGCACATTAGAATCAAAGAATCCACAGTGCAGAAGGAGTCCATTCGGCTCATCGAGACGACATCAACAACAATCCCACCCAAGTCCGGTCCTATCCCCATAACCCCATATTTTCACTCTCCTAATCCCCCGGGCATTAAGAGTCACTTTAGCATGGCCAATCAACCTAATCCACACATCTTTGGAGTGAGGGAGGAAATTGGAGCACCCGAGGGAAACCCACACAGACATGGGGAAAATGTGCAAACTCCACACAGACAGTTACCCAAGGCCAGAATTGAACCCGGGTCTCTGATCGAATATAAAAGTAGGGAGGTCTTGCTGCGGCTGTATAGGGCATTGGTGAGGCCGCAGCTGGAGTACTGTGTGCAGTTTTGGTCGCCGTACTTACGCAAAGATATTTTGGCCTTGGAGGGAGTGCAGAGGAGGTTTACTAGGCTGATACCGGAGTTGAGGGGGTTGAGCTATGAGGAGAGGCTGAATAAACTAGGCTTGTACTCGTTAGAGTTTAGAAGAATGAGGGGAGATCTCATTGAGACGTATAAGATGATGAATGGGATGGATAGGATAGAGGTGGAGAGACTCTTCCCGCTCAGAAAGGACAGTAGGACTAGGGGGCACAGCCTCAAGATAGAGGGGGGGCGGTTTAGAACGGAGTTGAGGAGGAATTTCTTCACTCAAAGGGTGGTGAATCTCTGGAATTCTCTGCCCGTTGAAGTGGTGGAGGCTGCCTCACTAAATATTTTTAAGACGCGGATTGATGGGTTTTTGATAAGAGAGGGGATTAAGGGTTATGGGGAGAGGGCGGGAATGTGGAACTGAGCCACGACAGATCAGCCATGATCTTATTGAATGGCGGGGCAGGCTCAAAGGGCCAGATGGCCTACTCCTGCTCCTATTTCTTATGTTCTTATGACACTGAGGCAGCAGTGCGAACCACTGTGCCCATCATGCTGCCCATTCTCCCTGTGTCTGCGTGGGTTTCCTCTGGGTGCTCCAGTTTCCTCCCACACTCCAAAAATGTGCAGATTAGGTGGATTGGCCATAGTAAATTGCCCTTATTGTCCAAAGATGTGTAGGTTAGGTGAATTGGTCATTGCTAAATTGTCCCTTAGTGTCCAAAGATGCATGGGTTAGGTGGTTTGGCTGCGCTAAATTGCCCCATAGTGCCTCGGGATGCATAGTTTAAAGGCATTAGCGGGGTAAATATGCAGGATTACAGGGATAGGGCTTATGTTCTATGAGGATGTGTCTAGGGCAGTGGATAGAGGAGAGCCGGTGGATGTGGTCTTTCTGGATTTTCAGAAGGCGTTTGACAAGGTACCTCACAAGAGGTTATTGCAGAAGGTCAGGGGACATGGAGTTGGGGGTAGGGTGTTAGCGTGGATAGAGGATTGGTTGTCAAATAGGAGGCAGAGAGTGGGGGTCAATGGGTGCTATTCGGATTGGCGGATGGTGACTAGTGGGGTGCCCCAGGGGTCGGTGCTGGGGCCTCAGCTATTTACCATTTATATAGATGATCTGGAGGAGGGAACCGAGTGCAGGGTGTCGAAATTTGCTGATGACACCAAGATTGGGGGAACGGCAAATTGTGCGGAGGGTGTGGAGAGTCTGCAGAAGGATCTAGATAGGCTGGGCGAATGGGCCAGGAAATGGCAAATGGAATTTAATGTTGGCAAGTGTGAGGTGGTCCACTTTGGTAGGAAGAATGGTAGGAAGGACTATTACTTACGTGGCGAAAAACTGCAGCAGGCGACGGTGCAGAGGGACCTCGGGGTCCTTGTGCATGAATCGCAAAAACCCAGCTTGCAGGTGCAGCAGGTGGTCAGGAAGGCGAATGGGATGCTGGCCTTCATAGCGAGGGGGATTGAATATAAAAGTAGGGAGGTCTTGCTGCAGCTGTATAGGGCATTGGTGAGGCCGCAGCTGGAGTACTGTGTGCAGTTTTGGGCGCCGCACCTGCGCAAGGATATTTTGGCCCTGGAGGGAGTGCAGAGGAGGTTTACTAGGCTGATACCGGAGTTGAGGGGATTGAGCTATGAGGAGAGGCTGAATAAACTAGGCTTGTACTCGTTAGAGTTTAGAAGAATGAGGGGAGATCTCATTGAGACGTATAAGATGATGAATGGGATGGATAGGATAGAGGTGGAGAGACTCTTCCCGCTCAAAAAAGACAGTAGGACTAGGGGGCACAGCCTCAAGATAAAGGGGAGGCGGTTTAGAACGGAGTTGAGGAGGAACTTCTTCACTCAAAGGGTGGTGAATCTCTGGAATTCTCTGCCCGTTGAAGTGGTGGAGGCTGCCTCGCTAAATATTTTTAAGAAGCGGGTTGATGGGTTTTTGATAAGAGAAGGGATTAAGGGTTATGGGGAGAGGGCGGGAAAGTGGAACTGAGCCACGACAGATCAGCCATGATCTTATTGAATGGCGGGGCAGGCTCGAAGGGCTAGATGGCCTACTCCTGCTCCTATTTCTTATGTTCTTATGTTATGTTCTTATGTTGTCCAGGCAGGCCCGATGGGCTGAATGACCTCTTTCTGCACTGTAGGGTTTCTATGATGTCCATGATAACTCTTAGATTCTGAATCAGTTTGCCAAGTGAAAATTGCCCAGCTGGGAACAGCTGCTGTTATTCACTCCTCCAGTCAACGGTGTTCAGGGTGAAGGAAGACTGTATAATGCTGCTTTCTCATTCCCAGCACATCCCAATGTTGCAAAGAGGCTGACCGAGTCAGTAAATCCATTGACAGCAATGTCATTTCACACTATCTTCACATATCGGACATTGCTACAGTGGCAATGCACTTTATTTTCCCCCACTAATTAAATTCCTGCCCAGAATAATAATGAGCTAAATGTTCCAGCAGGAGGGAGCAGCGGAAAGTAAATATTCTGGCCCCTCGCTCTTCAGTAAGGTCTGGCTCCTTCCAGAAGCTGGGGCCCTCAGAAGGGCCAACCATTGAATAAACACAGACAGCATCATAGAATCCCTACGGTAGGAGGCCATTTGGCCTATCGAACCTGCACCGACTCTCTGACAGAGCATCTCACCCACGCCCTCCCCTCTGCCCTATCCCCAAAACTCCACAAACCATGGTTAATCCACCTAACCCACGCATCTTTGGACACTATGGAGCAACTTAGCATGGCAATCCACCTAACCTGCAAACCTTTGGATGCTTAGGGCAATTTAGCATGGCCAATCCCACTAACCTGCACATCTTTGGACACTAAGGGGCAATTTAGCATGGCCAATCCACCTCGGGGGCAATTGGAGAATAGTCATTTTTGGCCAAGGGACACCCTCAGAACACAGGTACCCCAACAAGAGGCAACAGAATGAGGAAGGAACCTATTAGCAGCCTTATCAAATGAGATACCCTCTTATCAACCAACAATGCCCTCTCCACTAGCTTTGGACAAAGCATGGCTGCTTTCATTCGATAAGTGTCCAACTGGGGAGATTAAACACTCAACATTAAGTGGAGAGAGGCTGGAAACAGAAGGCAGGGCGAGTCACACTGGTTGCACTTGATATTCCAATGGAAGTTGAAGATATGTTGCGCATTTCAAAATGAAAAGGGTAACACAAATAAATAACCTACGTCCTGTCACACTGAATCCAAGATGTCCGCAGACAATTCCTATCCCTTTTGAGTTGGTGATTGAGACAAGGTCAATAGTTCAGTACAAATTACTTTTAAGGCTGGATGTGGAGTGAGGCTGGTGACTGAAAGTTAAAGTTTGTTTATTTATTTATTGTGACTAATAAACTTATTAAAGTTTATTGGTCACAAGGCTTACATTAACACTTCAATGAAGTTACTGTGAAAATCCCCTAGTTGCCACACTCCTGTTTGGGTACGCTAAGGGAGAATTTAGCATGGCCAATCCACCTAACCAGCACATCTTTCGGATTGTGGGAGGAAACCCACGCAGATGCAGGAGAACGTGCAAACTCCACGCAGACAGTGACTGAACCGGGAATCAATCCTGGGTCCATGGTGCTGTGAGACAGTGCTAACCACTGTGCCACCCTGTGCAAAGAGAACTTGCAACTCTGCACAGTCACCAAGTGTCCTTATCTGAGGAAGGATATCCTTGCTATAGAGGGAGTACAGCGAAGGTTTACCAGGCTGATTCCTGGGATGGCAGCTCTGTCATATGAGGAGAGACTAAGTTGGTTAGGATTATATTCACTGGAGTTTAGAAGAGTGAGAGGGGATCTCATAGAAACTTATAAAATTCTAACAGGATTAGACAGGGTAGATTCAGAAAGAATATTCTCGATGGTGGGGGGAGTCCAGAACTAGGGGGTCATAGTTTGAGGATAAGGGGTAAACCTTTTAGGACTGAGGTGAGGAGAAATTTCTTCACCCAGAGGGTGGGGAATGTGTGGAATTCACTCCCACAGAAAGTAGTTGAGGCCAAAACGTTGTGTGATTTCAAGAAGAAATTAGATATCGCTCTTGGGGCTAAAGGGATCGAGGGAGAAGGGGGGGTGGGGGGAGGGTCAGGATATTGAATTCGAAGATCAGCCATGATCATAATGAATGGCGAGCAGGCTCAAAGGTTCTACATCACCCAATCTGGAAATCGAATTGGGGTCCCTGGCCCTGTGAGGCATCAGTGCAAACCACTGTGCCGGGCATATGGCACCTTGGGACAGTGGCACTAATAATAAAGTGCTTCTATTGTTCGACTCGAGCCATGTGATGCTGCTTTAAAGTGTAGGGAAAATACTTTATGGTGCTCTGGCCTGTAAAATCTCAATGTGGAGATGTCAGCGTCGGACTCGGGTGGGCACAGTAAGAAGTCTCATGACATCAGGTTAAAGTCCAACAGGTATTTTTGGAATCACGAGCTTTCAGAGTGCTGTTCCTTCATCAGGTGAGTGGAGAGATGGGTTTCACAAACTCAGCATATATAGACAGAGATACAATTGCAAGATAATGGTTGGAATGCGAGTCTTTACAGGTAATCAAGTCTTTAAAGGTACAGACAGTGCGAGTGGAGAGAGGGATAATCAGAGGTTAAGGAGGTAAAATCTCAAACTGGTTTTCCGATATTCAACAAACTAGCATGATTGAAATTGAAGGGGAAAGAACAAAGAAAATTACAGCACAGAAACAGGCCCTTCGGCCCTCCAAGCCTGCACCGACCATGCTGTCTGACTGAACTAAAACCCCTCCCTTCCGGGGACCATATTCCTCCATTCCCATCCTATTCGCATATTTGTCAAGACATCCCTTAAAAGGCTTCCACTATCTCCCCCGGCAACGAGTTCCAGGCACCCACCAGTCTGTGTAAAAAATCTGCCTCGTACATCTCCTTTAACCTTGCCCCTCGCACCTTAAACCTGTGCCCCCTAGTAATTGACTCTTCCACCCTGGGAAAAAGCTTCTGACTATCCACTCTGTCCATGACCCTCATAATCTTGTAGACTTCTATCAGGTCTCCCCTCAACTCCTTCGTCCAGTGAGAACAAACCAAGTTTCTCCAACCTCTCCTCATAGCTAATGCCCTCCATACCAGGGCAACATCCTGGTAAATCTTTTCTGTACCCTCTCCAAAGCTTCCACATCCTTCTGGTAGTGTGGTGACCAGAATTGAACACTATATTCCAAGTGCAGCCTAACTAACGTTCTATAAAGCTGCAACATGACTTGCCAATGTTTAAACTCGATGCCCTGGCCGATGAAGGCAAGCATGCCGTATGCCTTCTTGACTACCTTCTCTACCACTTTCAGTGACCTGTGTAACTGTACACTCAGATCCCTCTGTCTATCAATACTCTTCAGGGTTCTGCCATTTACTGTATATTTCCTATCTGTATTAGACCTTCCAAAATGCATTACCTCACATTTGTCTGGATTAAACTCCATCTGCCATCTCTCCGCCCAAGTCTCCAACTGATCTATATCCTGCTGTATCCTCTGATGTTCCTCATCGCTATCCGCAAATACATCAACCTTTATGTCATCCGCAAACTTACTAATCAATCCAGTTACATTGTAATATGTATAAATGATTTGGAGGACAAACAGCAAAGGACCCAGCACTGATCCCCGAGGAATGCCACTTGTCACAGCCGTCCATTCAGAAACACACCCTTCCACTGCTACCCTCTGTCTTCTTTGACTGAGTCAGTTTTGTATCCACCTTACCAGCTCACCTCTGATCCCATGCGACTTCACCTTCTCCATCAGTTTGCCATGAGGGACCTTGTCAAAGGCCTTACCGAAGTCCATGTAGACAACATCCACTGCCCTACCCTCAATCATCTTCGTCACTTCCTTGAGAAACTCAATCAAGTTTGTGAGACACGACCTCCCCTTCACAAAACCATGTTGCCTCTCACTAATACATCCACTTATTTCCAAGTGAGAATAAATCCAGTCTCGAAGAATCCTCGCCAATAATTTCCCTACCACTGATGTAAGGCTCACCGGCCTGTAGTTACCTGGATTATTCTTTCTACCCTTCTTAACTTGCATAATTTTTTAGTGCATTCTAATTATTAACTCCAGGGCATGAAACCTCTGCTCTGTGACCACTGAACGGAATCATTTGTGTTCTCCAAACATGTTTAATTTCAGACAATCCCACATTTTTGTTTGGTCTGTAGATTGCACCCCAAGTTGTCTAACCTCAGCAAGTGCCAATTCAACAAGGACAAGGTCTGCTTTGAGGATTTGCTACCTAGCTATTGAAAGGGATGACTGTACTACATACACACCCAGACGCACTTAACTCGAGCATTTTGAATTTATCGTGGCTTCAATAAAGGGACCATTTAATATCCAAAGTGTGGAAGTCACTTAGACTGGCGCCCAGCCATTCTGCAAGAAACTTCCTAACACACTACCATTTTCTCTCCATTAACCTGAAGAACCAGGCAGCAATGAACCTGAGTTCACACTGGGGGTTGTGACCTGCAGGGGATCGCAAAGACATACCCAGGGAGTTCACAAAGCAGCATCAAAGTGCAGTGAGTGGGGCCAGCCTTATGGGTGGACAGATGCCCAGGGTGCCTGGGTCGGGGGAAGGTCTTGGTCAAAAGCGACAGTTGAAGTGGGGGTGGGGGCGGGGGCACGGGGTGGAACTATATAACAGAATCATAGAATCCCTACGGTACAGAAGGAGACCATTCGGCCCATCGAGTCTGCACCAACCACAATCCCACTCAGGCCCTATCCCCATAACCCCACACATTTATCCTGCTAATCCCCCGACACTAAACTGGCAACTTACACGGCCAATCCACCTAACCTACACATCTTTGGACACTAAGAGGCAATTCAGCATGGCCAATCCGCCTAACCTGAACATCTTTGGATATTAAGGGTCAATTTAACACGGCCAATCCCCTTAACCTGAACATCTTGGGACACTAAGGGGCAATTTAGCATGGCCAATCCATCTAACCTACACATCTTTGGAGTGCAGGAAGAAACCGGAGCATTCGGAGCAAACCTACACAGACATGGGGAGAATATGCAAACTTCACACAGACAGGGACCCAAGGCCGGAATTGAACTCGGGTCTTGGCGCTGTGAGGCAGCAGTGCTAACCACTGTTTGAGGATAAGGGGTAAAATTATAAAATTCTAACAGGGTTAGACAGGGTAGATTCAGAAAGAATGTTCCCAATGGTGGGGGGAGTCCAGAACTAGGGGTCATAGTTTGAGGATAAGGGGTAAATCTTTTAGGACTGAGGTGAGGAGAAATTTCTTCACCCAGAGGGTGGTGAACGTGTGGAATTCACTCCCACAGAAAGTAGTTGAGGCCAAAACGTTGTGTGATTTCAAGAAGAAATTAGATATCGCTCTTGGAGTTAAAGGGATCGAGGGATATGGGGAGGGTGAGGATATTGAGTTGGATGATCAGCCATGATCATGATGAATGGTGGAGCAGGCTCGAAGGGCTGAATGGCCTACTGCTACTTGAATTTCCTGTGAATTTACCCTCACCTTATTCATCCATTTGCCCCATTTCTCCAGTCGGCACTGATTCATTGTATAACAGTTCCAAACATGCCAGCCAACTACACCGCGAGTCTATCACCAAATAAATGACCATGGGAGGGAGGAATCGAGCGAATGGGATAAATATAAGCAAAAGTAAATCTAATCTCAATGTATTCGGGAGGCAGGATCATGTAACATTATTTGCAGAAGCTTTTGCTCAGAATACTGAAGACACATTCATACATATTTATATTTGGATGTAAAATAATGATACACTGGAACAGTTCTATATTTAAAAAGTATCATCTACCAAAGAGAAAAATAATTAACAAAGTGCAAATCGCCTGTCCCATGAATATCTGTCAATGTACATAACACACAAGTGTTAATTGGCAGATCAGAGAATCACATAGAATCATAGAAACCCTACAGTGCAGAAAGAGGCCATTTGGCCCATCAAGCCTGCACTGAATCTCTGACAGAATATCTTACCCTCGCCTATTCCCCCCCCCCACCCCATTCCCATAACACCACGCATTTAGCATGGCCAATCCACCTAACCTACACGTCTTTGGCCACTAAGAGGCAATTTAGCAATGACCAATCCACTTAACCCGCACATCTTTGGACACTAAGGGACAATTTAACATGGCCAATCCACCTAACCTACACATCTTCGGACACTAAGGGTAATTTAGCATGGCCAGTCCACCTTACCTGCACAGAGTTTGCACATGCTCCCCGTGTCTGCGTTGGTTTCCTCCCACACTCCTAAGATGTGCGGGTAGCAGTAGGCTGTCCAGCTGCAGCCTCAAAAAACTGCAGAACCATTGAGTTCCACTCATTCTGGCCTGGAACTTCCTCTGAACCCCCATTACTGTGTGACACTCCTGACACTGCTGTGTTTGATTGCCTTGGGATCAAGCTTGGTCTTTTGGACACAATTCCAGTGTCAAAGTTCACCTGAACATTGACAGCTGTGTATGTGGGGTCTATTGGAGAAGAAAATGAACAAACATACTTTCTCAGTGTTCTGGGATAGACCCTGCCTGGCCCTAGGGACTTGTCCACCTAAATCCTCCCATTTTATCTCAACATGTCCAAGAATGTCAACACCCTCCTTTCTACACTACCATCCACCACATCCTTCTCTTTTGTGAACACTAATGCAAAGTACTTGTTAAGAACCTCACTCAACTCATCTGGCTCCACACACAAATTCCTTCCACGGTTCTTGTGTGGACCTACCCTTTCCTTAGCTACCCTCTTCCTCCTTATATATGCATAAAAAGCCTTGGGATTCTCCTTAATCCTGCCTGCCAAGGGCATTTTATGGCCCCTTTTTGCCCTCCTAAGTCCCAGTTTAAGCTCTTTCCTGCTATCTTTGCATTCCTCAAGAGTCTTATCCATTTTCAATTTCCTGAAAATTTACGCATGCCGCCTCCTTCTTTTTCATTAAATCTCTCTTGTCATCCAGAGTTCCCAAATCTTGCCATCTTTATCCTTTATTTTTCCGGGGACACACTTGTCCTGGATTGATAACAACTGACTTTTAAAAGACTCCCACATATCAGATGTAGATTTACACTCAAACAGCCACCCCTAGTCCATATTCTCTCGCTCCTGCCTAATAATGTCAGAGTTTGCCTCCCCCCAGTTCAGTACTTTCACTCTGGGAGTAGAATCATAATAGAATCATGTTACTTCTATCCTTTTCTACAAGTGTCTTGAAACTTATAGAATTGTGATCACTGTTCCCAAAATGGTCCCCTACTGAGATATCAATCATCTGTCCGTGCTCATTTCCCAGAACCAGGTCGAAGATAGTCCAACTTGGGAAGGGGCTATCTACATATTGTCTCAAGAAGCACTCTTGGACACACTGAACAAACTCTGCCCAATCCAAGCCCTGGCACTAAAGGAATCCCAATCTATGTTGGGGAAGTCAAAATCGCCCATCACAGCAACCCTGCTGTTTTTACATCTTCCCATAATCTGCTGACATATCAGTTCCTCCACTTTGCATCCTTCCTATAATGTGGTGACCAGAACTACACACACTACTCCAGCTGTGGCCTCACCAAAGTTCTGTACAATTCCAACAAGACTTCCCTGCTTTTGTAATCTATGCCTCACTTGATAAAGGCAAGTGTCCCATATGCCTTTTTCACTACCCTCCTAACACGCCCTTCCGCCTTCAGAGATTTGTGGGCAAACACGCCAAGGTCCCTTTGTTCCACAGAACTTCCTGGTGTCCCACTGTTCATTGAGTACTTCCTTGTCAAATTACTCTTTCCAAAGTGCATCACCTCTCACTTTTCAGGGTTAAATTCCCTCTGCCACTTATCTGCCCATTTGACCATCTCGTCTACATCTTCCTGTAGCCCAAGACACTCCGCCTCACTGTTAACCACCCGGCCAATCTTTGTGTCGGCAAACTTACTGATCCTACACCCCACACAGTCTATGTCATTGATATAAACGATGAATAATAGGAGGCCCAGCACAGATCCCTGTGGTACGCCACTGAAAACTGGCTTCCAGTCACTAAAGCAGCTTTCTGTCATCACCCTCTGCCTCCTAATACTGAGCCAATTTTCAATCCACTTTATCAAATTACCCTGTATCTCATGGGAATTTGCCTTCTTAATCAGTTTCCTATGTGCTTTGCTGTCAGGCCGACTTGCTTTCTGCTCAACATGCCAAGTAGGTGACCTTGTTCATATCTCTGAACCAGAGAACTACCCTTTGTAGATCTCAGCCCTCTCTAACGGTGCGAAAAGATGGCTCTGCCAAGCTGAATCTCACTCTGGCCTGCCTTCCGCACGCTGGCACTTTCCAGCTGTTCTGAACCTGACCTGTTTGATTGCTCTTTCCCATGCCCTTGGGCAATGAGATCCAATCAATCATATTGTTCCTGTAAGCTTGAGCAGTGAAGGTTGGCACGCCAGGTGACCCAAAATTGTCTGCAATATGTGACTTCAGCTCTGCATTTTCCTCCCTACATTTCAATAGAATCCCTACAGTGCAGAAGATGGCCATTCAGCCCATCAAGTCTGCACCGACAACAATCCCTATCACTGAAGCCCCACTTATTTACCCCGCTGGTCCCCTTGACACTAAGGGACAATTTAGCATGGCCAATCCATCTAACCTACACATCTTTGGACACTAAGGGCAATTTAGTACAGCCAAAGCTCCTAACCTGCACATGTTTGGGCACCAAGGGGTAATTTACCACGGCCAATCCACCTAACCCACACACCTTCAGACTGTGGGAGAAAACCGGAGCACCCAGAGGAAGCCCACACAGACATGGGGAGAACGTGCAAACTCCACACAGTGACCCAAGGCTGAAATCAAACCCGGGTCTCTGATGCTGTGAGGCAGCAGCACTAACCACTGTGCCACCGTGCTGCCCATTGTGGAATGGCATCCACTGGAATTACAGTAGGACAACTTGTCAGCTGCCGAGTAGAATTTCACCAGCCTGCGTTACACTGAAAAACGTGACATTTCGATGCATCATCCAGCCCTCCCTCAAAAATAATGCATGAGTTTCCAACCCCACACGCACCAAGAGTAAATTGCATGGGCCGAAGAGAAATTAGTTTGGCATCCAAGACTTCCATCCACTTAATGAAAATCACACACTCCAGGGACCTGTAAGTTGCACTTTCCCATTAAGAATTCAGCACACGCTCCAATCATCTGCAATTGGAAATTGCTATTGACAGGCATGTTCTGCTATAGAACCGAATGACCAGCTCAGCAGCTACAGGCCGACGGAATTCTTTGTTTTTTGTCTTTAATCTGAAATTAAATTACCTTTGTGCTGGTGATGTATTCACCAGGTCAATAGCTCAGAAGTCATTTCCCAGTTCCAGGGTCAGATTTTTTTTTTACTGTTTGATAATGAAGTGCCACACACAAGAATGTGGGACTGCATTTCATTTTGCTCAGGACACGTCTGTCTCGCTCCCCCATTCCGCTCCAAACACGCCCTTGATTCTTCCTGCTCTAGATGCATTGGCAAGGTTGCCAAGTGATCCACACACCGCTCACTTACTCCCACACCAAAGCTTTTGATTGCAGAGCCAGCGTTGTCATTGCCCGTTGTGGGTTAAAATTGTCAAAATTGTTCTTTCTAAACCCCAGTGTGTGCCTGTGTGCACGCAAGCATGCTCACACAGGTACGGTAATGTTCTCAACTTGGCAGCACAGTAGTTAACACCACTGTCTCACAGCACCAGGGACCCTGGTCCAATTAGTGATGGACAACAATTTGCCAGCGATGACCATATCCCAAGAACGAATAAACAAAGGCCGAACAGAGTTCAAAACCAAATAGTGGATTCAACTGCCTGGCAAAACAGGAATACATTAGTGACCAAAGCTATCGCACCATATGGCATTGAGGCTTGTGGGCAAAGAAAACAGGCTGGCATAGAAACATCATGCCCCAAATTAACATGGTTCCATGCCATCAACAATCCATATGATGCCACCACAGCCTGGCTTGTTTTTGTTGTTCCTCATCAGGCCAAACAACAGCCATTAGTGTCAATCAACTTTTACAACTCCCGGGACACTGCGGGCAAATGAGCTATTTGAGAAGTGTGAGGCTAAGCATGCGTTGGAAGCAGCCGTGAAGATTTACAATGAATTCTTGAAAAATTGACTGGTTGCTGAATGTGTCGGCCTACAAGCCAGGCTTCTCGCAGCCCTGAGTCTGACAGTGCGGCGTTCCCGCAATCTGTTCCTTAACTAATTCCCCATCGAGTGAGGTGTCTCTTAACAGGGCCCCCGGGATGGTCACATTATCTGGGCACAGATGTTTGAAGTATCCCTTCTAACACAGTCTTATGAAGAGAGGGAATTAAAGACTGGCTTCTCCTTCTCACAACATCCCACGGGAATGTCTATTGGGAAAAGATCCAGGGAACTGGATAATCAATCCAGCTGATCTGCATGGCAAGTCCCAGAATACACTGAGATAAATTACTCTTCTCTCAACGTGGCCCTTGGTTCGGTAGAAAGCCAGCCAAAAAAATAATCTCTACATTCTGTAGCAAGATGTTTAGAAGGGAACTGTGGGAGACGGATGGATGGAATTTCAAACTCCACCTCACTTCTCCAGTATTGCACATAGCAATAACACCGACAAACCAGCACTGAGCGAATACATTTACAAAACAAGAAGAGAAGGAATGTAAAAACAAAAGGAATGAGATGGTTTGAAGAGGAGAGGGGGAGAGGGGGTACAAGAATCTGCCTCAGAGCACCCAGAGGCCAAAAGGTGGTTGGGAGAAAAGAGACAGCAGGCACAGTGGTTAGCACTGCTGCCTCACAGCGCCAGGGACCCAGGTTTGATTCCCGGCTTGGGTCACTGCCTATGTAGATTTTGCATGTTCTCCCTGTTTCTGCGTGGGTTTCTTCTGGGTGCTCCAGTTTCCTCCGAAGATGTGCAGATTAGGTGGATCGGCCATGCTAAATTGCCCCTTAGTGTCCAAAGATGTACAGGTTAGGTGGATTGGCCATGCTAAATTGTCCCTTAGTGTCAGGGGGACTAGCTAGGGTAAATGCATGGAGTTATGGGAATAGGGCCTGGGTGGGATTGTGGTTGGTGCAGACTCGATGGGCTGAATGGCCTCCTTCTGCACTCTAGGGACTCTATGATTTCTCTGACTGAGTCATCCAGACTCAAAACGTTAGCTCTATTTCCTCTCTTCACAGCTACATATCAGATTTTCCAGCATTTTTTGTTTCCATTACAGCAGAATTTCACAGATGTGCGGGTGTGTGCCAAAGTCTGGGCTGCCCCCACAGCCGAATAGCCCAGCAACACTCCTTCCCCCGCCCCCCTTCCCCGATAGAAGAAGAACGGCAGCTTTGACAGAGATATTGTTGGCAGACTTGGAGCTGCCAAAACCACATCTTCAGGAAACAAAGTGGGAAGAGGGAGGAGGGGGTTTTCAAAAGAGAAGGAAAAGCGGCAAAAATGAAAATACATAAAACCAAACAAAAAAAAAAGGTGAGGAAATTGGATTCCAGAGAAAAGAGCAAAGGAGGAAACTTTTAAATATTTATACTTGGATGAATGACTCAGAATGCACACCCTACATTCTGAATTGGACGCCGTGCAGTCTAACTGTCCCCAGGATATTTTTTGCAAACGGCAGTTAATAAAGTGACTGACACGTGTTCCTGGAGTCAGTCAAAAATAAATAAGGCAGACAACCTTCAAATAACTCCGCTCAGTCATCAGCTATTAGAATGAATGCAGTATGACCAAAAAAGGCCCCCTCCATTCATTTACCAGACTTAATGGTCACAGGGTCGTTTATAGTTGATGCGCTATGTGGACCATGTTAATATCTTGGGCAATTCAGTCACCACCTGGCATGATAACCTGTCCACACTGCTGTTTTGCTTGAAGCCACACTACAGTGTTTGGGTCCTGCCCCAGACCCCTCTCTGCATGAGCTGTTCCAGTTAACGATTACCTCTTCTTCTAGTTAAGCATTAACACTGGAGCAGATGAGTGCTCTCAGCACGTGTGCTATGGGGAGGCAATGGCCTTGTGGTATTATCGCCAGCCTATTAATCCAGAAACTCAGCTACTGTTCTGGGGAACCCGGGTTCGAATCCTGCTACAGCAGATAATGGAATTTAAAGTCTATTTGTTAGTATCGAAAGTAGGTTACATTAACACTGCAATGAAGTTGCTGTGAAAATTCCCCAGTCTCCACATTCTGTTCGGGTACTCGGCGAGAATTCAGCATGGCCAATGCACCGAACCAGCATGTCTTAGAGACTGTGGGTGGCACCCTGACGAAACCAACGTAGACATAGGGAGAACGTGCAGACTTGGATTCAATAAAAAATCTCTGGAATTAAGAATCTACTGATGACCATGAAACCATTGTCGGAAAAACCCATCTGGTTCACTAACGTGCTTTGGAGAAGGAAATCTGCCGTCCTTACCCAGTCTGGCCTACATGTGGCTCCAGAGCCACAGCAACGTGGTTAACTCTCAACTGTCCTCTACTAGGGATGGGCAATAGATGCTGGCCAGCCAGCGACGCCTATGTCCCACGAATAAATAAAAGTTTGCCTCATCTTCGTGCATGCTTCCACCCTCATGTTGAGGTTTGCTGTTGTGTGCCATAGTCAGCCTTTCTTCCAGACGAACTGAAATGTTAAATGCATACAAAGTGACCCACCCACCCCAACTCTTGATATTGCAAAGGTGCGACGGGGAGGTCTATCGTGTACACATTATCTGAGGGATTGAAATTTGTCAATTGCGTAAAAAGGCCGACGTCAAATCTGCCACCTGTTCAGTCACGGTGGCACAGTGGTTAGCACTGCTGCCTCACAGCGCCAGGGACCCCGGGTTCAATTCGCAGCTTGGGTCACTGTCTGTGTGGAGTTTGCACATTCTCCCCGTGTTTGCATGGGTTTCTTCTGGGTGCTCCCACAGTCCAAAGATGTGCAGGTTGGGTGGATTGGCTGTGCTAAATTGCCCCTTCGTGTCCAAAGATGTGCAGGTTAGGTGGATTGGCCATGCTACATTACCCCAATGGGCCAAATGGCCTCTTCCTGCACTGTAGGGATTCTATGAATGTCAGGCAGTGAATTCGATTCAGCCCAGTTTGAGCCACCACTCGAGATGCATCTTCAGCCCATTTTTCCAGAAACATTATTTCCATAAACATGAATTCCACCCGGCTGCGCTCATTACTTATATGGTAGCAATTCACCAGGCTGATACTGGAGATGACGGGGTTAGCTTATGAGGAGAGATTAAATAGACTGGGCCTGTACTTGTTGGAGTTTAGAAGGCTGAGGGGGAATCTTATAGAGACTTACAAGATAATGAAGGGGCTAGATAGGGTAGAGGTAGAGAGATTCTTTCCAATTAGAAAGGAAACCAGAACTAGAGGGCACGGCCTCAAAATAAGTGGGGGGGGGGGGCAGTTTAGATCAGCGTTGAGGAGGAACTTCTTCACTCAGAGGGTGGTGAATCTCTGGAATTCTCTGCCCATTGAAGCAGCAGAGGCTACCTTGTTGAATATGTTTAAGTCATGGGTAGATAGATTTCTGATAGATAAGGAAATTAAGGGTTATGGGGAGCAGGCAGGAAAGTGCAACTGATCCACTTCAGATCAGCCATGATCTTATTGAATGGCGGGGCAGGCTCGAAGGGCTAGATAGCTTACTCCTGCTCCTATTTCTTATGTTCTTAATTAAGTGTTTGTCTTTCAACTTCAGAACTTGTGATAAAACATCGTGCCTGTAGTTTTCAAACTTGAAGGAGTGCAGGCTGCTTATTGTTACACACCCACAGACACATTCTTCGCGATGTCCCACCTAAACACACTACCCAGCATAGAATCCTACAGTGCAGAAGGAGACCATTTGGCCCATCGACAACAATCCCACCCAGGTCCTATCCATGTTTCTATTTAAATAATCATCTAATGCCCTCTCGAATGCCCTCTCGATTGAACCTGCCTCCATCACACTCCCAGACAGAACATTCCAGACCCCCAACCACTCACCGGATGAAAAAGCTTTTTCACCCATCACATTTGCTTCTTTTGCAAATCGCTTTAAATCTGTGTCCCTCTCGTTCCTGATCCTTTTACAAGTGGGAACAGTTTCTCCCCATGTATTTATCCTCCAAATTCCCCTGACACTAAGGGGCAACTTAGCATAGCCAATCCATCTAACCAGCACATCTTTGGACTG
The DNA here is from genome assembly GCF_965287045.1 of Carcharhinus amblyrhynchos. Classification (NCBI taxonomy): domain Eukaryota; kingdom Metazoa; phylum Chordata; class Chondrichthyes; order Carcharhiniformes; family Carcharhinidae; genus Carcharhinus; species Carcharhinus amblyrhynchos. The sequence goes on from NC_137359.1 coordinate 15,766,925, forward strand.
TAGGCAGAAATCAGAGGAAACCCACGCAGACACAGGAAGAACGTACAAACTCCACACAGACAGTGACCCAAGCCGGGAATCGAACCCAGGTCCCTGGCGCTGTGAGGCAGCAGTGTTAACCACTGTGCCACAGGACTTTTCAAATGCTGAACGTAAATTTATAACAACAGAAATATCAGTCAATAAATACAATTTGTGTTGCTCCTTCACCACTATCCAAAATAGGAGTCCAGTGGCCATTTGGCCCCTCAATATATATTAATGATCTAAATCTAGCTGCGCAGGGGACAATTTCAAAGTTTGTGGGTGACACAAAACTTGAAAAGTACTGTAAACAGTGGAGAGGGTGGTGTAGAACTTCAAAAGGACATAAACAGATTGGCGAAGTGGGCAGAGAGGTGGCAGATGGAGTTCAATGCGGAGAAGCGTGAGGTGATGCATTCTGGTAGGAAGAACATGGAGTGTAAAGTAAGGGGTAAAATTCTTAAAGGGAGTGCAGGAGCAGAGGGAGCTGGGTGTATTTCTCCATAGACTGGGAAGGTGGCAGGACAGGTGAGAGAGCAGTAAATAAAGCAGATAGTATTCTGGGCTTTATTAACAGGGACACAGTGTAAAGAGCAAGGGGGTTATGCTGAACTTACACAAGACCCTAAATAGACCTCAGCTGGAATACTGTGTACAGTCCTGGGCACCACACTATAGGGAGGATGTGAACGTGTTGGAGAAAGCACAGAAGAGGTTTACAAGAATGGTTCCAGAGATGAGAAACTTCAGTGATGAGGAGAGATTGGAAAGGTTGGGACTGTTCTCCTTGGAGAGGAGAAGGCTAAGAGGAGATTAGATAGAGATGTTCAAAATCATGAGGAAGCTGGACAGAGTAGACAGGGAGAAACTGTTCCCACTTGTGAAAGGATCAGGAACGAGAGGGACACAGATTTAAAGCGATTTGCAAAAGCAGCAAATGTGATGGGTGAAAAAGCTTTTTCATCCGGTGAGTGGTTGGGGGTCTGGAATGCGCAGTCTGGGAGTGTGATGGAGGCAGGTTCAATCGAGAGGGCGTTCGAGAGGGCATTAGATGATTATTTAAATAGAAACAATGCATAGGGGTACGGGGAAAAGGCAGGGAAATGGCACTCAGTCATGATGCTTGGAGAGCCAATGCAGACTCAATGGGCTGAATGGCCTCCTTCTGTGCTGGAATAATTCTCTGATTCGAACTTGCTCCTCCATTCGATAAAATCATGATTATTTGTTTGTGTTTTAATTCCACATTCCTCATCTACCCCCACTCCCCAACCCTCGATAACCTTTAATTCTTCTCCCTAACAAGAATCTATCTACCTCCGCCTTAAAAATATTCAGTAACCCTGTTCAGTAACCCCATCTCCCCCACCTTCTGAATTCCAAAGTCCTCAGAAAAAGACTTCTTCTCATGTCTGCCCTACAAAGATAAGCCCCAATTTTACAACACTGCCCCCTTTCGGAGAAATATTGCAATAGCCACAAGATTTCTAGTGCCAATCGAAATCACTGCCCACAAAACATTGGCCTTTAATTGGTCACATTCAGATCAACCATGATCTTATTGAATGGCAGAACAGGTTTGAGGGGCTGAATGGCCTCCTCCTGTTTCTATTTAATTGATCGCTTCCTATCAGCTTTGAGATGTGCCTGTTCCAGTGGGTGGTCTCCTTTCTTCCATCCATCTTAAACTGGAGCTTATCCAACTCATTGTTGTCCATGTCCTACTCCACACAAACACCCATTCATCCATCAGCTCTGTGCTTGCTGACTTGTGCTGGTTCCCACTTCACCAAGTTTTAAAGTTATCCTCATATTCTCATCCCTGTACGATTGTGTGCTCCTTCACCTTTACAACATTCTCCAACTCCATAACCATTAAGAGCTCCACGTTGCTCCAATGCCACTCTTGCCTCTGTCTCAGTGAAAAAACCAACTCAAACTCACTGCTTGAATAGAACATTTAGTCCCTCATTTCCTTCTTTGGCTCTGATTTGATTTAAAAATCAACACAGAGTCCTGTGGTGTCTTGGGTTGTTACCCTACAGCCGGGGTTCAACACCGGCCCTGGGTCACTGTCTGTGTGGAGTCTGCACGTTCTCCCCATGTCTGTGTGGGTTTCCATCACACTCCAAAGATGTGCAGGTTACATGGGCTGGCCATGGTAAATTGCCCCTTAGTGTCAGGGGACTAGCTAGCGTAAATGCATGGGGTTATGGCCTAGGTGGGATTGTGGTCAGTACAGACTCGATGGGCTAAATGCCCCCAACACTGTGGGATTCTATGACTCGATTGCCCCTTAGTGTCCAAAGACATACGGGTTAGGTGGATTGGCCATAATAAATTGCCGCTTAGTGTCCAATGACATGTGGGTTAGGGGAATTTATGAGGTAAATAATGTGGGGTCACGAGGATAGGGCCGGAGTTGGATGCACTGACAGAGAATCGGACTTTTGAATGGACCTACCTTGCATTAAGCCGATCTTTCTCTACACCCTAGTTATGACTATAACACTACATTCTGCACCCTTTCCTTTCCTTCTCCTCTATGTACTTTATAAACGGTATGCTTCGTCTGCATAGCGTGCAAGAAATAATACTTTTCACTGTATCCCAATACATGTGACAATAATAAATCAAATATTAAGCTGATCTTTCTCTACATCCTATCTGTAACTGTAACATTACATTCTGCACCCTCTCCTTTCCTTCTCCCGTGTACTTTATGAATGGTATGCTTTGTCTGTATAGCGAGCAAGAAACAATACTTTTCACTGTATCCCAATACATGTGACAACAATAAATCAAATCAAAAACTCCGTGGTCTCCTTCTATGATTCTTCTTCTCTATCACCCAGTCTGCTTCTGTGTCATCACCTGCCTCCACCCTTAACTCAGCTGGTCTGCAGCTGAAACACTCGCCCCAGCTGCCTTTGTTCCCTCGAGTCTCCGCTATTCCTATCTGGCCTCTCATCTTGCACTTTCTGTAAACCCGAGCTCATCAGTTCAGCCCGAGTATCCGAATGCACACCAGCGATCACTTCTCTGCTCAGTGACCCACATCGCCTCCAAGCCTGACAGCACCTCAATCTTAAAATTCTTCTCCTTGCTTTAAACTGCCTCCCCCACCCTCATTCTTTCAAACCTACAAGATTCTGGCACCTGCCCTAATAGCTCCTTATGTGTATCGGTGTTAAACTTTGGTTAATAATTGCTCCTGTGAAGCACCATGGGATGTTTGGCTACATTAAAGGTTCTATCTCAATGCAGGTTCTTGTTGTATTAAACATATAACTTTACTGGTTTAAAGATACCACATAAACACAAGTTAGACTCAGAATCCTACAGTGCAGAAGGAGACCATTCGGCTCACAAGCCTGCACTGACAACAATCCCACCCAGGCCCTATCACCATAACCCCCCATATTTACCCTTCCAATTCCTTGACACAAAGGGACAATTTAGCATGGCCAATCCCCCTAACCTGCACATCTTTGGACTGCTGTTGTTGTAATGAGTTCAACGTCACTGCCTTAAAGGTGCTATATAAACGCACGTCATAGAGGTCCAACTGCGCAGCATTAAAGATACTATATAAATGCAAGTTGTTGTTGTAAACGTCCAACTTCACTATATTAAAAGGTGCTGGATAAAAACAAGTTGTTGTAATGAATGTCCACCACTTTTACTGCCAAGGTGCCATATAAATGCAAGTTGTTGTGCTAGAGCCCAATTTTACTGCACTGAAGGTGCTGTACAAATGCAATCCGTTGTTGCAACAAACGCCCAATTTTACTGCATGAAAAGGTGCTGTATAAAGGCAAGTTGTTGCGATTAGCGTCCAGCTGTTAAGATTTTGTTTTAAATTGCAGTCAATAACGGATTCCCTCTTCCCTATCAAGCGGCTGCGGTATTTACATGCCAATAAAGATCGCCGACCTGAACGGTTTGGCCTTTCAGTTCAAATGATCCCTGAGATTGAGAACAAGTCCCGGGCTGCTGCTGCTGCCTTCAGTGGGCGAGTTGAGGAATGGTTTAGCCCGCAAGTGGAATTTTGTGTCAAGGGCGCTCTTTAAATAATTCATGTTCCCACCAAGGCAGCCAGATCTTAAAAAAAAAGAGCTTGGGATGCAAGGGTTGAAGGCTTCCCGACCCAGGTTTTAAATCAAAGGGGCCAGACGAGTCCAGCCCTCAATCGCACCAGCCTTTTAACTTTCCACAAAGCAATTCTTTGTTCACTTCTAGCAATCCGAAAGGTCCCACACATTCAGACATCAAGTGCAACTGAATAAAATCACCTTCTGAATATTGCTGTTGGGAGGCAGCTTTTAAATTTGCAGTCCAATTGCTAACATGTTGGGGGTGGGGGAACCCCCTTCTTGCACCTTGCAACACTTTATCTGCACAATCCATTCAGTTAATATCACATAAGTGGGACATGTCTTGAATAGCTTCAACTTGTCACAGAAAGGGTTAACTATTTGACGTGCTGAGAAATTGCCTTTTTTGGATACCTTCAAAGAGATACATTTTAAAAAAACAAACTTGACATTAAATGAATTGTTGAAAAACATTCAATTTTGTTAATCTGCTGAACATCACGTCTGTCCAGGTAGTTCCATAAATATTATTCTCTCTCCCCACTCAGTAATTAAGAATGGTTGATCAGTCTATCCTTAAGGTGAGACAAGATACCCGTCCGGATAAGAACATTCCCAACTCACCAGCTCTGTGCGGCCGGTTTGACCTGTTTGTGTAAAGCCACAGAAAACCCAAACAAACTCCCCCGTTCTCCTTCCTTCGCGATAGTGTTGGTCGTCTCCAGATTAAACGCGGAGCCCCGGGCTGCCAGGAGCAAACAGTACAGCAAAGGTGTCATTTCTGAAGGCATGTCTCTGGGTGCAAGCTGAGGGAGCTGTAACCCAGCCCTGACGAGAGGCACTGATTCAAGACTGTGTGCGGACCGCGTGTTTACAGGAGACGGAATGCAACGCTGCCACTTTACAGTGCAAGTGTTACTAAAACACTCCCTCTCTCTCATACAGTCTCTCCCAGAAGTCCAAGTAACCCTTTCACACCTCACCAGATTATTTTAAGTCTGAAAGCCCTGGTCAAACATGAATACCAAGAACAGTATTACACAAAACAAACTACGAGGGCATCGATCCCTTTTCACAGTAACTTCAGTGCAGTGTTACTATAAGCCAACTTGCGACACTAATAAAATTTATTTACAGCATTTTGAACTCTGGAAAAAATGCTTAAAAGCCGCTGCTCTTTTTGGACAGAGAGCAATAGGAAAATGTGAATTACTTATGTCACATTAGTTTTTTTTTAATAGAATCACAAGTAGGCTTACATTAACACTGCGCTGAAGTTATTGTGAATCATAGAATCGCCCAGTGTAGAAGGAGGCCATTCGGCCCATCGAATCTGCACCCAACACAATCCCACCAAGGCCCTATCCCCATAACTCCATGCATTTACCCTAGCTAATCCCTCTGACACTAATGTTAGCATGGCCAATCCACCTAAACCCACACATCCTTGGAGTGTGGGAGGAAACCAGAGCACCCGGAGGAAACCCACACAGACACAGGGACAACATGCAGACTCCACACAGACAGTGACCCAAGCCAGGAATCGAATCTGGGTCCTTGGCGCTGTGAGGCAGCAGTGCATTAGTTGACAGAGAGAAAGAAAATAATTTAAATTTTCCAATGTTTGAAGTGTTGATATTTCAGAGGGAACAGAAACGTCATTAGAATCTGGACCACCCAGTGTGGCATCAGTGATAAAGTGAGACGTTCTCTCTTTGAAAAAAAGGGTGATATTTAAGTGAGATGTCATGGAGGCATTTTCATTCTGGAAGTCTGTGACCCTCCCACCTTCCCCCCCTTCCCCCCCCCCAACCTGTGCAAGTACAATGCCCTTCTTTTGAAAGGCAATTGGACAATGAAAAAGCAAGTGCCATCGACCCAGCACTGCTCCCACCCGCACTCCACAATCCATACCATTGGTTATTATGTGCAGAATAATGTATTGAGATTCAATCCCTGACCTGTGCTTAGTTACATTCTGAGCTATGGCAGTAGGCAGCGGAGCAATGATTGCCCTTACCCTCCCTGCATTTCCAGGGACTGAAAGCAATCCAGCCACCTCCCCCCACCCCCTGTCAACTTCCTGAAAACAAGCCAATGGCCTCTGCTGTAAAGTGCATGTCTGCGAACATGATAAGGCCCAGCTGTTAATGCCGCCCTCACCATTGAGGATTTTTAAGAAATAACTAGGACAAACAATTTATCGCGAAGCTATAGCCAAAGACAGAGAACCACAGAATCACTACAGTGCAGAAAGAGGCCATCTGGCCCATTGAGTCTGCACCGACCCTCCAAAAGAGCATCTTACCCAGACCCCACCCTATCCCTTAACCCCGCACATTTACCATGGCTAATCGATCTAACCTCCACACCTTTGGACACTATGAGACAATTTGGCATGGCCAGTCCACCTAACCTGGATATCTTTGAACACTAGGGGGCAATTTAGCATGGCCAATCCCCCTAACCTACACATCTTTGGTCACTAAGGGGCAATTTAGCATGGCCAATCCACCTAACCTGCACACGTTTGAACTATGGGAGGAAAGCGGAGCACCCGGAGGAAACTAATGCAGACACGGATGGCACGATAGTTGCCGGAGACACGATGGCACAGTGATTAGCACTGCTGTCTCACAGCGCCAGCGACCCGAGTTCAATTCCCATCTTGGGTGACTGTCTGTGCAGAGTCTGCACATTCTCCCCACGTCTGTGTGGGTTTCCTCCCACAGTCCGAAAGATGGGCTGGTTAGTTGCATTGGCCATGCTAAATTCTCCCTCAGCGCACCCGAACTGGAGTGTGAGGACTAGGGGATTTTCACAATAACTTCATTGCAGTGTTAATGTAAGCCTGCTTGTGACAATAATAAATAAACTGCAAACTCCACAAAAACAGACAGTGACCCGAGGCTGCAATTGGACTGGGGTCCCTGGCGCTGTGAGATAGCAGTGCTAACCACTGTGCTGCCCTAGGAGATCAAGGACTGGAAGGGTGAAATAAAGAATAGAATCAAGATTCTAGCCAATTATTTATAACATTTAGTTAAAAACAATTTTTTGCATAGCGTTAAGTGCCAGAATTAGCCTGGAAAGATCCACTTCATTAATTACTTGTTAGGAAAAAACTTGATATATCCTTTCATATCCTCAGGACATCCCAAAGCACTTGGCAGACAATGGAAGTACTTTGCTGTTCTATAGCACAGAGCAAGATCCTGATAATAAGCTAATGATCTGCTTTCGTGGTTGGGTATGTGCATTGGCCAGTATACCAGGGAAATAGTGCTCAGGGGATCTTTTACTTCCTCCTGAGAGGCAGACTTCCATCAATTCCTTCTCCTCTATGTACTCTATGAACAGCATGCTTTGTCTGTATAGCGCGCAAGAAACAATACTTTTCACTGTATCCCAATACATGTGACAATAATAAATCAAATATTAAGCTGACCTTTCTCTACATCCTAGCTATGACTGTAACACTACATTCTGCACCCTCTCCTTTCCTTCTCCCCGATGTATTCTATGAACCGTATGCTTTGGCTGTATAGCGTGCAAAAAACAATACTTTTCACTGTATACTAACACACGTGACAATAATAAATCAAATAAGAGTCAAGATTACCCTTCGTCAGATGATCCAGACTCGAAATGTTGGCTCTATTCTCTCTCCACAGATGCTGTCAGACCTGCTGAGATTTTCCAGCATTTTCTCCTCCCATCCGTTGACTCCGTCTACACTTCCTGCTGCCTCGGAAAAGCGGCCAGCATAATTAAGGACCCCACGCACCCTGGACATTCTCTCTTCCACCTTCTTCTGTTAGGAAAAAGATACAAAAGTCTGAGGTCACGTACCAACTGATTCGAAAACAGCTTCTTCCCTGCTGCTGTCAGACTTTTGAATGGACCCACCTCGCATTAAGTTTATCTTCCTTTATACCCTAGCTATGATTGTAACACCACATTCTGCACCCTCTCTTTTCTCTCTCCCCTATGTCCTCTATGAACGATATGCTTTGTCTGTCTAGCATGCAAGAAACAATACTTTTCACTGTATTCCAATACATGTGACAATAATAAATCAAATCAAATATTAAGCTGAGCTTTCTCTATACCCTAGCTATGACTATAACACTACATTCTGCACTCTCTCCTTTCCTTCTCTATGAACGGTATGCTTTGTCTAGCATGCAAGAAACAATACTTTTCACTGTATCCTAATACATGTGTCAATAATAAATCAAATCAAATATAAAGTTGATCTTTCTCTACGCCCTTGCTATGATTGTAACACTACATTCTGCACCCTCTCCTTTCCTTCTCTATGAACTGTATGTTTTGTCTGTATAGCAGGCAAGAAACAATTCTTTCTACTGTATACTATTAAAATGTGACAGGAATAAGTCAACTCAAATTAAATCAAATGAGCTTAACACCTCATCAGAAAAGGGACACCTAGGACAATGCAACATGGAGGGAGTGCTGCACTTGCATCAGCCGTGACTTTATGCTGAAGTCTATGAATAGGGCTTCGATCCACAACCATCTGACTCTGAGACAAGACTGTGACCCAAGTTACACAAAGGCCCTTTTTTAAAAAAAGTATTCAGGGCTTCTCCACAGATTTAAGATCTAATTTAGCTCCAAAACTGTAAAGCAGCAGCAGCGAAAGAGGCTAAGCTAATCCAGATCAGAAAATGCTGGAAATCTCAGCAGATCTGACAGCATCTGTGGAGAGAGAACAAAGGCAACATTTTGAGTCTGGATGACCCTGGGCCATCTGTGACTCTGGCTGATACTGGACTGTCTGATGAAGGGTCATCCTGACTCTTATTTGATTACTTATTTGATTTATTATTGTCACATGTATTGGGATACAGTGAAAAGTATTGTTTCTTGCATGCTATACAAAGCATACCATTCATAGAGTACATAGAAGAGAAGGAACGGAGAGGGTGCAGAATATAGTGTTACAGTCACAGATAGGGTGTAGAGAAAGATCAGCTTAATATTTGATTTGATTTATTATTGTCATATGTATTGGGACACAGTGAAAAGTATTGTTTCCTGTGCACTACATAGTCAAAGCATACCGTTCATAGAGTACATCGGGGAGAAGGAAAGGAGAAGGTGCAGAATATAGTGTTACATTCAGACTCGAAATGTTGGCTCTATTCCCGCTACACAGGTGCTATCAGACCTGCTGAGATTTTCCAGCATTTTCTGTTCAAGTTCTGATGAAGGGGCATCCAGACTCAAAATGTTGGCTCTATTCTCTCTCCACAGATGCTGTCAGACCTGCTGAAATTTTCCAGCATTTTCTAGGCGGGATTTTCCAGCTTCACTCGGCTAAAAACCGGAAAATCACACCAGAGGTCAACAAACAGACCTTTGCATGGTCCATGTCCCAACCACTCCAGGAAAATTCCACCTCCTGTCTTTGTTTCAGTTTCTAGTATCCGCAGTCATTTGCTTTCATTTTTAAAAAACTTTTTTGAGGCAACTTTTCTAGTTTTTAGTTTTTAAACTGCTGCTAAGTGAACATTTTGCTCACAGTGGGTGAACTGGGTAACAAAGACCTTTCTGCTGCAAATGAATTTGCAAAAGAGGAGGTCGCAAATGGAGGAACTTTACTGTATCAGGTGTTAATAAGAACTACATAAGAACTAGGACAGGAGTCGGCCATCTGGCCCCTCAAGCCTGCTCCTCCATTCAAAAAGATCATGGCTGATCTTTTTGTGGACTCGGCTCCATTTACCCACCCGCTCACCGTAACCCTTAATTCCTTTACTGTCAAAAATCTACCTATACTTGCCTTAAAAACATTTAATGAGGTAGCCTCAACTGGGCAGGGTATTCCACAGATTCACAACCCTTTGTGTGAAGAAGTTCCTCCTCAACTCAGTCCCAAATCTGCTCCCCCTTATTTTGAGGCCATGCCCCCTAGTTCTAGTTTCACCCATCAGTGGAAACAACCTCCCTGCTTCTATCTTATATGTTTCTATAAGATCTCCCCCTCATTCTTCTGAATTCCAATGAGTTTCGCCCCTGTCTACTTACTCTTCTCATAAGCCAACCCTTTCAACTCTGGAATCAACCTAGTGAATCTCCCCTGCACCTCCTCCAGTACATCCTTTCTCAAGTAAGGAGACCAAAACTGTACACGGGTGTTCTCAAGAACACCTTCTACATCAAGCTAGCTACCTTTTCCGAACACTGAGCAACTGAGGTACATGACTCTCAACAGAGTGTTTAGGGGCACAGTGGTTAGCACTGCTGCTTCACAACTCCAGGGACCTGGGTTCGAATCCCGGCTTGGGTCGCTGTCTGTGTGGAGTTTGCACATTCTCCCCGTGTCTGCGTGGGTTTCCTTCAGGTCCTCTGGTTTCCTCCCACAGTCCAAAGATGTGCAGGCTAGGTTGATTGGCCGTGCTTAAAATTGCCCCTTAGTGTCTAGGGGTGTGTAGGTTAGAGGGATTAGCGGATAAAATATTAGGGATATGGGGGTAGGGAATGGGTGGGATTGTGGTCGGTGCAGACTAGATGAGCCAAATGGCCTCTTTCTGCACTGTAGGGATTCTATGACTTCTATGAACTCGCGGAGTGTCCCCTGCCACACTTAATGCTGTGCCTGTTAAACCCCTTGCTCGACACTGGTTCCTTCCCTGCTGTTGTTTCAGCATTAATCTCTGACCTCTAACCTTCCAAGGACACGAACTGAAAGTGCTAATACATTAGCAGTGAAAGAGGAGAAGATGTGTGGCAGACTCAGTTACGGTTCGAATGTCTGTACAAAACAAATGCAGACGCAATGCACTTTGGACGTTTCAGGAACTTCATGCACAGACAAGTTCCCATCATGTCCTTTGAAAATGGTGAAACGACAATAAAAGCTGCCAAGTTTGCAAAATTCCTCCCAAATCGCTGATCTGAAGTGCAAAACAAATCTCTGTCCCTAATCCCACAAAGCATTCCGATGAGGTACCAAACCTGTCGAGGTTTATTGTCTTAAGAGTTAGCTCAAGGAAAAATGCATCGTCACAGTCAGTGGTAAGAATAAAGCAATGTTGTCTGGACGTCTCCAGCTCTTGTGGTGTGTCAGTCAGCTGCAGCTAACTTTCTTTCATTTTACGTTTGATTCATTGGAAAAATGAGGAGCACGGTGGCACTGTGGTTAGCACTGCTGCCACACAGCGCCAGGGACTAGGGTTCGATTCCAGCCTTGGGTCACTGTCTGTGTGAAGTTTGCATGTCCATCCTGTGTCTGCATAGCTTTTCTCTGGGTGCTCCGGTTTCCTCCCACACTCCAATAGGTTAGGTGGATTAGCTATGATAAATTGCCTCTTAGTGTCCAGCAATGTTCAGGTTAGGTGGATTGGCCATGCTAAATTACCTTTTAGTGTCCCTTAAGTTGCCCCTTAGTGTAGACAAACACGCACCAGAGTGTGGCAACTAGGGGATTTTCACAATAACTTCTTAGCAGTGTTAATGTTAGCCTACTTGTGAAAGTAATAAATAAACTATCAACTAATTCACCCAGTCATAAGAACATAAGAACATAAGAAATAGGAGCAGGAGTAGGCCATCTAGCCCTTCGAGCCTGCCCCGCCATTCAATAAGATCATGGCTGATCTGTCGCTGCTCAGTTCCACTTTCCCGCTTTCTCCCCATAACCCTTAATCCCCTCTCTTATCAAAAACCCATCAACCCGCGTCTTAAAAATATTTAGCGAGGCAGCCTCCACCACTTCAGCGGGCAGAGAATTCCAGAGATTCACCACCCTTTGAGTGAAGAAGTTCCTCCTCAACTCCGTTCTAAACCGCCCCCCTTTTATCTTGAGGCTGTGCCCCCTAGTCCTACTGTCTTTTTTGAGCGGGAAGAGTCTCTCCACCTCTATCCTATCCATCCCATTCATCATCTTATAAGTCTCAATGAGATCTCCCCTCATTCTTCTAAACTCTAACGAGTACAAGCCCAGTTTATTCAGCCTCTCCTCATAGCTCAACCCCCTCAACTCCGGTATCAGCCTAGTAAACCTCCTCTGCACTCCCTCCAAGGCCAAAATATCTTTGCGCAGGTGCGGTGCCCAAAACTGCACACAGTACTCCAGCTGCGGCCTCACCAATGCCCTATACAGCTGCAGCAAGACCTCCCTACTTTTATATTCAATCCCCCTCGCTATGAAGGCCAGCATCCCATTCGCCTTCCTGACCACCTGCTGCACCTGCAAGCTGGGTTTTTGCCATGATACTTGTAAACTTTTCATTAAATAATCTCTTAATAAACTAACAGTGTAATTTCTATATTTCTCAACACTGTGTACCAAACCCTCCAACAGCATTGTGATGAAGAGCCTGTTTTTGGCTGTATTGATTGAGGTAGAAATGTTTGCCTGCACAACAGTAAATCTCACTGCTCCTCCAGTATATGGCCTGGACCCACAACCTTCTGCTTCACCTTCAGATTCAGAGCAAAGAATATGACAGATTGAAATAAGCTTACAAGCGAGGGGCAATGGGCAGACTGATTTCTTTCGGAGGACGTCATCAGTTTAACATTTGAAAACATAATTTTACTGGCATCTTGTGTCACAGAGGTGCTGAAATGTGATCCTTCTCAGTCATATTTCTTGGATGAAAACCCGTTTTATTAGCCTTCCAATGCCAACTTTATTTTACTATATGCAACTTTCTCTTGGATCATAGAATCGTAGTTAGGATCATAGAATCCCTACAGTACAAAAGGAGACCATTCAGCCCATCGACAACAAGCCCACCAGGCCCTATCCCCATATGCCCATGTATTTACCCTGCTGGTGCCCCTGACATGAAGGGGCAATTTAGCATGGCCAATCCACCTAACCTGCACATCTTTGGACACCAAGGGGCAATTTAACATGACCAATCCACCAACTACATGTCTAACTGCACATCTCCAGATGCGTAGGTTAGGGGGATTAGCCATAGTAAATGTGTGTGGTTAGGGGGATAGGGTTGGGAAGAGGGTCTGGGTAAGATATTCCTGTTAGAGAGTCGGTACAGACTCAATGGGCCGAATGGCTTCTTCTGCACTGCGGGGTTTCTGTGATTCCAAGAAAAAACAGTCAGGTAATTAACCCTCTCAGTGGCCCAGAACCCCCTGCCCCCTCCTACTCAAGTCCAGACTTGAAATAAAGTGGCATTATAACAAAAGCAAAGAAAACCCCAACTATTTCACAACATACAATTTCTTCCACTCAACGCTAAATTGTATCTGTTTGAGTGGCTCAGTATTCAGTGTTCCAAAAAGGCGTGATTTGTACTCAATATCTTTTCATGAAAGCTTTAACTCTGCTGGCTGGAGGGAGACCCCAGAGTGCGAGCAGTGTTTTTGATGTCACAGGATGTATCCTTTGGATGTTTCCCTCCTGCCTTTAACTATACACTTACATTTGTTTGTTTTTACAAATGCATTGAGGAAAGTTCAAGGACAGACAACAATGGTCCGACTCACACCAGGGAGAGACCATTGGGAATGCGTTTTAATGTCATGTGAAAACGGAGAAGTGGGGAAACTGGGTGATGTGGGAGGAAGCAGGCTTGCCAAGGAGAATGCAATGGGAAGAATAAGGCAAAGCATTAATCAGACAGAGTCGTGTATAGCTGACAAGATTTTGTAGGAGGGAACATAGGAACGTAGGATTTGGGAAAGGTAGGCAAATTCAACCCTTCAAGCTTGCTCTGCCATTCAATCAGGTCATGGCTGATCTCTCCCTGCTCTCAAATCCACCTCCCTGCTTACACAGAACAGTGGTTAACGCTGCTGCCTCACAGCGCCAGGGACCCGGGTTCAATTCCCAGCTTCGGTCACTGACTGTGTGGAGTCTGCACATTCTCCCTGTGTCTGTGTGGGTTTCCTCCGGGTGCTCTGATTTCCTCCCATCCAAAAGACATGCTGGTTAGGTGGATTGGCCATGCTAAGTTCTCCCTCAGTGTAACCCAACCAGGAGTGTGGCAACTGGGAGATTTTCACCATTACTTCATTGTCTGTAAGCCTACTTGTGACACTAATAAACATTTACCTGTTCCCCACATCCTTTTAACCCGTTTTTTAAAATCAGAATTATATCTACCTCCTTCTTGAAGCCAGTTAATGATTCAAACTCCACCGTGCTATGGGGCAGTGAGTTCCACAAATTCACCCCCCTCTGTGAGAAGTAGTTCCTCCTCATCTCAATGTTAAATCTCGACCTATACCCTGTGATCTCTTGTTCGAGATTGCCCCACAACAGGAAACATTTGGTCCACATTTACTTCACCAATCCCATATCCCTCGATCAGATTCCCCTCATCCTTCTAAACTCCAGCGAGTACAAACCCCAAACTGTTAAATCTCTCCTCATACGCCAACCCTTTCATCCCCAGAATCAATCTGGTGAACCTCCTCTGAACCGCCTCCAATGTCACTGCATCCTTCCTCAAATAAGGAGACCAAAACTGGACACACTGCTCCAGATGTGGTCTCACCAACACCCTGTACAATTGCAACAACACTTCTCTACTTTCATACTCCACTCCCTTTGCAATAAATGCCAACATCCCATTTGCTATTTTAGTACATGCTGGAACTGTGTACTGACTTTCTGCGATTCATGAACAAGGACACCCAGATCCCTCTGCACAGACGCATTTTGAATCTGCTTTCCACGTAGGTAATAATTTGTCTTTCTATTCTTTCTGCCAAAATGGATAACTTCACAATTATAACTAGGGGCTGGAGATAAGTCAGCGAGAAGCACCTAATAAAAACTGAAAGCATGCTGGCCCAATGCTAAAAAACAGATTTGGGAACATGAGAGAGAAGAGGTTCGTGGGCTGGAAAAGACAGGAAATCTTGTTCTTTTAAGCGAAGGCCAACTCTCACTATTTGTAGTGTCCTAACTATTAGGGTTTGTGGGTTTTGACAGAAAGAAAAACGTGGTTTGCACATGCAAATTCAAACTAACACGCGAGAGGTTTTACTGAAAGAAATGTTCTCTGCTCTTCACAGAATACAAAACTGAAAGTAAAACAGCAGGTTGCAACCCTTTTAAATATATAGAACTCCTATACAAATAACATCCTTAATTAACAGAGCAACCCCAACACATTTTCCGAGCTTCATATCTTTTCAAACCTCAAATACCTATCAATATTCAGGTAAGATGGGTGAGGGGGTTTGGGTAAGTAAGCAGGTTGAGTAAGGGGGTAAGGTGGGCAGAGTGGTAGGTAGGGTAGTGAGGTTGAGGGGGGAGTTGGGGAATCAGGAAGGGAGTTGGGTGGTGACAGCTATTCAGGTCGAGTTGGGGAGGGGGAGGGCAGTGACTAGTCAGGTCAAGTCAAGTCAGGGAAGAAGTTGGGTTGAGTCCTGGGAGGGGTGTGGGTGGTTGGGAAGAGGGGAGGGGGACTAATCAGGTTGGTCCTTGGGGGTTTGATGGGAGGGTCAGTGTGAGCGATGGAGGGTGGAGGGGTTGGGGTGAGAGGGGAGGGGGTCAATTTTGTAGTCACCCAGACTGGGTTTTGATCCGCTGATCATTTCCTGGGTAAGTCAGAACTGTCCAAAGTTTCCATGTCTCAGACTTGGAGATTTTTCAGGAGGGTTCTGGGAATTGCACATCAGTGGTTCAAACCTTCCAGGCAATTCCTACTGCTTTGGGATTTCCAATGAGTTCAGAATATCTTGGGGGTTACGTCCAGTCCCTGACATTCCAGAGACCAGAAGATCTGGGCCACTCAGTTTTTACATGCTAACTCTCTTGATGGGTTCTTGGTTTACTTTCAGGATTTAGAGAGTCGCTGCATTGATAGCATTTCCGAAGCATTAATATGGTGCCTGTCCTGCTGAATGATGAGATAAAAATTATTTCTGTAACCGTAGCTTCACACTGCATTTCCTCAGTGTGACAGTTTTCGATATGAATTTCCCAATGGCTGCCATCTTAGAACAAAGAACAGTAGGGGAGGCGATGGCTGAGTGATATTATTGCTGGACTATTAATCCAGAAACTCAGCTAATGCTCTGGGAGTCCCGGGTTCGAATCCCGCAATGGCCAAGATGGAATTTGAATTCAATAAAAAAAATCTGGAATTAAGAATCTACTGATGACCATGAAACCATTGTTGGAAAAACCCATTTGGTTCACTAATGTCCTTTAGGGAGGGAAATCTGCCATCCTTACCTGGTCTGGCCTACATGTGACTCCAGAACCACAGCAATGTGGTTGATTTTCAACTTCCCTCTGAACAAGGGCAACTAGGGATGGGCAATAAATGCTGGCCAGCCAGCGACACTCATGTCCCATGAATGAATATATTTTAAAAGGTACAGCGCAGGAACAGACCCACCATGTTGTGTCGAACATGACGTTAAATTAAACTAATCCCTTCTGCCTGCCCTTCGTCCACATCCCTCTATTGCTTGCATATTCATGTGCTTATCCAAAAACCCCTTAAATGCCCCTATCGTAGCCGTCTCCACCATCACCCCTGTTAACACGTTCCCGACACCTACCACTCTAAAAAAAATTTGCCCCTTACATCTCCTTTGAACTTTCCTCCTCTCACCTTCAGTGTGTGCCCTGAGTATTAGACATTTCAACTCTGGGAAAAAAGATTCTAGGCAGGATTTTCCTGCTGCACTCGCCCCCAGTTTCAGAAAATCCCACCCGAGGTCAATGGACCTTTGCATAGTCTGTGTCCTGCCCACTACGATTCCCGTGAGGGGCAGGACACGTAAATTCTGCCATTTGGCTGCCAAATCTATCTGTGCCTCTCACGATTTAATCCTAACCCCACAACCTCCACAGCTCCAGAAAAAACAACCCTAGTTTTGTCCAGCCTCTCCTTATAGTTCATACCGTTCAATCTAGGCAACTTCCTGATAAACTTCTTCTGCACCCTCTTCAAAGCCTCCACATCCTTCCTGTAATGCAG
Source organism: Carcharhinus amblyrhynchos (assembly GCF_965287045.1). NCBI lineage: Eukaryota > Metazoa > Chordata > Chondrichthyes > Carcharhiniformes > Carcharhinidae > Carcharhinus > Carcharhinus amblyrhynchos. The sequence goes on from NC_137359.1 coordinate 15,783,993, forward strand.
CGACTAGAACTGAACACAATACTCTAAGTGTGGCCTAACTAAAGTTTTATGAAGCTGCAATATGATATCCTGAACCTTGTACACAATATCCCGACCAATGCCTTCTTTACCATCCTATCTACTTGTTCTGTCAGTTCTGCTAACTGAAAGATATACATTTGTGGGATCATGTGGTACTGCCCAGTTTGGCATTACTGTGAGCTTAACCTCACAATATGTATGGAGCTCCCTCCATTTTGCAGAGAAACACTTTTCACACATGATATCTTATCTTTTATTTTTATTTATTTTGTTGTCACAAGTAGGCTTACATTAACACTGCAATGAAGTTACTGTGAAAATCCCCCAGTTTCCACACTCCTATTCGGGTACACTGAGGGAGAATTTAGCATGGCCAATCCACCCTAGCCAGCATGTCTTTCAGACTGTGGGAGGAAATTGGAGCACCCGGAGGAAACCCACACAGATACAGGGAAAATGTGCAGACTCCACACAGACAGTGACCCAAGCTGGGAATTGAACCCAGGTCCCTGGCGCTGTGAGGCAGCAGTGTTAACCACTCTGCCACCATGCTGCCTCCACATATATTCCTGTGAAGAATTACTATGTGCTAAGTACTGTTGCCCTGTGGACTTGTACCCAAGCACAGAGTCAGCCCCTTGAGTATAGAGGAGCGATTAGAATGACAGATTGGGAGAAAAGATAGTTGGCAAAAATCACCTCATGATCTCATCGGTACAAATGTGCTGAAATCTTTTATTTCTATCCATTATTCCATCAATTATAAATGAATTACAGCAAGAGTGCCTGATTACTGAAAGAAAGGCATTACTGTAATTTAGACTCATGTCCCACAATGAATTGTCTTTTATCATTACAAGGATAGATCGTATACCTAGCATGGTCATCCACACACACACACACACTGTAGGTACATAGACTTGCTAGAGGGAAAACATGTGCCCAGAGTATGACTTTGCAAATTGAAGGGGCCACCATGATCTACTATTCCTTTGCCATAAAAAAGTCCAGGACCAGAGTTACTATATCAATTCTATTTGCCCCTCAAAACTATGCCCCAGCACAAAAACTATCGAGTCAGACAGCAATGTAGCACAGAAACAGGCCCTTCGGCCCAACTGGTCCATGCAGACCATGGTGCCCTCCCAGCTGGTCTCAATTGCCCACGTTTGACCCATATCCCTCTAATCCTTTCCCATCCATGTACTTATCCAAATGCTTTTTAAATGTTGCTATTGTACCCGCCTCAACCACTTTCTCTGGCAGCTCATTCCATACACGCACCATCCTCTGCATGAAGAAGTTGCCCCTTAGGTCCCCTTCCCCCTCTCACCTTAAACCTACACTCTCTAGTTTTCAATTCCCCTTCCCTGGGAAAAAGACTGTGTGCGTTCATCCTATCAATGTCGATCATGATTTTATACACCTCGATAAGGTCCTCCCTCATTCTTACACATTCCAAGGAATGAACCCCTAGCCTGGCCAGCCACTCCCTATAACTCAGGCCCACTAGTCCTGGCAACATCCTGGTAAATCTTCTCCACACTCTTTCTAGTTTATCAATGTCTTTCCTATAACAGGGTGACCAAAACCATACACAATATTCCAAGAACAGCCTCACCAACCACTTATACAACTGGAACATAATGTCCCAACTCCCATACTCAATGCCCTGACTGATGAAGGCCAGTGTGCTAAATGCCTTCTTCACCACCCTACCTGAGACACCGCTTTCAACGAACAACGTACTTGTACTCCTTGCTCCTTCTGTTCCTCAACTCTCCCCAGGGCCCTACCATTCACTGTATAAGTCCTACCCTGGCTTGACTTTCCAAAATGCAACACCTCACATTTATCTGTATTGAAATCCATTTGCCAATCCTCGGTCCACTTCCCCAATGGATCAAGACCCCCTTGTTGAGGGATCCTGTGTATAGTTTGCTTCATATATGCAAAGACTTCATTTAAAGATATTTCTTCCTCTGCAATTACATTTAAATGCTAAGCTTAAAAAATTAACTAACATTTGACTGCATTTAGAATAGATTATAGAATCTTTACAGAGGCAATCTGGCCCATCGAGTCTGCACCAACCACAATCCCACCCAGGTTATCCCCATAACCCTATGCATTTATTCTAGCTCATCCTCCTGACACTAATGGGCAATTCAGCATGGGCAATCCATCTAACCCGCACATCTTTGGACATTAAGGGTCAATTTAGCATAGCTAATCCACCTAACCTGCACATTTTGGACTGTGGGAGGAAACCAGAGCACCCGGAGGAAACCCATGCAGACACGGGGAGAATGTGCAAACTCCACACAGACAATGGCCCAAGCCAGGGAATCGAACCCGGATCCCTGGCGCTGTGAGGGAGCAGTGCTAACTATTATGCCACCATGCTGCCTCCATGTTTATATTGTACCCTTTTTGAAGGGTAAGCTGCAAGCAAAACAGGCCTTTCATAAGCCAAACAAGTATTCCCTAAACAACATCTGCAAGGCCTGTTTCCCCAAGTTAGTGACAACTATACAAATTTTACTGGCACGTCTGCCCCTGAATCGGGATGGGCGAGGCTCACAGCACGGCATTCTCCGCTGGCCTCGAGTGGGATGTCACAAGCCTTGGGCAGGCATGCCGGTAAAATTCCAGCCAGCGTGTGCAAAACAATTTCAACAACAACATAACGAGTGATATATATTGTTGTTTCATCTCTGTGTTTGGATACAGCTTTGTTTTTGAGTTCAGTGTACAGGACTGGCAGAAATAAACAGCCTTTCTCCAGCTTTTCTCTTCCTTTTCACTTTTGTAATGATTTAATATTAGTTTCTGTTCAATAAAAGAAATTCATTTCACCATCCTACCAGTGCTGTCTTTGTCTATTCAAAGGAATGAATGGACCCTGTAACCTTCTTTGCTATCAACAATACCTCCTAATTTAGTATCATCTGCAAACTTACTAAGCATGCCTTGTACATTCACACCCAAATCATTTATATAAATAATGAATAACAAGGGTCCCAAAACCAACCCCTGAGGCACACCACGAATCACAAGTCTATACTGGGTCTACTGGGAGAGATGGGTGAGATCACGTGATGTGGAGGATTCACTATCGAGTGAAAAAATAAGGCTTTATGCGATCATTAATCTGTCTATAACATCTGCATACTTTTGATTTTGATTTGATTTATTATTGTCGCATGTATTGGGATACAGTGAAAAGTATTGTTTCTTGCGTGCTATATAGAGAAAGCATACCGTTCATAGGGAAGGAAAGGAGAGAGTGCAGAATGTAGTGTTACAGTCATAGCTAGGGTATAGAGAAAGATCAATTTAGTGCGAGGTCGGTCCATTCAATAGTCTGACAGCAGTACGGAAGAAGCTGTTCTTGAGTCGGTTGATACGTGTACTCAGACTTTTGTATCTTTTTCCTGAAGTAAGAAGGTGGAAGAGAGAATGTCCGGGGTGTGTGGGGTCCTTAATTATGCTGGCTGCTTTTTTGAGGCAGCGGGAAGTGTAGACAGAGTCAATAGACGGGAGGCTGGTTTGCGCAATGAATTAGGTGACATTCATGACTTTTTGTAGTTTCTTGTAGTCTTGGGCAGGGCAGGAGCCCATACCAAGCTGTGATACACCCAGAAAGAATGCTTTCTATGGTGCATCTGTAAAGTTGGTGAGAGTCGTAGCGAACATGCCAAATTTCTTGAGTCTTCCGAGAAAGTAGTGGTGTTGTACAATCAAAGTACAATTAAGGCTGCACAAATATAAGAGGGGCTGTCCCTGCATAGCAGCCATAGTACCAACTATTAGGGCCAACCTGCCAAAGATGCCAAGAAGCATTGGAATATACAGATAAAGGCAAAATACTGCGGACACTACAATCTGAAACAAAAACAGAAAATGCTGGAAAATCTCAGCATGTCTGACGAAGGATCACCCTGATTTGAAACGTTGGCTCTATTCTCTCTCCACAGATGCTGTCAGACCTGCTGAGGTTTTCCAGCATTTTCTGTTTTTGTGTTGGAATATACAGGACAGTTCAAAATACAACCTGGCCAGTGTCAGTATTATGTGCAGCGGTTAAAATCTAAACAATCACAGTTTTGTGAATATCTGAAATTTGTTCCATGAGTATGCTGTAAGTTGGAACCTAATCAGGGCTCGAAGCCGCGTAAAACCCCTCAGGCTGTGCGTTTGACATGAAATTACTATTGTTAAATAGAATCTGTAATTGTAAGTGCCACATAGTGTATTGAAAGAAACTGTACTTTTGCACTTTATGTAATGTCAACTCCGAACTGTAGTGTACTTTGAAATTTTGAGCAGTGTATATTTTCTAAGAGATAAAAGGTTGGAATCCTGATCGAGGTACTCAGCAAGTAGCTGAAGATTTATCATAACCTGTCCCCTGGGGTTTATCTATGCAAGGTGGGACAAGTGAAGGATAGACTCAATCATTCATTGCTCCATCTACTGTTCCATAACTGGTATGACTTAGGTCCTTGCATCATGGAATGTGAATACCAGTCTGAAAGTACGACCATTGCCCTTTGGCAAGACACACTCAACCAGTGGCACAGTGATGGTCAATAAATGCCTCGACAGGGACATTCACATCCCACAAATGAATAAAAAGAACATTTATTCTCAGTAAATCCCCATTTACTGAAGGGGGGGGGGGGGAAAGAGAGTGGAGAAGTGGGGGGTGTGTGTGTGTGTGTGTGTGGCACAGTTGCCTCACAGCACCAGGGACCTGGGTTCAATTCCCAGTTTGGGTCACTGTCTGTGTGGAGTTTGTACGTTCTCCCCATGTCTGTGTGGGTTTCCCCCAGGTGCTCCAGTTTCCTCCCACAGTCCAAAGATGTGCTGGTTAGGGTGCATTGGCCTGCTAAATTCTCCCTCAGTGTACCCGATCAGGAGTGTGGCGACTAGGGGATTTTCACAGTAACTTCATTGCAGTGTTAATGTAAGCTTACTTGTGACACTAATAAATAAACTTTAACTTTAAACTTAAAGAAAAGTTTGATTTTGCAAATACTTAGAATGCTTGTTTATTTGTTCATGGGATCTGGGTATCCATGGTAGTCATGATGTGGAGATGCTGGCATTGGATGGGGTAAACACAGCAAGAAGTCTCACAACACCAGGTTAAAGTCCAACAGGTTTATTTGGTAGCAAACGCCACAAGCTTTCGTAGCGCTGCTCCTTTGTCAGGTGAGTGGGGAGTTCTGATCAGACAGGGCATATAAAGACACACACAGTTTACAGAATACTGATTAGAATGTGAGTCTTTACAGCTAATCTGCTATTCAAGTCTTAAAGGTGCAGACAATGTGAGTGGCCCAAGGCCGGAATTAAACTTGGATCCCTGGAGTTATGAGGCAGCAGTGCTACCCACTGTGCCACCATGCCGTCACCATCTCCTCAGTAAATCACTGGTGATCAGGATCACCATACTTGTCGCTGTGGTATCAGGTACGGCTCCCAATTCTGAGCTGCTCACCATGCTTGCAAAGTCAGTGTCACCAATTTATCTTTCACTCTGTCCCATAACACGTTATAATATCTGTGAGAAGAAACTAACCTCAGCTTTCAGCTGCTTGACCTCTGCAATTATCGCGGCCACGTTTGTTGAATTAACGAGCTGGTCTGCGATGCATCAACAGGTGGATGAAGGCAACATTAACTGCAGCTGCACCAAGTCTGTCACTGAGTCTAATATCAGGGCCATTACTGTTGCAAGAACTGGGAACAACATGGGATTTTTGGTTTCACTCATTTCCATTTGTGCAACACATTTGCAATGTTTTGGGTGAGTTGGGACCATTTTAAGTTATCCGTGTCACCTACTTAGACCCCAGTGTGCTCAGAAGAGTGAGAGGGGGTCTCATAGAAACTTATAAAATTCTAACAGGATTAGACAGGGAAGATTCAGAAAGAATGTTCCCAATGGTGGGGGAATCCAGAACTAGGGGTCATAGTTTGAGGGTAAGGAGTAAATATTTTGGAACTGAGATGAGGAGAAATTTCTTCACCAAGAGAGTAGTGAATGGCCAAAATGTTGTGTGATTTCAAGAAAAAATTATGTCTAGTTCTTGGGGCTAAAGGGATCGAGGGATATAGGGGAAGGGGGAATCAGGGTATTGAATTCGATGATCAACCATGATGATAATGAAAGGAGGAGCAGGCTTGAAGGGCTGAAGGGCCTGCCCCTGCTCTTAGTTTCTATGTTTGATTTGATTTGATATCGTCACACGTATTGGGATACAGTGAAAAGTATTGTTTCTTGCACGCTATACAGACAAAACATACCGTTCATAGACTGCATGGGGAGAAGGAAAGAAGAGAGTGCAGAATGTAGTGTTACAGTCACAGATAGGGTGTAGAGAAAGATCAACTTAATATACGGTAGGTCCATTCAAAAGTCTGACAGCAGCAGGGAAGAAGCTGTTTTTCAGTCGGTTGATATGTGACCTCAGACTTTTGTATCTTTTTTGCAATGGAAGAAGCTGGAAGACACAACGTTCAGGGTGCGTGGGGTCCTTGACTATGCTGGTTGTTTTTCCGAGGCAGCGGGAATTGAAGACAGAGTCAATGGATCAAGGAAGATGGTGGGGAATCAGGATATTGAATTCGATGATCAGCCATGATCAAAACGAATGGAAGAGCAGGCTCGAAAGGCCAAACAGCCCACCCCTGCATCTAGTTTCTATGTTTCGATTAACACGATCAGGAAACTAGCTATCGTTCACAAAAAGACATACTCCCTCCAAATCAGCCTAACATTGGATATCAGAAATTAAACTGGTGCACAACCACGTTGTAGAACTCAGTTTACATTTACAGTAAACTCCATCCCCCGCCAATAAATACACTCAATCCATTTTCCCCAGGAAGGAAAGCTTTAGTTTATTAACCTTAAATCCCCTGGACCCAGTATGGTGCTGACTGCTCTAGTGTAAAATCTTGGCGTACAGTTCCTCCCCCCTGAGTTAGCTTGCTTTCTTTCTTTCAAATTAAGCTGTTTGAAATTCAGACTGAAACAGTGTTGCTTTGGCAATCTCTCTAAATTCGACCCGTCCCCACACCCACCATAGATTAGGGCATGGGACCCAGAGGTCTGATTCTGACATGAGTGGACGGATTTTCATTACAGTTCTTCCTCGCTGCCTCAGTCCTTTTACTCCCTGACCACTCTTTTCTTTTCAGTAGCGGCACTGACAAGCTCACAGCAGGGTGAGCTTATTATGTTGTTAGTAGTCATCTACACTCTTCCACCATGCTGACATGCTGCAGGAGGTGTACATTTTTATCTCAGACTCCATTTGAAAATGAGGTGTTTTTATCCACAGGAGGGGTTTTCCATGAATTGCACAGATTTCCGCAGTACCTGATCAAAGAAATCTGATGTCCGTTCTTCAATTTCTGTCGAAATATTTATCATTCTGTGGCAAGTCTAAAGTGCACAATTTTACGGCCTCGCTCTTCCCGAAACCATAAAATCCCACCCGAGATCAACGGACCTTTCCGTGGCCCGTTCCGATTCCTGTGGCGGGTGGGCTGGTAAAATTACAGACCTTAAGGGGAGTCTGAAGCGAGCATCGTGCATTAGAACTGATAACTGCATGTGCAGTTTCAAAGCAATTCCATTTACAGGATAGCTTTACTAGCCTGAGTCACCCAGCACACGGAATTTTGCTTTCCTGATCTCAGAGTACATAAGATTGAGAGCTCAGTGAAGCTAAAAATCCAATTTCATCTCTAAAGAAGCCTTCCTGATGGGCCACTGGGGAATACAGATGCAACTCCTAAGCTACTAATCATAGCTACTGGCATTATCTGTCTCTTTAATCGGATCACTGGTTGTCTTGAGGGCTAGGCTTTGCTCCTGAAAGCACCTTAGGGTATCTGCCGACATTGAAGATGCTCCAGTTGGGTGCCCCAAACACACTGTCTCTTAATTCAAAGTCACTTCATTCAAATTCCCTGATAAATCATTCTTTAGTGCCAATTCCTGTATCACAATAATTCAATGTTTGGTTCCTTCAGTGCGACAAAGTGAAAAAAACAACATTGCACAATCAGGACTGAACTTCACATCAAATTTGTAACTGAAAGAAATATATATCTCAACAGTACCCCAGACATTCTCTCTTCCACCTTCTTCCATCGGGGAAAAAGGTAGAAACATCTGCAGTCACGCACCAACCGACTCAAGAACAGCTTCTTCCCTGCTGCTATCAGACTTATGAATGGGCCAACCTTATATTAAGCTGATCTTTCTGTACACTCTAATGTAACACTACATTCTGCACTCTCTCATTTCCTTCTCCCCTATGTATTCTGTGAACAGTACGTTTTGTCTGTATAGTGCCCAAGAAGCAATACTTTTCACTGTATCCCAATACATGTGACAATAGTAAATCAAACATTAAGCTGATCTTTCTCTACACCCTATGACTGTAACACTACATTCTGCACCCTCTCCTTTCCTTCTCCCCTATGTACTCTATGAACAGTATGCTTTGTCTGTATAGCACACAAGAAACAATACTTTTCACTGTATTCCAATACATGTGACAATAATAAATCAAATATGTTATACAGCCAAGTTTAATTCTTGCAAGCATTCCATTTTAATGTATTTGGCTTTTAGATCTTGTTTACCGCTGTTTTATCAAATTGGGAATATTTATAAATGCACACTAACCTCTACTATTGAGGATAAGGTAGAGACACTCCCCTTTCCTCAGTTTAGCTTCCATAGAATTGCCATTTGAATATTACGTTTAAGAAAATAAAATTGGCATCACAATCTATTCTTTCTCTTCTTCCCCGCTGCAAAAGCAGGGGAGGTTGTTGTTGTGGCAATTTGGGGTTTTGTCACTGTAGTGTTCAAATTTTTGACCAAAGCAATAGTTTCCTGTGGTCAATAAAATGAAGGGGTTACATTTGCAGCACAAACAATTCAGTTATTGTGGAGATGCTGCAGTTACTTTGACAGCCATGAGTTTAGTTTTGAAAAACAGTTTGTGTACGCAGTCTGTATATCAGCGTTCAGGGAATTTTAGGTTGCAATTCTTTTAATCACTATACATGTCCAATAAACTTGCTTGCTACCCAACTCTTCCTTCCTGCACTCTATCCCCATTTTGCCTTCTCTCACAATATCTTCTCATCTGCAGCAAGAGCCAACTGTATGAAATATTCTCTGCCCTCCATGCTCCTATTTATTGAGATGTGCCGCACTCCACAAATACTTCAATTGGTAAACACTCCTTGAATCTGCACTGGAAAGCTCCAAATAAAGTCAAAGCAACTAAGGTTCCTACTTCTAGTCATTTGAATCATTGCCTAAATTATAGAATCCCTACAGTGCAGAAGGACGCTACCACAATCTCACCCTATTCCCCTAACCCCATGCATTTACCCTAGTGTCAGGGTGACTAGCTAAGGGGACATTTAGCATGGCCAATCCACCTAACCTGCACATCTTTGGACTGTGGGAGGAAACCGGAGCACCCAGAGGTAACCCATGCAGACACAGGGAGAATGTGCAAACTCCACACAGACAGTGACCCAAGGCTAGAAATTGAACCCAGGTCCCTGGCACTGTGAGGCAGCAGTGCTAACCACTGTGCTACCGTGCCGCCCATTTGGTAGTACAGAACTTGAGTTTTGCTATAAAAAAAAGATACATGTAGTTGAAGCTTTTCATCTTGCATTCATCAGTACCTCATCAAATAATAATTTTTCATGAGCAAGCCCATTCAGTCATATTGGTGGACTATTTGCCGAGGTGTGGCAGCATATATCAGTGATCTGCGTGCCTCCGACATCCACACCCATACATCTCTGCCATCAGTCATTAGATGGTAGATGGAAATCAAAAGTGGAAGGATTTGGGGACTTTTTACTCCTTTGCTCAAGTGTACAAAGGACAATAAGACTACTTCAACTGCTGGCTCAGCCAAAAAAAAAAAATCACCAAAGGCAGCACGTAGTGGGACTTGACTTTGGAACCTTTTCTTTTGGATGTATGGCAAAAAGCCATACAGTGATTTTAACCATTGAGCCATCAGGAAAATGATGATGTGGTCAAATTAAAGTCCTTTCATTTGACAAAAGGAACTTTGTTACTGAGCAAAAAAAAACCCAGGGAAATTAAAAATTACTGACCAGTCAAGAATAGAAAGTAATGGCTCTATAGTCAGAATATTAGAGATAACTGGCTCATTTAATTTGCTTTTAACTTAAAAGTACCAGCAGTTTCAGAATTCCCTTTCCAATTTCAGCTCATTTGTCAACCAACGTGTGAAAATTAACGTAGAAGAAGTTAAGCTGGGAGTTTGGGTCACTGTCTGATTGAGATTTGCACGTTTTCCCTGTGTCTGCGTGGGTTTCCTCCGGATGCTCTGGTTTCCTCCCACACTCCAAAGATGTGCAGATTAGATGGATTGGCTATGCTAAGTTGCCCCTTAGTGTCCAACGATGTGTAGGTGAGGTGCATTGGCCATGCTAAGTTGCCTCTTGGTGGCCAAAGATGTGTAGGTGAGGTGGATTGACCATGCTAAATTGCCCCTTGGTCTCCAAAGATGTGTAGGTTAGGCTGATTGGACACCAAGGGGCAATTTAGCATGGCCAATCAGCCTAACCTACACATCTTTGGAGACCAAGGGGCAATTTAGCATGGCCAAAGATGTGTAGGTTAGGTGGATTGGCCAAGCTAAACTGCCCCTTAGTGTCCCAAGATGTGCAGATTGGGTTAATTGGGCATGCTAAATTGTCCTTTAGACCAGAATTGTACCATCCTGCCTGCCATGGGAATTGGAGCAGGTGAAGGGCAGACCATGGAACGGCCCGTTAACCTTGGACAGGATTTTACGGTTTTGGGATGAGCGAGGTCATAAAACCCTACCCTCAGTGTCCCAAGATGTGTAGGTTAGGGGGATTGGCGGGGTAAATATGTGGGGTTACGAGGATGGGCTGGAGGGTGGGACTTGATAAGAACATAAGAAATAGGAGCAGGAGTAGGCCATCCAGCCCCCCGAGCCTGCCCCACCATTCAATAAGATCATGGCTGATCTGTCGTGGCTCAGTTCCACATTCCCGCCCTCTCCCCATAACCCTTAATCCCCTCTCTTATCAAAAACCCATCAACCCGCGTCTTAAAAATATTTAGCGAGGTAGCCTCCACCACCTCAACGGGCAGAGAATTCCAGAGATTCACCACCCTTTGAGTGAAGAAGTTCCTCCTCAACTCCGTTCTAAACCGCCCCCCCTTTATCTTGAGGCTGTGCCCCCTAGTCCTACTGTCCTTTCTGAGCGGGAAGAATCTCTCCACCTCTATCCTATCCATCCCATTCATCATCTTATATGTCTCAATGAGATCTCCCCTCATTCTTCTAAACTCTAACGAGTACAAGCCTAGTTTATTCAGCCTCTCCTCATAGCTCAACCCCCTCAACTCCGGCATTAGCCTAGTAAACCTCCTCTGCACTCCCTCCAAGGCCAAAATACCCTTGCGTAAGTACGGCGCCCAAAACTGCACACAGTACTCCAGCTGCGGCCTCACCAATGCCCTATATAGCCGCAGCAAGACCTCCCTACTTATATATTCAATCCCCCTCGCTATGAAGGCCAGCATCCCATTCGCCTTCCTGACCACCTGCTGCACCTGCAAGCTGGGTTTTTGCGACTCATGCACAAGGACCCCGAGGTCCCTCTGCACCGTCGCCTGCTGCAGTTTTTCTCCACGCAAGTAATAGTCCTTCCTACCATTATTCCTACCAAAGTGGACAACCTCGCACTTGCCAACATTAAATTCCATTTGCCATTTCCTGGCCCATTCACCCAGCCTATCTAGATCCTTCTGTAGACTCTCCACACCCTCCACGCAATTTGCCGTTCCACCAATCTTGGTGTCATCAGCAAATTTTGACACCATACACTCGGTTCCTTCCTCCAGATCATCTATATAAATGGTAAATAGCTGAGGCCCCAGCACCGACCCCTGGGGCACTCCATTAGTCACCAACTGCCAATCTGAATAGCACCCATTGACCCCCACTCTCTGCCTCCTATTTGACAACCAATCCTCTATCCACGCTAACACCCTACCCCCAACTCCATGCCCCCTGACCTTCTGCAATAACCTCTTGTGAGGTACCTTGTCAAACGCCTTCTGAAAATCAAGAAAGACCACATCCACCGGCTCTCCTCTATCCACCGCCCTAGACACATCCTCATAGAACTCCAGTAAATTTGTCAGACACGACTTCCCCTTAACGAAACCGTGCTGCGTCTGCTCTATCAAGCAATTCCCCTCAAGATGCCTCGCTATTTCCTCCTTGATGACGGATTCTAACATTTTTCCTACAACAGACGTTAAACTAACCGGCCTATAATTCCCTGCCTTTTGGCTGGCACCCTTCTTAAACAAGATGCTCAGCTGGAGAGTTGGTGTAGACTCGATGGGCCAAGTGACCTTCTCCTGCATTGGATGGATTCTGTGATTTCAGCATTAAAAATATTTGTCTCACCAGAATACATGACGAATGAAGTGGCCAAAAATGATGGGTTTTTTTCCTTTTTTGTTCCAACCCACAGACTAATTCACATTAGTGGCAAATGTACTGTACCAGCAGGGGCCAACCCAAAACACAAGTTGTATGCAAATCATAACAGTTGTCTCTGGACTTCTGAAAAGTGAACATTTATAATCCACAGTCTAATTTTCTAGTGCACGATGGAATGAGAAACAATATTATTTCTTGAGTATTGCTGAAAAAGAAACATGCTGTCAAATTCACAAGAATACTGAATCTCAAAGGAACATCAATTAATATTGCACGGAAAAAGGATGCTGATTGGATAGTGAGTGGACTCTGATTGGTAGAGGCATTGCTATAGGGAATGCACCAGAGAATAGTTAACTGCCAAGCTTTTGTTTAAATTCTAACCAGACAGGTCTACTCTGGTCAAGGCATTCTCTGTTCCTATGAGTGCAAGATGGGACGTTTTGGCAGAATGGCTCTTTTTCAGCAATGCTAATGGTCTATATTACCAAGTGACTTTTTCTGGTGCTGTAGCCAATGTAATTTAGTGTGTCACAATAACCATAATTATTTGTCATAAACAGGACGTGGATTTTGTTGGGAATCTGTGTGTTTGGTGGACTGGTCAATATTTGAATTTGATGGAAGGATATCCAACAATTCATCTCCTGGTGACTTGCATAACGATTCGGCTTTTCTTCTGACACTCCACAGGAAAAATGCAGATTCTCATATAATCAGACTGAGTTTCCTCAACTTTGTTTCCCATGCATGAGATAGCATGCCACAGGAATAACAACTACTCTTTAATTGCAACACAAAGAACCAGAGACCATGAAGAATGTTTACTAGGAAAGGAGACAAACCCACACTGGTAGAAGGCTTCCTTTCAAGCTAAAACTAATAACATTTAATCATACTTTAGATCATTAAAAACCACAATTCTTGAACACGGAACTATAATTGATAGCTATTTCACAAAGAGGCCTTTCATATGATAAATGCTAATCCAGAGACAATAAATACCTTACTCTCAAATACAACCTCTATCGACTGAACTCATGGAATCAGAGAATCCCTAAAGTTCAGGGTACGCCATTCGGCCTATAAAGTTTGGACCAATTCTCCGAAACAGCATCCTACCTATGTCCAATTCCCTGCCCTATCCCACAACCCCACGCATTTAGCATGGCTAAATCACCTAACCTATACATCGTTGGATGCGAAGGAGCATTGTTCTCCGGAGCATTGAACCTGGTGGCTGTGGCTGTGGTGAGTGACTGATTTGAATTGAAAACCGCTTTTTTCCTGTACTTCCGGTTCTTGGGGCTTGTTAGAGAGTAGTTTACTTCCGTACCGGAAGTTAGGCGAGGGGATTGTCGTTAAGGGGGAGCGGGGGGTATAAAAAAGGGGTAGCAGCATACAGCGGGCAGCGTCGGGAGCGGGCAGTGGAGTGAGTGGGAACTGAGTGAGAAGGGCTTTGGCTCGCTGGGCTTAGGGGAGAGTAGGCTTAGAGAAGGTGAGTGACAGATTTCTACCTTTTGCCACATACAGGAGGTTGGGACATGGCAGGGAATATAGGGAGGAATATAAGTTGTGTCAGGTGCCACATGTGGGAGTTCTTGGTGGTGTCACGGGTCCCCAAGGTCCACATCTGCAGTAAATGTTTAGAACTGCAGCGCTTGAGGGCCCGGGTCAGGCAACTCGAGGGGCATTTGGAGGATGCGTTTCTAGTCAGGGAAAACGAGGAGTTGATGGCTAGGAACCACGAGCAGGAGGAGGTCCCAAGGGCTGAAGAGCAGGAAGGGTGGACGACGGTTAGGAGGAGAAAGAGGAAGAAGAAGAGTAGTCAGGGTGCCCCGGCCTCCCCGGAGGCCCCCCAAGGTTCGTCGACAGGGGCACAGAAAGATAGGCAGGAAGGGGAAACTGACTTAGAGGGACAGAAGGGGGCTGGCAAGGTGATAGTGGTAGGGGATGGGAGGGTCCGAGGTATTGATAGGAGGTTCTGTGGGCAGAGGCGCGACTCCAGGATGGTGGTCTGCCTCCCTGGAGCAGGGGTAAAGGATGTAACGGAAAGGGTAGAGGGAATTTTGAAAGGGGAGGGGACCCAGGCAGAGGTCATAGTACACGTAGGGGAGAGGGACATAGGAAGGAGGAGTAGGGTAGAGGTCCGTAGGCAATTTAGGGAGTTGGGGTCCAAACTAAAGAGCAGGACCTCCAGTGTGGCACTCTCTGGATTGCTGCCCAGTACTAGCAGGGCAAAGAATGACAAGATCATGCAGTTGAATGCATGGTTGAGGGATTGGTGTAGGGTAGAGGGCTTTACTTTTGTGGATCACTGGGAGGTGTTTAGGAGAGAAGGGCAACTGTACAGGAGGGGTGGGGAGAATTTGAACGGGAGGGGAACTAGTGTCCTAGCAGGGAGGTTAGCTGGGGTGTTCAGGAATGGTTTAAACTAATAGGGAGGGGGGGGTGGGGAGGTGGCTGGGAGAGAGTCGGGTGAAAGGAAAATTATCAGGGAGAAGGAGGTTCCGAGGGACACTCGTGGGTTGAACTGTGTCTGTTTCAATGCTAGGACTGTGGCAGGGAAAACGGATGAGCTTAGGGCCTTGATGTTTGTGAGGCAGTTAGATGTGGTGGCTGTAACGGAGACGTGGTTACGGGAAGGGCAGGACTAGCAGCTGAATGCTCCTGGGTACAAGTGTTTTAGGTGCGACAGAGGAGGGTTGAAGAGAGGTGGAGGGGTGGCACTGTTAGTAAAGGAAAACATCACAGTAGTGCAGAGGGAGGACGATATGGAAGAGACAGGGATTGAGTCACTGTGGGTGGAGTTGAGAAGTAAAAAGGGAGAGATCACATTGCTAGGAGTGTGCTATAGGCCACCCAACAGCCCAAGGTCAGTGGAGGAAGGCATTTGCAGGGGCATTTTGGACAGGTGCAGGAAGAATAGAGTGGTTGTAGTGGGTGACTTTAATCTTCCAGGAGTGAATTGGAGGGGGCCTAGAGCTGGGGGTACGGAGGGAGAGGAGTTTGTGAAATGTGTTTTGGAAGGGTCGCTAGAGCAGTATGTAACTAGCCCGACTAGGGGAGGGGCTATACTGGATTTAGTGTTGGGTAATGAGCCGGGGCAGGTGGGTGAAGTAGAGGTAGGCGAACATGTGGCTAACAGTGACCACAAGTCCGTCTACTTTAGGATAAAAATGGAAAGGGACGAGTGCCGGCCGAACGGGAGTGTGCTGAACTGGGGAAAGGCAAGCTATGGCAGGATTAGGAGGGAGCTGCAGGACACTGATTGGGAGGGACTGTTAGCTGGAAAGTCCATGGTTGGCAAGTGGGAGGCTTTTAAGGGCAAAATGAAATGGTTGCAGGGGAGGTATGTTCCGGTTAAGCGGAAGGATGGGAAAGGTAGGATTAGAGAGCCGTGGATTACAGGGGTTATTGAAGACTTGGTCAGGAAGAAGAGGGAGGCGTACGTTAGATCGAAACAACTGGGTACGGAGAGTGCGCTGGAGGAATATAGAGAGAGTAGGAGGGAGCTAAAAAGGGGAATTAGAAGGGCGAAGAGAGGGCATGAAATGGCTTTGGCTGGTAGGATTAAGGAAAATCCAAAGGCATTTTATTCCTATATTAGAGGCAAGAGAGTAGTTAGAGGGAAAATTGGTCCTCTTAGGGACAAGAGTGGAGAGTTATGTATTGAGTCGGAGGGAATGGGGGAGCTCCTGAATGAATACTTTGTGTCGGTATTCACGAAGGAGAGGGGTTCGGAATCGTGTGGTCTCTTGAAGGGAGCGGAGGATCAGTTGCAGGAGATATCTATTACAAGGGAGGAAGTGCTAGGGCTTTTAGGTAGCGTAAGGACGGATAAAGCTCCGGGGCCTGATGGTATTTATCCCAGGCTGCTAAGGGAGGTGAAAGATGAAATTGCTGGGCCTCTGGCGCAAATCTTTGTCTCTTCTTTGGACACAGGTGAGGTCCCAGAGGACTGGAGGGTAGCAAATGTGGTACCGCTGTTCAAAAAAGGTAGTAGGGATAACCCTGGAAATTATAGACCGGTGAGTTTGACATCGGTGGTAGGGAAATTAATGGAAAAAATACTTAGGGGTAGGATGTATGAGCATTTGGAGCGTTGCGATCTGATTAGGGATATGCAACATGGCTTTGTTAGAGGGAGGTCTTGCCTTATGAATCTGGTGGGATTCTTTGAGGAGGTGACAAAAACGGTTGACGATGGGAGAGCCGTTGATGTCATCTATATGGATTTCAGTAAGGTGTTTGACAAAGTCCCTCATGGTAGGCTGGTAGAAAAGGTTAAGGCGCATGGGATACGAGGTCAGGTAGCTAGGTGGATTGAGAACTGGCTGGGTAACAGGAGACAGAGGGTAGTTGTGGAGGGGACCTTGTCAGGCTGGAGGCCAGTGACCGGTGGTGTGCCGCAGGGCTCAGTACTGGGACCTCTCCTCTTTGTAGTATACATAAATGACTTGGAAGAGAGCGTAGGTGGTGTGATCAGCAAGTTTGCTGATGACACCAAGATGGCAGGGTTGGCGGGTACTGAACTGGATTGTCAGGTGATACAACAGGATATAGATAGGTTGGTGCATTGGGCAGATAGGTGGCAGATGGAATTTAATCCTGACAAATGCGAGGTGATGCATTTTGGAAGGAATAATGCAGAGAGGAGCTATGTGATAAAAGGTAGACAGATTAGGAGTATAGACATACAGAAGGACCTGGGAGTACAGGTTCACAAATCCATGAAGGTTGCGTCACAAGTGGAGAAGGTTGTTAGGAAGGCTTATGGAATGTTAGCCTTTATAGGAAGGGGTATAGAGTATAAAAGCTGCTGTCTAATGCTTCAGTTGTACAGAACGTTGGTTAGACCGCATTTGGAGTACTGCGTCCAGTTCTGGTCACCTTACTACCGGAAGGACGTGGAGTCTCTGAAAAGGGTGCAGAGGAGGTTTACCAGGATGTTGCCTGGCATGGAGGGGCTGGGTTACGAGGAAAGGTTGGAGAAACTGGGACTATTCTCCTTGGAAAGACGGAGGTTGAGGGGGGACATGATAGAGGTATATAAGATACTGAAGGGAATAGATAGAGTTAATAGTGAGAGACTGCTCCCTAGACTGGGTACAAACACGAGAGGTCATGATTTAAGGGTGAGGGGGGAGAGGTATAATTTGGAAGTGAGAGGAAGGTTCTTTACGCAGAGAGTTGTGGGGGTATGGAACGCGCTACCGAGTAGGGTGGTGGAGGCAGGAACGTTGGACTCGTTTAAGGTTCAGTTAGATAGACACGTGAGTGAAACGAGGATGGAGGGTTATGGTAGGGGCTATTAAATAAGGTTAGAACCTCGGGAGACACCGGAAAAGCAGGCTTGTAAGATTAACATTTTTGTCTTTTTATTCCGCAGGTGGAGGCCCACCTCGTGTCAAACGAGGGGCATGCACACGGTGGGTCGTGCGTGGGCTGCTCTTGGAAGTTCCGGGAGTGGCCTAGTACTTTGTGTCGGTGTGTGTGCTTGATCCTGGACCGGTAGACGGGCGCCACAACAGCTCGGTGACTAGCACTGCTAGCTGTGCAGATACATGGATTTGGGCCTGTGTCTGTGGGAGTTTGTGCATTCTCCCTGTGGTTGCGTGGGTTTCCTCCGGGCGCTCCGGTTTCCTCCCACACCCCAAAGATGTGCTCTTAGGCTGATTGGTTTTACCAAATTGACACTATTCTCCCCTGAATCTGGCTAAGTTAGGGGTTCCATTCGTAGACATGCAGGGTAGAATAGGTGTAGGGTGATGCGGCGGTGCAGGCTCATTGGGCCGAAGGGCTGGGTTGTTCTTTGTTCTTTGAGCAATTTAGCATGGCCAATCCACCTGACCTGCACATCTTTGGACACAAAGAGACAATTTAGCATGGCCAATCTACCTAACCTGTACACTTTGAGACTAAGGGGCAATTTCCCATGGCCAATCCACCTAACCCGCATGTCTTTGGACACTAAGAGGCAATTTAGCATGGTCAAACTAACTAACCTACAGATCTTTGGACACTAAGGGACAATTTATCATGGCCAATCCCCCAAATGTACATATCTCTAGACACTAAGGGATATATTAGTATGGCTAATCCGTCTAACCAGCACGTCTTTGGACACTAAGAGACAACTTAGCACAGCCAATCCACCTAACCTAAACACCTTTAGTCAACAGGGGGCAATTTAGAATGGCCAATCCACCTACCCTACACATCTTTGGACACCAACAGGCAAGTTAGCATGGCCACCCACCAAACCTGCACATCTTCAGAGCGTGGGAGGAAACTGGAGCACCTGGAGGAAACCCACGCAGACACGCGGAGAACGTGCAGACTCCACACAGTCACTCAAGGCCAGAACTGAACCCTGGTCTCTGGCGCCATGAGGCAGTAGTGCTAGACTCATCCAGAAGTCTCTTAAAAGACCCCAACGAGTTTGCCTCCACCACAACTGACGGCAGCTGATTCCACTCACTCACCACCCTCTGAGTGAAAAACTTACCCCTGACATCTCCTCTGTACCTGCTCCCCAGCACCTTAAAGCTGTGTCCTCTTGTAGCGACCATTTCAGCCCTGGGAAATAGCTTCCGAGAATCCACCCTATCTATACCTCTCAACGTTATAAGCCTCTATCAGGTCGCCTCTCAACCTTCGTCTCTCCAGGGAGAAAAGACCTAGTTCCCTCAACCTATCGATGGTTGATAGATTTGAGATGCTCCAGATACAAGATGCAGGCACCAATACAACAGATGGGTTAAAGACAGGCAGAATGAGAATGAAGACATCTTTAGTGGATCTGGCTATTAAAGCAGAAGATATTATTGCTATGCTAATTCTATTACAAATAAACCCCAGTAATACCCAAGGAACAGCGAATAGGTGACTTAAAGTATCATAATGTGATAAATTGCCGAAGCAAAGCGATAGGCTCTTCAACAAGACACATGAGGCAGAGAACTCCGAGGAAGAGGATGAGACGTGGAATCCCTACAGCAGAAAATAAAGCCATTCGGCCCATCGAGCCTACACCAACAATCCTGCCCAAGCCCTATCCCAGTAACCCCACATATTTACCCCACTAAATCTCCTTGACATTAAGGGCTGTTTAGCATGGCCAATCCATCTAACCTGCACATCTTTGAACTGTGGGAGGAAACAGGCGCACCTGGAGGAAGCCCACACAGACACAGGGAGAGCGTGCAAACTCCACAGATAGTAACCCAAGGCCGGAATTGAACTCGGGTTGCTGGCACTGTGAGGCAGCAGTGCTAACCACTGTGCCGCCTATGAAACTCCAGACAGACAGTTGCCCAAGGCCGGAATAGAACCTGGGTCCCTGAAGCTGTGAAATAGCAGGGCTCACCTGCGTATCACCATGCTGCCCTACAGATAATGATGAATCCAAAAGAGTGAGCGCAGATTCCCTGAAAGCATTAAAATAACAATTTCCATTGTGTACATGATTGAAAGTGATCAGACATGTTGGATGGTGTGTCTCATAGTCACTCTGGTTTCCTGGAACTCATTTTGAGCACTTTCTTGAAGTTGGAAGGAAATTTTCCAGATTAGTTTTTCCTGATTAGCTCCAATGTGTCTCTCCCCTCTCCTTTGTCGATCTTGTGGCTCAAGGAGAAAATAGCGAGGCATCTTGAGGAGAATTGTTTGGTAGAGCAGACGCAGCATGGTTTCGTTAAGGGGAAGGCATGTCTGACGAATTTATTGGAGTTCTATGAGGATGTGTCTAGGGCGGTGGATAGAGGAGAGCCAGTGGATGTGGTCTTTCTTGATTTTCAGAAGGTGTTTGACAAGGTGCCTCACAAGAGGTTATTACAGAAGGTCAGGGGGCATGGAGTTGGGGGTAGGGTGTTAGCGTGGATAGAGGATTGGTTGTCAAATAGGAGGCAGAGTGGGGGGTCAATGGGTGCTATTCGGATTGGCGGTTGGTGACTAGTGGAGTGCCCCAGGGGTGGGTGCTGGGGCCTCAGCTATTTACCATTTATATAGATGATCTGGAGGAGGGAACCGAGTGTATGGTGTCAAAATTTGCTGATGACACCAAGATTGGTGGAACAGCAAATTGTGCAGAGGATGTGGAGAGTCTGCAGAAGGATCTAGATAGGCTGGGCGAATGGGCCAGGAAATGGCAAATGGAATTTAATGTTGGCAAGTGTGAGGTTGTCCACTTTGGTAGGAATAATGGTAGGAAGGATTATTACTTACGTGGCGAAAAACTGCAGCATGCGAGGGTGCAGAGGGATCTCGAGGTCCTTGTGCATGAGTCGCAAAAACCCAGTCTGCAGGTGCAGCAGGTGGTCAGGAAGACAAATGGAATGCTGGCCTTCATAGCGAGGGGGATTGAATATAAAAGTAGGGAGGTCTTGCTGCAGCTGTATAGGGCACTGGTGAGGCCGCAGCTGGAGTACCGTGTGCAGTTTTGGTCGCCGCACTTACGCAAGGATATTTTGGCCTTGGAGGGAGTGCAGAGGAGGTTTACTAGGCTGATTCCGGAGTTGAGGGGGTTGAACTATGAGGAGAGGCTGAATAAACTAGGCTTGTACTCGTTAAGAGTTTAGAAGAATGAGGGGAGATCTCATTGAGACGTATAAGATGTTGAATGGGATGGATAGGATAGAGGTGGAGAGGCTCTTCCCGCTCAGAAAGGACAGTAGGATGAGAGGGCACAGCCTCAAGATAAAGGGGGGGCGGTTTAGAATGGAGTTGAGGAGGAACTTCTTCACTCAAAGGGTGGTGAATCTCTGGAATTCTCTGCCCGTTGAAGTGGTGGAGGCTGCCTCGCTAAATATTTTTAACACGCGGGTTGATGGGCTTTTGATAAGCGAGGGGATTAAGGGTTATGGGGAGAGGGCGGGAAAGTGGAACTGAGCCACAACAGATCAGCCATGATCTTATTGAATGGCGGGGCAGGCTCGAGGGGCTAGATGGCCGACTCCTGCTCCTATTTTCTTATGGTGGGTGGGCGGCAGCGGGGGGGGGGGGGGGGGGGGGTGGAGAGAGAGAGAGAGAGTGGGGGGCCACTAGGGCTTATAAAACATTAATGCACCATGACCATACAGGACAGGCATATGGGACCGTTCAGACGGCACAGTGGGTTAGCACTGCTGTCTCACAGCACCAGGAACCTGGGTTTGATTCCCAGCTTGGGTCACTGTCTGTGTGGAGTCTGCACGTTCTCCCTGTGTTTCCTCCGGGTGCTCCGGTTTCCTCCCACAGTCTGAAAGACATGCTGGTTAGGGTACATTGGCTGCGCTAAATTCTCCCTCAGTGTACCCAAACAGGACTGTGGGCGAGTAGGGGATTTTCACAGTAACTTCATTGCAACGTTAATGTAAGCCTTATTTGTGACATTGATAAGTAAACTTTGAATAGAAAATGTGAGGCTTATTGCTCCTACTGTGTGACGGGTTTGGTTTGCCTTGGTTTGCAAAGTGGCCAATGGGGCCGCCAGAATACTCACGTGACTGCTCCCTCCTTCTCGCGATAGTTGCCCGCTTCTTCCCGGGGTGGGTGAGTGCGGGCGGGTGGACACTCGTCTCTTCTTCAACAACTCTGCCGGCGCCATGTTGTCCCGCTTGCTGAAAGATCATCAGGCCAAGCAGAACGAACGCAAAGAGCTGCAAGGTGGGTGCCGGCGCATTCGCGATTCTCCGGACTCTGAGCGCTGGACTGCTGGACACCAGCCTAGAGGGCAAGGCCCAAATCTCCATGGAAACGACCCTGTCGCGCCCGTTGATTGGTTCCCGCCACCGGAAGACCCGTCCCTATGTGGAGTGTTTCCACAAATGTCCGCTGCTGATTGGTGCAGTCCGCTGTCAATCGCGGAGGCTTTCCCTGCCTTTTTTACATATTAAAGATAGAATCATATTAGAAACATTGAATTAAAATTGTTTAATTGTACAACAGTAATTGTAGAACTGAAAATAGATTAAACCATAAGGTTCAAACTTTCTAAGTCAAGCATTAATGTAGACTGCCTTGATAAACTTGCTTCTGTTACAGTCCAGTTGGCCTTCTGTTGCTAAACAATCCAATTGTGTTTAGCCTGAAGATTTGCCCCCACCCCTTTCAAAATCTGGATTGCCATCTCCATTGGAAACTGTCATGAGTTTGCTCAGTGCAGACTCGATGGGCCAAATGGGTTCCTCCTGCTCTGCTGAATGGAATCCTACAGCACAAAAGGAGGCCCATTGAGTCTGCACCTACAACAATCCCAACCTATACCTGTAATCCCACATATTTATTCTGTTAATTCCTCTGACGCTAAGGGACGATTTAGCATAGCTAATCCACCTAACCTGTTGTTGTTCATCCGTTGTCATTGATGAGAATTCAAATTGAATTATTTGAGGAGGTAACTAAGTGTGTGGACAAAGGTAGAGCTGTTGATGTCGTATACATGCATTTTAGTGAGGCGTTTGATAAGGTTCCCCATGGTAGGCTCACAAAGAAGATAAGGAGGTGTGGGATAGAAGGAAATTTAGCCAATTGGATAAGCAACTGGCTGTCCTGAAAGCTTCGAGTTTACTATCAAATAAATCGGTTGGACTTAAACCTGGTGTTGTCAGACTTCTTACTGTGTTTACCCTAGTCCAATGCCGGCATCTCCACATCATGTATCATAGAAGACAGAGGGTGGGGGTGGAGGGAAAACTTTCAGACTGGAGACCAGTTACCAGCGGTGTACCACAGGGGTCAGTGCTGGGTCCTCTGCTTTTTGAGATTTTTATCAATGACTTGGAAGAAGGGACTGAAGGGTGGATTAGTAAATTTGCTGACAACACCAAGATTGGAGTAGTGGATGAAGTGGAGGGCTCTTGCAGGCTGCAAAGACACATTGATAGGATGCAGAGCTGGGCCGAAAAGTGGCAGATGGAGTTTTACCCTGATCGGTGTGAGGTGATTCATTTTGGTAGGACAAACTTGAATGCGGATTACAGGATCAACAGCAGGTTTCTAAGGAATGTGGAGGAACAGAGAGATCTTGGGGTTCATGTCCACAGATCTCTGAAGGTGCCACTCAAGTGGATAGAGCCATGAAGAAGGCTTATAGTGTGTTAGCCTTTATTAACAAGGGGTTTGAGTTTAAGAGCCGTGGGGTTATGCTGCAACAATACCGGACGTTGGTGAGACCACATTTGGAATATTGTGTTCAGTTCTGGTCACCTCATTATAAGAAGGATGTGGAAGCATTGGAGAGAATGCAGAGAAGATTTACCAGAATGCTGCCTGGTTTGGAGGGTAAGTCTTATGAGGAAAGGTTGAGGGAGCTGGGGCTTTCCTCTTTGGAGCGGAGGAGGATGAGAAGCGACTTAATAGAGGTTTATAAGATGATGAGGGGGATAGATAGAGTGGACGTGCAGAGACTATTTCCTCGGGTGGATGTAGCTGTTACTAGGGGGCATAACTATAAGGTTCATGGTGGGAGATATAGGAGGGATGTCCGAGGTAGATTCTTTACTCAGAGAGTGGGTGGGGTGTGGAATGCACTGCCTGCTGTGATAGTGGAATCGGACATTGTAGGCACTTTCAAGTGGTTATTGGATAGGCATGTGGAGCACTCCAGAATTATAGGGAGGGGATAGCTTGATCTTGGGATTGGACATAGCTCGGCACAACATTGAAGTCCGAAGAGCCTGTACTGTGCTGTACTGTTCTATGTTTCTATGAGGACCACAACACCATTAGTCATTTTGAGGCTGGATGCAGTGTGTCCGAAGATGACTGATCAGGCCAATTTGGACACGGAATGTCCTGGCACATACTGGACAGAGTTGTGTAGGCACTGTAGTTGTTGCGCTAGTGGCTCTGGACTTGCGCAGTTCGTGTTTAAGTTGTGCTTTAGCAACGCACCTTGCTTTGTAAGCTTGACAGCCCTTGTGGATAAGGCAGCGCCAGGTAGGGTGGTTTTGTGCCACAGTTTCTCAGGTAGTCATGTCTATGTCAAGCGACTTCAGGGAGGCCTTGAGTGTGTCTTTGTAACGTTCCTTCTGCTCTCCATGCGAGCGTCTTTGAGCAGAGAGTTCCCCAAAAAGGAACTGCTTGGGTATGCGCTCGTCTGGCATATGGACGACATCACCTGCCCACTGGGTCTGCACTCTCATCAGCAGTGTGTGGACTGATGGTAGACTTGTTCTAGAGAGAACTTCAGTGTCTGGTACTTTGTCTTGCCATCTGATGCGTAATATTCTGCGAAGACAAGTCATGTGGGAATGATTGAACTGTCTTGCATGCCTTCGATATACAGTCCACGTTTCACAGGCACACAGGAGGGTAGTGAGTACTGCGGCGCTGTAGACCTTCAGTTTTGTTGCTGGGCTGATTCCTCGACGTTCCCATACAGTGGAGCACAGTCTACTGAAAGCAGAACTTGCCTTTGCTGTTTTGCAGTTAACTGCTTGGGAGAGGGTGCTGCCAAGATAAGTGTACTGGTCCACTGCCTGTAGTTTCTGTCCTTTGATTGTGATTATGGGTTCTGTGTACAGTGCATGAGGAGCAGGCTGGTGCGTGACTTCGGTCTTTTTAATGTTGATGGTGAGTTCAAAGTTGTCACAAGCGTGGAAAATTTGTCCATACTGACTTGCATCTCTGGCTCTGAGCCAGCATACAGGACACAGTCATTGGCAAAGAGGAAATCTCTCAGAACAGTCTCCTTCACTTTAGTAATAGCTTGAAGTCTCCTCAGGTTGAAGACCTTCCCATCCACTCTGTACTTGAGGCTGATTCCAGCAACACTGTCCTGGAAGGCATCATTCAGCATGGCAGTAAACATCATGCTGAACAGTGTGGGTGCGAGCACACAGCCCTGTTTGACACCATTGGTGACTGGGAATGCCTCAGAGGATTCTCCGCCATCCAGTACTCTGGCTATCATGCCATCGTGGAACTGGCATACCATCTGAATGAATTTGGGGGGACAGCCGAACTTTGACATGATCCTCCACGGGCCTTGTCGGCTGACGGTGTCGAAGGCTTTTGCAAGGTCAACAAAGGTTGTGTAGAGCTTGCGATTCTGCTCCTGACACTTCTGCTGAAATTGACGCACAGCAAAAATCATGTCAATAGTCCCGCGACCTTTACGGAAGCCACACTATGACTGTGGAAGTAGGCCCAGCTCCAGATGAATGACCAGACGATTTAGCAAGACTCTTGCGAGGATTTTTCTTGTGATGGAGAGCAGCGAGATTCCTTGGTGGTTGTCACATACTTGCCGATTGCCCTTCCTGTTTTAGAGGTGTACGATGAAAGCATCTTTAAGTTCCTGAGAAATGGATCCTTGTTTCCAAAAGGACTGGAATAACTCGGTGAGAGCTTCTTGATAAGTACAGGACCAGCAGCTTTGTAGATCTCTGCGGGTATGGCATCTGCCCCTGGGGCTTTGCCACTGGATAGCTGGCTGACAGCTTTCGTGACTTTGGCTATTACCGGTGGGTTATCCATGGCGCTGTTGATATCGACCTGGGAAATCCTGTCTATTGCCTCATCACTAATAGATGACGGTCGGTTGAGGACAGCTTCAAAGTGTTCAGCCCATTTCTGCAGGATTTGAACCCTCTATGTAATGAGAGTTGTACTATCTGTACTCAGAAGGGGGAATTCCTGAGCGATTGAGGTCCTTAGAGAGTGTTGAGGGCTTCATAGAACCGTTTTCGAGTCGTTTCTGTCAGCGTATCCCTGTATTTCATCTGCCTTGGCGCTCAGCCATGCATCCTGCATTTTACGCAGTTTATTCTGGACTGTCCTGCGAGCCCTGGTAAAAGGAATTTTCTTGGCAGCTGAAGATGGGTCGTTCTGACAGGCCCAATGAAGATGGTGCTTTTCAGCAAGTAGAGCCTGTATCTCCTCATCATTCTCATTGAACCAGTCATGCTGCTTGCAGGTAGAGGGCCCAATCATTTTCAGTGCAGATGAATGGACAGCATCCCTGAAATGTTCCTTGCACATCTTTCAACGCCAGTGGGCAACTTACCATGGTCAATCCACCCTAACCTGCACATCTTTGGATGCTAACAGGCAACTTAGCATGGCCAATCCACCTAACCCGCACAGCCTTGGACTGTGGGAGGAAACTGGTGCACCTGAAGGAAACTCACTCAGACCCGCGGGAGAATGTGCAAACTCCACACAGTCAC
The DNA here is from genome assembly GCF_965287045.1 of Carcharhinus amblyrhynchos. NCBI lineage: Eukaryota > Metazoa > Chordata > Chondrichthyes > Carcharhiniformes > Carcharhinidae > Carcharhinus > Carcharhinus amblyrhynchos. The sequence continues at coordinate 15,810,754 of NC_137359.1, forward strand.
CCAAGGCCGGAATTGAACACTGGTTCCATGGTGCTGTGAAGCAGCAGTGCTAACCACTGTGCCACCATGCATATCAAGATCTGATTTGACTTATTATTGTCACATGTATTGGGATACAGTGAAAAGTATTGTTTCTTGCGTGCTATACAGACAAAGCATACCATTCATAGAGAAGGAAACAAGAGAGTGCAGAAAGTAGTGTTACAGTCATAGCAAGGGTGTGGAGAAAGATCAACTTAATGCAAGGTAAGTCTATTCAAAAGTCTGACAGCAGCAGAGAAGAATCTGTTCTTGAGTCTGTTGATACGTGACCTCAGACTTTTGTATCTTTTTCCCAATGGAAGAAAGTGGAAGAGAGAATGTCCGGAGCGCGCGGGGGTCCTTAATTATGTTGGCTGCTTTTCTGAGGCAGCGGGAAGTGTAGATGGAGTCATTGGATGGGAGGCTGGTTTGCATGATGGATTGGGCTACATTCACAACCCATTGTAGCTCCTTACGATCTTGGGCAGAGCAGGAGCTGTACCAAGCTGTGATACATCCGGAAAAAATGCTTTCTATGGTGCATCTGTAAATGCTGGTGAGAGTCGTAGCTGACATACCAAATTTCCTTTAGTCTTCTGAGAAAGTAGAGGCGTTGATGGGCTTTCTTAACCATAGTGTTGCCATGGGGGGACTAGGACAGATTGTTGATCTGGACACCTAAAAATATCAATAAAAATCCATAAAGCTCTACGTTTCTCTAAGAATTTAAGGAAAAATTCCTATAACTTCAACCATAATCTTAAGTTATGCAGGTGATGAAATATTGGTTATATCTGCATCATAATGTAAGAAAGGCCCATGTCTGACTGCACTTGGAATGTAACTAATGTCATGGATTTATGTTTAGGGCTGGTTTTAAGTTGTTAGCTTTCTTGGTTTCTGTCAACTCTTTTGAGATTGTTGCTGTATTTTTACTGGTTTTTGTTGGGTTGATTTGTGAAGATTTTCAAAACTGATTTCATCTTGAAGCCTAAGTGGTCATTACACATAACTTGAATGTCTGAGTAATATGATTAAATTACCAGCTATCAGTCATCAGCCAGAATTTCAAATTGTGAGACTGAAGGAATTCTGGCTGTGTATACATCTTCCTTGGAAAATTACTCCCTTTATGTTTAATGTTTGATGGAAAAACAAAATTTTGACTAAATTTGCAGACGTGATATTACAGTAAATACAGAACCTATGTTGATAGAGATGGAAGGTAATAGGGGATCAAGTAGAAAGAGATACTCAGAGCAACTCATAGTGGAATGGAGAGAGAGGAAGAAATATGCATACAATTTATGAAAGTGAGTAAAAAGACATAGCTATCCTGAAATTAATTGGCCAGAAGTGATAAGGGAATGAGGTTTCTACATTGTGTACAGGAATCCTTTCTAGCTCCATATTTAAAATACCCAGAAAGGGAGGATTCATAAAAACCTCCACTACAGGATTAATCATAGAATCCCTACAGTGCAGAAGTCTGCACCGAAAACAATCCCACCCAGGCCTCATCCCTGTAACCCCGCATATTTACCCTGCTAATTCCCCCTGACACTAAGACGCAATTTAGCATGGCCAATCCACCTAACCCGCTCATCTTTACAGTGTGGGTGGAAACCGGAGCACCCGAAGGAAACCCATGCAGACACGGGGAGAAAGTGCAAACTTCACACACACCATGACCCGAGGCCAGAATTGAATCTGGGCCCCTGGCGCTGTGAGGCAGCAGAGTCACTGTTCTGCCCTCAAGAGTAATGGGAAATGAATCAGAGCAAATAAGAGAAGTGAAAGAAGGGGAACATCTAGGCAATACAATCACCATATAATATGCTAAAAATAACAACGCAGGTTGAAAAGACCTTAAACAAGCAAACCCAAGAGTTTGTTTCTAGAGGGATAGAATTGAAAAGTAGAGAGTTCATTCTAAACTTGTATTGAACCTAGGTTCAGTCACACAGGAGTACAGTATGCAGTTCTGGTCAATGTATTATAAAGGGGGTATGGAAGCACTGGAGAAGATACAGAAAAGATTTAGTTATACCGATCATGAAAAGAAGTCAGCCTGGATTTATTTTCTCTTGGAAAGAGAAGGCTAAGGGATGGTCTAATAGAGATCTTTAAAAATCATGAAAGGTTTTGATTGACTAAACATGGAGGGAGTGTTTCCAATTATAGCAAAGGCAAAACTAAAGGATATCAATACAAAATTTCACCAAGCAATCAAATAGGAAATTTGGAAGAAACTTATTTTCGGTAGAGAATGGTGAGACTGTGGAAATTGCTCCCAAAGAAAGCACTTGAGGTAACTAGTATTAATGCATTTAAGGAGAGAATGGACTAACGTATTGATGAACAATGATATAGAATAGAAATGAAAATGGGAGAAGGGAATAGGAGGGTTGTGTTGGTTGATTGAGTTTGATGAGGAAGGAAAAGAGGAGGCTTGACTGGTTGGGCTGAATGGCCTTTTTCTGTACAGTAAATTTGCTGTTATTCTATCTGATGACCCAGGACTTCTGTGGAGTGACAGTCACCAATGTGGGGGGGTGGGGGTAGGGTTACGTCCCCTTTTTTGCGCACTAGCTACTGCCAACCAGATACTGGAAAATTAGAGGCCCCGGCCATTTTAAGAAGCCAGGGAGACAGTAAATGTCCAATGCAAGAAGGTGAGGGGTTATGGGGTGGGGTGGGGGCAGGTCAGGATTGGATGGTAGTTCTGGAGTAGTGGGGCTGGAGATCGGTCTGGGACTTGGGGCCTAGTCGGCTGGGGTATTAGTGGGGGAACATTGGAGTTTAGTTATGGACTCGGAAAAGTTTTTTGTGACTGACTTTAAAATAGCTCTGTTATATTCTGAAAGTTGTCAGTTTTTCCTAGGAAATAATGGTACAAAAGGCTAGTTGTTCACCCTGCCATTCTGAACTTTGCATAAGACCAAGTTGCAGTTCACAGTGAGTTTGGGCTATCTTGGAGAAGGTGTCTTTTGCACTAGAAAATGCATCTGGAGAAAGCTTGATACGCAGTGTTACGCAAATGCCTTTTCACTCCAGGACGCAGAGGAACTATTTCTGGCTAACAACACTTGCAAGTGGCTCAATTATATGTTGCATTGCAATGTTTGCAAACAGAGTCAATGAGGTTTGCTAAGCCCTTATTTGTAAAGGCTTTAAAAGTAACTGAAATTATCGAGCAATTTTTAAGAACAGCAGGGTGATTTTTTTTTTAATATAAGCAGTGTTTCCACCATCTGCCTCCACTAACCAGTAATTGTCATGAAGGCTTGAAAAGTTTTAGAAAAAGTTTCAATCATTTGTCCTCTGGCCGTCATTACAAAGTTATGCTGTCAAACTGTAAGCTTCAAATTGCTACCACTATGTAGATAATATTCAACATTGTATAATGTTTCATAATAGGGCAGAATTTTCCTATCCTAGGACCAAGTGCAGTGGCAGGAGCGGGAACGCGGAATGCTTCCTGCTGTGGAGACTGGTGGGAAAACACACCACATATTGTGTCCCGGCTCACTAGTTATGCAGCTGGGAATTTTGAACTGTATTCTACGGGGGGATGGGCATGACAGGGCAATTCCTGCCATCATATCTGGGTGCCATATTGAAAAGGAGCCCAGAAAATACACTGATCTACTATTAAATACTCGATATCTACTTGGATCTCCAGGAAAACTCTGAGGCTGGGCGATGGACCTCCTCAATGCTGGAAGGTCCACCTGACAGATACTCTCACTCTCACTCTCCCTCCCTCTCTCTCCTCCCTCCCCCCCCCCCCCCCTCCTCTCCTCTCTCTCTCTCTCTCTCTCTCTCTCTCTCTCTCTCTCTCTCTCTCTCTCCCCCCCGCCCCGGCATTGTTTAGATGTTCAATTCTGTCTTTGCGTCACTGTCTGTGTGTACATAGAACATTACAGCGCAGAACAGGCCCTTTGGCCCACGATGTTGCGCAACCAATTAAAAAGCAATGACCCTCTAACCTAAACCAATCCCTTTCCATCCATAAACCTATCCACAGATCTCTTAAACACCCCCAAACTAGGCGCATTTACAACTGCAGCAGGCAGGGCATTCCAATCCCTCACCACTCTCTGGGTAAAGAACCTACCTCTGACATCCGTCCTATAACTACCACCCCTTAATTTACAGCAATGCCCCCTCATGCTAGCTTTCTCCATCCGAGGAAAAAGGCTATCACTGTCCACCCTATCTAAACCTCTAATCATCTTATATGTTTCAATAAGGTCCCCTCTTAGCTGCCTTCTTTCTAACGAAAACAACCTCAAATCCCTCAGTCTCTCCTCATAGGACCTCCCCTCCATACCAGGCAACATCCTGGTAAACCTCCTCTGCACCCTCTCCAATGCCTCCACATCCTTCCTATAATGTGGGGACCAGAACTGCACACAATACTCCAAGTGCGGCCGCACCAGAGTTTTGTACAGTTGCAATATGACGCTGCGGCTCCTAAACTCAATCCCCCTACCAATAAACGCCAAGACACCGTATGCCTTCCTAACAACCTTATCTACTTGACTCCCAACTTTCAGGGATCTATGTACACATACACCTAGATCCCTCTGCTCATCAACACTATTCAGAGTCCTACCGTTAGCCCTATACTCTACACATCTGTTATTCCAGCCAAAGTGAATTACCTCAAACTTTTCCGCATTGAACTCCATCCGCCACCTCTCGGCCCAGCTCTGCAACTTGTCCAAGTCTCTCTGTAAACTATGACACCCCTCCTCACTATCTACCACACCTCCGACTTTGGTGTCATCAGCAAATTTACTAATCCACCCAATTATACCCTCGTCCAGATCATTTATAAACATTACAAACAGCGGTGGCCCCAAAACAGATCCCTGAGGCACACCACTTGTAACCGAACTCCATGACGAATACTTACCATCAACCACCACCCTCTGTCTCCTATCTGCTAGCCAATTCCTGATCCAATTAACTAAATCACCCTCAATCCCATACATCTGCAATTTCTGCAGAAGTCTTCCACGGTGAACCTTATCAAACGCCTTACTAAAGACCATTTATACCACGTCAACTGCCCTACCCCCATCCACCTCTTTGGTCACTTTCTCAAAAAACTCAATAAGGTTAGTAAGGCACGACCTACCCTCCACAAAACCATGCTGACTATCTCCAATCAATTCATTACTCTCTAAATAACTATAAATCCTATCCCTAATAATTTTTTCTAAAACCTTGCCCACAACAGAAGTCAGACTCACCGGTCTATAATTCCCGGGGAAGTCTCTGTTCCCCTTCTTAAACAATGGGACAACATTCGCTATCCTCCAATCTTCTGGCACTATACCTGTGACCAACGACGACCTGAAGATCAGAGCCAGAGGCTCCACAATCGCCTCTCTTGCCTCCCAGTTTGCCCATTCTCCCTGTGTCTGCGTGGGTTTCCTCCCACAGTCCAAAGATGTGCAGGTTAGGTGTATTGGCCATGCTAAATCCTCCCTTAGTGTCAGGAGGATTAGCAGGGTTACGGGGATAGGAACTGGGTGGGATTGTTGTTGGTGCAAGCTCGATGGACCAAATGGCCTCTCTTTGCACTGTAGGGATTTTATGATTCCATGACTTCTGCATGGCTGGTTGGTCTCGACATGTCCAGCATCGATGTGTTTTCTGGCTGGCATCGCGGAGAATTGGGAATGGGTGGAAGATTCTAGTTGGGCCATCTCCTTGACCAGTTTAAGTGGTCCTCATACCTCATGTCCAAAAAGCCTTTCAAAGGGACTGAATTTAGTTGATTCATGTGATAAATGTAAGGTCATCCATTGTAAATGTGAAGTCATCCATTTTGGTAGGAATAACAGCAAAATGGACTATTATTTAAGTGGTAAAAAATTGCAGCATGCTGCGGTGCAGAGGGACCTGGGTGTCCTTATGCAAGAATCATGAGAAGTTGGTTTGTAGGTGCAGCAGGTAATTAAAGGCAAATGGAATTTTGTCCTTCATTGCTAGAGGGATGGAGTTTAAAAACAGCGAGGTTATGTTGCAGCTGTATAAGGTGCTGGTGAGGCCACACCTGGAGTGCTGTGTATAGTTTTGGTCTCCTAACCTGAGAAAGGATATACTGGCACTGGAGGGGGTGCAGAGGAGATTCACTAGGTTGATTCCGGAGTTGAAAGGATTGGCTTATGAGGAGAGACTGAGTAGACTAGGGCTGTACTCATTGGAGTTCAGAAGAATGAGGGGGACCTTTTGGAAACATATAGAATTATGAAGGGAACAGATAAGATGGTTGTTGGGGAGGTTAGGCAGGGAGGTTGTTTCCACTGGCAGGTGAAACCAGAACAAGGGGGAGCAGGTTTAGGACAGAGATGAGGAGGAACTGCTTCACCCGAAGGGTTGTGAATGTGTGGAATTCCCTGCCCAGTGAAGCAATTGAGGCTACCTCATTGAATCTTTCTAAGGAAAGGATAGATAGATTTTTGAACAGTAAAGGAATTAAGGGTTATAGTGAGCGGGTGGGTAAGTGGAGCTGAGTCCACAAAAAGATCAGCCATGATCTTATTGAATGGCAGAGCAGGCATGAGGGGCCAGATGACCTAGTTCTTAGTTCTTATGAGAGCCACCCATATTGCTGTGATTCTGACGTCGTATGTAGGCCAGACCAGGTAAGGATGGCAGATTTCCTTCCCTAAAGGACACTAATGAACCAGATGGGTTTTTCCAACAATGGTTTAATGGTCATCAGCAGATCCTTAATTCCAGATATTTTATATTGAATTCAAATTCCAACATCTGCTGCGGCGGGATTCAAACCCGGGTCCCCGGAACATCAGCTGAGTTTCTGGATTAATAGTCGAGTGATATTACCACTAGGCCATCGCCTCCTGATAACGTCATGCTCTTGGTAAGTGGTAGTATAAATAATGCTTCCAGATGGCATAATCCTACAAACAGAAGGAAAATTTAGACAGGCTACTTAAACTAAATAATGTGGTTCTACTTGCACCAACTGATACAGTGTATGGTGAATAAGTGTTGACTGGTTGCATACACTTGGCACCCTATGGTATGTTTTTATTGGTATCATTGGTTCCATGTACCCTCGAACTAGCATTCTGTACATAAAGAGGAACCGATTCTAGAGAACACGGCATGTATTTATTTTTCTAGCACTGGTTTTACAGGTAATAAGACTCGCATTCTAACCATTATTTTGTAAATTGAGTTTGTGTCATTATATGCCCTGTTTGTGAACAGAACTCCCACTTGCCTGATGAAGGAGCAGCACCCCTAAAGCTAGTGGCTTGTGCTACCAAATAAGCCTGTTGGATTTTAACCTGGTGTTGTGAGATTTGTATCAAGTCAGCTTCTGTGAGCTGTGTAGGGGGCACTGGATTCTGATAGCAGCTGGCACCCAAGGGCATCTTTTTATTCTTTAATCTGATTATAACCACAGTAGTCCCAGAATTTATTTCCAGTCCAGACCATCGTTAAGATAGAATAGCTGCTATGCAGAATGTAGCTTTGAAGTTTAAGATCTGAATTTTCTGGACCTGTGCCAGAATGGAGCATACTTGGCAAAAACACTTTGAATCTAATCACTTCTATCTAAGATCCTGAAACTAGGCCATTTGGTCTCTATGTTTAATATTGGAATGAAAGCAGAAGTCTGGTATATTAGGGATATCTTGCTCTGCTTGCCATTAGTAGATGCTTTGCAAATTTGCAATACACTGTAAAAATGCCAGCGATAGCAAGGATATACTAGAGTTATATTTAATAGAAATTGGAGGCCATTCAGCCAATTGTTTCTGTGCCAGTGCTAGCACTATGGAAGCTATCTTTTCCAGTTCCATTTTCCGAACTCTTATTTTCCCTTTGCTGATCCAATCCTTACTTTTAAATTATCTGACACCGCTTCCCCTACTCCGTCTCAATAGCGACTTGCCGTAAAGCATTCCATGTTCTAATAATACCATGTGAACAAATTTATTCCAAATTCTAACCTCGCTGTCCTTGTGACTCTGGGGCCAGCTTTGTTTTTAGGTGGGATTTTCTGGCCATTCCTGCCAGCGTGATCTTTCAGTTCCACTGGCATTGATGCCTGAACCCATGGCGGGATGGTGCGAACAACAGAAAACCCCATTGACAGCATGAGACTGGAAGATTGTGCAACTGGACAATGGAGGGCTGCCGCAATGATTTGATTTATTATTGTCATGTGTATTAGTATACAGTGAAAAGTATTGTTTATTGCATGCTATACAGACAAAGCATACCGTTCATAGAGTACATAGGTGAGAAAGAAAGGAGAGAGTGCAGAATATAGTGTTACAGTCATAGGTAGGGTGTAGAGAAAGATCAACTTAGTACTTGATTTGAGGAACTTCTTCACTCAAAGGGTGGTGAATCTCTGGAATTCTCTGCCCGTTGAAGTGGTGGAGGCTACCTCGCTAAATATTTTTAAGACGCGGGTTGATGGGTTTTTGATAAGAGAGGGGATTAAGGGTTATGGGGAGAGGGCGGGAATGTGGAACTGAGCCACGACAGATCAGCCATGATCTTATTGAATGGCGGGGCAGGCTCGAAGGGCTAGATGGCCTACTCCTGCTCCTATTTCTTATGTATTGCGATACAGTCAAAAGTATTGTCTCTTGCGCGCTATACAGACAAAGCATACCATTCGTAGAGAAGGAAAGGAGAGAGTGCAAAATGTAGTGTTACAGTCATAGTTAAGGTGTAGAGAAAGATCAGCTTAATGTTTGATTTAGTATTGTCATGTGTATTGTGATACAGTGAAAACTATTGTCTTTTGCGTGCTGTACAGACAAAACATACCGTTCATTAGAGAAGTAAAGGAGAGGGTGCAGAATGTAGTGTTACAATCATAGCTAGGGCATAGAAAAAGATCAACTTAATGCGAGATACGTCCATTCAAAAGTCTGATGGCAGCAGGGAAGAAGCTGTTCTCGAGTTGCTTGGTACGTGACCTCAGATTTTTGTATCTTTTTCCTGACGGAGGAAGGTGGAAGAGAGAATGTCCTGGGCGCTGTCTTGATTATACTGGCTGCTTTGCCGAGGCAATGGGAAGTGTAGACAGAGTCAATGGATGGGAGGCTGGCTTGTGTGATGGATTGGGCTACATTCACAAACTTTTGTAGCTCCTTGCGGTCTTGGGCAGAGTGCTGCAGGGGTTGAAAATCTCGCCCTTTATATTTTATCATGGCTTCAGGCAGTATTTCAGCCAGCACTGGGGGTGGAGGTGAAAATGGCCAGCAGTGTAGAAGATAGATATTGGTAGACGCCCTTTAAAATTTATTCTTCCTGGTTCTGATGACGTGGCCACACGTACCAGTGCAGAACTGCCAATCTGTTGCCCCTAAATTGATTTGCAATCCTGCCTGGGCATTTAAATTCTTTGCCATGAGTGTTGCACCTCATCTAGTGACTGAATGCTGCCATTTAGCATTACTGAGAAAATAATAACGGAAATGTGATACGTAACAGAGCAGGTTCCACAGCAGGTTGCTGGAGTTAACAAGGTGCAATGGGTTCACAGGCAGTAAACATATCAAGCACAGTCTGCCCCAGTATAGGTGAAGTGTGCCAATGAACTGCGTGGCACTCTGCCATGGAGACAAAAGGCTTTGTCTTCACTTCCTGATCTGAGTGAGTTGGCCTCACAACGGAGGGTTCCAATTTCTCTCTTGTGATTCTAGTCGAGAAAGGGAGTTCCCACTCCCAGTTGTTTAATCGAGTGACTCCCGTGGGAGAGCGCATGTTGGCTCAGTTGTGATACCCTGAGCATTTGAATAAGCAATTGGCACTTGCCGTTTGGGCTCGCGCGTGAAGTGGCAACCAGTTGCGCAAGGCACCTCAGGGAAGCTGGCACTTGTGTAGTTTACCCCAGCAAGACTTGGAGAAAACCGACAAAATAAAACAAAGTTAGGCACTGGGACATTTGGCTTTGTGGCTCTTCATTTTGTGTAGCAACATCTCTCCCCCGTGATATTTATTGCTTTCCCTTCACTGGCAGTTCGTTGAAAAAGCTATTTGTTACAAATAAACGTCACAATAAGTCAACCCAAAGTTATTCAGCTGTGAATTGCGCATAACTTCCAAGATGACTGCTACAGCAATAATGCCAACTTTCTGGCTGGAGAAATGCAGCTGATACGTGAAGTGTTTTCTACCCCTCGTCCCATAGTGTTTATCCCTTGCAACCATCCAATACACTAATCAGAGCAGCCTCTGTTTTCTTGTAAAGATAAAGCTATTCCACATTCACAGTCTGCCCTTTTCTAATTACCCTGGAGACTCGAGTTATTCTCTAAGCAGAGAAGTTGAGGCCTAGCCAGCAGCTTTTCCCACACTCGGAGGAAGGAAAAATAATCTCCAAAAAACTGTTTAGTGTCGATCCAGCATCCGAGAGTCTTTATTTAAAAATAATTCAAGCAACCACATTGCATCACACTCTATTTGATCCAACAAAGTCCTTGCAATCCAGCTACCAAATGCAGTTCATCGGCAGCCTTATGTACCAAGGAAATGTTGCCTTAATGGTGCACAAGTAAGATTGAGACTGCAAGGTTAAAAAATGCAAACGCTGGAAATTCACAATCAGTCAATATCTAAGAGGAGAAAATGACAGGGTCACATTTCAGGTCACTGTCTGATGCTTAGATCGAATTGACTTGCCTGATGCCGTCAATTTTCAGGGATCTGCAAAAATGTATGAAGCTGAGCTTTGATGATTAAATCAATACCTCTTTATTGATTCATTTAATACATCAGCGCTGGAAGCAACGAGAAACACACGACAGACCTGTGAATCCTAGTACCCCACCACAGTGTTATTAAGCTTAAAATCCTCACTGACCGAATCCATAACTGCTTTCATATTGTACCACGCTGTGCTAATGCTGCTGGCTGCTGTCATATGGGTCTTACATGGCTCTCCCTCCTGTTCTTTTCCTCTTGCTTTGAAGGCTCTTCAGAATTGCCAACAATGGTGTTAAAACTACTGAGCTAATGGTGCGTTAATAAGGTAACTGCGAGCCTTGCTGTATTAAATGACAATTCGGAGGTTGCAGCCAGATGTAGCTTTTTGCTGTTCAGAGGCTAGAAAATGTGACTTGGGTCAGCAGTGATAATTGGTATGAAATTTCTTTAAAGCAACAGTAGTTGTTTATCAGTCATGAGCTGCTTTTGATTTCACTGCTTGAAATTGTGCTCAGCTAACCAATAGTGGCTCTCTTATTTCTTTTGCCCCTGTGCTTTTTCCTCTCTGGACAAGTTCCTGTTTCTGCTTGTCACTCCAGCTTATATGTCTCCGTGCCTGTGGCCAGACCAAGATGGGGAATGCGCCATGTGAGGAATTGTGGATATCATGGTGGTGAATAGTTTCTCCGATTGCTGTCCTCTTATCTAACCAAAATAAAATGAAGAAACAAGTTTTCTTTTAATGTTGAATCAAACACTGGAACTCGCAAAGTTAGTCTAGTGGGCAAATGGGCTACATGGTGTGACACCGAACTTCACAGACCAGAAAGGCCCCTGCTTCAATCTTGGGCTAGTGCTGCATGAGTGGATCTCAGGTGGGGACTGTTCAATTTTTGGGAGGGGAAAATCGTTTGGTTTGTGGTAGTCCTACAGTGATGCCTGAAGCCGCGCCTCTGCCACCGGTAGATGCTGTCCAGAAGATGGGACTCGGCTTACCATTCAGACTTCATAGGATCACAGAATCTCGACAGTGTAGAAGAAGGCCATACAGCTCATCGAGTCTGCACCAATGCTTACCCTATAACCCCATGTAGTTACTCTGCTAATCCTCCTAATCTATATATCTTTGGATACTAAGGGGCAATTTAACATGGTCAATCCACCTTACCTGCATATCTTTGGACTGTGGGAGGAAACCCACGCAGACATGGGGAGAACGCACAAACTCCATATGACCTAAGGCTGGAATTGAACCCGGGTCCCTAGTGCTGTGAGGCAGCAGCGCTAACACTGCCACCATTCTGCCTACAGAGTATCTTGAAAGAGGCATTAAGAGAGCTGTTTGTGGCTATAGAGCAGTTTCCTAGCTTGGGACGGATGGCTGAAGTGTGGGGGTGAGGAAAAGGTCCTTTTTTTGGTAAAAGAGGGAAGGCATTTTGATTTCTCTGTCACAATTGGAGCACCTCAATATGATGTTGGCATGAAAATTTTGAATATCACGGTTCTTCCGTGAGAAAATTATTTTGGCACGCTTAGTAGTTTTGTAACGAAACAAACAAGTGCTCTGCTGCCTCGTTGCTATCACCAACCTTTTCAAGCAAGTAGGCAACAAGCATTTGGTGCCAAGGCCAGAGTCAGGAATGGTAGTTATGTATTCAGAGAAGTTTGCAGTGTGATCCTGGCAGGTTTCTGGAGCAGTAGTTGTGATTGGCTCCAAGCTGTTCTGTCACGGAATGGCACTATGTTATACTGCTCGTTTGGAGAGCTGGTGTCGACACAATGGGCCGAATGGCTCCTTCGACGCCATAACAATTCTGTGACAGAGAAGGGAATTGGAACATTTGAATGCTTCAAGCCCATTCCTACAGGCAGATGAATGATGTGAGGGTCCGTAGGCTATTCGAATTGTGCATTTTCACAGCAGCACTGGATAAAGTAACGTTTGTTTATTAGTCAGAAGTAAGGCTTACATTAATAATGCAATGAAGTTACTGTGAAATTCCCCTAGTCGCCACACTCTGATGCCTGTTCAGGTCAATGCACCTAACCAGCACATCTTTCAGACTGTGGGAAGAAACTGGCGCACTCGAGGAAACCCATGCAGGCACAGGGAGAACATACAAACTCTACACAGATAGTGACCCAAGCTGGGAATCGAACCCGGGTCTCTGGTGCTGTGAGGCTGCAATGCTGACCCACTGTACCACCATGATATTTAGAGGGCCGGGTGTTGTTTGTATGATGCATCTGTGGTTACTTTCCTCCCTCCTTCAGAGGACAAGAATAGACAAGGATGGCTGTGCTGTTCGTCACCAACATTGTGTCTTCATTATCTTTCAGAGAAAAGGAGGAGGGAAGCTGTTGCAGCTGCTACACGTCTCACTGAAGCACTGGTGGATCATCTTAATGTTGGGTGGGTATTTGCTTTTATCAGTGATCTTAAAAAAAAACATTTTGTACAATTCTTCAGAATTTATGAGAAAACGGGAAAATGATAATTTCTGTGCATATTTCCATCCTTAGTCTTTCTTACTCCTTCAATATGGTAAGATTTTCCTGACAGCTTTGTTATTTGTTATAAATGTTCAATCGTCTGCAATAATTGCAGAAGGATAATAGCCTGATTGCCCGAAGGCAGGATTATGCTCTGCTGTAGGTACTGTTTAGACAGGCCCAGTCATTTGTACCCCCTGAGTCTAAACCTTTTTCACTTGCGCTCTAATCCTTATCATTTGTGAAAAGCCAAAGGCTTCTTACTTGACACTGGGCAAGTCATTTGAAGCAAGAATGTTTTCTTTCCAAACCAAATGCAGCCATTTGTTTTTGTTTACTCCGCTATGATGAAAAGGTGACAAATATGTAAGCATAAAATCCTACCAGCCTGTGCTTGAAAATAGACATTAGTATGAGTATTCATTGGTCTACCTGCTTAAGGTGAAACCTGGTTACTAATTACTGGCACCAAAAGAGAAAATGCTCGAAAATCTCAGATTTCCAGCGTTTTCTCTTTTAGTTTAAGATTCCAGCATCTGCAGTAATTTGCTTTTATCTACTATTTACTGACCCTTTTCCAGGTGTGTGTTTGGGTCATTTTCAGCCGCTGCCTGTCCCATTTACGGTGGCACAGTGGTTAACATGGTTGCCTCACAGCGCCAGGGACCTGGGTTCGTTTACTGGCTTGGGTCACTGTCTTTGCGGAGTCCGCATGTTCTCCCCGTGTCTGCATGGGTTTCCTCCGGGTGCTCCGGTTTCCTCCCACAGTCTGAAAGACGTGCTGGTTAGGGTGCATTGGCCATGCTAAATTTTCCCTCAGTATACCCAAACAGGAATGTTGCGACTGGGGAATTGTCACAGTAATTTCATTGCAGTGTAAATGTAAGCCTACTTATGACTAATAAATGAACTTTTTTTTAAACAAGGCAGCTGGCATTTGAAAGTGGCAGGAAAATGGTGACCGCCTCTGGGGTCTTCCATGTCAACCAGGTGTAGATTTTCAGACAAGTCTGCAAACAGATGCTCAGTGCTCCTGTCTAAAATGGGCGTGACACTACTTGTATAACGCTGAGTCCTTGGCTATTTCCAGGAACCTGTTTGTAATTTTCCAGAATAAAATGCTTTGGATCATTTCTGTGGGGCCAGGAAGAGTGGGAGAGTTGTTGCTCACCTCATAGGTAATGCTGCTAGGGAACGCCCCCTGACCCCCCACAAGTCATTAAATACTGAACAGCTTGCTGGCTTTATTCTCCTGAGTCCCACACTTAAATAGTATGGATGGGTGCAGTAGACAAAGCAGCAACCTTGCATTCATTTTGTCTGTATATGTCTCTTCTTGAAATAGCCTGTGGTGGGGGGGGAGGTTAGGTTTAAAATTTATTTATTAGTGTCACAAGTCAGCTTACATTAACATTGCAATGAAATTACTGTGAAAATCCCCTAGTCGCCATATTCCAGTGCCTGTTCGGGTACACTGAGGGAGAGTTTAACACATCCAGTGCACCCTAACCAGCATGTCTTTCAGACTGTGGGAGGAAATCAGAGCACCTGGAGGAAACCCACACAGACATGGGGAGAACATGCAAACTCCGCACAGACAAGCTGGGAATTGAACATGGGTCCCTGGCGCAGTGAGGCAGCAGTGCGAACCACTGTGCCGCACACCAGGTTTGTAAGCCTGATGCTGGGCAAGTCATTTGAAACAAGAATGTTTCTCTTTCCGAACTAAACAAAGCCACTTGTTTTTGGTTCTCTGCTATGATGAAAAGACCAGAACAAGAGGCCCTATATCTGTTTTGATCCTTCAACGATGGCTCGCCACCTTTGGTGCCATTTCACTAACACACATTGTGGGGATTTTTGAACTTGCACTCTCCTTATGTGGGAATGGTAAAATCCAGAGAGCGCAGTACGCGTTGGCGAGTTTGAGTTCCAATCTTACTGGTCGAGCAGGTCTGATGGGAGACTGGGGGTGGTTCACTTATCCTAGCTGAGTGAAGAAAATCGTTCATCTTCTTCTGACACTGCTGTTTCATCCTCTTCTGGAGAGCGCTTGCAGTAACTAGGGCTGTATCGCAGGCGAGGGTGGTGACCCTGCTGGGAGGCTGTCTCCTGGAGCGGGGTTAGAGTGCCTTTGCTCCACTCCATCCAGTGTCCTGGTCAAGGCCCCCTCGAGAAATATGGTGCTGCTTTCCTGACTCCATCCCCTGCTGTCGTTGTTGAACAAGTGCTAGAGAATGCTGGAGTGCCTTTTATATTCCCCAGTGTTTGTAGCAGTTATGTTGTTGTGGGGCGAGTGAATCAGAGGGAACATAAGAACATAAGAAATAGGAGCAGGAGTAGGCCATCTAGCCCTTCGAGCCTGCCCCGCCATTCAATAAGATCATGGCTGATCTGTCGTGGATCAGTTCCACATTCCCGCCCTCTCGCCATAACCCTTAATCCCCTCGCTTATCAAAAACCCATCAACCCGCGTCTTAAAAATGTTTAGCGAGGTAGCCTCCACCACTTCAACGGGCAGAGAATTCCAGAGATTCACCACCCTTTGAGTGAAGAAGTTCCTCCTCAACTCCATTCTAAACCGCCCCCCCTTTATCTTGAGGCTGTGCCCCCTAGTCCTACTGTCCTTTCTGAGCGGGAAGATTCTCTCCACCTCTATCCTATCCATCCCATTCATCATCTTATACGTCTCAATGAGATCTCCCCTCATTCTTCTAAACTCTAACAAGTACAAGCCTAGTTTATTCAGCCTCTCCTCGTAGCTCAACTCCGGTATCAGCCTAGTAAACCTCCTCTGCACTCCCTCCAAGGCCAAAATATCCTTGTGTAAGTGCGGCGACCAAAACTGCACACAGTACTCCAGCTGCGGCCTCACCAATGCCCTATACAGCCGCAGCAAGACCTCCCTACTTTTATATTCAATCCCCCTCACTATGAAGGCCAGCATCCCATTCGCCTTCCTGACCACCTGCTGCACCTGCAGGCTGGGTTTTTGAGGCCCATGCACAAGGACCCCGAGGTCCCTCTGCACCATCGCCTGCTGCAGTTTTTCGCCCCGTAAGAAATAGTCCTTCCTACCATTATTCCCACCAAAGTGGACCACCTCGCACTTGCCAACATTAAATTCCATTTGCCATTTCCTGGCCCATTCGCCCAGCCTATCTAGATCCTTCTGCAGACTCTCCACACCCTCCGCGCAATTTGCCGTTCCCCCAATCTTGGTGTCATCAGCAAATTTCGACACCCTACACTCGGTTCCCTCCTCCAGATCATCTATATAAATGGTAAATAGCTGAGGCCCCAGCACCGACCCCTGGGGCACTCCACTAGTCACCAACCGCCAATCCGAATAGCACCCATTAACCCCCACCTCTGCCTCCTATTTGACAACCAATCCTCTATCCACGCTAACACCCTACCCCCAACTCCATGCCCTCTTACCTTCTGCAATAACCTCTTGTGAGGTACCTTGTCAAACGCCTTCTGAAAATCAAGAAAGACCACATCCACCGGTTCTCCTCTATCCACCGCCCTAGACACATCCTCATAGAACTCCAATAAATTTGTCAGGCACGACTTCCCCTTAACGAAACCGTGCTGCCGCTGGAGCGCTGGGAAACTCATGGGTGTAAAAATGACCACCAATGAGACTTAAGATTCAGCCCGAAAACATGAGAAACATTGCCTTTTTCACACTGGAACCAACAGCTTTGGTAAGATTTCACCCATGATTCCAGGTGAAGGGCCTTCCCACGGTACATTTTCTAACAGCAGAGGTAGCTCACCATTGGCCGCTGGCGGGATCTTCCAATCCTGCTGAAGTCCACGCCGTTTTGCTTGGCTTGCCCATCCCACTGCCATGGAATGTGTCGCAGGGTGGGGGTGCCTTTGGCAGGGCTGGAAAATCCTGCTCACAATCTAATGGGCGGGGTTTTCCAGTCTTGTCTGGGGCAGGACCTGTTGTGAGTGAGAATGGAAAATTTGACGTTCCAGCCAAAACTCCCATGAACTTTCAGCAGCACCAGAAAATCCCAGCCGTGAGTGAGCTGGAAGATTTGGGCCAATGGGTCTGAAGATCAATTCTGAACATTGCCTGAGAGGAAATTCTCCCATTTGATTTCATAAGAACATAAGAACATAAGAAATAGGAGCAGGAGTAGGCCATCTGGCCCTTCGAGCCTGCCCCGCCATTCAATAAGATCATGGATTTCCTTTCATTTTTATAAATGAACCAGCATGCTTTTACATGAGGAAAATGAAACATGGTGTCAAGAGAGCAAAAGGGTGTGGTTGGAAATATTAAATACTGACAAGGGTATAATTTTCATAATAATGGGTATGATATTTATAGAGACAGTTGGATAACATTCCAAAGTACCAGCTGTGCAAAAAGGCATGAACAGAAGGTAGGCAAACTCGGGAATGAGCTAAACTTGAATTGCTTCTTATGAGATTAGTCGAGTGAGTGGGGCGTCACTGCTGACAGTTTCTCAGTGTTCCATGTTTCAATGTAATCGCTGTCGTAGTATCTGAGCAGCAGTGGTCTTCAGGCGTTGCTGAGTAGGGCTATTATTTTATTTCCACTGTGTAATCCACTGCAATGGTAGCTATAAATGACCCATCACTCAGCAGCGCTATAGCAGCTGCATGAAACAGATGTAGGAGTGGGCGGGGATGCTGAAATGCTTCATGCACTCATTTTGATAAGAGTGCATGCTCTTTCTGGTATCTCAGCTTCACTGATGATAGAAATACTACCCCCCCCCCCCCGCCCCCCCCATCCCCGTGCCCTGTCGTCCTCTTGCAAGCACCAAGCCCCCTTTGCCTATGTGCGTAATATCTGCAACCACATCTACCCAATTTGGTTGGTTATCTAACAAGGAACGTGGCTTGTCAATAGAAGGGCAAAGAATTACAAGAGGCACAGTGCTCGTGATTTGAGAAACGTCAAACCAAAGCTGTGTGTTTATGGGACATGTGTGCGTCTCCTTATGTTTAAATCATGCCCCTCGAGCTCCAGTCACTCCCACAAGGGGAAGCATCCTTTCAACATCCACCCTGTCAAGTCGCCTCAGGGTCTTATATGTTTCAATAAGATCACCTCTCATTCTTCTAAACTCTAATGGAACAGATCCAACCCTTGCTCGTAACAGAACCTCTTCCTCCCAGGAATCAGCTGAGTGAACCTTCTCTCTACTGCATCCAATTCAATTAGATTTGATTTATTATTGTCACATATATTGGGATACAGTGAAAAGTATTGTTTCTTGCACGCTATACAGACAAAACATACCATTCATAGAGTACATAGGGGAGACGGAAAGGAGAGGGTGCAGAATGTAGTGTTACAGCGAGAGTGCAGAGAAAGAACAGCATAATATTTGATTTATTACTGTCACATGTATTGGGATACAGTGAAAAGTATTGTTTCTTGCACTATATAGACAAAACATACCATTCATAGAGTACATAGGGAAGAAGGAAAGGAGAGGGTGCAGAATATAGTGTTACAGTCATAGCTAGGGTGTAGAGAAAGCTCAGCTTAATATTTGGTTTGATTTATTATTGTCACATGCATTGGGATGCAGTGAAAAGTATTGTTTCTTGTGCGCGATACAGACAAAGCATACCATTCATAGAGTACATAGGGGAGAAGGAAAGGAGAATTCTATCCCTTCTTAAATTAGGAGACTGAAAATTTTTAAAAAATCACTGTGAAGACTGCACATCACTATTTCTAGAGCAACAAGAGATGGACAAATGGGCCTCATAAGTGTCCCTTACATCTGAAGACCAAACACAAAATGTCTCAGCTCTGCTGGGGCATTGCCAGGATATGGACAGACAGACACAAACACAATTGTGCTAATATAGATAGATTTGATGTTTAGGTTCTGTTCTTACCTTGACCTTTCTGCAGGCAGATTTAAAGAATTCCTCAGTTACCGTTCTCAGCTGCTACACATGTGGTAAAATTGCACGCAGGAGATTCTACAGCCATGGCACTTCCTCAGAGCCAAAAAATTTGCAGCTGGGCAATGTTACAATAGATGTAAAATTCACTACAAGTGTTGGTATGCAATTTGCCAACTTTTTCTTTAAA
This sequence comes from Carcharhinus amblyrhynchos, assembly GCF_965287045.1. Classification (NCBI taxonomy): domain Eukaryota; kingdom Metazoa; phylum Chordata; class Chondrichthyes; order Carcharhiniformes; family Carcharhinidae; genus Carcharhinus; species Carcharhinus amblyrhynchos. Next base: position 15,830,093 of record NC_137359.1, read on the forward strand.
GGAGTTGTTTGTTTACTGGGGGTGGGGGGGGTGTCAAATTCCCAGAACCGTCAATGGAGTTGAGACCAAGGGAAGCAAATTTAATTAAGTTTGAAAAGTTGAAGTGGAACATATTTAGAGGCTTGTGAAAAATTCTGTTGCGGTGAATATTTCTTTTTGTGTAGCAATAAAGGATTGTGGCAAATCAGTCGGAATCAGTTATCTAAATTTCACTTCAAATCTTAACTGTGTACCTTTTTCTTAACTGTGTACCTTTTTCTTAACTTCTAACAAAAGTGATGATAGATTTATATACAGAAAGTCTAAGAGGTATGTGGCCTGAGTCTAAAGCTACAGTGTTGTTGGTTTTTCAAATTGAAATGTTTTTTTTAAATAAAGCTTTCTGAAGTGACTCTTGTAAATCAAAAAGCATTGCTGTAACTCTTTCCAGAATTCAAATACTAAATACCTGAACCAGACCCATAGGGTGCCTTTTATTTTCTTGGCAGATTAATTCTTAACTGGCGCCTTCCATGTTATGGGTGCTATCAATTTGTTTCTCTTTCGGCTTAGAAGTGCATCCTCCTCATTGAGCTCATTACGGGTGGGATTTTATGGCCTCGCTCATCCTGAAACTGCAAAATCCCATCCGCGGTCAACGGGCCTTTCCATGGTCCGCCCCTCGCCTGCTCTGATTCCCGTGACGGGCCTAACATTCAGGCTTGTATTTCTGTTTTGTTGACTGCATCGCAAAGGCAGCCTTGTGTACTTTTACAGAAGCAAGGGATTCAGAGCAGACTGCAACAATGATAGCGGCACCAACATGAGTGTAAGTATAAGCTGATGTATTTGCTTGGATGAACTTGAATCAAAAACCCTTTGAGAGAATGGGTTCACCATTGAATAGATGGTAGTTGGATGGTATGAATACAATCAGCCAATATATGTTGCTGCTTTTAATGTGTCAAAAAAAAAGCTTTTGACTTACTGAATAGAGATTGGCCATGATTCTTGTTACAACCTCTAGAGATCCTGTCCAAATTCTATCATTAATCAGAGGGCTTTGTACCAACACATTGATAGAATGCTTTCTGGGCATTTCAAATTTTATATCTGTGTTCTCGCCCCAACCTTATTTGTGCCGTGTGCTGGCCACTTTACGAAGTCAATAGGAAAAAAGAATGGATGCGGAACCAGCCTGGGAAACCTGTGTGTGAACAGAGCTAAGTTTTGCCAACAATATCCAAAACTGGACACTTGTACCAAAGCTTCTTCAAGTGTTGGTGGGAGTTGTCTCCCTAACAGCTGTAGATGCATTGCACTTTTGAGCTTTCCCATGAATGGTGAGTGAACATAAGTTGTATACTCAAAGTATGGCTCTACAATGCATGAGTTATATCCATATTTAAATATGGCTCAGATACCTGCCGTATAGCAAAGAAATGAGCAATTGGATTCATAGATTCAATTCTAGATCACTTCATCCAGTACTAAAGGTTTAACCTGAGGACAAAAGCTTGAATGTGAATCTGCATTCGCTGCTGTCCTGGTTGGTGCATTGTTACCAAGTCCACTGGATAGATGCCTTGTGCTCCATTCCAAGTCTAACCTTGCCAGATCATTCAACACCAAATTCCAAGCAAGATGGGATAAAAACATACAAGTATTCCTCAGCAGTTTGGGACTTGAGCAATGGGGTACAAGCGAGAGCCCTGAATTAGAACAGTCAGGAGAAACTGGTAGCAGCAATGTCACCAGATGACAGTAACAGTTTCTCAATACAACCACCTCTAAGCCCATCACCTGCGAGTTGCCAGTACTCCACATGGACCTCCACCCACTGCATCTGGAGTCTTTTTATGCATCCCCTTCTAGTAAATATTAACCCCCTTAGTGAGCTTTTCATGCAGCCTTCATAGAATCATAAAAACCCTTTGATGCAGAAGAAGGTCATTCGGCCCATCGAGTCTGCACTGACTATGATCCCACCCCCACCCTATCCCCATAACCCCACACATTTACTCCACTAATCCCCCTAACCTGCACAGCTTTGGATACTAAGGGGCAATTTAGCATGGCCAATCCACCTAACCTGCACATCTTTGGACTGTGGGAGGAAACTGGAGCACCTGGAGGAAACCCACATAGACACGAGGAGAATGTGCAAATTCCACACACAGTGACCCAAGCTAGGACTCAAACCCGGGTCCTTGCTGCTGTGAGGCACCGTGCTAACCGCTGTGCCGTTGTGCCCGTGGGGGCTCAGATTCTCTTCCCTCTGCCTTCCATTGTCTGGCTGTCTTTATCCACCTCTTTGCCCCTCTGCTTACCATTGTGAGCTGTTGCCCTTCTCCCTCCTCCTTGAACAGCCTTCCTTCCACATTGCTCTCCCCCCCCACCCCCGTCTTTGTCCTCCAACTTGGCATGGAGATAGAGGGCAGGAGCCAGTCTGCCCCGGCAGAGCGGCGAACAGTGCATGGGGAGCAGTGCAGCCCCGTAGCAGAAAGTTGTTGCCTTCACCTCAAAGTCTCTTGCAAAATGAGGACCGCCTTGTGCACACCACTCTTTAGCAATCGGGTCTGAGACCAACGTGACACAGGATTGAAAGGCCTGAATGGGTGCCGGTGGCAGCTGAGCATTCACGAGATGCAAATAGCGTTCACACTACCAGCCAGCGAGAAGACCAACTCAGTATTAACCCGCCATTGGGAGAATTGCAATGAGATTTCACTCCTGCTTGCCCGCCACCAAACCCACTGTGGGCAGGATTGGAGAATTCTGCCCGTTGTCTTTATCATTCGATTAGTCAAACATTTTGAGGTTGATCATACATATGTGGTAGTGAATACTTTTGTTCAGTTAGCTTTCTTACTGTTGCAGTTTCTGGTGTCTCTGGGTGACGATGGAGCAGAGGCTGTGGGAGAGAGGAAACTCTCTTAAGTTGGAGCCGGACTCCTTCATGCTCTTCGACAATGACGAGAGGTCACTTGGCAGCCAATGTACTCTGGTATCCTGGTCTGCAACCTCTTTGGCATTGAGGGACTCCTTGGTGCCCAAACAATGGAACAGAAAGGATAGTCTCAAGAGTGCGAAGACCCCAGGATGGGACCAGAGGAACTGGGTTTAGGACTCGTGGGGTGCACGAGTGTGCACTGGATAATGCATAAGTGGAGCAGCTTTGACCAAAAACAAGCCCAGTAGTCACCCCCCGCAAATTGCACATAAGAATGACCACTTGGTGAGCAGGAAGCATTTTGCGGTTTGTGTCAACTGCTTATTTCTGCCTCAAAAGAGCGTACAGTAGCTGTACCCCTCTGAGTCATCTTGCCAGGAGTGAAACATTCCACTCACCAACCAGCAAGTTAATATCCAGTAGAAACAAAGGAACTGGTCAGTATCCAAGTTCCTTCAGCTATGCACTCCATCATCTTCAATCCTTATGTTGTTAAATCCCACCATTACTTGCTGCATTTGATCCACTGTAACATTTTGCAGGTCTTTGTGATTGCCTCCACTGACTGGCCCCTGTTTTATATTAAGGATGGACGTTATTTCTTTCTTAGATTAATTTTCAATAGTTGGTGTTGATTCTTTACCCCCACGTCCGCACATCCCTTTGCACCTCTCCTAACTTATGGCACAGAACTATAAATGGCAGGCACCTGCCAGTACTTAACTCAAATTGCTCACTTCATGTCTTAACGGGAGGAATTTTAACTTCTCCACCAGGCAACGAGCGACCAAGGGGGTTACCCAACCTGACTGTCTGCCCCTCTACTATATATAGCTATATTCGCGGCCAGGTGTCCCTGGAGCGTGCAATGTCTGAGGGTACCATCGAGGCTTGCCGTGCCTGTTGGGCACCACAGGGACTGGGCTGTAGCATTGACCCCCTTAATCATATTTTGACTTGATGTTTTTAAGTTTCCTTTCGCTTTCATTGATTTTTGTCTCGGGCAGTTCCCTTTTTGGGGGCTGCCCTTCTTACTTTGTCCCTGAGTTCATTTCATTTAGTTCAGTTGATTTACCCAAACGAACGGTTTCTGACAGGCCGGTGGCAGTTAAAACGGGACTAAGCATTTTAGTGGTGGCACGTTGGCACAGTGGTTAGCACTGCTGTCTCACAGCGCCAGGGACCCTGGTTCAATTCCTGGCTTGGGTCACTGTCTGAGTCTGCATGTTCTCCCTGTGTCTGTGTGGGTTTCCTCCGGATGCTCTGGTTTCCTCCCACACTCCAAAGACGTGCTGGTTAGGGTGCATTGGCCATGCTAAATTCTCCCTCAGTGTACCCGAACAGAAGTGTGGCAACTAGAGGATTTTCACAGTAACTTCATTGCAGTGTTAATGCAAGCTGACTGGTGACACTAATAAATAAACTTACACTTTCTGTCCACAATCTGGCCCACTGGAATTATACATTGCAGGTGGCAAAGGGACTTGTTTGAAATAAGGCAATTCCTTCTTTAAATGTGCCATTGGACTCCAGTGTCACCAACGGGGACTGACTGCGCTATTGGCCTGAGCAAAGAAGAAGTGCTGGCTTCCTTAGAGGATGAGAGGGGGGACTTAGTGGTAGGGGATGGGGAAATGGCTGAGGCCTTGAATAACTTTTTTGTTCCGGTCTTCACGGAGGAGGACGTGAATAATTTGCCGGGTGTTAGCGATGGAAAGATAGTAGGAGTGGAGGGCCTGAATGACATTGTTACTAGAGAGGCGGTGCTCGACAGACTGGAGGGACTGATTGTGGACAAGTCCCCAGGACCGGATGGAATGCATCCAAGGGTTCTGAAAGAAATGGCGGAGGTGATAGTGGATGCCTTGGTGATTATTTTCCAAACGTCGCTGGATTCCGGGGAAGTGCCAGAAGATTGGAAAACGGCTAATGTTACGCCGTTGTTTAAGAAGGGTGGCAGGCAAAAGGCGGGGAATTATAGGCCGGTTAGTTTAACGTCTGTTGTAGGAAAAATGTTAGAATCCGTGATCAAGGAGAAAATAGCAAGGCATCTTGAGGAGAATTGTTTGGTAGAGCAGATGCAGCACGGTTTCGTTAAGGGGAAGTTGTGTCTGACGAATCTGTTGGAGTTCTATGAGGATGTGTCTAGGGCGGTGGATAGAGGAGAGCCGGTGGATGTGGTGTTTCTTGATTTTCAGAAGGTGTTTGATAAGGTGCCTCACAAGAGGTTATTACAGAAGGTCAGGGGGCATGGAGTTGGGGGTAGGGTGTTAGCGTGGATAGAGGATTGGCTGTCAAATAGGAGGCAGAGAGTGGGGGTCAATGGGTGCTATTCGGATTGGCAGTTGGTGACTAGTGGAGTGCCCCAGGGGTCGGTGCTGGGGCCTCAGCTATTTACCATTTATATAGATGATCTGGAGGAGGGAACCGAGTGTATGGTGTCGAAATTTGCTGATGACACCAAGATTGGTGGAACGGCAAATTGTGCGGAGGGTGTGGAGAGTCTGCAGAAGGATCTAGATAGGCTGGGTGAATGGGCCAGGAACTGGCAAATGGAATTTAATGTTGGCAAGTGTGAAGTTGTCCACTTTGGTAGGAATAATGGTAGGAAGGACTATTACTTACGTGGTGAAAAACTGCAGCATGCGAGGGTGCAGAGGGACCTTGGGGTCCTTGTGCATGAGTCGCAAAAAGCCAGCCTGCAGGTGCAGCAGGTGGTCAGGAAGGCGAATGGGATGCTGGCCTTCATAGCAAGGGGGATTGAATATAAAAGTAGGGAGGTCTTGCTGCAACTGTACAGGGCACTGGTGAGGCCGCAGCTGGAGTACTGTGTGCAGTTTTGGTCGCCGCACTTACACAAGGATATTTTGGCCTTGGAGGGAGTGCAGAGGAGGTTTACTAGGCTGATACCGGAGTTGAGGGGGTTGAACTATGAGGAGAGGCTGAATAAACTAGGCTTGTACTCGTTAGAGTTTAGAAGAATGAGGGGAGATCTCATTGAGACGTATAAGATGATGAATGGGATGGATAGGATAGAGGTGGAGAGGCTCTTCCCATTCAGAAAGGACATTAGGACTAGAGGGCACAGCCTCAAGATAAAGGGGGGGGGGTGCGGTTTAGAACGGAGTTGAGGAGGAACTTCTTCACTCAAAGGGTGGTGAATTTCTGGAATTCTCTGCCCGTTGAAGTGGTGGAGGCTGCCTCGCTAAATATGTTTAAGTCACGGGTAGATAGATTTCTGATAGATAAGGGAATTAAGGGTTATGGGAAAAGGCGGGTAAGTGGAACTGAACCACTTCAGATCAGCCATGATCTTATTGAATGGCGGGGCAGGCTCGAGGGGCTAGATGGCCTACTCTTGCTCCTATTTCTTATGTTCTTATGTTCCCCACCAGACCGTGGCAGATCACGATTCTGCTGCTGGCTGGAGTGAAACCAATTTGACACAAAATGGATCCCGGGTCAGAAGAGACCCAGAAAGATAAGTAAGTGCAAAATCTTTATACTTATCCTGATGGGTGTCCTGAGCTCCTCTGGGCCTCCCTGCCCCCGACCAACTGCTATCCCACACTCGTCTCCACTCCCACCCAATCACTTGCCTCTGGGCCAGGGACTGTGTGCTCTGATCCTGGCAAAGCCCCTCCTCCCAGCTAGCTTGCTGCTGGCCTCCAGGACATTTTGATCGGGTATGTTAATGAGGCACGCCTGTTAAAATCACCTGGACCTCTGCTTGGCTGGGCACTCTTCTTTTGGGCTGCGCTCTCAATGCTGGATGTAAAGTTGAACTCTGTGTCTGCAGGCTGATGAACTCTGGAGAGCATCACAGCTGTGCACAATCCTTGGAGTCAGGTTGAGTAGGGTTCTGTAATAAGTTCTCGGAGGCAGAAGTCCCTTCACCAACATCCCTTTATTTACAAGTCTGACAACAGCATACACAGTGCTTTCACTCAGCAGTCTACACTCGGAGCGCCAGAGGAACTGACACGCCTGGTTAAATACAAAGCAAGAGACTCCCCGATTGGACCATCAATTTGGCCCTTAATCAGGGACATCTTTTGTGTTTAACTAAATAAACAAAATCGAACTAACTTAAGGACAACTCAAAAAGGTAGCTCCCTGAAAGGAGGGGAACCACCCAAAGCAAAAGACCAAGCGGAAAGGAAACTTAAAACGTGGCCCTTAATCAGGGAGTTCATGTTCTAACAGGCCCACCTCAGTTGCCTGATTCAAGTTATTACAGTCCTAAAGTCAGCTTCATGATGGCGGGATCTTCTGATACTGCCTATCATTGGCAGATTGCAATTCTGCTGATGGCTGGCATGGAACCAGTTTTCGTCCCACTAATGCGATGCAGATGTATAGTGTACTTCAACAACACCCCCCCACCGCTCTCACTCTCCAAAAGTTAAGGTGCCCTTGGGCAGCTCACAGCCCTCTGAGAAGGGAAGATGAAGGCCTCCATTTGCTGGACCCTGGAGCACTACATGCAGCACAGGGTGGGTGAGTTAATTCACGTGGTTCCTCCACGAAGCAGCTTCCAGAAGGTGGGAGCTCTCCACGCAGCCCTCGCTCCAGCTTCAAACCTTCTCCCAGAGACTTGCCATGGGTTCACAGCTTCTCCCAGGGACACTAATGTATATAGGGAGTGATTCCTAGTCCATGCTGAGTGAACTCAATTCTATGGGCAATATTCTCCTGTCTGGAATGAAGTCCCATGGCAGGGGACAGGGATAGGGACTTTGTGGTGAGCCAGTCAGTATTGCTGGAGGTGGGATTGTCAGGGATGAAGGGAAAATGTGCATTCACCTGGACATTGTCAAAGGAAGGAGGTTTGGGTTCTTGTGAGCAGCTGAAGCTTTTCTTATCGTGGCGATGCAGATGAGGTCCTATTCTGTATTGTTCAGCTGACTCGCGCTGGATAGCCTGGGCACTTGCAGCGTCAGCGACCTGCACCCATCATTTCCCTGCTTGGCCCCCTCCTCCCGTCAGCCAGGTAGAATACATCACCCCTGTCTTCAACAAGATCAAGGAAGGCGAATGAAGAGGTGCTATTGATCTTGGGCACTGGACCTTCAGCAACCCTCCCCTCTCCACTGCCCCCCGGCATCTCGGTTAGTGTTGTTGACAGTAAGGATGTCTGCGCACCTTTTTAAATAAATGGCAGCTGACTATGAGGGCAGGACACCCTCCATCCAGCTGGTCCTGTCGCACTAGACGTTGGGACACGGACACACACACACACACACACACACACACACACACACACACACACACACACACACACACACACACACACACACACACACACACACACACCGGCTGCATAATTAATGACGACACAGATGCCTATGGGATTTCCCATTGGCCAGTGAGAGACAGTCCATGTCTCACCTGCTCCAAGGGACTTTGTCCCTGGTGGGAGAATTCCACCCATTGAGTTCATTCAGTGCGGACGAGGCATCACACCTCTGATCACTCCCTACATGCCTTACCGTCCCACCAGGCCACTTTGTCACCCTGGAAAGCTCTGTGCTTCTAATGGTGAAAAAAGTAATGAAAGATGCAAGAGCAAAATATATTTTCCAGCACTGGCAAGCGTCTCTGACTCTGCCTGTGGACGTGCAGTTTTGCTTCCAATAGCAGTCGCTCTTCTGATGATTGTACATTGAGTTGCTTGCCCAGTTCCAACTGTATTGAGTAGCAGTTTTAACACAGGACCCGGGAGATGAAACAGTGCTTTTTAAAACGATTTTCTAGCTTGCTATGCCAACCAGATTTTGCCCAGGATACAAAGCCTCCTGAACTGCAGACAAGTAGGCGTTGCTAATTCTCAAAATCCTGATGTAGGTGGCAACAAGAAAGCCCGTCTTGATATGTTGTCATGCAGAATACAAATGGGGGCCTGTGCAGAATTAAGGTCCAAATCAACGTTCACATGATTTTTCGAACAAGCCCCACTTCTTGTTTTTAAAGTAGACTTTGACGAAAATTCTTTTCAGTAGCCAAGCCCTTACAGAGTCGAGCACCCACTGTGATGAGTAAACGGCATAATGTAATGTAATTGTAATGCAGTTGAAATCCAAATAAATGCGCAAGTAGCTTGCCAAGAAATTTAAACGTTTGGATCAAACTTTTATGGGCTGCATATGAAAAAAGTTACCAATTTACAATATGCTGTAGCCCTGCCCTTTCTCCTGATAATTGGCAAAAACAAAGCTCGATTCGCTATTAAAATATCAAATGCTTACCTGTAAAGTAATGCAGCTTATTACAGACACGTTTGTTGGTGGTATTGTGTTTGGGGGGGGGGCGGTATTCAGCTTGTTATAATCATTCAGTTTGCTATGTAGTTCGGTTTGTGCTGGCATGAATTAGCAGCCAGCATTCAGTCTTGGCTAGAAATCCCTCCGTGTGCACAGTTTCGGGAGCAGTCTTGTAACCGTTAGGATTTTCCCCATAAGGGAAATGGGAGGAATTTGTAGCCGCTTCAGTTGAAGTAATGAGTACCTAGAACCAGGAAAATCTTAGTTCCAGCATTAGAGTGTGCCACTGGCTCTTGACAGCAGCCGGTCTGAGAAACATCTACATTAGTGCTGATCAAAGAAAGAGGACATCTGCTGTTTCTCCCACTTGTTTTAGAACATCAAGGCCCAGGAAATGAAACTGTGCTTTTTAGAATGATCGTGCCAACTAGATTTCACCCTTGATTGACTCCCCCAGTTCAGCCATTGTTTGTGATGAGCCTCACAATTCTTTTGCGCGTTCTTTACCTCTCAGAGCAGCCATCAGCAGGAGACGAGGGGGTGGGCGGGCCGCAGGGAAAAGAAGAATTTGATGTGGAGCCTTGCCCATCAGCACAAGCTGTCACCTGTCACTTGGCACCGAGCAGCATTGATGGAGGCCATCTGCCCTGTCCATGCTGTACAAAAGCACAGAGCATCGTGAAGCGGGGGAGGAGGTAAAGTTTTCAAACTGGTCAAAAATCTGACTAAAATGAAGATGTTAAGTTCGCCGTGTTCCTTTTTCACATCTTCACTGAAAAGCAAGGTTGGTAGTACCACGGAAAATAGCTCCTCTTGTAGAAGACCCTGTGTATGGAGGTGAGAGTTTCACCAAGACATGTGAATTAAATTGAGGCAATAACGAGACGGCTTTTAAAGCATTTGAGCATCATGCCCTTGGTACTGGGATACTTGTATTTGATTTGGTTTGTGCCATGTTGTCCAAATATACTTTTTTATACCTATATTCAGAGATGTAGAGTAACATGGAGGTTTACAGCATGGAAACAAGTCCTTTGGACCGACTTGTTCATGGCGCCCCTATTTTTAACCCCTAAGCTAGTCCCAATTGCCCGCATTTGGCCCATATCCCTCTATACCCATCTTACCCATGTAACTGTCTAAATGCTTTTTAAAAGACAAAATTGTACCTGCCTCCACTACTACCTCTGAGAGCTTGTTCCAGACACTCACCACCCTCTGTGTGAAAATATTGCTCCTCTGAACTTCTTTTGTATCTTCCTCTCTCACCTTAAACCTATATCCTCTACCTTTGGGAAAAGATGGTGACTATCTAGCTGATCTATGCCCCTCATTATTTTGTAGACCTCTATAAGATCACCCCTCAGCCTCCTACGCGCCAGAGGAAAAAGTCCCAGTCTATCCAGCCTCTCCTTATAACTCAAATCATCAAGTCCCAGTAACATCCCGTAGGATGCTCTATCCTACTCTCCTATCAGGAGAGTAGAACAGAGCATCCTACTCTCCAGAATGCAACCGGTTGCAGAGAGTAGTCCATGGTGAGTCTGATGGTGGGATGGAACTTGTTGATGTCATCATATAGTTGTTTCAGTGATTGTTCACCATGAGTCCAAAGGAAGAAAATGTCATCGATGTATCTAGTGTATAGCGTCGGTTGAAGGTCCTGTGCCATGAAGAGGTCTTGTTCGAACCTGTGCATGAAAATGTTGGCATATTGAGGTGTGAATTTAGTTCCCATGGCTGTTCTGTGTATCTGGATGAAGAACTGGTTGTTGAAGGTTAAGATGTGGTCCAGGATAAGGTGAATGAGTTGTAGAGTTGCATCTGGAGATTGGCAGTTGTGGGCGTTGAGTACTGAGGCTGTCACAGCAATGCCATCATTGTGGGGGATGCTGGTGTAGAGTGCCAAGACATCCATTGTGACGAGGATGCTCCTGGTTCAATTGTTCCATGTGTGCTGACTTTCTGTAGGAAGTCCGTAGTGTCAAGACAGAAGCTGGGGGTTCTTTGTACGATGGGTTTCAGGATGCCCTCAACATAGCCGGAGAGGTTCTCACACATTGCCTGAAACGATGGAACGGCCAGGTGTGTTGGCCTTGTGTATCTTTGGGAGGCAGTAAAGATCTCCAACACGAGGAGTACATGAGATGAGGTACCCTTTTCCTTGTAAAACACTGACTTTTGCAATGTCTGTCTTTTTTAAAAGTGAAGTGCAGTCAGCTCAGTCTTGGCTTTGGTTGAGAACTTCCTCATGATTTTGTTTTACTCTGAAGCATCAGCAGACTTTCTGGCATACATAAATTGAAACCGGATAAGGCTCTTGAGGAATACAAAGATAGCAAGAAAAGGCTTGAACAGGGACTTAAGAGGGCAAAAAGGGGCCATAAAATGCCCTTGGCAGGTAGGATTAAGGAGAATCCCAAGGCTTTTTATGCGTATATAAGGAGGAAGAAGGTGAAGGGTGGTCCACTCGAGGACAGTGGAGGGAATTTGTGTGTGGAGCCACATGAGGTGGGGGAAGTCCTTAACGAGTACTTTGCATTAGTATTCACAAAGGAGAAGGATGTGGTGGATGATAGTGTAGAAAGGAGGGTGTTGACGTTCTCGGACATGTTGAGATAAAGTAGGAGGTATTGGAGGTTTTGAAAAACATTAAGGTGGACAAGTCCCCAGGGCCAGATAGGGCCTATCCCACAATACTGAGAGAGGCGAGGAAAGAAATTGCTGAGGCCTTGGCCAAAATCTTTGTATCCTCCTTAGCTATGGGTGAAGTACCAGAGAATTGGAGAGTAGCTAATATTCTTCCTCTGTTTAAGAAGGGCAGAAGAGACAATCCGGGAAATTACAGGCCTGTGAGCCTTACATCAGTGGTGGGGAAATTATTGGAGAAGATTCTTAAGGACAGGATGTACTCACATCTGGAAAAGGATAGGCTTATTAGCGATAGATAGCATGGTTTTGTGAAGGGGAGATCATGTCTCACAAACTTGATTGAGGTCTTTGAAGAAGTGACAAGAAAATTTGACCAGGGCAGGGCAGTGGATGTTGTATACATGGACTTTAGTCAGGTTCCTCATGGCAGGCTGATACTGTAGGTGAAGTCATATGGGACCCAAGGTGAGTTGGTAAGATGGAAACAAAACTGGCTTGGATATAGAAAGCAGAGAGTAGCAGTGGAAGGGTACTTTTCTAACTGAAGGTCTGTGACAAGCCGTGTTCCACAAGGATCAGTGCTGGGGCCTCTGTTGTTTGAAATAGATATAAATGCTTTGGAGGAAAATGTAGGTGGTCTGATTAGTAAATATGCAGACAATGCAAAAATTGGGGGAGTAGCAGATAGTGAGGAGGATTGTCAGAGGATACAGCTGGATATAAATCAGCTGGAGACCTGGGCCGAAAAGATGGCAGATGGAATTTAACCCGGACAAATGTGAGGTGATCTGATTTGGAAGGCCTACTGCAGAAGGGAAGTATACAGTAAATGGTCGAGCCCTTAGAAATATTAGCATACAGAGGGATCTAGGTGTGCAGGTACACGGTTCACTGAAGGTGGCAACACGGGTGGACAAGGTCATCAAGAAGGCTTATGGCATGCTGGCCTTCTTCGGTCAGGGCGTTGAGTATAGGAATTGAAAATCATGTTGCAGCTGTATAAGACTTTGGTTAGGTCGCATTTGCAATATTGCGCACAATTCTGGTCGCCACACTACTGAAAGGATGTTGATGCATTGGAAAGAGTACAGAAGAGATTTACCAGGATGTTGCCTGGTTTGGAAGATATGGATTGTGAAGAAAGGTTGAACAAACTTGGATTGTTTTTATTGGAGCATCGGAGGATGAGGGGGGACCTGACAGAGGTTTACAAGATTATGACAGGCTTGGATAGAGTGGATAGTCAAAGGGTCAGTTACTCAGGGGCATAGGTTGAAAGTGAGGGGGGAAAGTTTAAAAGAGATGTAAGGGACAAGTTTTTCACACAGAGTGGTGAATGCCTGGAACGAGCTGCCGGAGGAACTGGTGGAAGCAGATTCTACAACCACGTTCAAGAGGCATCTGGATATATACATGAAATTGAATCTGCAGCGAATAGAGGGATATGGACCACGTAGAGGCAAGAAAATATTAGAGTGGAGAGGCATCTGTGTAGGCACGGACTTGGTGGGCCGAAGGGCCGGTTCCTGTGCTGTATTGTTCTTTTGTACTGCATAGGTTAGATGTGAATATTTTATAGAAGCATAGAATAGAATCCTATAGTGCAGAAGGAGGCCCTTTTGGCCCATCGAGCATGCACCAATGACAGTCCCACCGAGGCCCTATCCCCATAACCTCATGTTATTTACCCCGCTAATCCCCCTGATGCTAAGGGTCAATTTAGCATGGCCAATCCACCTAACTTGCACATCTTTTGGACTGTGGGAGGAAACCAGAGCACCCAGAGGACACTCACACAGACAAAGGGAGAACGTGCAAACTCCACACAAGGCTCAAGGCTAGAATCAAACCCAGGTCCCTGGCGTTGTGAGGCACCAATGCTAGCCGCTGTGCCACCATGCTGCCCAGCGGTGGTGCCCTGGCCTATGGTACCTCCTTGACAGGTTTGCATTGGTACTGGATTTGACACATTGGCCAGAATTGGTCCCAGGAGATGATGAAGAGTTATGAGGTGGTGAATGATGGGGGTAGAAGATGCAAAAAGGGATGAAGGCTAGGTTTCCGGCTGAAATCCTTCCAAATCTGGTCCCCCCAGCTGACTGTTCCCTGCCGGCAGACCCTGCATATTTTCCTTGGGCGTTCTTTTTTTCAACAGTGCATCTTTAACTGCTCTGTAATCAGCTGATGGCAGCTTCAGCCACTTCCTCCCCCGCTGTGTGATTGCTTATGCTTCATAAACGCGTTCTCAGATAAAATTTGACTGAACCACATGAGTTATTAGGGCTTGGTCAAAGGGGTAGGCTTTGTGGAGTGCCTTAAAGAGATGGAGAGAAGTGGAGAGTTTAAGGAGGGAAAACCAGAGCTTACAGCTGAATATGCTCTTGTGAGCCACTCTTGTAAAATATCACAATTTTGTATCTTTCATAAAATACTGGGGAGGATTTGCTTCGATTGCAGCTTTCAATTAAATTTATCTTCTTTGAATGTAGGGTGAGTGCGCTTGGCACACTTTAGCTGATTTAATTGAAGGTGACGCATTTGCCCTCAATATATTTTGGTGAGGGAGGAGAAAATCAGCCAGATTTCCGCTTTCACGTTTTAATTCGATGTCGCCAGTAAAGTGTGTGATCATCAGTTTTGGATGAGGATAGCACTGAGCTTGGCTTTCTTTTAGCCTCTTCCCAGGGTCAAACAACTTGCCAAGCTTTTCTTATTCCTTCATGGGATGCGAGTGTGACTGGCAAGGCCACTTGGGTAAAGTACCAGGTGGCACTTGCTGCCCACAGGTTTGTAAACCAACATGAGTATCATCCTGCAGTGGAGAAGGGCAGGCAAAAATTCATTTCTCTTCAGAATGCTGTGCAACCCCCTTTTCTCGAAGCTCGTGTACTCGCCGTGTGTTTCCATCTCTTCTCCCACAGCCTCTTCTGTCCCCGGGGAGCAGCATTTGAGTTTTAAAAATGGGATAAGGTCCTGAGATTTAAAAATGAATGTCACCATGTGAACCTTTTCTTTCTATTTTTATTTCCAAGCTATTACAAGAAATGCAATACTTTTCATCTTGCCATCTCTTTGCCAAGTTTTTTTGAAAGTATTATTTTTGAACAATAAATAATACTAATCTTGGGGGAGCAAGGTTTGCAGGGCCCAATAGCATGTGAAAGCTAAATTATCACCACTTAATATTGTATGTATATTCAAATCTATTGGGTTTAGTCATCCCTTGACTAGTTGTATCACATCTGCTCTGTCCAAGACCGCAAGAAACTACAAAGGGTTGTGAGTGAAGCCCAGTCCATCACACAAACTAGCCTCCCATTCATTGAAACCAAAGGAGAAAATGCTGTAAAATCTCAGCAAGTCTGGCAGCATCTGTAAGGAGAGAAAAGAGCTGATGTTTTGAGTGACTTTGGAGTTTAAAAATTTAGCTAGGCACCAGTTGCAATTATAGTGTGCTGATGTACAGTGCAAGTTGTGTGAGGTCACCTGTTTATCTGGTTTTGAACACAAAACTAATGATATCTGAGCAACTGGGAGCATTGTATCCACATTTGGTGTACCACACCCTGCAATCTACAATAACGTCAAACTTTGACCATCAGGGTTCATAATTATTATCATTTTTAAAAGCTTTCTTTTTCTATAAAGTGTCCCTTTTGCTCTCTCGTGTATATTGAGAGACTATCATAGTGGGAAGTATTTGGCTCTCAACTGCCTTTTGCAGAAGATTATTTTTTCCATCTGTTCTCTGACACAAATCATGTGCATGCTTTTGGAAAACTGCAAGGCCCATTTGATGCTACGAACAGCCACTTTGCCTTTTCAAGTTCCCACGTCTGGCTTGGTTTTTCCCTGTGCTCATGACTGCTGTTTGTTTTTGGTATTTCAGTTCAGAACCTCTTTTTTTTGTGACTGGTCCCACCCTTGGACTGATCCAGATCTTTTCTCGTCATTTTTTCCAACTTCCCACTAATAAAATTATACAGTTGTGCTTTGCTGGAGTGAGGTTTACAATGTCTTGAGCTTCCTACAGTGGCCAGCAGCTGTGAGGTGCCTGAGACTCTGAGATTTGGCAATCGAGATTTTCTCCAGCAACATGCCAACAGTTTTTAACCCTTTCCTTTTAAACAAAAACTAACACCGAGCATATTTTGAAAGAAAACATTTATTTTTGAATCATCCAGAATGTAAAAATTAAAACTGTGGGTGATGCACTTGGTGCAAGTTTGATGAAATTCAACGCTCTCCTGACCAGCCCCCCATCTTCAACCTTCCGCCACTGTTGTCCTTCCATGTCGACTTCCATTTTCCTCTCCTGCTCCATTTTAAAATGGTCATCTTTGCATTTTCAATCCTTCCTTGGCCTTGCCCCTGCTTATTTCTGTAACCTCCTCCACCATTACACCTCTTTCTCTAGCTTCTGTTCTGTTGACCCTAGCCTCTTGCCCTGCTTCCTCCCTTTCATAGAATCCCTGCAGTGCAGAAAGAAGCTTTTCAGTCATCGAGTCTGCGACAGAGTATCTTACCCACACCCCCTCCATGTAATCCCCAACCCACACACCTTTGGACATCAAGGCTGTGATCTCAGCCCCCTATTATGCTCCTTATGCACTTATGACTGTGTGACCGATTTTCAAGTTTGCTCATGACAGCACCGCAGTGGGTCGGATCTCAAACAATGACGAGATGGAGTACAGGAATGAGATAGAGAATCTGGTGAACTGGTGCAATGCTCCCTCAATATCAGCAAAATGAAGGAGATTGTCATTGACTTCAGGAAGTGTAGTGGAGTACATGCCCCTGTCTACGTCAACGGGGACAAAATAGAAATGAGCAAAAGCTTCAAGTTATTCAGTGCAGATCATCAACAAACTGTCCTAGTTCCCCCCCATGCCGACACTATAGTTAAGAAAGCCCACCAATGCCTCTACTTTTTCAGAAGACTAAGAAAATTTGGCATGTCAGCTACAACTCTCACCAACTTTTACAGATGCACCATAGAAAGCATTCTTTCTGGTTGTATCACAGTTTGGTATGGGCTCCTGCTCTGCCCAAGACCGCAAGAAACTACAAAGCGTTGTGAACAAAGCCCAGTCCATCACACAAACCAACCTCCCATTCATTGACTCTCTCTACACTCCCTGCTGCCTCGGAAAAGCAGCCAGCATAATTAAGGACCCCACGCACCCCCAGACATTCTCTCTTCAACCTTCTTCCGTAAGGAAAAAGATACCAAAGTCTGACATCATGTACCAGCCAACTCAACTTCTTCTCTGCTGCTGTCAGACTTTTGAATGGATCTACCTTGCATTAAGTTGATCTTTCTCTCCACCCTAGCTATGACTGACACTACATTCTGCACTGTCATTTCCTTCTCTGTGAACAATATGCTTTGTCTGGGGAAACACTCCACATTCCCACACTGCCACGGGACTTAGTTAACTCTGTGTTTTTCTCCAGAGATGCTGCCAGGCTTGCTGAGGTTTTCCAGCATTTTGAGTTTTTATTTCAGGTCTGCTTGTCCAATGACCCTTGTTGCCAGGAAAAACCAGTTGGGCCAAATGTACTAGCCAGTAGCTTAGGAGCTTATTTCATGTTTATTTTCAAGCCCCACCAACATTCTGATTTCATCTGCAGAACGGAAAATCCTTGACCGCGATACTCCCATCCAGCTGCTCTGATTTTTTTTAGCACAGCGGACCAGGAGAATTGCACACTGGCTGATTTGCAGAGTTCCCGTGAGCATTTGCGTCTCCCAGTGCTGGGTTTTCAGTGGCGTCTTCTCTGCGCCAGAAACCAGTGGGGAGATGCAGAAATGATTTAAATAATCATTTCTCTACAATTTTTAAATGAGATTAATGGGCACAGGACTGAATTCTCCAGGTCTGCTAGCCTCTCCCAGCCCACCAGAATGTTTCACTCTAGCGGGTTTATTGTAGGTCCCCACTTTTGGGGAATGTGGCCTGACCCCACTGGAATGAAGGAAGGACAATAGAAGCCTCCCAGGGGGTTGGGTGGTGGGAGGGGTTGTGCCCCCTGGGCATGGACACACTGGCAGTGCCAGCCTGTGCCCCTTCACACTGCCAAAGGGGCAAAGTGCCAATGCCCAGGGGGCACCTTGGCACTGCTCATTGGGCAGTGTTAAGGGGTGGCAGAGCCTAGGGGGGCAGTCGGTGGAGGTATGGTGTCCCTCTGCCATTGAGGTCAGGAGGGAGGTCAGCGATTGGCGGGGGTGTCTGCACTGCGTGGAGTTGGGGGCAATGGTACTCCGGGGCAGGGGGAGGCGCTGGAGATTGGAGTGGACCAGGGGCGGGTGTCAGAGCTGGGGCTGGCCTGGGAATGGTTGAGGGGGGGCCGTGATCAGGCTGTGGAGGTGGCAGCATTTGGGGGTTGGGAGGCTGGCCAGCAATTGAGTTGGCCAGCAAGCGGGAGGCTGATAGTTCGGGGCCACTGCGCATGTGCAGAGTCCTGCTAGTCTCAGCCTCTCGTGTGGGAATAGGCCCCGTACCCTGAAATCTAATTATATTCACACTGATGGCGTCTTCATTGCACAAGAGTGTGGGAGATTCTAGTCTGAACTCCCACAGAAAAGGCCGGCGTGAATTACTCCAGTTTTCTTATGAATTCAACGCTTAGAACTTTTTTGGGAGAATTCCATCCCTTGTTTGCACCTCCAGATTCTATGAATTTTTTTTTAGAAAAAGTTCATAGGGTAGAATCTTATGCTCCCCCAGTACCCCCAGGTGGGTTCTGGGGGGTGTGTGGGGGAGGTGGGAGTGTTAAATTGCATGGACGGGCTTTTCCCTGGAATTTCACCCACCCAAACCCAGGTGCAATTTCACAGTTGGGCAGGCAGACTTTGGATGGGAAACCCAGTCTTTTGTTAATTAAGGCCTGTAAGTGGCCAGTTTATGGCCTTTTCCCACTCACCCCTAATTTTTAGGCTGGTGGAAGCAGAGTAGGGTGGGGCACAGAAATAAATTTCCCCCCATCTTGGGTGGAAAGGTCCCTTCAGATTTGGTGTGCCATCAGAGACCTTGGATCCTACCACCACACACACACACACACACACACACACACACACACACACACACACACACACACACACACACACACACACACCCCCCCCCCCCCCCCAACCAGTGGTCCTTCCTTCCGAGGGCAGCTGGAAGTGCTGCGTTCTGCCAATCAACGCTACAAGTGAACGTTACATGTAGCGGGCATCTGAGAGTTGGCAGTAGTGCATTACTCACCATCTCTCAGGATGGCGAGCACTTTTACCCATAGTTAATAAAAGTACTTCAGTGCTGTGCCTTATGCACTGGAGTTTATAGGATTATAGTGTAGCAGAAGTGTGTACCAACAGCATCAATTGTGTTTTCCTGTCAGGTATTACTGATTCTTCTTTATGCAAGAATGATAGTTGTCATTTATCAGCGTGATATTTCAGAATATATCAAGAACAGTACCATGGATATATATATTTTAAAAATTCCCGCTCAATGAAAGATAACAGTTACATGACTTCATAACAAACTTTACCTCTGATTTATGTGGCTATGCAAGCCCTTAATTCAATTAAGGTCGTGCATCTGACTACCAGTTATCTATCAGCCTCAGTGTACATCCATATATGCACATACTTCCATTTCTTTTTCAGAAATGTGCTCTCTTCCCATCATTTGGGAAGACCAAACGAGAGAGAGTAATGTGGGAACTTCAGCTGCTAGACACTCTGTCATGCTCTCAGGGATTTAGATGGCTGTATAAACAGCTTAATCTTCACTCTTGTGTATGTTTCCAACGTTTTCTGTGTTTGTACAAGACCTGTCATCTCTGAAGGAAGAAAGATAAACCCCCATTTCCCATGAAGATGTTCAGGCCTGAGGAAGGGTCTTTACCTGAAAGGTGAGTCTGTCTTTCTCCCGGTATCTGCTGGGTCAATCTACTGTGTATTTCCACCATTTCTTGATTTGCTTCTTAACTCCAGCATTTACAGTTTTCCTTTCTTCTCATCACTGTAACAGTTTGTGTTATCCTACCAATCCCTTGGGTATCTTACAGCCTGGCGGGTGTTTTGTTATTCAGTCTGATATGAACATAAAGAATTACATTGCGTCTATAGTACAGTAAAAGACCTTTCGTTCCAACAGGTCTCTGGTGATGTTTATGTTCAACTAGCACCTCCACCCACCCCTTGTCATCTCACCCTATTGGTATTGCATTCTATTCATAGAATCCCTACAGTGCAGAAAGAGGCCATTCGGCCCATCAAGTCTGCACTAACCTGCCAAAAGAGCCGACCCTTCCCTCCTTCCTATCCCCGTAACCCCATGCAATCACCATGGGTAATCCACCTAATTTACCCACATTTTGACACTAAGAGACAATTTAGCTGGACTAATCCTCCTAACCTACACATCTTTGGAAACTAAGGGACAATTTACCATGGCCGCTCCACCTAACTGGCACATCTTTGGACTGTGGGAGGAAACCCATGCAGACATGGAGAGAACATGCAGACTCCACACAGACAGTCACCTGAGACTGGAATTGAACCTGGGTCCCTGATGCTATGAGGCAGCAGTGCTAACAGCTATCAGTTGCATAAAACATTGTCATGAAGATGGGCTTTTATGATAATGATTTTGAAGTCACAGGCTGGAAACCTGAATTGAATTTTTCAAAATGGTCTTTTTAAAAACACAGAGATGAAAGTGTCTTGAACTCACAGGCCAAGATAGCTCATCCCAATTTGCATAACTATACATTCAATTTTCCCACAAATTGGGCTGGAGTCAATCTGTCTGCAAAACTCATCAAAGTTAATGGGTGGGATTTTTCAGACCCCCCCCCCCCAACGTGATGGGCTCCCCAGCGGCGGGCAAGGTGAATCACGCAAAACGGACAGGAAGATCCTGCCGGCAGCCAGTGGTGAGCTGCCTCCACCACTGGAAAATACGCCAGGGGCTGGGGGGATAGTGCGATAGTCCCGCCAAATGACCTCAGGGAGAGTATAGTACTCAAATCCCCTGTCTCATTGGCAAGGCATCCAAGGCAATCACCAGAGATATTCAGCTGTTGGAGATGAGCCATTAAGGCTAATCACTTGCACACTGGGACTCTGGCTTTCAAGCTTGAGTTAATCTAGTCACTTTGGGAACACAATGTCGATTTTTTTGAATCCCCTGGCAGTTGGGGAAGGAAGATCACATGACAAACTCACCCTTTATATGTTTCCAGCACGTTTTCTCAGCAGAACTGAGGACAAACTTGTTAGGGAGAAGATCCAAGTGTGATCCCTCTTGCCAGGGCGATCAACTGTTCTGAATTTTACAGGATTGTCTCATAGTCAAGGTGACTGTTCTGGGCTGTATGTTGCTGGGCCATTGTTCTTCCCCCATTTCAGACCTTTAAATAATACTTCTGTGCATTAGTACTGCTCCCAACTACCTCCTCTCACAACCCCTTCCTTTGTTAAATTCAAGAAAGTTCTTTTATGATCACAGCACATAAACAGTTAAATGCTCAGTGAATTGGCAAGTACATCTTTTTAAAACAAAGTCTGTTGCAATCAAATGAGGGAAGAGCAAAGAGGGGAGCCATTCAACAACTCCTAAATACTGCGGATGATGGAATCTGAAACACAAACAGGAAAAATGCTGGAAAATCTCAGCAGGTCTGACAGCATCTAGACTCAAAATGTTTGTTCTACTCTCTCTTCACAGCTGCTGTCAGTCCTACTAAGATTTTCTGGCATTTTCTGTTTTTGTTGTGTGGAATTTGCCGAACATTGGTCCAGTGGCGAAAAGAAGCTAATGTTTAATACTAAACATTGAGTTTCCAAGACATTGGGCGGAAGACTGACTGGCATCAGTGCAGTGAGGGAATGTTATAATAGCAGAGAAACCATTCTTTGAACTGATTATTAACCTATTTAGCTTCCTTATGGAAGATGATTGGGAAGAGCTCACCGAATATTGGAGCTGGTGTTATTCAGGAAAAGCTTCCTAGTCAATAGGAAACTCATGGGCTGGAATTTTCTGGCCATTAGTGCTCCGCCACCAGCAAGAACAGAAAATTTAGTGCTCAGCTCGCTGCAGTGGGACCAGAGAATCCCAGCTGCCAGTGTGCTAGGAGATTCCAGCCCACAGTGTGCTCATATTGACCGACTCTTTTCTAAAATACAATGCAAAAAACATCTCCTTTCCCCCACATTCCCACTGTTTGATTAAGTAACTTGGTGTGTTGAACCATGGAGACCAGGATGTGCAAGGTATAACGCCCCGGCACTATGTTAAGTCAGCTAATCTCAGAGGGGACACTGAGTGTGGGCTGTCCCGAGGCCTCCAAAATACAGCATTACTAGTGACTATTGCTGGAAAGTGTGCCGCAGAATAGGTCCAAGCTGGGCAAGTGAAGGATCGGGCTTTGGCAGTTGCCTTTTGACACTTCGCTCTGACTCAGCATGTGAAGAATAGTTGCTTTTGTATTGACGAGCTGTCAGCATCTGTAGAATTATAACTGAGCCACAGAGGTTGATGTGGACATTTAAGAGGTGGCACCTAGCCCCTCTCTCCATCACCTTGACACTTCTGTACCTTCTGTGCCTGCAATGTATGAATCTGCAACAACACCTTGAATTTACATAGCGCCCTATATGCACCAAGTATCAAGAACTGATGGAGGTGTCTGTACCCGGCAAGAGTCATCGCCTTCAGGAAAAGAGCGTAGAACATTGGTGGTGTGGAATTTCAGTATGTAAATATTAATATATTGTAATACAGTGCATAACTATAGCCGATAGACAAATCTCTTTTATCTTGCTGTGCTTTAGTTTGGCAGAATACAGCTGAACAAACTTTGTTAATCCCAAGTCCATATCTTAAAATAAATGGGAAAAGGTCACTTGTTAGTTCTGAGGTGAAGATGGTAAGCATGTTTCACAAGGGGCTTCTGTGACTCTTGTGATTTCTGTTCCAACTTTGGACTGCTCATCCATAAAAGCAAGTCAAGCAAGTCTCCTCTACACAAAGTTGCATGCCAAGCAAAATAATAAATTAATAACGCCTAAAATATCTTGCATGTTTTGCTTTTCTGTCCCTGAATCTGAAACATTTGAAATGGGGGTTGGCTTTTAGATTTTACTGGCCGTTTGATTTTTTTTGCAGGAAGTGTAAGTAACGTCCTGGAAGTTGGAAGGGCATTCTGTGACAGTCTGAATGGTTTATATTGGCATTTGTTTGAGATGGGTAATGGGAGTGGAATGTGGACTGCAAATAACAGGACTGCCAGGAGCACAGCACACAAAGCCTTAAGCGAAGAAGTGTTCCTCCCCGGGACTGGGTGTGTGCCACTTTTGGCCTTTATTTTGTATGGCATAGTCATCCTACTGAATCATATATTCCCAGCCCACCTTCCTTCAATCGATACGTTCCATTTGAATAGCCATCTCGATTGCCAATTGATCAAATTAATTTTCAAGGTGCAATATTGAATGATTTCATGCAGCATACTCACAAGTGGAGACTAGAAATTAGCTGCAGAAAGCAGTAGAGTGATAACGTTAAGCACATGTCATATGTATTAGAAGTGAAGGACGTTTTTCATTCTTCTAACAAATCAGTTTTTTTTTACATAGCAGGAGGAAATTCACAAATTCCAAATTTATTTCAACATGCATATTGCCCATGAGAACTTAATTTATTTTCAGTCGAAGTTGCCAACCCTTATATGACAGCACATAAATGGAAAGCAAAACCGTTAGTGCTGGAATTTTTTTCTCCTCTCTGGAAGCCAGAACTTTCCCGAGGCAGTTACAAGAGTTTCTTGATGAATAAGGGGATCAGGGGTTATGGGGAAAAAGCAGGAAAATGGGGATAAGAGGAAAAATAATCAGCCATGATTGAATGGTAGAGCAGACTCAATGGGCCGAGTGGCCTAATTCTGCTCCTATGTCTTATAGGAGTCCCGATTGCAGATTTGCCAACTTGAGTCATCAGAAGGGCTCGGTGATGGAACCTCCTGCAACCGTACAATAGTCCGGAGATCTCCATGCGCTTCTCCTGACCTCTTGAGCATCCCCGATATTTATTCCTCCACCATTGATGGCCATGCCTTCCGCTGCTTTGGTCCAAAATTCTGTAATCCCCTCTCTACATCTCTCCACCCTTTTGATCTGCATTCTCTAATATTTTCTTCTGTGGCTTAGTGGCAAACTTCACAACACTCCTGTCACATGCTTCGTGATGTTCTATTACATGAAAGGTGCTATATAAATGCAAGTTGGTGATCATCAGTTATCACGGTGACGATGCCCATCGTGTGACTGAAGGACGGATTGTTGAATGGGAGGAGCCAACTGGACCTGAAGGATTACACTGCTCACAATTAGGGCTGGCGCATTGACCTAGTAATACAAGCTGGCATCTTCTCCTTGAGACACCTCAGTCTCAATTTACCCTTCTCCATTTGTTCAGACAGCTACACGTCCTGAGCTGAGAATGCTTATTGCAAAATTTGGAAACTTGATGTTGTACTTGGCAGACATGGGAGACTGCAATAACCATGAATAGCACCCCAGTCCCAGAGGACGTAAGCCCAATGTTCGTTGGGCACAGTTCCTTTACAAAGAGAGAAGCCCCTCCGTGCTCTCCCTGTGTCTGTGTGTTTCCTCCGGGTGCTCTGGTTTCCTCCTACAGTCCAAAGATGTGCAGGTTAGGTGGATTGGCCATGCTAAATTGCCCCTTCGTGTCCAAAGATATGCAGGTTAGGTGGATTAGTCAGGTAAATACACGCAGTTATGAGAATAGGGCCTGGGTGGAAGTCAGATGGTTGTCTATCAGAGAGTTGGTACGGATTCGATGTGTTGATTGGCCTCCTGCAGTGTAGGGATTCTATGTGCGCAGACAAGCGTTTCTGCATTTCTCCCAGATCAGGGAAATGCATCATTGATTGAAAGTCACAGATTTATGAAATAGCTCTGAAATTTCACTTCTGCCTGTAGACCTTACCCGGGAGTTGTTTCTTAAACATTTATACTTTCTATCATATTTTTCAGGTGTATCTAATTATGTAAATCTTGTTCTATGGTTGAAGTGATAATGTTTTAGAGTATTTTGTTTTAACTGGATCACACCTCTGAAAGGTGAGTATTCTTTTTTGAATCTGCCCTGTGTATTTCATGTAGAACCTTTGAACTCCTTCTGTAATTACTTGTGCCATGCGTCTGCAATGAACTAACATCTGGTCCTTATTGCAAGCTGTTCAGTTACATCTTGACAAATATGGAACTTGTTTGCTTAGATTTTATACTTTGATCAAAGTACACTGCATGCACAAAAATAAGCCATTTGCAAAATCAGTACAGTCCCTTATTTAATTTACTGAATTGATTGGTAAAATGAGGCCATGTGTTGGCAGTGATTTGCGTGATGCAAAGTGAAAGCTTCAATAATTGCAAAGGGTGGGATGATTTTTTTTTCACCAAGCTCTCCAATGCCATAAATATTAATTGAGCCCCTTTGCTCTTTTAAATCTGGTGTCCCCTCTCATCTTTTACCCCATCTCGTTATATTGCACCTCTTTCTCAAGCACAGCACAGGAACAGGCCGTTCGGCCCACCGATGCGCAATTTCTATCTGTCTGTTCGCCTCCCGTTCATGTGTCCGTCAAGATATACCTTGAACGTTGCTAACGTGCCTGCTTCCGCTACCTCCACTGACAGTGTGTTCCAGGCACCCACCACCCTCTGTGTGAAAAGTTTTCCTCACACGTCTCCCCTAAACTTACCCCATCTTGCCTTAAACCTGAGTCCCCTTGTAATTGACACTTTCACCTTGGGGGAAAAGCCTCCAACTATCCACCCTGTCTCTGCCTTTTGTCATTTTGTAGACTCTATCAGGTCTCCCCTCAACCTCTGTCTTTCTAGTGAAAACAATCCTAGTTTATTAAGAACATAAGAATATTCAACCTCTCCTCATAGCCAACACCCTTGAGACTAAGCAACATCTTCGTGAACCTTCTTTGGACCTTTACACCCTCTCCAAAGTTTCCATGCCCTTTTGGTAGTGTGGTGACCAGAACTGCACGCAATACTCCAAATGTAGAAGCAACACATCATAGCTCCTGGTATTGGGGAATGCACTGCACGCTTTTTGTGGGCTGATTTCACAGAGTGGCCGCAGTAGGCAAACCGCTTGCACGTTTCTTCCAATCAGACCTTCCCCATGCAGACCAGTGTTGGAAAAAAAAACCTCAACACTGCCTTGTGAGAATGAGCTGAGCATTCAGCCCAACAGCAGCCAGGAGAACGGTGCCTGTGAATGGCAGCCATGCTTGCCGCTGGCATTCCTGCTCCCACCAGAGTAAAATCTGTCTCATTTGTTATTGGCATCTGTGTGGCTGACCAGCTTGCCTGCTTTACTTAGCATCATAGAAACTCTACAGTGCAGAAGGGGACCATTCATCACATCGAGTCTGCACTGACCACAATCCCACCCAAGCCCTATCCCGTAACCCCACATATTTACCCCACTAATCCCACTAAGCCATGCGTCCTGAGACACTAAGGGGGAATTTAGCATGGCCAATGCACCTAACCCACACATCTTTGGACTAGTATTGAAGTCTGTGTTACTGCCCATACCTAGACTGCTTTCTTTTTGGCAAAACAAATGAACTAAATTAAACAATCTCGGGGACAAGGCCAGAAGGGAAATGCCTGAAACAAAAGACAAAGCAGAAACTTAAAACATTAAATCAAAATGTCATTAAAAGGGTCAGAAATGCACCCCAGTCCCTGTGGTGCCCAACAAGCACGGAAGGCATCAACTGTGCCCTCGGACACTGCATGCTTCTTCTCCAGGGACACCCGGCTGCGAATATAGCTGCGGTAGAGGGACAGACAGTTGGGTTGGACAATCCCGTTGGTCGCTAGACTGCGAGGCAAAGAAATCAGAGGAATCTAACGCAATTCTCTGGTCTAATATTGCATTAGGTGAGTCAGAATAAACAAATGCTCCTCGATATTTTAGTGTGCTTTGTTCACCAAGTGTGATCATGATGTCGTAACAGAAGAAACTGGAACACAGTCAGATAGAATATATGGGATAAAAACAGAAAATGCTGGAAAAGCCTTCGCTGGCAGCATCTGTGGGGAGAGGAACAGAATTAACTAATTTAGTAGACTCAAAACATGAACTGTGTTTCTCTCTCCACAGACTGCCAAACCTGCTGAATTTTTTCCTGCATTTTCTGTTATGATTTCTGCTTTTAAGGATCTGCGATATTTTGCTTTTATTTGAATGCATGGGACACTGGATAAACACATTTCCATCTGTGCAGCAGTGCAGTGAATAGTACCTTACTCCTTAATAAACAGGAATCCGTGTGGAGCAAGGGAATGAGTGAGCAAGGTGCAGTCAGTTAGGCCATTGTCTTGTATCATTGGCGCCTTAAAGCTGTATCTTAGAAAGATTGGTCTGAATGTTCCTTGCTCTGCATCTAAAGGTTTGAAGTGAATTAAATTTGTCCAGCTTAGCTCAGCTCTAACTGGGTACTGATCCATTGATAAGGCTGCACAGTAACAAAGTGACAATAAATTGGCTAATTAACCAGCAAGTTTAGTTCTGTTTTCATGGAGGAAGACACAAGTAACTTCCCAGAAATGCAAAGGATTCAAGGGTCTCGTGAGAAGGAACAATAGAACGAAATTAGTATTACTAGAAAGGTAGTGCTGGATAGGGCCATGCTAAATTGCTCCAAATACCAAGGTTAGGAGGATTAGCGGAGTGAATGTGTGGAGTTACGGAGATTGGGTGGGGTGGGCCTAGGTAAAGATGCTCAGAAAGGAGATTCGGTGCAGACTCGATGGACCGACTGGACTCCTCCTGCACTGAGGGGATTCTATGGAAATGAATGGGACTGAAAGCTGATAAATCCCCAAGGTCTGATAATCTGTGTCCCAGAGTACAAAAGGAGGTAGCCATGGAAATAGTGGATGTGATAGTTGTCATCGTCCAAAATTCTGTAGATTTTGGAGCATTCCTGGCAGATTGGAGGGTAGCAAATGGAACGCCGCTATTTAAAAAGGAGGGAGGGAGAAAACGAGGTATTACAAACCGGATGCGATAACGGGACACTTAGGCCTGAATTTTATCATCCCGCACGCCATGGGAATCGGAGCGGGCGAGGGGCGAATCGTAAAAAGGCCCATTGACCTCGGATGGGATTTTACGGTTTCGGATCGAGTGCAGCCGTAACATCCTGCCCATAGAAATTGTCAATGCGATTAGACATAGTCAAGATGGATTTATGAAAGGCAAGTCATGTTTGACAAACTTACTGTAGTTTTTTGAGGCTATTACTTGTAGAATAGATCAGGAAGAACCAGTAGATGTGATGTATTTTGATTTTCAGAAAGCTTTTGATAAAGTGCCACGTAAGAGGCTAGTGTGCAAAATTAAAGCATGTGAGATTGGGGGTAATATATTGGCATGGATTGAGAATTGGTTGGCAGACAGGAAACTGAGAGTAAGAATCTTTTTCAGGATGTCAAGCAGTAACTAGTGGGATCCGACTGGAATTAGTGCTGGGACCCCAGCTATCCATAATATACATCAATGAATTGGATGAGGGAACCAAAAGTAACATTTCCAAGTTTGCTGATGACACACAGCTTGGTGGGAATGCTGAGGAAGGTGTGAAGAGGCTTCAAGGTGATTTAGACAAGTTCATTGAGGGAGCAAATACATCGCAGATGGAGTATAATGTGGATAACTGTGAAGTTATCCACTCCAGATGGAGAAGTAGAATGGAAGAATATTATTTAAATGGTGATAGATTGGGAAATGTCGATAGACATGGGGACCTGCGTGTCCTAGTGCACCAGTTACTGAAAGCAAACATAGTTACAGCAAGCAGTTAGGATGGCAAATGGTATGTTGGCCTTCACTGCAAGAGGACTTGAGTACAGGAGCAAGGAAGTCTCACTGCAGCTGTACAGGGCCTTGGTGAGGCTACATCGGGAGTACTGGGTGCAGTTTTGGTCTCCTTATCTAAGAAATTATAAACTTGCCATACAGGGAGTGCAGCGAAGATTTACCAGACTGATTCCTGAGATGGCAGGACTGGCATATGAGGAGAAATTGGTTTGACTGCGATGTATTTACTGGAATTTAGAAGACTGAGAGAAGATTTGATTGAAATGTAGAAAATTCTGACAGGGCTGGACAGACTGGATTCAGGGATGTTGTTTCCACTAGCTGAGGGGGTGTCTAGAACAAGGGGTCACAGTCTCAGGATACAGGGGAGGCCATTTTGAACTCAGATGTGGAATTCTCTACTGCAGAAGGCTGTGGAGGCCATGTCACTGAATATCTTTAAGAAGGAACAAGATACATTTTTAGATTCTAAGGGGTATGGGAAGAGAGCGAAGGGGTATTTTTTTTAATATTCGTTCATAGGACATGGGTGTCGCTGGCTGGCTAGCATTTGTTTGCCCATCCCTAGTTGCCCCTGTTGAGTTAGAGCATCAGTCATGATCACATTGAATGGGGGAGCGAGCTTTGAGGGCCGAATGGCATACTCCAGCTCCTATTTCCTATGATTCATCTCATTTGGGCACAATAAGAAGTCTCACAACAACAGGTTAAAATCCAACAGGTTTATTTGGAATCACAAGCTTTCGGAGCGCTGCTCCTTCATCAGGTGTGTGGAGAGTTGGGTCTCCACTCTTCTGATAAAGGAGCAGCACTCTGAAAGCTCGTGATTCCAAATAAAACTGTTGGACTTTAACCTGGTGTTGTGAGACTTCTTACTGTGCGTACCCCAGTCCAACGCCGGCATCTCCAAATCTCATTTGGGTTGGAGGTAGGGGGTTTGACTTGATTAGCGAAGGGAAAGGCAGATGGGGCTTCCACTCCTGATTGCTATATGAGGAATCCTGCTGGAAATGCATATGAAAATGAGTGCAGGAGCGCCAGTAACCAAGTGGCCCACCAACTCTCTCTGTCACGGTTCGCATGTGGGTGAGATACTGGAGGAGATTGGAATCTGCAAATCACTCCTTCAGCTAGGAGACAGCACCTTCGGCAGAGGAAAAGGAATAATAAGTGGATAGAAACAAAATTAAGTGAGATGGATAGTGTGGAAAATAGAAGTGTCACGGTGGTTGTAGAATGGCATAGTTCCCTGAGAAAGAGAATGAGTAAGAACACAACCTTGCAATTAAGCTTTAGCGTATCTAACAAGAACAGCTGCAAGCTATGGAAGGAGCTGCCATTCTTCAGGGCCAAAGCCCTTCAATGTGAAAAGATCATTTTTGAAAATAAAATGGCGATTTGTGTGGCTGGTACTGTAAGAGTTAAAGGAACACACATTCCACATTGAAAATTGCAAACTTTCTTGCGTAGAACTGAAGTTTGGAATATCTATTAGCGCCAACTAAAGGAATCTTGTTTCTAAGGCGCTCAGAACTACACTTGGATGGAGACCCATTTATCTAAAGTCAACTGCTTTATCTGCCTGTCCAGATGTAGACTCGAACCTTTGTTCTGACTTTTGCTTTAGGAAGGAAGTTTAAAAATAGATGTATCTTGCAATTGCTTGCCGACTCAACGATGAGTAATGTTGCTGGAGTAATGTCAGTGGACAAGAATGGTCATAATTGCTGCCTCTTAGGACAGAATCTAAATTTGCCACCATAGCCAAGTAACTTTCGCTTTTTGTGCTCAGTGTGAACTAGGGTGGGGCAGAGGCAAGGAAGAAATTGGGATTGAGCCTCACGTTATGCTGTTTACTGCTGATGAACTTCATAAAAAAGCTTATGAATCTCAAATAAATGCAGCCATATTCACAAGGCTTTGGTATATGTGGAGGAATAACAGACTTTTATTGAGAAAAAAATACTTTTGATCTCTGACTTGTTGCGAACATCTAGTTTATGGTTCATGTTAGCACGTTAGAGGTGATGCTTAGAGAAGATTAGTGTTGGGAAGGTAAAGTAACTCAAGTGCTGGTCTTTAGAGATTGCTGGAACATCAAACGGAAAATGGCAGCTCTGAAGGTTCATTTCAATTCTTTTAGGAGATGTGGGCGTTGCTGCCGAGGCCAGCATTTATTGCCTATCCCTAAGTGACCTTAAGAAGGTGATGGTGAGCTGCCTTTCTGAACCGCTGCAGTCCATGTGGTGTAGATACACCCACAGTGCTGTTAGGGAGGGAGTTCCAGGATTGTTATTGGACATCAGTCAGTCCATGTGGTGTAGATACACCCACAGTGCTGTTAGGGAGGGAGTTCCAGGATTGTTATTGGACATCAGTCAGTCCATGTGGTGTAGGTACACCCACAGGTGCTGTTAGGGAGGGAGTTCCAGGATTGTTATTGGACATCAGTCAGTCCATGTGGTCCAGAATTTTGACGCAGCGACAGTGAATAGTGAGTGACTTGGAGGGAAACTTCCAGATGGTGGTGTTCCCAGGTATCTGCTATCTTAGGTGTTTGGAAGGCGTTGTCAAAGAAGCCTTGATGAGTTCCTACAGTGCATCGTGCAAGTGGTACGTACAGCTATCACTGAATGTCAGTGGTGGAGGGAAAGAGTGTTTGTGTATGTGGTACCGATTAAGCGGGCTGCTTTGTCCTGGATGGTGTTGAGTTTCTTGTGTTGCTGGAGCTGCACCCATCTAGACAAGTGGAGAATATTCCATCACACTCTTGACTTGTGTCCTTGTAGATGGTGGACAGGCTTTGGGGCATCAGGACGTGAGTTGCTGTCTACAGATCCCAGCCTCTGACCTCCTCTTGTAGCCACAGTATTTTTCTGACTGGTCCAGTTCAGTTTCTGGTCAATGGTAACCTCCAGGATGTTGATAGTGGGGGATTCAGTGATGGTAATGCCATTGACTGGCAAGGGGAGATGGTTTGATCCTCTTTTGTTGGAGATGGTCGTTGCCTGGCTCTTGTGTGGTGCTGATGTTACTTGCCACTTATCAGCCCAAGCCAATCTGAGGATTCACGAATGGTGCTGAACATTGTGCAGCCATCCTGTGATGGAAGGAAGATCATTGATGAAGCAGCATGAAGATGGTTGGGCCTAGGACACTAATCCTGAGGAACTCCTGCAGTGATGTCCTGGGATTGAGATGATTGACCTCCAACAACCACAACCACCTTCCTTACTGCCAGGTATGACTAACCAGTGGAGAGTTTTTCCGCAATTCCCATTGATCCCAGCTTTGCTAGGGCTCCTTGATGCCACATTCGGGCGGATGCTGACTTGATGTCAAGGGCAGTCACTCTCACCTCACCTCTAGAATTCAGCTCTTTTGTCCATGTTTGAACCAAGGCTGTAATGAGATAGGAGCAGGGTGGCCTTAACATAACCCAAACTGAGCGGCACTGAGCAAGTTATTGCCGATTAGGTGCCGCTTAATAGTGCTGTCGATGGCCCCTCCCATCACTTTTCTGATGATTGAGAGTAGACTGATGGAGCAATAATTGGCCGGGTTTAGTTTGTCTTGTTTCTTGTGAACAGTACATACTCAGGTAGAATTCCACATTGTTGGGTAGATGCTGGAACAGTTTGGCACAGCTAATTCTGGAGCATAAGTCTTCAGTACTATTACTGGAATATCATCAGGGCCCATAACCCTGTTGTATCTGTGACTGGGACATTGGTGAGGATGAGGTCAAGTCAGTTTTCCCTCACCACCTGCCACAGACAGTCTAGCAGATATGTCCTTTAGGATATGGGCCAAATGCAGGCAAAAGAAACTAGGTCAGTTTAGGAAACCTGGTCAGCATGGACAAGTTGGGCCGAAGGGCTTGTTTCTGTGCTGTATATCTTTATGACTTGACCAGCTTGATCAGTCAGAGTGAAAAATTGGAATCCCTCTTGAGGGATTCAGAATTTTAATAAGATATCGTGACTCTCAGTAACCATTGTCATCTGGGTGAGTTGCTGCAAAATCCATGAGATCTGTCTTGGTCACATCTGCCATTTAATGTGCAGTGTGTCTGACCACAATTTGCCTCATGTTAATTCTGAATGTTAGAGTACAAGATAGATGGCAGCACGGTGGCACAGTGGTTAGCACTGCCGCCTCACGGCACCAGGGACCCAGGTTCGATTCCGGCCTCGGGTCACTGTCTGTGTGGAGTTTGCAAATTCTCCCCGTGTCTGCGTGGGTTTCCTCCAGATGCTCCAGTTTCCTCCCACTCTCCAAAGATGTGCAAGTTAGGTGGATTGGCCATGCTAAATTGCCCCTAGTATCAGGGGGATTAACAGGGTAAATATGTGGGGGTGTGGGAATGGGGCCCAGGTGGGATTGTGTCAGTGCAGACTCGATGGGCCATATGGCCTCCTCCTGTAGGGATTCTATGATTTCTATGAAAATATTGTAGATGGTTTTACTCATTCTGACTTTGTGTAGTAAGGTTTATTTTGTTAGTTTAAAACCATGGAATCTTGTGGATTTATCTTCCTTGTGGATAACTGGGAATTCAAACTTTGTCCACTTTAAATAAAAAGTCCCGAACTGGTCCCTAACCACGTTGTAACAGACTTCCTTTTTAAGAAATTCGGGATAATCTGCTCAGAATTTGGCTGTCGATGATCCAAGTCTTTCTTTTACTTTCTTGCATGACTCTAATGTTTAGGGTTTTGACAGTACTTGGCCCAGCGACAATGAAGGAATTGACAGTATATTTCCAAGCCAGGATGATGTGTGTCATTTTTTTGCACTTGTTGCCCTTGCGCTTTTAGGCCATGGAGGGTTGTGGATTCAGGAGTTGCTGAGAAGTCTTGGCGAGATGCTACACTGTGTATCTTACAGATGGTGTACACTGCTGCGCTGGTTGTGGAGGGAGTTACTGTTTGAAAAAAGTGGATGGGGTGCCAATCAAATATCAGATGCGAATGACTCAACTGCTGAAATATTCCAGATATTAGAAAGAGGAGTTTAAGATAACATTTCACTGCTCATAAACTTGAGGAAAAATAACCAAGGCTGTCATGCCCTCCAATCTATTGTTTGCCTCCTCTATCATCCCTGCCAAGACTGTTCACCACATTGGGCAGCGCTGACCTTGCAATGATAGCAAGAAACCCTCAAAACAACGGAAAAAAGCAGAGTGTATGAGAACTGAAATGTAAGACATTCACTCGCTTGCAACCCTGTGCAGTTAAAGATAGCTCATCTTGAGAAATGTTCCATCTGCTTTTATTTCTCGCTCATCCCACTATATGGCAAACATAGGGCGGAATTTTACCAGCACATCCGCCCGAGGTTTGCACAATCCTTCCTGAGGCCAGTGGAGAATGCTGTTCGGAATTGGGGCGGGTGCGCTGGTAAAATTCCAGCCATAGTGCTTTGGGAACATCTCCTTGACAGGTTTCCCCATTTGATACCTGCGATAACATTCTTGTTTTAAAAATAACGAATTATTCACTGCCCAATCTGTTCAGTTTCCCTCCTTGTTCCTAGTGCAGGAAATGTAGTGGGTTTTGAGGGAAATCGGTACTCATCAAGATACTGGATGATGCTGAGAAATGTTTACTTTTCCATTCAGCGCTGAGTAATCCAAGCCTTTGAATGGTCAGGAATAGTTGAAAATAATTGGAAGTTGGATGCTTTTACTTCTTGCACAGGATGATATTTTTTTTGAGGCATTTTGCATTGATATGACGCTACATTGCATTTAAATTGCTGGAAGTACTCACTCCAGCGGCTTCCTTCATGAATCAGTTGGTCAAGGAAGTTAGTCACTGTGCCAAACATTCCAGAAAGTCCCAGGTTCAATTCAACTTTATGCTGGCCTCGCTAACACTTCAGCGCCACTTGAGCCAAGATGTGTCAAGGTGACCAGTGCCCAACTCCATTACGGCCTTCACAAAAGTAGCTAAAGTCACTTAAAGGAAATGTTCAAAGTACAACTAAACCCTGACAACACAAAAGTAGATTAATCGAGCTGTAATGAAACCAGACTACAAAGAAGTAACAAACTCACCATTGTTTCTTTTTTTCAACAAAACTACAGACTTTAAACTAAC
Source organism: Carcharhinus amblyrhynchos (assembly GCF_965287045.1). Lineage (NCBI taxonomy): Eukaryota > Metazoa > Chordata > Chondrichthyes > Carcharhiniformes > Carcharhinidae > Carcharhinus > Carcharhinus amblyrhynchos. Next base: position 15,864,990 of record NC_137359.1, read on the forward strand.
TTTTATCATCAGTATGTTGCAAAGTCATGGAGTCATCAAAGTTTACAGTATGGTAAGAGGCCCTTCGGCCCAACTTGTCCATGCCGCCCAGTTTTAAACCCCTAAGCCAACAAGGGGCATACATGCGGTGGGTCATGCGAGGGCTGCTCTTGGATGTTTTGAGAGTAGCCTAGTGTTTCATGTCATTAGTGTACGCTTAAACTGGACCAGCTGATGGGCAACACGACAGCTCAGTGACTATCACTGTTTGCTGTGCAGATACATGGATTTGGGCCAGCATCTGTGGGAGTTTACGCATTCTCCCCGTGCTTGCATGGGTTTTCTCTGGGTGCTCCGGTTTCCTCCCACATCCCAAAGATGTGCTCTTAGGCAGATTGATGTAACAAATTGTCCCTAAATTAGTCTCCCCTCAATCTGGTTTCCAATGAGGAATGCCATAAGCACAGACAAGGGTCATGGGTGGAAGAGGGGACTCACAATGTTGAAACGGCGGCACGGGCTCATTGGGCTGAAGGGGCTGTTTCCTGTGCTGTGTTGTTGTTTGTTCTTTGTTTAAGCTAATCCCAATTGCCCACGTTTGGCCCATATCCCTCTGTAACCGTCTAAACGCTTTTTAAAAGACAAAATTGTACTCACCTCTACTACTGCCTCTGGCAGCTTGTTCAAGACACTCACCATCCTCTGTGTGAAAAAATTGCCCCCTCTGAACCCTTTTGTGTCTCTCCCCTCTCAACTTAAACCTATGCCCTCTAGTTTTAAACCCCCTTACCTTTGGGAAAAGATGTTGACTATCTAGCTGATCCACGCTCCTCGTTATTTTATAGACCTCTATAGCTTCCTAAGTTTCAGGGGGAAAAAAGTCCCAGTCTATCCAGCCTCTCCTTATAACTCAAACCATCAAGTCTCGGTAGCATCCTAGTAAATCTTTCCTGCAGTTGTCTTGTTTAATAATATCCTTTCTATAATAGGGTGACCACTTGTGTCTAGCTTTCAATTATGTCATGGTTTTGTCACATAAGAACATAAGAAATAGGAGCAGGAGTAGGCCATCCAGCCCTTCGAGCCTGCCCCGCCATTCAATAAGATCATGGCTGATCTGTCGTGGCTCAGTTCCACATTCCCGCCCTCTACCCATAACCCTTAATCCCCTCTCTTATCAAAAACCCATCAACCCGCGTCTTAAAAATATTTAGCGAGGCAGCCTCCACCACCTCAACGGGCAGAGAATTCCAGAGATTCACCACCCTTTGAGGGTCACGCTTAGGCACAAAGTACTGCAAGCTTTTGTACCTTCCATTAGGCTTGCCTTTCAGTTAACCCATCATAAGGGGAACTGCTGTTCCTCCAACCGCCATCTCCTAGGTGCTTTCCTTGACATGTGAGCTTGTAATTACATTTTATTCTCCTCCTCCTGCCAGTTGCCAGGTGAGTTTTAATTAATTTTTTTCCTCCTTTTTCTTCCACCCTCAAGCTTACTTGATGTATCAGTTACTTTTATTCACGGGCCAATCATTGCCCAGTGTTGAACCAGCTTATCAAAATGAAATAGAACTGAGAGGCACAGATAGGGTTGATAGTCAAGAATCTTTTTTCCCAGAGTTGAAATGTCTTAATACCATGGGACATGCACTCAAGGTGAGAGGGGGAAAGTTCAAAGAAGATGTGAGGGGCAAGTTTTTTACACAGAGAGTGGTAGTGTCTGGAACACACTGCCACGGAGTGATGGTGGAGGCAGATACGAAAAGGGTGTTTAAGGGGCTTTTATATAAGCACGTGAATATGCAAGGAATAGAGGGATATGGACCAAGGGCAGGCAGAAAGGATTAGTTTAGTTTGACATCATGTTCGGCACAACATGGTGGGCTGAAGGGCCTGTTCCTATGTTGTACTGTTCGATGTTCTATATTCTATGCAAGTGTTCAACTCTCTCTCTTTCTGTGAAGGACTGCAATCCGTTGCCTCATATATACCCCAATCCTGGCACTTTGGAATCCAACATTTGCTTCCAGCTACCCTTGAGCCAGGATCTGCGAGATCCCTTCTCATGGGTATAAATGAGCCATGACAGTAGATGTGCAGGGGAGCTCCCCCCAACCTCCCTACCTTATTAGTGTTCGGCCACTAATTATCCCTCGGCTAACATCAGTACAAATTATCTAGTTATTCGTCACCTTATTGACCATGAGGTCTTGCTGTGCTCCATTTTTATGTTTGTCTCGCAGTCCACCATGACTCATGGTACCTCACTGGCTGCAAATCGTTTTGGAACATGAAAGTGTGAACTCCACTTCTTTTTCTCTTGCTGCCACCTCTTTGCAGCCTGGCCTGCTTAACCCTGGGGCTGAAGGCGCTCATGTCACTCCTAGTTCTTTTCTCTGATTTGCCAGCTGAGAGGTTTCCAGTTTGGTTTAGAGGCAGCCCAGAGAAGGTTCACTCAGTCGATCCCGGGGAGGAAGGGATTTTCTTATGAGGAGAGGCTGAGTAGGTTGGGTCTGTACTCATTGGAGTTTAGATGAATGAGAGGCGACCTTATTGAGAAGTAATAGATTCTCAGGGGGCTTGGCAGGGTAGATGCTGAGAGGCTGTTCCCCCTTGGGGAGAGTCTAAGACCAGAGGGCAGCATCTCAGAGTAAGGGGGTCACCCATTGAAGACAGAGATGAGGAGGAACTTCTTCTCAGAGGGGAGTGAATCTGTGGAATTCTTTACCGCAGAGGACTGTAGAGACTGGGTTGTTAAATATGTTCAAGGCTGAGATTGACGGATTTTTCATCAGTAAGGGAATCGAGGGTTAGGGAGATAAGGCAGGAAAGTGGAGACAAGGATTATCAGATCAGTCATGGGACCGGAATTCTCCGATCTCACCCGCGGCTGGGATTCTCCGGTCCTGATGCAGTGAATGGAGTTTTGGCTGAGCGCCAGTTTCTCCGCCCTTGCTGGCAATGAGCGTGCGCAGCCAAAGAATTCCAGCCAAGATCTTATTGAATGGGAGCAGACTTGACGGGCTGAATGGTCTGTTACTGCTCCTACATCTTGTGGTATTGCGCTGAACGCATTCAGAACAAAATTGTTGGTTGCCTAGCTCAGTACTAGAGAGCTGGCAAAGTTCCGGTGCCACACAGGAGGTGATAGGGTGGCAGTCATCACACTGGGCAGAGCTTTGGGACTCAGGGCAGTGTAGGGAGGGGAAGCAGGTGGCAAGGGGGTAGAGGGGATACGGGAATGCTGATGGTGATGATAGTTGTAGGAGTACTCTGGATTGAGGAGAGAAAGTGGATGGGGTATGCCAATGAGATCTCAAGTGGGAGGAATGAAAGTGGGTGTTGCAAACAACCAGTCTCTAAATTTGAGCTGATCCAAAGCTTGGCTGCCCGTATACTAACTTTCAGTAAGTCCTGTTTATCTATCACCTCCATACTTCATGACCTACATTGGCTCCCAGACCATAATTTCATTGCCTTGATTTCAAAATTTCTATCCAGGTATTCAAATCCCTCTGTGGCGTTGGCCCCATCTCTGTCTTGCAGCCCGCTAATCCACCAATCTCCATGTCCCTCCAATTCTGGCCTCTTGCACATCCCCAGTTTCCTTTCGCAGCACCTGGCCTTGTCTTCAGCTGCCGAAGCCCTGAGGTCTGGAATTCCCTCTCTAAACCTATCTGCCTCATTGCCCCTCTCCCCTCTTGGCCAAACATTTGGGCACCTATCCTAATAGCTCATCTCTGTCAGATTCCAATTTTGCCTGACTACACTCCTGTGTAGTGCCAAGGGATGTTCAAGATGCTGGCCGGAATTTTATTGCCTCGCCTGCCCGAGGCTCGTAAGAGCCCACCTGAGGCCAACGGAGAATGCCGGTCTGCGAGCCTTGCCCGCCCCCGATTCCAGGGCGATCGTGCCGGTAAAATTCTGGCCACTGTATCAATTGTTGATGGATGTTCCTCTTGTCAACGTTTGTAGAAAGGAAACAAGTCTGAGGGAGTGCATTTTGAGTTACCTCAACCAACACGCCACCTACAAGCACTGAGATTCTAACTTTGTATACAAGGTGCTTTGAAAGCTTTAATGTTCTTTCTTCATTCCGTCAGTTGCTACAGAGCAAATTGCTGAAAATTAGCCTTTTAATTACATGGCCATTCTTCATCTGTAAGACTCGACATTGAGGGCAAGACGTCAGGGGCCTGCCACTGGCTAATGGGCCAGAAGCTCTCTGAAAACGGTGGGGAATGACAATGTCCTATTTCTCTATCCCCCACCCACCCCTTGTTGTGGCCACTACAGCCCTCCCTTGGGTCCGACCCCTGGGCTTTCCACCCCAGATGAACACTGTATTCCTTTTGATAAGCAGCTCAGAGCCATATAACATTCATCAGACCCTGTTTATTATCTTATAATAGTGCTGCTCTGTACAAATAGGAGTCCACAAGGTAAGTTTTTTTTTAACTGCAGTTTTTTGCAGGGGTGTAAGGAGTTGCTGCTTCGTGTTTCAATAAAACCAGTCAGGACTGCTGTAACACTGGGTTCCAGCTCCCCGCCCTACAGAATCTATTTCCCCTGACTCGACTGTTGACCTGGTCAACCCCACTCCACTCGGAATTAATGGCAGCAAAGCACATTTCACTACTCTTTTTTTCCCTCTTTTTCACTGTCTCCCCAAATACCAACACACTACTGTGTGATAGCTACTCCAAGCATGTGACAGTTGCAAAAATCTCATAAACACGAGCGCCTTGCAGAATAGTCACTGATTGCAATGGGCTATTCCGCAAGGTGATGCCAAGAAAAAAAACGTCAGATGCATTTTTACTCCAACCTTTTCGCAAGTAAACCTGAATTTGCAGTGAGGTTTGAGAACATGAATTCCATCACGTAACTCCAATGGTTTAAGAACCTGCAAGAGTGATGCTCAAGTTGCCTCCCGAACAGCAGGAGAGACCAGACATTGAACTATTGCCTGGAGCCTACTGCAAGCTAATTATTTCTTTATAATCTGCGATGCTTTGTTTTGAGGTTTTCCTTTCTGTGGGGTAGTGATCACACTGGGTTCGCTGAAGGCGATGTGGCTGAAAGAGTAGTGAATAATGGAAATGATCTTAGACCGAAAGGTATTCGTGACTGTTAGAACAATGCAAGCTTTGATTTCCATTGCTCATCAGCAGAAAACTGGAAAATCGCTAATGTACCGTACTGTCATAGATCATAGAATCCTATAGTGCAGAAGGAGGCCATTCGGCCCATCAGGTCTGCGCTGACCACAATCCCACCCAGGCCCTATCCCTATAACCCCATGCATTTGCCCTAGCTAGTCCCCCTGACACTCAGGGGCAATTTAGCATGGCCGATCCACCGAACTCACACATCTTTGGACTGTGGAAGGAAACCCACGCAGACAAGGGGAGAACATGCAGACTCCACACAGACAGTGACCCAAGCAGGGAATTGAACCTGGGACCCTGACGCTGTGAGGCAGCAGTGCTAACCACTGTGCCACCCTACTAATACTTAAATCCCAACCTTTTTTAAAGTTTATTGGTGACACAAGTAAGCTTACATTAACGCTGTAATGAAGTTACTGTGAAAATCCCCTAGTTGTCACACTCTGGCGCCTATTCGGGTATGCTGAGGGAGAATTTAGCATGGCCAATGTATCTAACCGGCTTTCGGACTGTGGGAGGAAACCGGAGCACCTGGAGGAAACCCACACAGACACGGGGAGAACGTGCAAACTCCAACACACACTGACTCAAGCCGGGAATCGAACCCGGGACCCTGGCGCTGTGAGGCAGCAGTGCTAACCACTGTACCACCATGCTGTTTTTCTTGTTCAGATTTTAAAGTCGTGCCTATTGGTCGTTGGTAACGGAAGTTCCTGGTCGATGGTAACCCCAGGATGTTGATAATGGGGGATTCAGCAATGGTAATGGCACCGAATGTCAGAAGAATTTATTGATAAAGATTGGATAACCTGTTGTTTTTGAAATAAATGTAGGCAGGACATAGAGGAGAACTCTTATGTGGGTTTTCACATAGTGTCATGGGAATTTTTTTGTGTCCACCTGAGAGACACCGTTTACCATCTCATCTGAAAGACGGATACTGGATAAATCCGCCATCCTTTCAACTTGGCTGGTGTCCTGCACCAGTTTCAGTTCAATTTCTGGAATTTTTGGGAAAAAAAAGATACTGCACAAATCAGAAGCTGCAGAGACTCTTTGGTAGATGTGTGACTAAAACCATGTCGGTTTTCAAAGGAGAATTAGGAGAGTCCAGCTTAATCACTGGAACAGGGGGGAATAACTGGCGACCAAATTAATTGCATTCTGCATAGTTGTACATTACATCTAAAGAGGTGATTTTTACCAGAACATGGGGCTTTTGTTTTGTGTTGCAACTTAGCTGAATTATCTAATGTGAAATGATACTAGCAATCTTGGTTCTTGTGTGACAAACATCTGGTTTGATCATTACAGTAAACTTGGTTAAAACGTTCATGGGAATTGAGCATATCAGAGTGTCCCAGGCACCATCATGTAGTACAGACAATGCTCTTTATTGTTTATAATTTCACAAATCTAGATTGAGCAGGAATACAGAGATAGGTTTTTTTTTCATTTTATTTTTGCCCCTCTCTTTTGAGGACATTGGCTGTTGCTGGGATACAATGGCCAGTTCTCTGCTGCCTTTCTAAAGGGACTTTCCCTTGTGCAGGCCTGGTGAGTGTCAGCAAGCTATTCAGCACTAGAGCTGTGCCCAACACTGTTCTCCACTGGCATTCTGTGCCCTTTCTAGCTGGATGGCAATCAGAAATGGGAGCCCTGGCTACTTCTTTTCTTGTGTCCACCACAAGCTCCTCACTGCCCTGTCTGAGATCGGCTAACTCAACACAAACAAGATTAAGTGTGAGTGTGTGTGCGAAGTGAGAGTGTGCGTGCGTGTCTCTGTGAGCGTGTGCGTGGCCCTGTTGGTGTGAGCACATGTCTGACTAGCACTATATTCTGCACTCTCTCCTTCTGTATAGCGCGCAAGAAACAATACATTTCAGTGTATACTAATACGTGTGACAATAATAAATCAAAAGTATGTGTGTATACTCAAATAGTGCTCAGGATTAGCTTTTCTGCCACTTAGCATCCTGTATGCCCCCATGAGGTCCTCTCTCTTGCTCATATCATTGCCTTGTAACACACTCCTCTGACTCTCAAACCTTGTTCTCCGGATATTTCTTTTGTGCCTTGATGAGCAGACTTGGGTGCGGTATTCAAGGTGCGACGTGACTCGAACCCCATACAGCTTTCAGCCTTTGACTCAACTGATATGGAAGTGTAGTTCAGCATTCTTTGTTTACTATGTTAACTGCAGCCCTACATTGACATAACATGGGCAGTGTTGAGGTTAGTATGCTCCTGCAGCTTTCTAAGCCTCTTCCCGTCCTTTGTTCCACTCTATAGGAAGGGATATTGAATCGAGTGGGCAAGCGTGATTAAGTCTCTGCTCACGTCAAGGGTAATTGCCAGTCTGGATTGATTGGGCTTGCTTCTGTGTCGTTACTTTGTGTAATTCAACACGTATGTAAAACCTTGAATTTATTTGTATTGGAATTTCATTTGCCATGATTATGCCCACTTACCAATATTTTTCTGGGTCCTTTGCTATTTCATACCCTTGTCCCCTTACATATTTGATTGCCAACGGAATTTGGGGCATTTTCTAGACCTGAAAACAGTGTTGTGTGTGTGTGTGTGTGTGTGTGTCTGTGTGTGTGTGTGTGTGTGTGTGTGTGTGTGTGTGTGTGTGTGTGTGTGTGTGTGGGGGGGGGGGGGGGGGGGGGGGGGGGAACACGTCTCCGCACTGAGGCATTCCACTAAGGACGTCACAGTTTGACCTTGCTGTTTTTCTTCCTCCTTCATCCACCTCCATGTTTTATTACAGCTAATCATTGCCTCAGGCTTGTGTGGAACTTTATTAAATGGTAAACAATATATGATTTTCTTTGACACCCTTTTTTTAAATTCATTCCTGGAATGTGAGTGTCGCTGGCTGGCCAGTATTTATTGCCCATCCCTAGTAGCCCTTGTTCAGAGGGCATTTAAGAGTCAGCCACATTGCTGTGGCTCTGGAGTCACATGTAAGCAATACTGGATAAGGACAGCAGATTTCCTTCCCTAAAGGACATTAGTGAACCATTTGGGTTTTTCTGACGATGGCTTCACAGTCATCAATAGATTCTTAATTCCAGATTTTTTATATTGAATTCAAATTCCACCATCTACCGTGGTGGGATTCGAACCTGGGTCCCCAGAGCAATTAACCTGGATATCTGGATTACTGATCCAGCAACAATACCACTACATAAAAATAGAAAATGCTGGAAAATCTCAGCAGGCCTGACAGCATCTGGGGAGAGAGAATAGAGCCAAATTTTCGAGTGTGGATAATCCTGTGCCAGAGCTCGCCACACCACAACACCATCACCTGTACTGTTGGTGTTGTGTACAGTTCTGATCACTCTATTATAGTAAGGATATTATTAAAGTAGAAAGAGTGCAGAAGATATTTACTAGGATGCTACCAGGACTTGATGGATTGAGTTATAAGGGGAGAAGCGACTTTTTTCTCTAGAGCACAGGAGGCTGAGGGGTGATCTTATAGAGGTCTATAAAATAATGAAGGGCATAGATCAGCTGAATAGTCAATATCTTTTCCCAAAGGTAGGGGAGTCTAAAACTAGAGGGCATAGGTTTAAGGTGAGAGGGGAGAGATACAGAAGGGTCCAGAGGGACAGTTTTTTCACACAGAGGTGGTAAGTGTCTGGAACAAGCTGCCAGAGGTAGTAGTAGAGGTGGATACAATTTTGTCTTTTAAAAAGCACTTAGATAGTTACATGGATAAAAATGGGTACAGAGGGATATGGGCCAAATGCGGGCAATTGGGATGAGCTTTGGGGTTTAAACAAAAGGCGGCATAGACAAGTTGGGCCAAAGGGCCTGTTTCCATGCTGTAAACCTCTATGACTATGTGACAATAATAAATCAAATCAATCAATTAAGTGCCCTTTTAGGGAAGGAAATCTGTCGTCCTTACACGGTCTGGCCAATATGTGACTCCAGAGCCACAGCAATATGGTTGACTCTTAACTGCCCCTCTGAGATGGCCTAGCAAGCCACTCAGTTCAAGGGAAATTAGGGATGGACAATAAATGCTGGCCCAGCCAGCAATGCCCATATCCCAAGAATGAATCAAACCCTGAATTAGAATGAGGGCAGTGAGTGTGTGGGACCTGGCATGAAGCAGGCATCACCATTCACTTCCACGGGTCTACCTCGTCTTCTGAAGTTGCTCTGTATTATCCGAGTGAAACATGAGATCCCAAGAGATAGCTGGGGTTTCTCTGAATCCTTTAGTGCCTAATGATTTGGCTGAGAATATAGGAGGCATGGCTAGTGAGTTTGCAGATGACACTAAGATTGGTGGCATAGTGGACAGTGAAGAAGGTTATCTCGGATTGCAACGGGATCTTGGTCAATTGGGCTATTGGGCTGATGAATGGCAGATGGAGTTTAATTTAGATAAATGCGAGGTGATGCATTTTGGTGGATTGAACCGGGGCAGGACTTACTCAGTTAATGGGAGGGCATTGGTGAGAATTACAGAACAAAGAGATCCAGGGGTACAGGTTCATAGCTCCTTGAAAATGGAGTCACAGGTGGACAGGGTGGTGAAGAAGGCATTCGGCATGCTTGGTTTCATTGGACAGACCATTGAATACAGGAGTTGGGATGACTTGTTGAAGTTGTAAGGCCACACTTGGAATACTGTGTGCAGTTCTAGTCACCCTATTATAGGAAGGATATTATTAAAGTAGAAAGAGTGCAGAAAAGATTTACTAGGATGCTACTAGGACTTGATGATTTAAGTTATAAGGAGAGGCTGGATAGACTGGGACTTTTTCCTCTGGAGTGTAGAAGGTTGAGGGTTGATCTTATAGGGGTTTATAAAATAATGAGGGGCATAGATCAGCTAGATAGTCAATATCTTTTCCCAAAGGTAGGGGAGTCTAAAACTAGAGGACATAGGTTTAAGATGAGAGGGGAGAGATACAAAAGGGTCCAGAGAGACAATTCTTTCACTCAGAGGGTGGTGAGTGTCTGGAACGAGCTGCCAGAGGCAGTGGTAGAGGCGGGTACAATTTTATCTTTTAAAATGGCTTCAGATAGTTACATGGGTAAGATGGGTATAGAGGGATATGGGCAAAATGCAATTGAGATGAGCTTGGTGGTTAAAAAGAAAGGGTGGCATGGACAAGTTGGGCTGAAGGGCCTGTTTCCATGCTGTAAACCTCTGTGACCTCTCCTTTTAGGATATCACTACTTCAAGAGGATCAAGGACATTGGTCAAATTGAATCTATTCGGGTTAATCATGTTACAATATGTTATTGTCATTTTCCACGATCGTAACAGCCTAAAATCCTGTCATAGAACCCTACGTAGAACCATAGAACCCTACAGTGCAGAAAGAGGCCTTTCAGCCCATCGGGTCTGCACTGACCACAATCCCACCCAGGTCCTACCCCCATATAGCTACACATTTTACCTACTACTCCCTCTAACCTACGCATCCCAGGACACACTAAGGGGCAATTTTAGCACGACCAATCAACCTAACCCGCACATCTTTGGACTGTGGGAGGAAACCCACGCAGACACGAGGAGAACGTGCAAACTCCACACAGACAGTGACCCGTGCCGGGAATCGAACCCAGGTCCCTGGAGCTGTGAAGCAGTAGCGCTAACCACTGTGCTACCGTGCCGCCCGTACCTAACTCGGTCTGATATCCTAGGCTCGGTAACTTTAAATTTGAGCAGGCACCGGGATCATTTATCCTGCTTTTGGGTCGCTCACTTCACATGGGATGGAGAGGGGAATTGCTGATGAACGTAGGAACATAAGAAATAGGAGCAGGAGTAGGCCATCTAGCCCCTCGAGCCTGCCCCGCCATTCAATAAGATCATAGCTGATCTGTCGTGGCTCAGTTCCACATTCCCGCCCTCTCCCCATAACCCTTAATCCCCTTGCCTATCAAAAACCTATCAACCCGTGTCTTAAAAATATTTAGCGAGGCAGCCTCCACCACTTCAACGGGCAGAGAATTCCAGAGATTCACCACCCTTTGAGTGAAGAAGTTCCTCCTCAACTCCGTTCTAAACCGCCCCCCCTTTATCTTGAGGCTGTGCCCTCTAGTCCTACTGTCCTTTCTGAGCGGGAAGAGCCTCTCCACCTCTATCCTATCCATCCCATTCATCATCTTATATGTCTCAATGAGATCTCCCCTCATTCTTCTAAACTCTAACGAGTACAAGCCTAGTTTATTCAGCCTCTCCTCATAGCTCAACCCCGTCAACTCTGGAATCAGCCTAGTAAACCTCCTCTGCACTCCCTCCAAGGCCAAAATATCCTTGCGTAAGTGCGTCGACCAAAACTGCACACAGTACTCCAGCTGCGGCCTCACCAGTGCCCTATACGGCTGCAGCAAGACCTCCCTACTTTTATATTCAATCCCATTCGCCTTCCTGACCACCTGCTGCATCTGCAGGCTGGGTTTTTGCAACTCATGCACAAGGACCCCGAGATCCCTCTGCACCGTTGCATGCTGCAGTTTTTCGCCACGTAAGTAATAGTCCTTCCTACCATTATTCCTACCAAAGTGGACAACCTCACATTTGCCAACATTAAATTCCATTTGCCAGTTCCTGGCCCATTCGCCCAACCTATCTAGATCCTTCTGCAGACTCTCCATACCCTCCGCACAATTTGCCATTCCACCAATCTTGGTGTCATCAGCAAAATTCAACACCATACACTCGGTTCCCTCCTCCAGATCATCTATATAAATGGTAAATAGCTGAGGCCCCAGCACCGACCCCTGGGGCACTCCACTAGTCACCAACTGCCAATCCGAATAGCACCCATTGACCCCCACTCTCTGCCTCCTATTTGACAGCCAATCCTCTATCCACGCTAACACCCTACCCCCAACTCCATGCCCCCTGACCTTCTGTAATAACCTCTTGTGAGGCACCTTGTCAAACGCCTTCTGAAAATCAGGAAACACCACATCCGCCGGCTCTCCTCTATCCACCGCCCTAGACACATCCTCATAGAACTCCAATAAATTCGTCAGACACAACTTCCCCTTAACGAAACAGTGCTGCGTCTGCTCTACCAAACAATTCTCCTCAAGATGCCTTGCTATTTTCTCCTTGATCACGGATTCTAACATTTTACCTACAACAGACGTTAAACTAACCAGCCTATAATTCCCCGCCTTTTGCCTGCCACCCTTCTTAAACAATGGTGTAACATTAGCCGTTTTCCAATCTTCCGGCACTTCCCCGGAATCCAGCGACGTTTGGAAAATAATCACCAAGGCATCCACTATCACCTCCGCCATTTCTTCCAGAACCCTTGGATGCATTCCATCCGGTCCTGGGGACTTGTCCACAATCAGTCCCTCCAGTCTGTCGAGCACTGCCTCTCTAGTAACAATAATGTCATTCAGGCCCTCCACTCCTACCATCTTTCCATCGCTAACACCTGGCAAATTATTCACGTCCTCCTCCGTGAAGACCGAAACAAAAAAGTTATTCGAGGCCTCAGCCATTTCCCCATCCCCTACCACTAAGTCCCCCCTCTCATCCTCTAAGGGTCCAACGTTCACCCTAGCCAGCCTCTTCCTTTTTATATATTTATAAAAACTCTTGCTATCCTTTTTTATATTAAGCGCTAGCCCAGCTTCATAGTTTATCCTACCCTTCTTCATCAACTTTGTCATTCTTTGTTGACATTTAAACCTCTCCCAATCCTCTTCTCGCCCACTACTCTTAGCTACTCTAAACGCATCCGCTTTTAACACTTTCCTTTACCTCCTTCGTTATCCACGGCTGATTATCTCTCCTCCTACGATCCTTTTCAACCATCGGAATAAATTTCTGCTGAGCACCAAGAAAGATCTCCTTAAAGATCTTCCACTGTTCCTCAGCAGACCTGCCTTCCAACGCGCTCCCCCAATCAACATTCGCCAATTCCTCTCTCATCCTACTGTACTCCCCTCTGTTCAAACAAAGGACACATGTCCGGGAACCCACTTTCTCCTCTCCATCCACATCAGAAACTCCACCATACAATGATCACTCTTCCCAAGAGGATCCTTCACCACAAGGTCCCTAATTCTACCTGCCTCATTACATAACACCAGATCCAAGATAGCTCGCTCCCTCGTCGGCTCCAGCACACACTGTTCAAGGAAACTATCCCGGCAGCATTCCAAGAACTCCTCCTCAAGCCCACCGCGTCCAACGTGGGTCGACCAATCAATATGTAGATTGAAATCCCCCATAATTATCGCTGTCCCATTCCTGCACGCCGCATTTATTTGTGCGTTAACAGCCCGCCCCACCTCCAGATCATTATTTGGGGGCCTATAAATGACACCCACCAGCGTCTTCCTCCCTTTAGTGTTCCTAATCTCCACCCACAACGATTCCACTTTCTGCTCTTTGGTTCCTATATCATCCCTTACTACCACCCTGATGCTACCCTTAATCAGCAGAGCTACGCGCCCCCCCCACTTTTTCCTCCTGCCTATCCTTCCTAAACACTTGATACCCCTGTACATTCAGCTCCCAGTCCCTGTCACCTTGCAGCTACGTCTCTGTAATGGCCACCAGATCATATCCATTTGTGCTGATCTGCACCACCAGCTCATCCACTTTATTCCGAATGCTTCGTGCATTCAGATAAAGTGCCTTCATCCCAGCCTTCACCTGTACCCTATTTGCCAGAACGCCATTAGCCAGGACTCTGGTCCCAGCACGGTTCAGACCAACCCCATCCCACCTGAACAGGTCCCACCTACCCCAATACTGATGCCAATGCCCCATAAATTCAAACCCATTCCTCCCACACCAATCCCTGAGCCACCCATTCGCTTCCTTAATCTTATCAACCCTACGCCCGTCTGCACTCGGTTCAGGCAGTAGTCCGGAGATGACCACCTTGTCGGTTCTACTTTTATAGATGCACGCACTATAGCAAAGCCAACAGTGGTGGACTTTATTATTTCAATTTTTAAATTTCTCCTTTTAATAGTGCTATTGATTTATTGCATTAGTAAAAATGTACCCATAAAATTTAACCACTTCCCTCGCTCATAACAACACTGGGTGCCAGGAATATGCTTGCAATCCCTTTTGTTACTTTGCAAATGGCTGGCAATCCATTTCATGCTGTATTCCCATCACTTGTCTGGATTTATTGTGGGGTCAGTGCTCCAGAACTGGTGGAAACTCAACCCAATTATGTTTAAACCTATTGTTTGGAGATCTATTACTGATCTTTAAGCTAGTAAATTCCTTTGTTTTCATTTTGGGCTGCTCCCTTCCACCTGGGCTAATACGTTTAAATCCTTCTCTGCTGCTGTATTTGCCCTCCTCTGCAAGAACGTTGCTACCAATCCAGTTTGGTTGCTGGGCATCCCATCAAAATAGCTTCCTCAGCCCTGACAAAGGGTCATCCTGACTTGAAACGTTGGCTCTGTTCCCTCTCCACAGATGCTGTCAGACCCGCTGAGATTTTCTAGCATTTTCTATTTTTCTTTCAGATTCCAGCACCCACAGTCATTTGCTTTTATCCCCATATCTTGGGGATCTCAAGCCCTCTCCCACACCGTCTGTCTTGCCACACTTGAACACGCCTAATCCCTGTCTGCCAAACAGGACGAGTGCATGGAAAATCCTGATGCCTATAGTGTTTAGATCTCGATTTGAGGGAACTAAGTTCCTCAAACTCCTTGGGGGGGATCTCCGCCTTCCGATGTCCTGTGTCATCAATGAGCCACTGCTTCTGATGAGCTTTCTACCACTTTATAGAACCTCTTGAGCTTCTCTACCTTCTTTCCTTCATCCTTTGCTCTTTTTTATTTCCTCGCAGTTGTCCTCCTTGCAACTTGCTCCCCAACCAAAACACATGAATGACTTGAGGAGCAGTTTGGGGAGCTGAATGTGCCACCTTTTGGATGAAGATTATGCTACGTGTCGAGCAACTTAGTGTTTGAGGGGATCTCATAGAAACTTTTATAACAGGATTAGACAGGGTAGATTCAGAAAGAATGTTCCCGATGGTGGGGGGAGTCCAGAACTAGGGGTCATAGTTTGAGGATAAGGGGTAAACCTTTTAGGACTGAGGTGAGGAGAAATTTCTTCACCCAGAGGGTGGTGAATGTGTGGAATTCACTCCCAGAGAAAGTAGTTGAGGCCAAAACGTTGTGTGATTTCAGGAAGAAATTAGATATCGCTCTTGAGGCTAAAGGAATCAAAGGATATGGGAGGGAAGGGAGGAGCAGGATATTGAATTCAGTGATCAGCCATGATTAAAATGAATGGCAGAGCAGGCTCGAAGGGCTGAATGGCCTCCTCCTGCTTCGAGTTTCTATGTAACTTGAGCTCCTGGTTTGCCCTCATGTTCCATCTCCAAACAGTTGCTTTAACCAGCTTTCCACTGTGATGAAGCCGTGTACTTCCCTGGATTATTGTGAGCTTGCGCATGAGTGTGGTTTATATATTTTAAATGTTCTGTGTCTGTTTGAACACAGTACGACCATGTCAAGCACTGTGATAATCTGCTGACTGTAAACATAAAGATACAGATGCTTTCATCCAAAGTATAGCGCTGTCTCAGATTGACCTCCTTGGCAGAACGCAAACTTGCTAGCCTACAACTGGAGGGCTTCTCATGGAAGAAACAGTTTATTTGCACAATGGCTTAGTGTTGTGACTGACTTCAAAAGAAGGCATCTCTGTAACATCAACAAAAAAAATCATTTCACATCAGCGATACTTGTTTGAAGATGTAATGGTTCCATTTACTCTCACAATTTTCTTTGAACGCCTGATACAAAATGTTGTCTTCCCTTAATGGAACCTAAACTTTGGAGTGTTACTATCATCCTTTACTCAAGTCTTTTTTTTATTCATTTGTGGGACACAGGGCGTTGTGAGCTGGACCCAGCATTTATTGCTCATCCCTAGTTGCCCATGAACTGAGTGTCTCGCTCGACCATTTCAGAGGCAGTTGAGATTCAACCACATTGCTGTGGCTCCGGAGTCACATGTAGGCCAGACCGGGTAAGGACGGCAGATTTCCTTCCCTAAAGGACACAAGTGAACCTGATGGGTTTTTCCGATAATCAACAACGGTTTCATGATCTATTGAATTTACATTTCAATATTTGCCACGGTGGGATTCGAACCCAGGTCCCCAGAGAATTACCTCGGGTCTCTGAATTGGCAGTCCAGTGACAATACCATTGCGCGATTGCCTCTCTTATGTGTGAACAGCAAGATAGCAGAGAGGATTTCAGAAAGCAGTTTAGAAAGCTGTTCTGTTTCCTGAACTCTTGTATGGAGTGCTTTGTGTTTTGTTTTTCTGTCTTTGGTCAGTACTGGAATCTATCTCTTTCTCCAGCACGCCCACATCCACTTCTCACACTGGTGTGCAGTTCCTTGCCCTCTGATACTTGTATTTTGTTGCTCTGGCAGTAGAGTTCAGTAGTTCTATTGACTTTGTTCATTGCTACACTGCACGATTGGGCATGATGAGTGTCAAGTTTACATAGACTTGTAGGCTCTTTCAACTTCATAGATTCATAGAATCCCTACAGTGCAGAAGGAGGCCATTTGGCCCATCATTTGCGCCAATTATAATCCCACCCAGACACCATCCCTGTAACCCCAGATATTTACCATGCTAGTCCCCCTGACACTAAGAGGCAATTTATCATGGCCAATCAACCTAACCTACACATCTTTGGAGTTTGGGAGGAAACTGGAGCACCTGGAGTAAACCCACGCAGACACAGGGAGAATGTGCAGACTGCACACAGACAGTGACCCAAGCCAGGAATCGAACCCAGTTCCCTGGAGCTGTGAGGCAGCAGTGCTAACCACTGTGCCACCGTGCTGCACATCCATGGCTATTACAGCAGCAATTTTGGAAGCTCGTCCATGCAATCTTCTGAAGTAATTAAAACAGGAAATGCTGGAAATATTCAGCAGGTCAGGTAGCATTTGCAGCAAGAAAAACAGAATTAATGTTTCGCGTCTGTAACCTTTGATCAGAAATGTCATGGAACTGAAGGGTTAACTCTTTCTCTCCCTACAGGTGCTGCCAGACCAGTTGAGTATTTCCACAGTTTTCTGTTTTAGTTTCAGATTTCCAGCATCCGCAGTTTTTTGTCTTTCCTCCAAAGAGCTCAATTTCACACCTGTCTGCACTAAATTTAACCTACACTTGTTCCACTCGCAAATTTTGCCCAACTCATTTTGTCACAGCTTCCTCCAGTTCCACTGCTCCATTTTAATTTGGGGTCTTGACTGGATTTTGAATCCAAGTCAAATTGGAAATTGCACCAGCCCCAACACCAAATGGGTACCTCTCCAACCATGACACAACTCCTTTAACAAATACCTGACGTTTTAGGTTGCTGGGGGGGTGATGGTGGTAGTGGTCATGCCACTGAGCTAGTAATCTGGAGACCCAGGGCAATACTCCCACCACGGCAGAGTTTAATAAAATTCTGGAATTAGAAGTCTGATGAACCATTGTCATAAAAAACCCATCTGATTCACTAATGTCCTTTAGGGAAGGAAGTCCGCCGTCCTTACCTGGCCTGGCCTGGCCTATATGTGACTCCAGATCCACAGCGGTGTCGTTGACCCTTAAAATGTCCTCTGAAATGGCCCAGCAAGACACTCAGTTCAAGGACAATTAGAGATGGGCAAAAAAAGCTGGTCCAGCCAGCGATGCCCACAGCCCATGAATGAAAAGAAAATACCCGGAATTCTCCAATCTCGCATGCCCTGCTCTTGGTGCTCAGTCAAATCTCTGTTCATGGCAGCGGGACTGGAGAATCCCAGCCGCGGACGAGCTCGGAGAATCCGGCCCAATATCTTGAGCTCATTCATCCCACAGCTTTGAACTTATCTGCAGGTTGCATATCCTCGGAAACCCTCGGGGCGATCACAGTTTGGGTTTCAGATCGTTTTGCTTTTTAGATACAGCATTTAGGCTTAGGCCTAGGCTAGCCATAGTCAAAGGAAATAAAATGGTTAGAAATGTAGGATGTACAACTGAATAATAAATATAGGGTAGTTGGAGCAAGTTCCTGCCCGTGGCGCCATTTGCAATTCTGCTTATAGGAGACGGTTCGCACGGTAAACTGCAAAGACCCACAAGTAAACAGTGCAAACAAATAACCAATCTTGCCAAGTGCAGTTAGCAAGGTTCATGTTGGCTTTGGACACCGACTTCCTGTGCTAAAGATCAAATCAGTTCAGAAAGAGGCGTGGGCAATAAATACTGGCCTAGCCAGCGATGCCCACATCCCTTAAATAAATTTTTCAAAATGTGGTTCTTGGATTTACGGATGAGGGATATTTGACTCTTTTGTGTGGAGCTTTATGTGCTGCGATTTTCAAAGAGCGTTCGACAATACACAGCTTTCCACTGTCCACTTTATCCTTCCTTGAAGAAGCCAGAGATTGGCAAGGCAAAATCCCTACCTTCTGAATGCATGTAGGTCAAAAGCTTGATCTTTATTTGTTCGACAATTTTACTTGGATTTGAAATAAGAGAAACGAGCCTGTCTTTTGGTCTTCTTCTTTTGTGGCCACCGTTGTGGCCTATTTACTGGTGAATCCCAGAGGCCAGTGACTCCGTCATAATAGAATCAAAGAATTCCTACAGTGCAGAAGGATCCACTGAGTCTGCACTGAACTCTCTGACATTGTCTTGCCCCCCGCATGTTCACCATGACTAACCCATCTAACCCAAACATCTTTGGACACGAAGGAGCAATTTAGCATGGCCAATCCACCTAACCTGCACATCTTTGGAGTGTGGGAGGAAACTGGAGCACCTGAAGGAAACCCATGCAGACATGGAAAGAACGTGCAAACTCCAGTTATCCAAGGCTGGAATTGAACTTGGGTCCCTGGTGCTGTGAGGCAGCAGTGCTAACCACTGTGCCACCATGCCTCTGGGAGCATGTCATCTTTCCCTGGGCTTTGAAGCTTTTTTTTTGATGTTGCAGATTCGTATTTCACTGGATGATATCATTCAATAAATTTATCAGCACATTTTGTTAACCGGTCATGTGGTTGATTATTTGGAGATTTATGAACTGAGTTAACCAAAGCTTTTTGATTCTGTATAAACTGTCAAAGCTAGTGGATGTCTGAGCACTTCTTGACGAGTGTAATTAAAATGTAGAACACCCTCACATCAGCTCACGTCTTCCGGCTTCCCTGTTGCTGCCCAAGTTCACATGCTGACATGAAGAAGTGGCTGCCTCTGGCACTGAACTAATCATGTCCCATGGTACAACCGCCTGTGAATTTGAGTCAAGGTAGATGCCATTGCTTCAGGGTTTCTAAGACACTAACCCTGCAAAGTAAGTGATGCGGTTCTTCAATTTTCATTTAAATATTTTGCATTTTGCATTGGAAAGCAGAAATAATAATGGAAAGCATAAAATAATTTTATCTGTCACCCTTTCCAAAATAAAACAGAGGGTGGGGGAAGCTGGGGGGGGAGGTGGTGGGCGGTGGGTGGCAGAGAAGAGAAGAAGAGTGACTTTAAAATGGAAGTAGAACTATCCTCATTAATTCTTGCCTCCTCTGAAAGGACAAACTCCTGCTCAGAAACAGTTCCCCATACCTTAATCATTCTTCACGCAAAAGGTTTGGCGATGGCTTTTGGCAGCTGTTCAACCATGGCAGGACATCACAGTTGACACTTATGACCTCTATAATTGTGCACATGCTGCACTTTTAAGTTTGTGACTTGGAATGACGTTTTGTCAGCTGTTTCTTATTGTACGCTGCCATTAGTGCTGGCTTGTTGGTTTCATTTCATGCTGGAGTTTACTTTGTTGTTAACCAATTAATCCTCAAGTGGATTTTTCAACCTTCTCCAACTCCAGTGCAACCTTTGTTTAAATTTTATTAGTGACACAAGTCAGCTTACATCCACACTGCAATGAAGTTACTGTGAAAATCCCCTAGCCACCACACTCCGGTGCCTGTTCACGTACACCAAGGGAGAATTTAGCACAACCGACATCAATCCACCTAACCTACACATCTTTGGTCACTAAGGGGCAATTTAGCATGGCCAATCCACCCGACCTGCACATCTTTGGACTGTGGGAGGAAACTGGAACATCTGGAGAAAACCCACTCAGACACGGAGAATGTGCAGACTCCACACAGACAGTGACCCAAGACCAGAATTGAACCTGGGTCCCTGGCGCTGTGAGGTAGCATTGCTAACCACTGTGTCACCTATGTCACCTCCTGTCACTTCAAATTGAAGTGATTCTGCAACACAGAATTGCATCTTCTTATCTCTCTGCAGTGCACTCCTCCAATTCTGGCCTCCAGACCATCCCCAGTTTTTGTTGTCCTGTCTTCATGAGCCATCCCTTTCGTTGCCCAGGCCCTAGGCTGTGGGATTCCCTTCCAAAACCACTCTCTCAAATCTTCCTCTTTGACCCAACTTTTAGTGAGCTGTCCTGACATCTGATGTGGTTTGGTGTCTAACTTCTACTTGGTAACGTGCCTGTTCTCTGGATGTTTGTGACATTGAAAGTGCTGTATAAATGCAAAAGGCTGCTGCTATTTACACAGCGGGATGGATTCTACAGCATTGGCAGCAACACGTGAACTGTGCCATATAGCTTTTGTTATTGCATTCGGGCTTTCCTCAGAAGCAGTGCTGCCCAATAAACCACAATGTTCAGCCCAGATAGACAGGTTGTATGTTTCGCCTGTATGCAGCCAGGCAAGATGATGGCTTGTGCCAGCAGTAGCAGCTGTTTTTAGCTGCTGCCAGAGTCACTTGTGTTTCTGAAAGAGCAGGCGCAATGCTATCGCTTCAACAGGCATGGTGGAATTCTCCCAGTGGGATCAACAATGTCAGGGAGGGAATTCACTAGGAGGTGCACAAATCAGGTTTGATGCCAGCGGGACTTTCCAATGGTGCCCACCACAGCAGATCAGGAAATCCACTGGAGGTTGGCAAAAAGCTGATTGCATCCCACTAATGAGATGCAAATGAAGGCCCAATCAGAATCTAACCCCCCCCCCCCCCCGCCCCCACCCCCACCCACACCCACATGCCCAATTCTCCGCGACACCAGCAGGAAAACACAGGGTCATCTAGCCCTCTGTGGGGTGGAAATCCTGCCCCCAAAAGTGGAGCAGCACAGTGGCGCAGTGGTTAGCACTGTTGCCTCACAGTGGCAGGTACCCAGGTTCAATTCCCGGCTTGGGTCATGTCTGCGTGGGTTTCCCCTGGGTGCTCCGGTTTCCTCCCACACTCCAAAGATGTGCAGGTTAGGTGGATTGGCCATGCTAAGTTGCCCACTAGTGTCCAAAGGTGTGTAGGTTAGCTGGATTGGCTGTGCTAAATTGCCCCTTAGTGTCAGGGGGACTAGTAGAGTAAATACGTAGAGTAATGGAGGTAGGGTCTGGGTGGGATTGTTACCAGAGCAGGCCAGATGGGCTGAATGGCTCCTTCTGCACTGTAGAGATTCTATGAAATCCGATCACCAATTAGAGGCCGGTAGCTCTCTATTACCACCTGGTGCAGTGGCTGCTGCTGGTAATGCACTGAGAACCAAACCCAGATCCAGCATCTTGGGTGAGGGCAGGATGGGGGTCCTGAGGAATGAATCACTGGTGGGGAGGGGCAGGGGCAGGGGGGTAGAAGGCAAGGACAGAGGGTTTGGCTTTCAGTACTGTACTTCCCGGTGCCAATTCCTTCAATTGGGCAGTTAACAAGAGACCTCCCCCTCCCCTCCCCTCCCCTCCCCCCCTCCCCCCAATGAGGCCGCAGTTAGCTTCAACGTGGGAAAGTTGTGTGAGTCTAGTTTCATCCCTGAGAAAACATTAAATTACAGCGTGCTCAGGAATAATTGGCTTCCAGTCACTAGTGGGTGGAATTCCAATATCAGGCCCTTCCCATTGGAGACTGTTTTCCCAACATCAGGAATCCATGCAGTTACTCCAGCTCAATTCTCCCCCCACCATCATGCCTGCTCCAGTGGGTTCCACTAAATCCAACCCAGTGACTCTAAAGTGGGCCTGAGTTTGCCTAACTTGCAACATTAAAGTCAAATAGAGTTTTATTGTATTTTGCAAACAGCATTTGTTGAATAACAATGCCAGACTCCAAGAGCACGTTTGAAATCACGTCCTTATTGGATGCACTAGGTTATAATTGAAGGGGAATGGGAATTGCAGCTGTTTTGGGTGAGAATTCAATTTGTTTTGGTGTGGGTTTCGATTTGGTACAGATATTTTAAAAAAATAGAATCCCTACAGTGCAGAAGGAGGACATTGTTTCTTGTGCACGATACAGACAAAGCATATCGTTCATAGAGAAGGAAAGGAGAGAGTGCAGAATATAGTGTTACAGTCAGCTAGGGTGTAGAGAAAGATCAACTTAATGCAGGGTTGGTTCGTTCAAAAGTCTGACAGCAGCAGGGAAGAAGCTGTTCTTGAGTCGGTTGGTACGTGACCTCAGACTTCTGCATCTTTTTCCCAACGGATGAAGGTGGAAGAGAGAATGTCCTGGGTGGGTGGAGTCCTTGATTATGCTGGCTGCTTTTCCGAGGCAGTGGGAAGTGTAGACAGAGTCAGTAGATGGGAGGCTGGTTTGCGTAATGGACTGGGGTTCGTTCATGACCGTTTGTGGTTTTTTGCTGTCTTGGACAGAGCAGGAGCTATACCAAGCTGTAATTCAACCGAGAAGAATACTTTCTATGGTGCATCTGTAAAAGTTGGTGAGAGTCGTAGCGGACATGCCAAATTTCCTTAGTCTTCTGAGAAAGTAGAGGCATTGATGGGCTTTCTGAACTATAGCGTAAGCATGGCGGGACCTGGACAGGTTGTTAGTGATCTGGATACCTAAGAACCTGAAGCTCTCAACCTTTTCCACTTCATCCCTGTTAATGTAGACAGGAGCATGCTCTCCACTAAGCTTCCTGAAGTCAATGACAATCTCCTTCATTTTGTTGACATTGAGGGAGAGATTATTGTTGCTGCACCAGTTTCTCTATCTCTTTCCTGTACTCCGTCTCATCATTGTTTGAGATCTGACTCACTGCGGAAGTGTCATCAGCAAATTTGAAAGTGGCGTTGGAGGGGAATTTGGCGTATAAGGATAAATGATGTACGTTCAAATCAGGCTGTTCTGTGACTTAAAAGGAGAATATGGTGAGGATGGTGTTCTGACAACATGGCTGCCCTTTCCTTGTCTTGATAGTAGCCGGCAAGAAGAGGAAAGCGCCATTACAGAATGCAATGATTGCATGAGCATGTAAATTTTTTTAAAAATGCAAATGTGTTGTATTTTAAGCAAAATAATATATTCAGAATGTTTTCTGAGATAAATATTTATTGTGATGAAATTGTTCACCAGATCATATTTTGCCACTTGCGTGGCTGCATTTAGCAACCAGCTACTTATTACCTCTGCAGGAATACTGATTGACATGTCGCTGTCTCCGTTTACAGAGTGGCACAGGCCTACGTGAATCAGCGGAAACTGGACAATGAAGTAAAAACACTGCAGATCCAGGCTGCCCAGTTTGCCAAACAAACTCAGCAATGGCTTGGTATGGTAGATAACTTCAACCAAGCCCTGAAGGTAAATTATAACAGGGGAGGACCGAATACACCGTAAAATATCCCAAAACATCTTCATCACCGTGATTGTTTCTTTAATCGACCACGGTCAAAATCAGTTCAAAATCGCTTGGGTGATTTTTTGTGGGGGGGTAGGGGGAGGGAAATTAGATTTGATCCCATCAGTGTTCTATCCCAAGCATTGGCTTTTTGAACAGAATCTTACGTGGAACAGGAGCAGGGGCTGTGAATTTTTTTAGAAGTTGCGTTTAAATAGCGCCTTACCATGTTTCAAAGCACCCACAGCCAGTGTATCTCTTCTAAAATGCTGCCCATGTTGTTTTGTAGGTAAAAATGGCAGCCAGTTTACACACAGCAAGATCGCATACGCAGCAACGAGGTGCATGAACACTTTACCTCTTTAGAAACATAGAAAAACTATAGCACAATACAGGCCCTTCGGCCCACAGAGTTGTGCTGAACATGTCCCCAGCTTAGAGGGTTATAGGTAAGCCTAGTAATCTCTATCTTACTAAGTTCCATGTACTTATCTAAACGTCTCTTAAAGGACCCTATCGAATCCGCCTCCACCACCGACAGCAGCCCATTCCAAGCACCCACCACCCTCTGAGTGAAAAACTTACCCCTGACACCTTCTCTGTACCTACTCCCCAGCACCTTAAACCTGTGTCCTCTTGTGGCAACCATTCCAGCCCTGGGAAAAAGCCTCTGACTATCTTTGTTGGTGCAGGTTGAGAGAGAAATGTTGGCCATGGAGTACTGTTCACCTGGCCAAATAGTTGGGACTGTGGTTGGTGTTTAACTCAAAGAATGGGACCTCCAACAGTGCAGCATTCCCTCAAATCTGCACTCTCGTGTCAGCCTAGATTATGTCCTGATAGAGGCTCGAACTTTGAAGCCTTCTGACTTGGGTGAGAGCGCTATCCACTGAGCAAAGTAACACTTTGATCCACAACCAAATAGTTTTACTCTCAGTGCTGCCCAAGCATGTACAAGGTTGTAAACGCCCTGGGTGGAAGCTTTGGCGTGTGATATCTGAAACACTCTGAACACAGTGTACCCTGACTGAACCTGATGTGCAAAATGTGCTTTTTGGAATTTTCATTTTCATTGGAGGGGTTGGTGGGGGGAGTTGGCGTAATCTACATGTTTGGCTTCTAATTGTGGGAACAGGGAATTAAGTGTATCCAATTTTTGGCATATTGCCAAGCCTACTTTAAACCATCATCATTCAGGAAATGTTAAACCTTGAAATAATGAGCGACTATATCTTTCCAACAGCTGTCAGAGAGACTATTGCTGCCTTCAGCCTGGAACAGCATAATCACTTAATTATCCCAGGTTAATGGCTATCTCCACTGATGTCCCAAGTCTGGGAATTGAATCCCTACCTGTAGCGACATACAATAGTCAACACTTGGAATTCTTTGTTTCTCGTGGGCTAAATTTTCTTCTGGGTGGCATACTTGCTGCTCTTTCACTTGCTTGCCTCTCAGTCATGGTTTTGTGCTTGTAATATCTGCCAGGTAAAACAATTTGCTACCAATGCTGCAAGAATTGGATAGAATGCTTCCTTTTCCCCCGTTTCAGATAGACTTTATAAACTGATAGTGATCAAATTACAGTCTTCACATTCGCTTTCCCGCTTGCCCCAATTCCGGGTCACGGGGAGCCAGAGCCTATCCCGACAGACACTGAATGTTAGGCAGGGAACACCCAGGATGGGACACCAGTCCATCACAGGGCACAGATGCGTGCGCGTGCACACACACACACACACCAACCCACCTTACCTACACACCTTTGGACACGAAGGGGCAATTTAGCATGGCCAATGCATCTAACAAGCACATTTTTCGGACTGTGGGAGGAAACTGGAGTCCCCAGAGGAAACCCATGCAGACACGGGGAGAGTGTGCAGACTCCACACAGTCACGCAAGGACAGAATTGGTCAGCGCTAACCACTGTGCCACCGTGCGGCCGCAAAGCACAGTCTAATATCCAAAATAAAAGGCTCTCTGCTTGTGGAATTCGGTTGGGGAGGAAGAAGGTCTTATTTTTATTTTAATATTGCATGCAAGACAATCTGATGGTGCATTCCAAAGGTTGCATATCTCTCTGTTGTGTATTCTGGCCATTTCCAAAGCCATTCGTAACACCTCATTGCAAACGTCCTTCTCACAAATGTTAAAACTTAAAATAAAGTGGTGTATTTATTAGTCACACGTAGGCTTACGTTAACACTGCAATGAAGTTGCTGTGAAAATCCCCTAGTCACTACATTCTGGTACACTGCACTGGGACAACCGATGTACGCTGTTTGCCTCAGAACAAGAGCCCACATCTGTGGTTGTGAAGCCAGTCAATCTCTTATGAGGCCTAGCTAATCGATCTCTTAAGAGGCCTAGCTAACTATAGCTGCTATAATTATTTTCAGCTCCCCAGCTGTTGCTCAAGCAACTGGGTAAACAGCCATTACCTTCAGTGTCGAGTCCTTGAAGCTGCTAACTTCTTGCTTACTGACAGCATTTTAGGAGGGTTGTTGTTTGTGTGGAAAGTATAGCTCAATATGTCGCTAGGGTTTTGATATTTACTTTGGAATCTTCTTTTTTCCAACCAACTGTCCTAACTCGAGTGATCCTATATTTATAAGATTCCACTCTGCCAATCACAGTGATTTAATAAGGGAGGTTGTTCAGGACGATATAGTTTCAATAACTCATCACTTGCCAGCACACTGCAGATGAGTAAGCATGCAGCCACCATTGACATCCCCATGGAAGTCATTTTTTAACGCTAATGAAGTCCTTACCATGTGTTAAATGTGTCAGTCATTTATCCAGGAATGTGGAGGGCATGTGTGAATGATCAACCATGCTGTGAAGCCATAACTTTGTGAAAAGTGACTTGATTTGTTGGCTGGAAACCCCAAATTGCATTTTTCAAAAAGACCAAAACCATATTTCAGTGACGTTAGATCACAGTCAAAGATGGCTGCACATTTGCATCACAATACCTTTTACATTCCAAAGCCATTGTGTTATGACGCAGAGGTTGATACCCTTTTGAGAAGTCACGCTGAATCCCCCAAAGAATTCGTAATCTGTTAAAAATGTTTGGGAAGGTGTGAACTCTTCTTCTTTAACGTTTAGAGGGTCATAAACAGAAAGACCTGACACTCACTTTAAGTGGATAATTAACATGTTATTTATTTAACCAACTGGGAACTTAACTAAACAAGTAACGTGTCAATTAAAGTAAGGTTCTAACGGAATGCTGTTCAAATAAATACAAGAACCATTCATCACCAAAAAATGATACTAACTTAGTCACTCTCAAAAAATATACAAACAGGTTTTGTGGCTTTGGAAAAAATCTTTGGAGTCTTTCTGGGGATTCCACTGTTTGTAAGCTCTTTCTGATTTGGTACCCTTTTGTTACATAGATGAGGAGTTCTCTTAAGAGTTTTTTTTTAGCTGGCAGGGAGCCATTCTTTCCCACTCTAGGTGTTGAGAGGTGGCAGCTCTTCAGTTGAACTCCAGGCGGGCAGTTGAGTTCCTCTTTATAACTGTGATGACCTGTCAATTTTCCTATACCATGATTGGTCTGATGTTGTCAACAACAGCAAATTCAAATTTGATATGTTCCTGGTAGTGTCAAAATTCAAAAGCCTGCCAAGCCTGTTACCAAGGTTGCCCTGGACTATTACTTACGGGGCAAAAAACTGCAGCAGGCGACAGTGCAGAGGGACCTCGGGGTCCTTGTGCATGAGTCGCAAAAACCCAGCCTGCAGGTGCAGCAGGTGGTCAGGAAGGCGAATGGGATGCTGGCCTTCATAGCGAGGGGGATTGAATATAAAAGTAGGGAGGTCTTGCTGCAGCTGTATAGGGCATTGGTGAGGCCGCAGCTGGAGTACTGTGTGCAGTTTTGGTCGCCGTACTTACGCAAGGATATTTTGGCCTTGGAGGGAGTGCAGAGGAGGTTTACTAGGCTGATACCGGAGTTGAGGGGGTTGAGCTATGAGGAGAGGCTGAATAAACTAGGCTTGTACTCGTTAGAGTTTAGAAGAATGAGGGGAGATCCCATTGAGACATATAAGATGATGAATGGGATGGATAGGATATAGGTGGAGAGGCTCTTCCCGCTCAGAAAGGACAGTAGGACTAGGGGGCACAGCCTCAAGATAAAGGGGGGGCGGTTTAGAACGGAGTTGAGGAGGAACTTCTTCACTCAAAGGGTGGTGAATCTCTGGAATTCTCTGCCCGTTGAGGTGGTGGAGGCTACCTCGCTAAATATTTTTAAGATGCGGGTTGATGGGTTTTTAATAAGAGAGGGGATTAAGGGTTATGGGGAGAGGGCGGGAATGTGGAACTGAGACACGACAGATCAGCCATGATCTTATTGAATGGCGGGTCAGGCTCGAAGGGCTAGATGGCCTACTCCTGCTCCTATTTCTTATGTTGGTCCGAAGAACATAAGAAATAGGAGCAGGAGTAGGCCATCTAGCCCCTCGAGCCTGCCCCGCCATTCAGAAAGATCATGGCTGATCTGAAGTGGTTCAGTTCCACTTACCCGCCTGCTCCCATAACCCTTAATTTCCTTATCTATCAGAAATCTATCTACCCGTGACTTAAACATATTCAACGAGGTAGCCTCTGCTGCTTCAATGGGCAGAGAATTCCAGAGATTCACTACCCTCTGAGAGAAGAAGTTCCTCCTCAACGCTGTTCTCAATTGACTTCCCCTTGTTT
Organism: Carcharhinus amblyrhynchos; assembly: GCF_965287045.1. NCBI lineage: Eukaryota > Metazoa > Chordata > Chondrichthyes > Carcharhiniformes > Carcharhinidae > Carcharhinus > Carcharhinus amblyrhynchos. The sequence goes on from NC_137359.1 coordinate 15,893,502, forward strand.
TGAGGCTGTGCCCCTCTAGTCCTTGTTTCCTTTCTAAGTGGAAATAATCTGTCTGCCTCTATCCTGTCTAGCCCCATCGTCATCTTATACGTCTCTATAAGATCCCCCCTCAGCCTTCTAAACTCCGAGTACAGGCCCAATCTACTCAATCTCTCCTCATAAGCTAACCCCTCATCTTCGGTATCAACCTGGTGAACTTTCTCTGCACTCCCTCCAAGGCCAATATATCCTTTCGCATTACAAATGGTTACAAATGTTACTGTCTGTGTACTGTGTGTGCCTCTGCATTTTAAACATCCAAGCACTGACACAAAGCCAGCTTTTAAAGGGACCACACTTCACAAATGCAACTTCACAACAATTAAGATGGATGTTTATCTGGCAGTAAGGATACTCCAAAAGCAGGCAATGAAATTTTTTTAAAAATTCACAAAAAAAATCTACTCAGCGACTGTGTATTGTGAATTCTAAAATTTGAATGAAGAAATTTCTCCCCCATCGCAGTTTTGGATAGCAAAAGCTTCTGTAGCCAGAGAAACATCCTCCTAGCTTCAACCTCAGTTAGTAAATGCGGTGTAATCATGACCAGGGAAACTTTGGGATGCCCCCCCCCCATGACTGGACAGTCTATTGACATGAACTGTTTCTGCTCACTTATTGTTTGCCATGCTTCTGGTAGATTTGCCAACTTTTGGTTGACTGCATTCCTGGAGGTTTCATCACATGACCTCTCATTTTCCATTGCCCAGCCCTCACACTGCTGCCATTGGTTGTCACCCCAGCTCCCCAGACCAATTAGAAAGCAGAGCAACTCTTTGCTATCCATTTGGATGATTCTCAACTGTCAAACAGGCTTTTTTTCACAACTCCGATATTTTTATAACAAATTCAGAAATGTTCAAAGAAAATTAAAAATACTTAAAATGCCACTGTTTCTTTTCTCTAGGGCAGGAGCGGGAGTAGACCATCTGGCACCTTGCTCCGCCATTTAATAAGATCATGACTGACTTTTTCATGGACTCAGCTGCACTTACCCACCCGCTCACCATAACCCTTAATTCCTTAACTGTTCAAAAATCTATCTATCCTTGCTTTAAAAACATTCAATGAGGTAGCCTCAATTGCTTCACTGGGCAGGGAATTCCACAGATTCACAACCCTTTAGGTGAAGAATTTCCTCCTCAACTCAGTCCTAAATCTGCTCCCCCTTATTTTGAGGCCATGCCCCCTAATTCTAGTTTCACCTGCCAGCGGAGACAACTTCCCTGCTTCTATCTTATCTATTCCCTTCATAATTGTATCTGTTTTTATAAGATCTCCCCTCATTCAGAGCTGACACTTCCAACTCGCATGGGAGTGAGTGCTCTTGATCTATACCTCAGTATCGGTCAGTAAGGGTAGTAAACTAGGTGGAGAAAAGATGAGACATCTTTGGCGAGCATCATTAAACTAATGCAGTGCTGAGCACCATCTACTGGCTTGTAGAGAAAAATCAAACTGATCTTACAATTCCCCTGGCAAATCCAGTTTTAACACAAATCCTTGGTTCAAATGAGTGACCGTTTTCGTGGAGAAGTGGGTTCAGGGAGGCAGGTGCTATTTTTATCATAGTAATGTTATGTTTAAGCGATGCAACCATGTTGTTTTGGCTTGATCAATGTATCTCTGCATCGCATGAGCCATTACACTCCACAGCTCTGCAGTTATCCTTATTTTCAATTCTATTCATCCAGTTATTCAAACAATCAAGGAAATTAAGTAATAAACGACTAAAACCAGGACGACGACCCCCCCCCCCCCACCCACGAAGCTGAAACTCAGTCTTCCCACAAGCAATCTGCAGCTACCATGTATATTGGGTAGCACAGTGGTTAGCACTGCTGCCTCGCAGTGCCAGGGACCTGAGTTCACTTCTGGCCTTGGGTGACTGTATGGAGTTTGCATGTTCTCCCTGTGTCTGTGTGGATTTCGTCTGGGTGCTCTGGTTTCCTCCCACAGTCCGAAAGATGTGCAGGTTAGGTGGATTATTGCCCCTTAGTGTCCAAAGATGTGTAGGTTAGGTGGATTGGCCATGCTAAATTGTCCCTTAGTGTCCAAAGATGTGCAAGTTAGGTGGATTGGCTGTGCTAAATTGTCCTCAGCAGCATTTATGGAGAGAGAGAGAAACAGAGTTAATGCTTCAAGTCTGTGGCCAAAGTTCTGATGAAAGAAAAGAAATCAACCTGAAATGTGAATCTTGTGGCTGGAATTCTCCGGGTTTGTCCACCTTGCCCCCACTGCCAGTGGGAACAGAGAATGTGGTGCTCAGCCAAGTCTCCACTCACGGCAGTGGGGCTAGAGAATCCCAGTTTGGCACCAAAACAGCAATAAAGGCAATATGAAATGGCGAACTGTGACTCTCTTTAAAATCCTTTTTCATATTGGCTAATGGCTTCCTTAAATTAGCAGTGACATGGTGTGACCATGTGGAGGGCAGATAAACCTAACATAGCTGACACACCCTAGGCAGTAAAGTTTTTCTGTGCTGGATGTTCTTTTGGGCACACCCCTCCACACAGTATAAATGGAATAAAAGGAGCCAGGTCATCAGTTTCCTGTTATTGTCATGTTTGACTGTTAAGACCTTTGGCCGATTGACCATCACATCTTGCCTTTGATATTCTGTACCTCCTCTCTGGCGATTATCCAGTTAACATTAACAGTGATGCAGAGTAGCGGCAGCAAAGTGTAATGCAAGAGGCTGGTGAGATGCAGAGACAATCCCCACCCTGCTGAGTTGCACCACCCAGTCCTGTTCATCACAAAAGCCTAATTTTCCAGAGAGGCAGAAAAGAAGCAGGCGGCGCCCATCACTCTTGTACAGCTTACAAGGCGGACTGCGAGCAGGTCACCAACCCATCTGTTTTGTCTGCCTCAGGATGTGGGCAATGCAGACAGCTTAATTAAATAAAAGGAATCTTGCCTGCACCCGAAACCATTTACAATTGCCGTACTGCGTGTAGTTTTGGGCGACACACTATAGGAAAATGCCTGGCTAATAGGGCAGTGCAGATTCTCAAGGATGCTGTCTCGTTTACGATACAAAGACAGAATTGGGGCGTTCCTGGTTGGAACAGAGGATATTACAATGAAGGGTTAGAGCAGGGTAAATAGAAACAGTTTGGCCCCTGGTACATAGTGGGAGCATGCTTTTGAACCTGCAGAGTGGCAGAGGAAGAGTAATGGTTGGAAATGCAGTATCTCCAAATGCGAGGGGTTTTAATTCCAGGACATGTTTCAGTTCTCTTCCTTGGTTCCAGATTGAGCAGGCTTAGCTGCCTGTTTTACAAGGAAGACTTTAACACAAGGCTGCTGTCCAGAAGCAAATAGGTTTGGTGACAGTAGTGGGGGAGTGATCATGGAGTAAAACCAGGTTTCCCCAAGATTAGAAAAATCGGCCAACAGGTGTTTAATTGGAGGCATGTGGCCTCCTTAAAAGTGACTGTACTGAGAGCTGTTTGCAGCTCACTTCCTCTCAAATCCCAAGCCCATCTGTAATGAGGAGTTTAAAAAAATCACCATTGTGTCCAGTAGTTATGGATGAGGAAACGTAAGGTTTAGGATCAAGAACAGGAGGAAGCGTTTTACACAGGATTGTGAGGCTATGGAATGTACTAAAGGAGTTAGTGATTGAAGTAGGATCATAGAATCCTTGTCATTCGACCCATCTAGTCTGTACCCAATCTCCAACGGCGTTACTTACCCCGACCTATACCGTAACCCCACACATTTAGCATGGCTAATCTACCTAACCTGCACGTGCAACACAGGCAATTTAGCATGGCCAGTCCCTCTAACCAGCACATCTTTGGACACTAAGGGACAATTTAGCATGGCCAATCCACCTAACCTACACATCTTTGGACACTAAGGGACAATTTAGCATGGCCAATCCATCTAACCTACACGGGCGGCACAGTGGTTAGCACTGGTGCCTCACAGCGTCAGGGACCTGGGTTCGATTCCAGTCTTGGGTCACTGTCTGTGTGGAGTTTGCACATTCATCCAGTGTCTGTGTGGATTTCCTTCGAGATAAGTCGCTCAGTCCAAAGCTGTGTGAGTTTGGTGGATTGGCCATGCTAAATTGCCCCTTAGTATTGGGGGACTAGCTAGGGTAAATGTATCTGGTTACGGGGATAGGGCCTGGGTGGGATTGTGGACGGTGCAAACTCGAGCCGAACGGCCTCCTTCTGCATTATAGGACTCAATGATTCTATCTTTGAAGTGTGGGAGGAAACCCACACAGACACTGGGAGAACGTGCAAACTCCACACAGTCACCCCAGACCGGATTTGAACCCAAGTCCCTGGCACTGTGAGGCAGCAGCGTGAACCACTGTGTCACTGTACTGCCCATTTCAACATTCAAGACCATGTTGGATGGGTGGTTAAAAGTAAATGAAATAAAGGGATGGAGGAACAGTGCAGAATCATGAGATTCAGACTTGATGAACTTATAGAGGATGAATAATCAGCATGGACCAGGTCATTGAACAGATGTTGCCTTTTTCCAGTTTTTACGTAGTGATCTCTGCAATGGTAAGCAGTACCTTCTGTAACCTTAAACCAGACAGACTGGAACGCCCCATGTTTGATTTGTAGGCAGGATGCAGGGGAGCAGAGCAGACGTCTGTCAGAATTCCTGTTCTTGATCGGTACCAAGATAGCCCTGCTGGAATGTGGCAGTGTAAAGACAGGATTGGGCTTGGCTATGATGCTTCCTATTTGCCAATATCTTGCGAAAATCCTTGCCGATGCTGGTGGGTTCAAGCCTCACTCCAGGATCTCGAGCACACGTGGCAATCCAGATTGATACTCCAGTTGAAGGATATGCTGGTATGGAGAGCCAGTGCAGATACAATGGGCCAAATGGCCTCCTTCTGCACTGTAACAATTCTGCATTTCAAAGATGCTGAATTTTGTGAGATTTTAAACTGAGATGCCTGTCTGTTTTGTCAGGTGGGTGTGAAACATCCCGTGATGCTATTTTGAGTTTTCCACAATGTTCTCCCAATCAACATCCTCAAAACAAATAATGCCAGCTGTTTCTCAGAATGCTCTGCACACAAATTGGAAGCAGCATTTGCTGTCAAAACCTAACTTGCTGACTGTTAAGTACTTTGGGATATCAACACAAATGCCTTTTTTTGTCTGGAAGACTGGCATCTGTGGGCAGAATCTGAGTGTGTTTAGTAGGTGACAACTGCAGCAGCAAGTGGGTGTTGCTTCTCTGTGGTCTTGCTGAACATTTTGTATTTTTTCTCCCCCCTCCCCCAGGAAATTGGTGATGTGGAGAACTGGGCGCGGAGTATTGAGATGGACATGAGGACTATTGCCACGGCTTTAGAGTATGTCTACAAAGGACAGCTGCAGCCTGCAACATAAAATGTCAAATGTGGAGCCGGGAAATGGGCATTTTGTGAGCAAGAGGCTGGAATGCCTTTAAAACTGACATCCTAAACTCTAACGTAGGGTTTCAACAGAAAGGTTACAGTAAGGCTGGAATGCCCTTCCTAATGAAGACTATTATAATATCCCTATTATATTGTCCACCCACTGTGAGGACTATTAACCACAATCGCCTAAGACTTGATGCATTTGCTTTTGTTTTCCCAGAGTGTAATAATCCGGGAAAGATGACGTGTAAATGCGAAGATCTTGAATAAAATTCATGCAGGCTTCTTCTATCTGTCACTGCTAAAATAATGCTCATGTCTCTCTGGTTGCTAGCAGCAAACTTTGTTTCAGTAAAACAGCATCAGGGAGCATTCCTGGTAAATATGAGTTTGCAAGTAAAATTATGAATTTTTGATTCAACTCCCCCCGAAAGGCCAGTCCTCTGTGCCAAATGATTTGCATCATGTGTATTGTGTAATGTTCCACTTGTATTTATTTTACCAACGAGAGACATTGTTACTTTTCCTTCCTGCAGTTTATTATCGGTGGGGTGATGTCAATTGCCAACCTTGCTTCTCCTCCTAGCAGTGTGCGGGTGACCTCCCTTGCTAGATTCTACACTGCAGCTGCTGTCTTCCCCTTTCTGCAGTGCCTCACCTGCCCTCGCCTCTCTTGCTTCCCCATTCTGCAGCTCGCTGTCAGACCGATAACTTGATTTGTCAACCTTCTCTCCCGTGGCTGCTGCTTCCTGTTCTTACTGGGGTAGACGTTGCATGCTTGCTTTGTGCTGCATCCTGGCATCCTAAATAGAGCAGCTGCTTTTTCTTTATTTTAAATGAGTCAATTCTTGTGCAGAGGTATGATATTGCCCCAAACAAAAGCATCTTATCAGCGTACTGATGTCTAGAAATGAGCTGCTTAAAAATGAACCTGCCTGTGTTGCATATTTAATAAAGATGATAACCCTTTGATACAATGAATTAGTTATTTGCTGATTGCGTTGCGCAGTGTTTGCATCTGCACCCCCCGCCAATCAACCCTGGTGTAAGGTGGATTTTCCCATCCCGCCTGCCATGGGAATTATAACAGGGTGGGACACGGACCATGCAAGGTCCATTGACCTCGGGCGGGTTTTTCCAACCTTGGCGTGAGCACGGTTGGAAAATCCCAACTCCCCACCCGGTCCAGTGATTCTTTGATCACATTAAGCACTATGCCTATGCTGTCCTTTTCACCTTTTGGCACTAGGCTAAGTCAAAGCTGCGGTAAAATTGGCCTCTGCCCGTTGCCTGTAACAAGCCCTCCTGAAATGATTCAGGGCAGCTTCAACCCAGTTCCTTCCAACTAACATCCACTGGGTTATGGGGATAGTAGGGATAAAAGGCATTGGGGTATCTGATCAGCCGTGATCGTATTAAAGAGCGGAGCAGGCTCAATGGGCTAAATGGCCTCCTGTTCCTATGAAGCACTGTACTGATAATCTGGAAAGATACACGATGACCTGAATGGCCTCCTCCTGTTCCCATGAAGCACTGTACGGATAAAATGGAAAGATAGTCGATGGGCCAAATGGCCTATTCCTGTTCCTCTGAAGCACTGTACTGATAATCTGGAATGATACTCGACGGGCTGAATGGCCTCCTGCTGTTCCTATGAAGCACTGTATGGATAAGCTGGAAAGATGAATACAGTCTGCAATCCCTAGAAAGGGAATTTGGCAACTTCTGGTTCTCCAGGTATGATGAGTATGGGTGGCAGAGTACCCAGATCACCTGCCCTAAAACTAAATGTTTGTACAATTTGGATTTCATATGTCAATTTTACTTCATAATTTTTTTTAAAAAGTAGTTTGGATAGACCAGTTTTCCCTATAAATATTTGTGGTGTCTCAAATTTAATGAGAAACATTGTGTCCCTGTGGGACCAGGCAAGTGTGCTCAGTGTTCATTCAGGCCGAATCACAGAATCCCTACACTGCAGAAGGAGGCCATTTGGCCCATTGAGTCTGCACCAACCACAGTCCCACCCAGGCCCTATCCCCATGCATTTACCCCTAGCTAGTCTCCCTGACACTAAGAAGCAATTTAGCATGGCCAATTCACCTAACCCACATGTCTTTTGGAGGAAACCGGAGCACCTGGAGGAAACCCACTCGGACACGGGGAGAATATGCAAACTCCACAGTGACCCAAGCCAAGAATTGAACCTGGGTCCCTGGCACTCTGAGACTGCAGTGCTAATCACTGTGCCACCACGCCACTCAATAGAATCAGCTTTTTAATATCTGTCCAAAACCAAATGCATAGAAGCTACAGCACAGAGGGAGAGCCATTCTTTCACAAGAGATCTACTCTTAATCCCACTTCCCTTCATTCAGCCGATGCTTTTATAATTTTTCCCATTTTAAATGTCAGCCTCTGTCTCAGTAGCTACTTTTGGTAAATTGTTGCATGTTGTAATGATCTTCTGTGTGGAGGTAAAAATTCCTTCAAACTTCCCCTTTCATGGCTCTTGTGGTAATCCTCCATCTGTTAGTGGTTTGGCAAACAGTGGAAACAATTTTTAATTTAATCTTTTGAAACCTTTCATAATTTTCAATGCCTCCGTTAAATTCTCCCGCTCCTTAATGTTTTGCTGTTCTGTTGAGAAAACTTAGTTTTTGAGCTTTTTTTTCATAATTAGAACCTCTAATTTGCGCTTTTCTGATAATCTTAAGAATATAAATCCCCACAGAAGGAGGCTGTTCAGCCCATCGAGTCAGCATCGACTCTGACGGGGCATAGCACCCAGGCCCCATCACTGTAACCCTGTATGTATCCTGCTAATCCCCTCCTAACATACACTCCTTTGGACACTGAGGGAGAATTTAGTGTGGCCAATCCACCTAACCTGCACCTCTTTGGACACTAAGGGACAATTTAGCATAGCCAATCCACCTAACCTGCACATCTTTGGAGTGTGGGAGGAAACCAGAGCACCTGGTGGAAACCCACACAGATACGATTTTCCTATTACTCTTTTATTCAATCGTGGGACATGGGTGTTGATGGCTGGCCAGCATTTATTGCCCATCCCTAGTTACCATTGGTGAGATGCCTTCAACTGAGTGCCTCGCTAGGCAATTTCAGAGGACAGTTAAGAGTCAACTGCTGTGGCTCTGGAGTCACGTGTAGGCCAGACTGGGTAAGGACGGCAGATTTCCTTCCCTAAAGGGAACCAGATGGGTTTTTTCGACAATGGGTCATCAGTAGATTCTTAATTCCAGATTTTTTTTATTGAATTCAAATTCCACCATCTGCTGTGGCGGGATTCAAACCCTGATCCCCAGAACATTAGCTGGGTTTCTGGATTAATAGTCTAGTGATTATACCACAAGGCCATCGCCTCCCCTATAACTACCCAGCTTCATATTTTTCTGCACTGATCTGTATCTTCCCTCCACTAACTTAGCTTCTTATCAAGGGTAGGACTCTTAGCAGTGTAGAGGATCAGAAGGACCTTAGGGTCCGGGTCCAGGTCCATAGGACTCTTAAATCAGCCTCACTGGTGGAGGATGTGGTCAAGAAGGCGTATGGTGTACTAGCCTTCATTAATCGAGGGCTTGAGTTTAGGAGTCGGGAGGTAATGCTGCAACTTTATAAGACCCTTGTCAGACCCCACTTGGAGTACAGAGCGCAGTTCTGGTCACCTCACTACAAGAAGGATGTGGAAGCTATTGAAAGGGTGCAGAGGAGATTTACAAGAATGTTGCCTGGATTGAGTGGCATGCCTTATGAGGATAGGTTGAGGGAGCTTGGTCTTTTCTCCCTGGAGAGATAAAGGATGAGAGGTGACTTGATAGAGGTTTATAAGATGTTGAGAGGTATAGATAGGGTGGATTCTCAGAGGCTATTTCCCAGGGCTGAAATGGTCACTACAAGAGGACACAGGTTTAAGGTGCTGGGGAGTAGGTATAGAGGAGATGTCAGGGGTAAGTTTTTCACTCAGAGGGTGCTGAGTGGAATCGGCTGCCATCGGTGGTGGTGGAGGCGAACTCGTTGGGGTCTTTTAAGAGACTTCTGGATGAGTACGTGGGATTTAATGGGATTGAGGGTTATAGATAGGCCTGGTAGGTAGGGATATGATCAGCGCTCTTGTGGGCCGAAGGGCCTGTTTGTGCTGTAGTGTTCTATGTTCTCCCTTCTATAATTTGCATTCTTCCTCGCAGATTGAGACCACCTCCACTCGACATACTTTACTACTGACAAGCTGGTTAATCAGCAATACCTCCATTTCTCCCTTTCCCTCTATTTTCAGTTATTCAACCAACTCTCTATTCATGCGACTATGTGTCTCTCAATATCATGTGCCCTTCAGAAGCCTCTCATCTCGCACCTTATCAGATGCCTTCTGAGAATCCACGCCCATCATATTCCCTTCAGACACTCTCTGTAATTTCCTCAAATCCTTCAATTAAATCGGTCAGGCATGACTTGCTATTTACAAATCCTTCGCAGTTTGCCCACGACTGATTGCTCTATAATTTTCTGGCTTATTCCTTCCTTCTTGAATAGGACTGTAACATCTGCGATCCCCCAGTCTTTTGGCATAATTCCTTTTTCCACATTTTTTTATCTCCCCAAGTATTACAGTGTGCAATTTGTGGGCTTGATGACTTTCTTTCAATGTGATTTAGTTTTGAAGATTTCCAAGTTCTCGCTAATTACCCCTGTTGTGCCACCTTAATGTTTCTCATACATACTTTGCTTAATTTTTCAACCACTCCTTGACTTTTCCAAGCACTTTCCCTTTTATTGACTTATCGTTCTTCGTCCAGATGTTATTTTGTCTTCCTAATCTCCTATTTTTCTCGCTAGCTATTCTGTATCATGCCCTCTATGTTTATATGAAATTGGAGCAGGAACAAGCCATTCAGCCCCTCAAACCTGTTCCGCCATTCAATGAGATCAGGACTGAACTGTTTGTTTCAAATTCTATATTCCCATCAACCCCTAATAATCTTTCACCCCTTGCCTAACAAAAATCTGTCAACTTTCGTCTTAAAATATTCTCTAGAATCATAGAATCCCTACAATGCAGAAGGATGCCATTCAGCCCATCAAACCTGCACCGACAACAATCCCACTTAGGTGCTATCCCCGCAACCCCATGAGTTTACTCTGCAAATTCCCCTGACACTAAAGGGCAATTTAGCATGGCCAATCCACCTAACCTGCACATCTTTGGGCACTAAGGGACAATTTAGCATGGCCACTTCTCTCAGGCAGAGACTCCCCCACAAAAGGAAACATCCTTCCCACATTCACTTTGTCAAGACCATTCAGGACCTTAGATACTTCAGTCGAGATCCCTCCCCACCTCACTCTTCTAAACTCCAGTGGAAACAAGCCCAGTCTGTCCAACCTTTCCTCATAAGACAATGCGCTTGTTCCTGGGAATCGATCCTCCTCTGAATCATCTCCAACCCATTAAAAAATTTATTTGTGTTGCAAGTCAGGCTTACACTAGCACTGCAGTGAAGTTGCTGTGAAAGTCCCCGAGTCGCCATACTCCAGTGCCTGTTCAGGTACACTGGCAGAGATGTACGGATTCTATGTTTAACGATCGATTCTAACTCCTTCCCCACAACAGATGTCAAACTAACTGCCTGAGAGTTTCCAGTTTCTGCCTCCCTTCATGAATGGTGGCACCTTGGGTTAGCACTGCTGCCTCACAGCGCCATGGACCCGGGTTCGATTCCTGGCTTGTGTCACTGTCTGTGTGGAGTCTGCACACTCTCCCCATGTCTGCTTGGGTTTCCTCCAGGTGCTCAGGTTTCCTCCCACAGTCTGAAAGATGTGCTGGTTAGGGTGCATTGGCCATGCTAAATTCTCCCTCAGTGTACCCACACAGGAGTGTGGCAACTAGGGAATTTTCACAGTAACTTCATTGCAGTGTTAGAACATATAGAACATACAACATTACAGCACAGTACAGGCCCTTCAGCTCTCAATGTTGTGCCAAGCTATGTCCAATTCCAAGATCAAGCTATCCCCTTCCTATCGTTCTGGAGTGCTCCATGTGCCTATCCAATAACTGTTTGAAAGTTCCTAAAGTGTCTGACTCCACTATCACAGCAGGCAGTCCATTCCACACCCCAACCACTCTCTGGGTGAAGAATCTACCTCGGACATCCCTCCTATATCTCCCACCATGAACCTTATAGTTATGCCCCCTAGTAACAGCTACATCCACCCGTTAATGTAAGCCTACCTGTGACACTAATAAATAAACTTTAACTTTGAATATTTTCTACTTTCCAGCCTGATGGGACTTTTGCAGAATCTAACGAATTATGAAAAGTTAACATCAACACATCTACTACCTCAGTAGTCACCTCTTTTAAGACCCTCGGATGAAATCCATCTGGACCTGGAGACTAGTCAACCTGTGTAACTCCGTCAGTTTGATCAACACCAGTACCCTAATGATTGTAATTTCACCAGGTTCCTCTCCCCCCTGCACCCCCTTTCCAGCTATTACTGGAACACTTCTTTGTTGTATCTTCTACAGAGAAGACAAGAAAAGTATTGGTTAATTTGATCTGCCATTTTCTTATTATCTACTATTAACTCCCCAAACTCTTTTGAGGACCAACATCACTTGAGTTACTCTCTTTTTAAATACCTGTGGAAACTCTTACTATCCATTTTTATATTTCTAACAATCTTCCTCTCATACTGTAATTTCATAATTAAACTATGATATTGATAGAAATTTAAAGATGAAACATTTCTTATTACTGTTTCATCACAATGTTATGTTTTGTCTAATAAAGAACCCTTCAAGCCTGTGCAGTTCATGATGCCCTAACTCAACTAAAAAAAACCTTCTGTCCTTACTCAGTCCATATCCCTCTATTCCCTCCCTATTCATGTACCCATCCAGATGCCTCTCAAATGTCACTAATGTATCTGCTTTCACTACACTAGTTTGGGCCAAATGAGAATAGAAACCACACTTGGCTTTTTTTTCACTAAAGGGTGGGTAGACCACCATGGATTGTTGAGTAAGTGTGAGACTGAGAAGGGCAGGTTCAAATCCTTGGTTTGTGCTGTGTTAGTGAATCCCAGAGAGTGCAGTTCTGGACACCTCACTACGGGCGGGCTTTTCCAGCTGCACTTGTCCGAAAACCAGAAAATCCCACCCTTGGTCAATGGACCTTTCCATGGTCCGCCCCCTCGCCTGCTCCAATTCCCATGGTGGGCAGGATGGTAAAATTCACTCCTAAGTGTGATAGCACAAGAGGGGGTGCAGAGGAGGTTCACCAGGATGCTGCCTGGGATGAGGAGAGACTGGTTAGGCTTGGATTGTTTTCTCGAGAGCAGGAGAAGGCTGAGGGAGGACATGATTGAGGTGTGTAGGATTATGAGGAGTATGGACAGGGTGAGTAGGGAACAGCTGTTCCCCTTGGTTGAGGGGTCAATCAGAGGGGGTTTTAGGGAAAGGGGCAGGAGATTTAGAGGGGGTTTGAGAATTTTGTTTTCACTCAAAGGGAGGTGGGAATCTGGAATGCGCTGCCTGGGAAGGTAGTGGAGGTCGGAAACCTTACAACCTTTAATGAAATATTTGGATGGCACTTGAAATATATCATACAGGACAAGTGCTAGAAAATGGGATTAGCATGACTTTAGTAGTATGTTCTGTCGGTGCAGACTCGATGGGCCAAAGGGCCTTTTCACACAGTACAACTGTGTTGGGGCACTAGAATGATAAAATTCATACACTGCAGAACAAGACCACTTGGCCCATTGAGTCTGCACTGACAACAATCCCACCCAGGCCCTATCCCCATAACCCCACGTATTTACCATGCAAATCCCAAGGGTCAAGGAAGTAATTGTTTTTATGCAGGGATTGGTGAGTTCCTATTATGCTGTGCCCTCCTTCCACTGCAGCTTGTTTTGTTCTGAATCTGGCCAAAACTGGCGAGAGGTGAGTCCTTCCTTTTAATTCCCTCCAGGAACTGCATGGAAGCCTGACATTGCGGTCCAGGAAGTCTCCCAAACGCCACTTGCCTGACAGTGAGCGACTCCACTGAATTAGCGGAGATTAGCATCCCTGTGGGCTGGCCACTCAAAGGAAGCTTTCTGCTATTAGGTAGGGGAGCTTTGTTTCAGAACAAAACACTTGGCAGTCGGAGAACTGAAAAGACGGATACAAGAGTGACCCCCCTGACCTCGCTTGTGCACATACGCACACAGCTAGTTCCTCTTTCACATTGAAAAGACTAAATGATTCACCAGCTTCGCCACTGTGGATATTGGATCGTTGCAGCTTTTGCCATTCCAATCAAGCGTAGACTGCTTTCATTTAAATTACCCGGCATGTAAAATGAGTCATGATCGGTCTGTCTGATGAGGGAAAGATAGTCAAGTCAGCCAGCTGGCAAATGGAGCAGGCTGTGCAATTCATCACGTGCTGGAGCCCTGGCTATATTGGCAGCAAATGTAACTATCAGAATTTCAATAAAGTGGTTAGCACTGCTGCCTCAGTTTCAGGGACCCGGGTTCGATTCCAGCCTTGGTTCACTGTCTGTGCAGTCTGCACATTCTCCCCATGTCGGTGTGGGTTTCCTCCGGGTGCTCCAGTTCCCTCCCGCAGTCCGAAAGATGTGTAGGTTAGCTGGACGAGCTAGGCAGAATTGCCCCTTAATGTCCAAAGATATGCGGTTTAGGCAGATTGGCTACGCTAACTTGCCCCTTAGTGTCCGCTGCCTTGGGAAAAGCAGCCAGCATAATTAAGGACCCCCCACACCCCGGACATTCTCTCTTCCACCTTCTTCTATCAGGAAAAATATACAAAAGTCTGAGGTCATGTACCAACCAACTCAAGAACAGCTTCTTCCCTGCTGCCGTCAGACTTTTGAATGGACCTACCTTGCGTTATGTTGATCTTTCTCCACACCCTAGCTGTGACTATAACACTACATTCTGCACTCTCTCCTCCCCTATGTACTCTATGAATGGTATGCTTTGTCTGTATAGCGCGCAAGAAACAATACTTTTCACTGTATCCCAATACATTTGACAATAATAAATCAAATCAAATCAAACAGGTTTTGGCCTTGGAGGGAGTGCAGAGGAGGTTTACTAGGCTGATACCGGAGTTGAGGGGGTTGAGCTATGAGGAGAGGCTGAATAAACTAGGCTTGTACTCGTTAGAGTTTAGAAGAATGAGGGGAGATCTCATTGAGACATATAAGATGATGAATGGGATGGATAGGATAGAGGTGGAGAGACTCTTCCTGCTCAGAAAGGACAGTAGGACTAGGGGGCACAGCCTCAAGATAAAGGGGGGGCGGTTTAGAACAGAGTTGAGGAGGAACTTCAAAGGGTGGTGAATCTCTGGAATTCTCTGCCCGTTGAAGTGGTGGAGGCTGCCTCGCTAAATATTTTTAAGATGCGGGTTGATGAGTTTTTGATAAGCGAGGGGATTAAGGGTTATGGGGAGAGGGCGGGAATGTGGAACTGAGCCACGACAGATCAGCCATGATCTTATTGAATGGCGGAGCAGGCTCGAAGGGCTAGAGGGCCTACTCCTGCTCCTATTTCTTATGTTCTTATGTTCTTAGAGTGTGGCGACTAGGGGATTTTCACAGTAACTTCATTGTAGTGTTAATGTAAGCCTACTTGTGACACTAATAAATAAACTTTAAAACAAAGAAGTGTAGGTTAGGTGGATTGGCCATGCCCAATTGCCCCTTAGTGTCCAAAGATATGCAGGTTAGGTGGATTGGCCAGGGTAAATTGCCCCAAGTGTCCCAAGATGTGCAGGTTAGGTGGATTGGCCATACTAAATTGTCCCTTAGTGTCCAAAGATGTGCGGGTTAGGTGGATTGGCCGTAGGATATGTCTAGGGCTACGGGAATAGGGTTAGGGGAGAGCACTTGGGTAAGATACTTGACAGAAAGTCAGTGCAGACTCGATGGGCTGAATGGCCTCTTCTGCACTGTTGGGATTCTATGACTCTATGATGACATGAAGTGTTTTTCTCAACTAATTTCACATTGTCAAATGATGCATGTCCTTGGGTTCTCCCTGCCCAACCCCCACCATCCCCTTTCTAAACCATATAAACCAGAAGATCAAAGCTATGATTCCTACTCTGAATGAGCTCATTTCAACTGTGACAAGTGTTTGAGCCTTCTCATCCACTGGGCTGTCTGGGTGCCATGCTGTTCTAACCCATGATTACACTGCTTCTCCCTGGCAAGAGAGCCTGAGGCCTTCAGCTACGTCCTGGGGAATTCTGTATTTTGCTTGCCCAAAATGCATGCATTCAGTAAATGAATGATGAATTTTAAGGTGTACGCGGATGAGAATGCAAGCCTTGTTTATGTGTGTGTGTGCGTCTGTGTGTGTTGGGGTGGGGAGGGGGGTTGGAGTTTACAATCAGGCCAGACAGGTTTCTGAGTACCGAGACGCAGCTCAGCAGCACCACCAACTGGCATTTAATGGCTATTGCAGTTATTCTGCAATCAATTAGGTCAGTGGTTAAAGTTATTTTAAATCATAGAGTCATAGAATCATGTTTATAGCATGGAAACAGGTCCTCCCTGCCCTTTTTTTCAAAACCCCTAAGCTTGTCCCAATTGCCCACATTTGGCCCATATCCCTCTATACCCATCTTACCCATGTAACTATCTAAATGCTTTTTAAAAGACAAAATTGTACCTGCCTCTACTACTACCTCTGGCAGCTCGTTCCAGACACTCACCACCCTCTGTGTGAAAAAATTGCCCCTCTGGACCCTTTTCTATCTCTCCCCTCTCACCTTAAACCTATGCCCTCTAGTTTTAGACTCCCCTACCTTTGGGAAAAGATATTGATTATCTAGCTGATCTGTGCCCCTCATTATTTTATAAACCTCCATAAAATCACCCCTCAGCCTCCTACGCTCCAGGGAAAAAAGTCCCAGCCTCTCCTTATAACTCAAACCATCAAGTCCCGGTAGCAGCCTAGTAAATCTTTTCTGTACTCTTTCTAGTTTAATAATATCCTTTCTATAATAGGGTGACCAGAACTGCACACAGTATTCCAAGTGTGGCCTTCCCAATATCTTGTACAACTTCAACAAGACGTTCCAACTCCTGTACTCAATGTTCTGACCAATGAAATTAAGCCAAATGCCTTCTTCACCACTCTGTCCACCCGTGACTCCACTTTCAAGGAGTTATGAACCTGTACCCCGAGATCTCTTTGTTCTGTAACTCTCCCCAACACCCTACCATTAACTGAATAAAAAAGTTTATTTATTTATTAGTGTCACAAGTAAGGCTTACATTAACACTGCAATGAAGTTACTGTGAAAATCCCCTAAGCGCCACACTCCGGCGCCTGTTCCTGGTACACTGAGGGAGGCCAATGCACTTAACCTGCACATCTTTTGGACCGTGGGAGGAAACCGGAGCACCCGGAGGAAACCCACGCAGACACAGGGTGTGCAACCTGCGGCCGATGACTGGAGGTGGGAGTGGGTGGACACATGCGGCCTTTCTGAGTGCGGCCCCCATGAGACATTGTGTTGACCGTTGCCCCGTTCCGCTGATTCCCGTCCGTGTAGTTTTTTTCCTGCTGGTGTGACTGAAGTGATTTGTACGTAAAGCAAGGGTGAGTGAAGTGAGGTGTGTGCTGATTCCACACAACATTGAGTGTGAGAGCCATGCGCTCCCTCTGTGTCCAAAGTATCAATAGTCCTTTGGAAGTTGATGACAATTCCACTACCAGAAGGATGTGGAGGCTTTGGAGAGGGTACAGAAAAGATTTACCAGGATGTTGCCTGGTTTGGAGGGCATTAGCTATGAGGAGAGGTTGGAGAAACTTGGTTTGTTCTCACTGGAACGACGGAGGTTGAGGCACAACCTGATAGAAATCTACAAGATTATAAGAGGCATGGACAGAGTGGATAGGCAGTCCTTTTGCCAGAGAAGAAATGTCAATTACTGGGGGACATAGGTTAGAGGTAAAAGGGGGAAAGTTTAAAGGAGATGTGAGAGGCAAGTTTTTTTACACAGAGGGTGTGAATACCTGGAATGTGCTGCCGGAGGAGGTAGTAGAAGCAGATACAATAGCAGCATTTAAGAGGCATCTTGACAGATACATGAATAGTCGGGGAATTGAGAGATAGGGACTGCACAGAGGTAAAAGGTCTTTCGCACACGGTGCCACAGTGGTTAGCACTGCTGCTTCACAGCGCCAGTGACCTGGATTCGATTCCTGGCTTGGGTCACTGTCTCTGCAGAGCCTGCACATTCTCCCTGTATCTGTGTGGATTTCCTCTGGGTGCTCCTGTTTCCTTCCCACAGTCCGAAAGACGTGCTGGTTAGGGTGCATTGGCTGTACTAAATTTTTCCTCAGTGTACCTGAACAGGAATGTGGCGACTGGGGGGTTTTCACAGAAACTTCATTGCAGTGTTAATGTAAGCCTACTTGTGACTAGTAAATAAGCTTAAAACTAGTTTAGAAAGGCGTTGATGCAGGCTTGGTGGGCTGAAGGGCCTGTTTCTGTGCTGTATTGTTCTTTAATATATAAATGATGAAGTATTTTCTATAACTCGTTCTGGAATATTCAGCGTGGATTAAATGTATTGAATCTTATTCATGGGGACACGGTTAGTGAACAAGCCCGGTTACAATCTCACGGCCCACTGAGATGGAGGAGGGTCACTCACGCTGCCCACTCACCAGCCCAGGTTGCCCGTGATTGAGCTGAGCTATGTTCCACTTTGAAATCGTGAAGCGATGAGGAAGAGTTAGGAGATGTATCGGCAGAGCCTGCAATGAATTCTATTGTTAAAATAAAACAATAGCAGCACTTGTTTAATTGAATTGTGACTGATGTGTAATTATAGCCGGGATTTTAGCTCCCCATGCAGTAATCCTCAGTTGGAAGGTTTAAGATTTTAAGTTTATTTATTAGTGTCACAAGTAGGCTTACAAGCACTGCAATAAAATTACTGTGAAAATCCCCTAGTCACCGCACTCCTGTTCGGGCACACTGAGGGAGAATTTAGCACGGCCAATGCACTTAACCTACACATCTTTCAGACTGTGGGAGGAAACCCACGCAGACACCAGGAGAACATGTAAACTCCACACAGACAGTGACCCAAGCCGGGAATCGAACCCAGGTCCCTGGCGCTGTGAGGCAGCAGAACTAACCACTGTGCCCCTGTGCCACCCAAGGATAGTGTATGCACACTTACAATTAACCGCTCCCAGTGTTCAAGTTACCAAGCATACCTCGTGGATCTTTAGGCGCCATAAGTTGATAGGTGATTTGATTTGATTTGATTTATTATTGTCACATACATTGGGATACAGCGAAAAGTATTGTTTCTTGCGTGCTATACAGACAAACCATACCGTTCATAGAGTACATAGGGGAGAAGGAAAGGAGAGAGTGCAGAATACAGTGTTATTGTCACAGATAGGGTGTAGAGAAAGATCAACTTAATATATCATAGGTCCATTCAAAAGCCTGACAGCTGCAGGGAAGAAGCTGTTCTTGAGTCGGTTGGGACGTGACCTCAGACTTTTGTATCTTTTTCCCGATGGAAGAAGGTGGAAGAGAGAATGTCCAGGGTGAGCATGTAGACAGGGACATGTTCTCCACTATGCTTTCTGAAGTCGATTTTGATCTCCTTTGTGTTACTGACGTTGAGGGAGAGACTATTGTCGTCACACCATTTCACATAGATAAAACATTCCCAAAACACTAAAGCTGCCTTTTCTCAAGTGGAGGTTGTGTGAGCTGCTCAGATAACTGAGCCCTGTGCTCAGGCCTCGCACATATCTTCAAGCAAGCCAATTGCTGTATTTTCCAAAACATTGGGCCAGTCGAACACAGGCCTCATTTTTAAAATTCCACTTCATGTACTTTTCCAAACATCTGACTCGCCTGAGGTCATGTTTCTGTTTTTCCTTTGGAAGGCTTTCTACATAATTGCTGCAAACTTACAATTTTCCACATTGAGTGAAACACGCCCGACTGTGTAATGTAAAGGATGGAATCTGTGATTCAGCCACTCAGTGAGGTGTGTGTGACTGAATATTTCCACACATTCCACATGCATTCAAATAAGTCACAGTCAAAAATCAGGTTTAAGTAGTGCAAGCACGCCCTCAGTGAGATTATTAAGTTCAGGAATGCGCAATGCCCCATGTTGTTATGATATATTGGGCGGCACGATGGCACAGTGGGTTAGCACTGCTGCCTCACAGCGCCAGGGACCCGGTTCAATTCCTGGCTTGGGTCACTGTCTGTGTGGGGTCTGCATGTTCTCCCCATGTCTGCGTGGGTTTCCTCCGGGTGCTCTGGTTTCCTCCCACAGTCCAAAGATGCGTGGGTTAGGCGGATTGGCCATGCTAAATTGACCCTTAGTGTCAGGGTGACCAGCAGGGTAAATACGTGGGGTTATGGGAATGAGGCCTGGGTGGGATTGTGATCGTTGCAGACTCAATGGGCCGAAGGGCCTCCTTCTGCACTGTAAGGATTTTATGTTTTATCTGGATGTGACAAGGTAGAGGTATTAGGTGTGTAATCCAGAGTCTCGAGGTAATGCTGTGTGGATCTGGGTTCAAATCCCACCATGGTAGGTTTCTTTTAAAAATTGTTCTTGGGATATGGGCACCATTTATTGCCCATCCCTAATTGCCCTTGAGAGGGTAATTTTATGAGTCAACCACATTGCTGCTGACTTTTAATTCTAGTTTTTTTTCCTTACTCAATTCAAATTTCACTATCTGCTGTTGTAAGATTCGAACCCGGGTCCCCAGAACACTTCATCTCATTCTCCATTCTCTCCTTCTTTCCACCACCTCCAGCCCCCCAATTATCAGGCCAACTGCCACGTTCCTCAGGCAGTCCTTTCCCAAGCTGTACCTTTGCTTTGCCATTCATGCATTTTGATTATTTAATGGACACTTTTTTTTAGCAGCCCCTCAGCCTCCTGTATCCTTGTTTACATTTCCTTTGTCTAATTCCGCCTCTCCACCCACATAGTATAAATCTCTGCTGACTCTCTTCCCTCTTTGCTCTGGCAAAGGGTCATCCAGACTCAAAACATTGGCTCTATTCTCTCTCCACAGGCACTGTCAGACCTGCTGCGATTTTCAAGCATTTTTCTGTTTTTTGTCCCCAGAACATTACCCTGGGTTTCTAGATTACTAGCCCAGTGACAATATCACTATACCATTGTGGACCTGGGGTCATGCGTAGGCCAGACCGGGTAAGAATGGCAGATTTCTTTTTTTTATTTGATTATTTGATTTGATTTATTATTGTCACATGTGTTGGGATACAATGAAAATTATTATTTCTTGCGCGCTATACAGACAAAGCATACTGTACATACAGAAGGAAAGGAGAGGTGCAGAATGTAGTGTTACAGTCACAGCGAGGGTGTAGAGAAAGATCAGCTTAATATTAGATTTGATTTATTATTATCACATGTATTGGGATACAGTGAAAAGTATTGTTTCTTGCACGCGATACAGACAAAACATACCATTCATAGAGAAGGAAAGGAGAGGGTGCAGAATGTAGTGTTACAGTCACAGCTATGAAGATCAGCTTAATATAAGGTAGATCCATTCAAAAGTCTGACAGCAGCAGGGAAGAAGCTGTTCTTGAGTCGGTCGGTACGTAACCTCAGACTTTTGTATCTTTTTCCCGATGGAAGAAGGTGGAAGTGAGAATGTCCGGGGTGTGTGGGGTCCTTAATTATACTGGCTGCTTTTCCCGAGGCAGCGGGAAGTGTAGACAGAGTCAATGGATGGGAGGCTGATTTGAGTGATGGATTGGGCTACATTCACGACCTTTTGTAGTTCCTTGCGGTCTTGGGCAGAGCAGGAGCCCATACCAAGCTGTGATACAACCAGAAAGAATGCTTTCCCTAAAAGACATTAATTTATTTCTGTGTGTCACAAGCAGGCTTACATTAACACTGCAATGAAGTTACTGTGAAAATCCCCTAGTTGCTACACTCTGGTGCCTGTTCAGGTACACTGAGGGAAAAATTAGCATGGCCAGTGCATTTAACCAGCATGTCTTTTGGAGTGTGGAAGGAAACCGGAGCATCTGGAGGAAACCCATGCAGACACAGGGAGAATGTGCAAACTCTGCACAGACAGTGACCCAAGCTGAGAATCGAACCCGGATCCCTGACACTGTGAGGCAGCAGTGCTAACCACTGTGCCACCGTGCCACTCCAGGTATGATTCCAGTGACCCACTAGCTAGCTTTTATCAAAACACACTTTATTTAAGAACACAGTTAGAATATAACAAAAAGAATTAGCATAACTGTTACCAATTGAAATGCTGAGATGTGACAAGTTATAATTCTTAACAGCTTGCTATCTCCATTGTTCCAATTTAAGCAACATGTCCTATAGACATAAATCCCTTCTTCAGAATCAAAGAACAAAGAAAATTACAGCACAGGGACAGGCCCTTCGGCCCTCCAAGCCTGCACAGACCATGCTGTCCGATTGAACTAAAACCCCCTACCCTTCCAGGGACCATATCCCTCTATTCCCATCCTATTCATGTATTTGTCCAGATGCCCCTTAAAACTCACTATTGTATCCACTTCCACTACCTCCCCCGGCAACGAGTTCCAGGCACCCACCACCCTCTGTGTAAAAAATCTGCCTCGTACATCTCCTTTAAACCTTGCCCCTTGCACCTTAAACCTGTGCCCCCCTCTTCCATCCTGGGGAAAAAGCTTCTGACTATCCACTCTGTCCATGCCCCTCATAATCTTGTAGACTTCTATCAGGTCGTCCCTCAACTTCCGTCGTTCCATGAGAACAAACCAAGTTTCTCCAACCTCTCCTCATAGCTAATGCCCTCCATACCAGGCAACATCCTGGTAAATCTTTTCTGTACCCTCTCCAAAGCCTCCACATCCTCTGGTAGTGTGGCAACCAGAATTGAACATTAGTTCCAAGTGCGGTGTAAGGTTCTATAAAACATCAACGTGACTTGCCAATTTTTAAACTCAGTGCCCCGGCCGATGAAGGCAAGCATGCCGTATGCCTTCTTGACTACCTTCTCCACCTGCGTTGCCACTTTCAGTGACCTGTGTACCTGTACACCCAGATCCCTCTGCCTATCAATACTCTTAAGTATTCAGTAACACCAGAGCAAATATACTCACGTGGATGCAAGATTTCCAACCTTTTAACACCTCCAGACAGAGATGGAGACAGCAATTTCCAGAGAAGGATATATCGCCAAACAGCAGAACATCTAAGAGGCTTATTTCCTGGCAGATTCCAGTCTCCAAATCCAGACAGAGAGAAAGAGGAGAAACTTCTTCACTCAAAGGGTGGTGAATCTCTGGAATTCTCTGCCCATTGAAGTGGTGGAGGCTGCCTCGTTGAATATATTTAAGTCACGGGTAGGTAGATTTCCGATAGACAGGGGAATTAAGGGTTATGGGGAGAAAGTGGGAAAGTGGAACTGATCCACTTCAGATCAGCCATGATCTTATTGAATGGCGGGGCAGGCTCGAGGGGCTAGATGGCCTACTCCTGCTCCTATTTCTTATGTTCTTATACGATAGGCCTATAGAAGGGATCTAGTGGTGCAGTGGGCAGTGTCACTACCTCTGAGCCAAAAGCTCTGAGTAAGAGTCCAACCTCAGGA
This sequence comes from Carcharhinus amblyrhynchos, assembly GCF_965287045.1. Classification (NCBI taxonomy): domain Eukaryota; kingdom Metazoa; phylum Chordata; class Chondrichthyes; order Carcharhiniformes; family Carcharhinidae; genus Carcharhinus; species Carcharhinus amblyrhynchos. The sequence goes on from NC_137359.1 coordinate 15,916,633, forward strand.
CTTGATGGCAAAGGAAGGTGTGCTCACACGCAGTCAAAAAGGTTGAGTATCAACGTGTGTATTGATACTGTGCCTGAGGTTGTGCCCTCTGGTTCTAGTTTGTCCTACTAGCGGAAACGTCCTGTCCACGTGCACTCTATCCAGGCCTCGCAGTATCCTGTAAGTTTCAATAAGATCCCACCTCATCCTTCTAAACTCCAACGAGTACAGACCCAGAGTTTGTACAATCTGTATAAAGGATAATTTAGCACGGTCAATCCGCCTAACCTGCATATCTTTGGACACTAAGGGACAATTTAGCATAGCCAATCCTAATCTACACATCTTTGGAGTGTGAGAAGAAACCGGAGCACTCGGAGGAAACTCACGCAGACATGGGGGTGAATGTGCATACTCCGCACAGACAGTGACCCAAGCAGGGAATCGAACCCAGGTCCCTGGCGCTGTGAGGCAGTAGTGCTAACCACTTTGCCACCATGTTGGCTTGTAACCTACGGTGAACTTGTAATCCAGTATGTACGGTAATTTGCATCAACTCTATCTAGCTCAAGTTGCGATATCTCAGTCATTCTTAAATCAATGCAATTCTCTTGTAATCTGCTCGAGTTGAGGCTGCGAAATGGATTTGGATGTCTAATGATTTTCTGTGCTAAAGTCCTTTGTCACTTTAAATACTCAGACTCCACCCTCTGGGGAGTGCTCAGAAGTCTTAGCCTGTTGCAGAAGCTTTACTTAAGCACAAAGTGCTTTCTCACCCTCTTTATTTTTAGGTATCGAAAGTAGAGAGAGAGAGAGGCTGCTTGGAGCCTGGCATTCCTCTAATCTACTGGCAAACAAGACTGGGCAAAGAGATCTGTTCAATTTCTTATCGTCTGGGTAAGTCTGATTTAGGACCATTAAGGCCAGTTGTGAGTTACAGTGAATGTATAAGAGTCTCTGTTACGAATCAACGTGCTGAGAGTCCTGAGTGCTGCACGGATAACTAGAGAAAGCTTTTGCAATGCAGCCTATGTAACCTGTTCATCAAATTGTTCTAACCACAACATTTTTGGGCGGGGAGGGCTATTTTTTTCCTCCAGTTTATTTCAGGGAGGTTTTTGTTTGGTTTTGTTCACTGTAAAGATTCACGCCAGAGTAACCAAGACAACAGTCGGTTTTCACACACGCGCATAGACAAGAAACACTTTCACAGCCCAGCATCAATCCATGTGACATCCTTTTCACATATGTCTTCTCAGCTGGGGGTACCTCCATGAGGCACGGCGGTACAGTGGATACAGCCTCACAGCGCCAAGGATCTGGGTTTGATTCCCGGCTTGGGTCACTGTCTGTGTGGAGTTTGCATGTTCTCCCCATGTCTGCGTGGGTTTCCTCTGTGTGCTCCAGTTTCCTCCCACAGTCCAAAAGAGGCGCTGGTTAATAAAGTAAAGCTTATTTATTAGTCACAAGTAGGCTTATGTTAACACTGCAATGAAGTTACTGTGAAATTCCCCTCGTCGCCACACTCCGACGCCTGTTTAAAGTTTATTTATTAGTTACAAGTAAGGCTTACGTTAACACTGCAATGAAGTTACTGTGAAATTCCCCTCCAATGCCTGTTCAGGTACACAGAGGGAGAATTTAGCACAGCCAATTCACCTAACCTGCACATCTTTTGGAATGTGGGACAAAACCGGAGCAAACCCACACAGACATGGGGAGAATGTGCAGACTCCACACAGCCAGTGATCCAAGGTCAGAATTGAACCCGGGTCCCTGGTGCTGTGAGGTAGCAGTGCTAACCACTGTGTCATCGTGCTGCCCTATGTGGATTGGCTGTGCTTATTCTCCTTCAGTGTACCCGAACAGATGCGGAGACTAGGGGGCTTTTCACAGTAACTTCATTGCAGTGTTAATGTAAACCTACTTGTGGCACTAATAAAGAATAAAGTGGTCAGCACTGCTGCCTCACAGCGCCAGGGACCTGGGTTTGAATCCGGCCTTGGGTACTGTCTGTGTGGAGTTTGCACGTTCTCTCCCGTGTCTATGTGAGTTTCCCTCAAACCTGAGGTTGCTCGGAACACCCTCACTGATCCCTGGGCTAAGAATCTCAATAGTTTAGCAGAGATTCCCAATTTGAGTCCAGTCTCCTTGCAAGAGCTCTCCAGATCACCACCCTGCCTTTTCCCCCATCCCCTGCAGAAGTTTTCCATTACCCGAGTCTATCTCGAATTCTCTCAGGAAAGTTTAGATTGAATCAGCCTCTCAGCCAGCGCATCCCAGATCGCAGTGACACATTGCAATGGAGTCTTCTTACCCCCGCCCCCCACCTGCTTTCCACCTGAGATCATAGAATCCCTAATGTACAGAGGAGACCATTCAGCCCATCGAGTCTGTACCATCCACAAGCCCACCCAGGCCCTATTCCTGTGACCCCACATATTTCATAGAATCATAGAATCCTTACAGAGCGGAAGGAGGCCATTCAGCCCATTGAGTCTGCACTGACCACAATCCCCACCCAGCCCAATTCCTGTAGCCCACATATTTACCCTGCTAATCCCCCTGACACTAGGATCAATTTAGCATGGCCAATCCACCTAACCTGCACAGAGAGCCATAGAAGTTTACAGCATGGAAGCAAGGCCCTTTGGCCCAACTTGTTCATGCTGCCCAGTTTTTAACCACTCAGCTAGTCCCAACTGCCCGCATTTTTCCCATATCCCTCGATGCCAATCATACCCGTGTAAGCGTTTAAATATTTTTTTAAAAGACAAATTTGGACCGTCTTTGGACTGTGGGAGGAAACCTGAGCACCCACAGGAAACCCACACAGACACCAGGAGAATGTGCAAACTCCACACAGACAGTGACCCGAGGCCAGAATTGAACCCGGGTTCCTGGCGCTGTGAGGCAGCAGTGCTAACCACTGTGCCGATCTGTCTCCTGTGTCATATATGCCAGCACAATGCAAAAACCGATGGGATTGATCAGGACCTGGGGGTTCCTAGTTAGAGAACCTTATCAGATAAGGATGAAATTATGTATTGGAAATGCACGCAACTTCTGCGTTCACGTTAAGACCAACAGTGCAACGTGTTCCTCTTGTTTGAGGCTGGAGGATCAGAGCTCTTGCTGCTGTTTGGATTGATAATCCCCCCAGGGAGCCAGCTCAACAGGGTTGGTGGAAGACTTGGCCGCATGTTAGATTCACTTTTCCAATTTAAAGCAAACCTCCTTCATTTGCGCAGCAATTTACGGAGCTTGTCTGGAATTAGCTTCCTACCTGAGTGCCTCTTAGCGGGAACATTGAGGAATAATTCTTTTCCACCCCAGCCCAGAATTTGATGCTCTGGAAATGAAAAGTCCAATGCTGATGACAAAGCTATTGTCTAATGTAACTAGCACTGATCCTTCACAGTGCCAGGTACCCGGGTTCAATTCTGACCTTGGGTCACTGTCTGTGTGGAGTTTGCATGTTCTCCCCGTGTCTGCGTGGGTTTCCTCCGGGTGCCTCGGTTCCCTCCCACAGTCCAGACATGTGCAGGTTAGGTGGATTGGCCATACTCCGTAGTGTCCAAAGATCTGTAGGTTAGTTAGATTGGCCATAGTTCTTTGTACCTTAGTGTCCAAAGATGTGCTGGTTAGATGGAATGGCCATGCTAAATTAACCCTAGTGTTCAAAGATATGTAGGTTAGGCAGATTGGCCATGCTAAATTGCCCCTTAGTGTCCAAAGATGTGTAGGTTAGGTGGATTGGCCATGCTAAATTGCCCCTTAATGTCCAAAAATGTGCAGGTCAGGTGGATTGGCCATGCTAAATTGTCCCTTAGTATCCAAAGATGTGCAGGTTAGGTGGATTGGCCATGCTAAATTGTCCCTTAGTGTCCAAAGATGTGCAGGTTAGGTGGATTGGCCATGCTAAATTGTCCCTTAGTGTCCAAAGATGTGTAGGTTAGGTGGATTGGCCATGGTTAATGTGTGGAGTTACGGGGATAGTATTGGAGAGGAGGTCCTGGAGTACTCTGCTGGAGAGTCGGTGCCGTCTCGACAGGCCAAATGGCCTCCTCCCGCACTGGGGGGATTCTGTGGACTCTATGGAAGTAATAGTGCCCTGCTTGTCGAGACAATGTGGTCATTCAAACCTTGCTGGAGGTTAATATTTGCTTAATTTGGTGCATTACCGATGGCCTGCCCTCTTACATTCAGATGCTTTACAATCCCTGGTTTAAACATTAATTAGTACAGAGTGCCCTCAAAACTTGATAACATGTACACTTTGGTGATGCAGTGATGTAAGGTAGAGGCCAAGGCCACAGTTCCACCTACCCCCATGGTGTGTTGTTTACATCTGTCCCTATATCGTAGGCCCTTGGAAATGAAGGCATTTATTCTCCAACTTTAGCAGATTCCACTCACTTTGAACAGCTTCCCTTTGGCTGGCTTGCCGAGTAGATACTCGCAAACAAACTCTGAATCCTGAAGGGGGTGGCTGGCTGCACAGTGGTTAGCACTGCTCCCTCACAGCGCCAGGAACCCGAGTTCAATGCCGGCCTCGGGTAATGGCCTGTGTGGAGTTTGCAGGTTCTCCCCGTGTCTGTGTGGGTTTCCTCCGGGTGCTCCGATTTCCTCCCACAGTCCATAGATGAGCAGGTTAGGGGCATTGGCCATGCTAAATTGCCCTTTAGTGTTCCAAGATGTGTAGATTAGGTGGATTGGCCATGCTAAATTGCCCCATAGTATCCAAAGATGTGTAGGTTAGGTAGAATGGCCATACTAAATTGACCCTTAGTGTCCAAAGATGTGCAGGTTAGGGTGGATTGGCCATGCTAAATTGTCCCTTAGTGTCCAAAGATGTGCAGGTTAGGTGGATTGGCCATACTAAATTGACCCTTAGTATCCAAAGATGTGCAGGTTAGGTGGATTGGCCATGCTAAATTGCCCCTTGGTGTCCAAAGATGTGCAGATTAGATGGATTGGCCATGCTAAATTGCCCCTTAATGTCCAAAGGTTGGGGTTATGGGGATAGGGTTGGGGGTAAGCCTAGCTAAGATGCTCTGTCAGACAGCTGGTGCAGACCCAAAGGGCCGAATGGCCACCTTCTGCACTATTGGGATTCTGTAATTCTCCACCAATATCAATCACCAGCAACTGGACTTGATTATCGAGGACTGGAGTCCTGTAATCACTGGTGACACTCACAATTTCAGGCTTATATTTTTTTCTTCCGATTCCCACTGTTGCCTCAGTGTGAAATAATAAGAGGCAATGGTCAAAGGTTTAAAACGACCGAGACTGGGTAACTCTGATATGAAAGGATCAGCGCGATATCTGGAACGAGAACAACTCTGTGCATTAGGGATTACAGATTCAGGTTGTAATCCATTGATCCATTTTGCTTATTGTCTTATTAATGGACAATAGTGCTACTTATGCCTGCTTTCTCATTGCCTGCACTAATTGGGCCTCTGGCTTACAGGCACTTTGTAGATCATTGCATGTGTTGGGATTTAACCAGATTAACAGAACAGTACTAATCCTCCATGAAGCATGCCATTTTCATTGAGCGAGGGCTTGTGTAATAAGATTTATTAAAATGCAGGAGTAGTTTGGTGTTATATAAAGTGGTTGCAAATAGCTTTAAGAGCAGATCACATGATTTGATGGTGATGTCATTGGGGTGTTGCACAGGCTTTATTTTCAATTTGACCTCTGTACAGGCAAGAAAAAATGTGTTGTTGTTAGCTTGAATCTACACGTGCAAACCACATCTTTTTCTTTCTGTTTAAACCCCACAACCCCTGGCATTGATCGGAGATTACATCTTGGAAGCTAGCCCAGAGTAATGCCGAAAACCCAAGCTATGGATGCAGGGGTCAGTATTCAGAGCTTTGGAGTTGGAAGGTTGCAGGTCTCTCTGGATCAGAACCTGAAATTTGGAAAGAAGAGTGACCAGACAGGGCACTCACTGTCAAGCGAGGCTGCCTGCCACCTTTCGCAGGGCTGCCACCTTTCGCAAAGCATACATTTGATTGTATGGCAGGAGTTACAGTCTCCCTGTATATTGGCAATTCCACACGCATTCATCTTGAGGGATCTGCACTATCCAAGGTCATTTTGCCACCCAGTGAGCCTTTTTTTTCCCCAACTGATGCCGCCTTTTGTCAAGAAAAATGATGACAAGTATTAACATAGAAACTAGGAGCAGGAGTAGGCCATTCAAGCCTGCTTCATTGTTCATTATGATCATGGCTGATCCTCCATAACAATGCCATATTCCCGTTTTCTCCCCATTCCCCTTAATTCCATTAAAATCAAGTGACAGAGTGAATTAGCAGGATAAATACATGGGGTAACAGCGATAGGGCCTGGGTCATCGGTGCAGGCTCGATGGGCTGAATGGCCTCCTTCTGCACTGTAGGCACTCAATGTTTATATGATCCCAGTAGATCCTTGTGATTTCTCCTTCCAAGCACAAGATTTGTTTGGGAGCCCATGGTAAATAAATCGTATTGCAACCTCCAGAACTGCGGCTTAAATTTAAGCCCCTAAAATCCCTTTAAAGTGACACATTGATTTTTTTACAAAGGAATTCCTTCGAGGCAGCTCTCGGAAGCAAACTCAGGAAGGAACTGCTGTGTGTGTATCTTCTCATGCTTGCCACTGCCTACAGAGCAGTTCAGTGAGTTTGAGTCTTCCCTCGAAGCTGTGTGTGCCTCTTCAGGCTGTGTTTTTGTTCCAGTTCAGTTAGGCCAATCATGTATGTCTGTGAAGTCAGTGGCAGGATACATGGCCAACCAAGGTGACTAACTGGTCACAGAACAAAGACTTATTCAGACCCCAGGGGAAATACTTCTACAGATTAAACAACAGTGCCCCTTGTGGATAGGAAGAGGAATGGCACTCATGTCGTTGCGAAGAAGCAACAACAGGAGAAATGGCAAAATCCAGTTTAGTTACGTTTGGGGTCAGTGGGTGAGAAAGGAACAGCAGTTGGAAGCCTGCGGCCTGGCAGAGGCCACATGCGGCCCATCTGAGTGTGGCCCCCCCCAGACACTGTGTTGCCCCGGGTTGCCCCGTTCCGCTGATTCCCGTCTGTGTAGTTTTTTTCCTGCTGGTGTGACTGAAGTGATTTGTACGTAAAGCAAGGGTGAGTGAAGTGAGGTGTGTGCTGATTCCACACAACATTGAGTGTGAGAGCCGTGCGCTCCCTCTGTGTCCAAAGTGTCAATAATTCTTCTGTTTTTACCATTGGGAGTTCCACTAATATATAAATGATGAAGCATTTTGATTTGATTTGATTTATTATTGTCACATGTATTGGGATACAGTGAAAAGTATTGTTTCTTGCGCGCTATACAGAGAAAACATACCGTTCATTGAGTACATAGGGGAGAAGGAAAGGAGAGGGTGCAGAATGTAGTGTTACGGTTATTTTTAATAAATCGTTATGAAATATTAAGCGTGTGTTAAATGTATTGGGTGGAATGTTCCCGTCCCACTCACCAGTGGAATCGCAGTGGGGCAGGACAGGCACCATGCAAAGTTCCATTGACCTTGGGCGGGATTTTCCATCTTGGGGCCAGCGCGGCTGGAAAATCCCACCTGTTTAGACATGTTCATGGGGACACGGTTAGTGAACAAGCTGCATTTCAATCTCATGGCCCATTGCGATGAAGGGGGGGCCACTCACGCTGCCCACTCACCAGAGAAAGCATTCCTCAGGCAGTGTCAGGACCTGGTGGAGGTTTGGAGCAGTCTTTACTGCAGTAGACAGTTCTCGGTTGCCATGGTTGCAGTCCAGCGTTGACCCGACAGTTTTTGTACTGGAGGCTTCTCTGATCTTGAAGAGAATGAGAGGTGTTTATGCAGCTGGCTGAGACAGCAACGTCCCAGCTTAAAGGGATGCCAACTGTGCCAAATGAACCCCGTGCTCATAGAATCAACAGTTTGCTGCCCATTACTGGAGACGGGCAGGAAATTAACGGCATCCAACATTACATAGAAACATAGAAACGCGAAGCAAGAGGAGACTATTCGGCCCTTCGAGTCTGCTCATTGAATTCATCCCCTCCTTCCCCCCATATCCCTTGATCGCTGTAGCCCCAAGAGGGCGCCACTGTGGCACAGTGGTTGGCACTGCTGCCTCACAGCGCCAAGGATCTGGGTTCGATTCCTAGCTTGGGTCACTGTCTGTGCAGAGTCTGCACGTTGTCTGCATGGGTTTCCTCCAGGTGCTCCAGTTTCCTCTGAAAGACCTGCTGGTTAGTTGCATTGGCTGTACTAAATTCTCCCTCAGTGTACCCAAACAGGAGAATTTCACAGTAACTTCATTGCAGTGTTAATGTGAGCCTGCTTGTGACATTAATAAATAAACTTTAAAACTTTAGCAATATCTAATTTCTTTTTGAAATCACACAACGTTTGGGCCTCAACTACTTTCTGTGGGAGTGAATTCCACACATTCACCACCCTCTGGGTGAAGAAATTTCTCCTCACCTCAGTCCTAAAAGGTTTACCCCTTATCCTCAAACTATGACCCCTAGTTCTGGACTCCCCCACCATCGGGAACATTCTTTCTGAATCTACCCTGTCTAATCCTGTTAGAATTTTATAAGTTTCTCTGAGATCCCCTCTCACTCTTCTAAACTCCCGTGAGTATAATCCTAACTGACTTCGTCTCTCGCCTAATCCTAACCAACTCATTAACTCCACACAGGCAGTAACCCAAGGCTGGAATTGAACCCAGTGAGGCAGCAGTGCTAACCACTGAGTTCAGGGTTTATATCAGTGACTGAGAGGAAAGTGTTCCAGACACTGCTGCTTCACGGCGCCAGAGACCTAGGTTTGATTCCCAGCTTGGGTCACTGTCTGTGTGGAGTCTGCGTGTTCTCTCCGTGTCTGCGTGGGTTTCCTCCGGGTGCTCCGGTTTCCTCCCACGCTCCAAAGACGTACTGGTTAGGGTGCATTGACCTGAACAGACGCTGGAGTGTGGCAACTAGGGGAATTTCACAGTAACTTTATTGCAGTGTTAATGTAAACCTTACTTGTGACAAATAAATAAACTTGAAAGAATTAGTGGACCTGCTGAGATTTTCCAGCAATTTTCTGTTTTTGTTTCAGATTCCAGCATCCACAGTACCTTTATCTCAGCGTTCAACTCACTGCCTCTTCTCTTCCAGTAAGAAGTCTCACAACACTGGGTTCCAATCCAACAGCTTTATCTGGAATCACGAGCTTTCAGAGCACTGCCCCTTCATCATCGACATCCTCACAGTATAAATCTTATCCTATTTTCTTTGTCTTCAGCTCTGACGAACGGTCGTCCGGACTTGAAAATGTTGGATCTATTCTTTCTCCATAGATGCTGTCAGATCTGCTGAGATTTTCCAGCGTTTTCTGTTCAAGCTCTGACGAAGGGTCATCCAGACTAGAAACGTTGGCTCTATTCTCTCTCCACAGATGCTATCAGACCTGCTGAGATTTTCCAGCATTTTCTGTTTTTGTGTGAAGCGAATTAGTGACCCTGTACCAAAACAGAAAATGCTGGAAAATCTCAGCAGGTCTGACAGCATCTTTGGAGAGAGAATAGAGCCAACGTTTCCAGTCTGGATGACCCTTCGTCAGAGGGTCTGCTCTTGATTCTGTTCTGATGAAGGTCATCTAGACTTGAAATGTTGGCTCTATTCTCTCTGCACAGATGCTGTCAGACCTGCTGAGATTTTCCAGCATGTTTTGTTTTTGTTTCAGATTCCAGCATCCGCTGTATTTGGCCTTTATCTTAGTGACACTGTACAATACCTTATACAACATATGCAGATGAACTCAGCGGGTCTGGCAGCATCTGTGGCGAGAGACGGGGCCAGATTCTCCAACCTCGCCTGCAGCTGGGATTCTCCAGTCCCACTGCAGTTAATGAAGATTCAGCTGAGTGCCAAATTCTCCGCCCTCGCTGGCAACGGGGTGTGAATGGCCGGAGTTAACTTTCCGGATCGAAATGAGCCTCAGAATGCTGGGTCCATTTCTGGCCCCTCACACAGTGGGAGTTATGGAGACCCCAGTAAAGCTTCAGAGGAGGATGATTGTACCAGATTAGTCGAGGAACACTCTGCTAGTCTGACGGAAAGACTTTGGCTGAAAAATAGTACTTCAATGATGAGGCAATGTGTGAACAGACTCATATCAAAACTTAAGGCCATCCAGCCTCTTCAGTCAGTGGGAATTTCCAATCCTGCAGAAGGCAGCCCTGCCAACCCCATCCTCCCCCCCCACCCAACTCCTCCCCTCCCCCGACCTCTCCCTTCCCCTCCCCTCGGGTTAGATTCATAGAATTATTGAATCCCTCCAGCGCAAAAGGAGCCCATTCGGCCCGTTGAGTCTGCACCATCAACAATCCCACTCAGGTCCTATTCCCACAACCCCACATATTTACCATGCTAATCCCCTGATACTAAGAGCAATTTAGCATGACAAATCCTCCTAACCCGCACATCTTTGGACTGTGGGAGGAAACTGGAGCCCCTGGGGGAAACCCATGCAGACACGGGGAAAACATGCAAACTTCACACAGACAGTGACCCAAGGCCGGAATTGAACCCGGGTCCCTGGCGCTGTGAGGCAGCAGTGCTAACCACTGTGCCACCGTGCCACGCTGGTAGCCATACAGGCGAGCCACACTAAAAGCAGCAGACATCGACGGCACTGGAAGATCATGCTGGCGGCCAATGGCGAGCACCGTCCACCTCCTAATGCATAGGGGCGGGTCTGGAAAATCCTGCTCGTGAGCCCTGTGCATTTCGCCAGCGCTTCCTGCCTTTATTCCAGGCCTTCAGAGTCGGCAGCCCTTTGCTGCTTTTTTAGTGCAAATGATTTAAATTGGACAGGTGCTTTTATTTGAATTAGATAAGGTAAAGAGAATGAGGGGTCAGACATCGAAGCTGTGTAAGCACAGGACAAAGTTCACTGTTGGGAAGGTTTTCCTTTCCAACACACTCACTGATCTTTGGAACTGGCTTCTCCAGTCGGTGTACATTTGTACACTCCATGGGAAGGCAGTTGTATTGTTGCTGGACCAGTAATCCAGAGGATCAGGGTTCGAATCCCACCTGGCAGATGGTGAAATTTGAATTCACTAAAAGTTTTTAATTAATCATTAATTGGAATCTACTGATGACCATGAAACCATTATCGGAAAAACCCATCTGGTTCACTAATGTCCTTTAGGGAAGGAAATCTGCCGTCCTTACCTGGTCTGGCCTACATGTGACTCCAGAGCCACAGCAATGCCCCTGTGAAAGGGCCAAGCAAGCCATTCAATTGAAGGACACTGAGGGATGGTTAATACGGGTGGCACAGTGGCACAGTGTTTCAGACTTGGGTTTGATTCCGGCCTTGGGTCACTGTCTGTAGGGAGTCTGCACGTTCTCCCTGTGTCTGCGTGGGTTTCCTCCGAGTGCTCTGGTTTCCTCCCACAGTCCAAAGATGTGTAGATTAGGTGGATTGGCTATGCTAAATTGCCCCTTTGTGTCCAAAGATGCATAGGTTTGGTGAATTGACCATGCTAAATTGCCCCCTTAGTGTCAGGGAGATTTGCACGGTTAATATGTGGAGTTAGGGGGGATGGGGCCTGGATGGGATTGATGACGGTGTAGGCTCGATGGGCCGAATGGCCTATGAAATGGCCCAGCCAGCGACAACCACTTCCCCTGAAGGAATTGAAAGAAAATTCAACCTCTTGTATCTACCTTGGAACCCTGGGTCTTGGTAACCCTGTTTGAAGCAATTGTGCCCTGAGAACTGTATTGGCCAATTTAAGACAACCACACTATCTGTAGGCCAAAGGGTAACTTGTGCGTGGTGTTGAGCCAGTGATGATGACTTTCTCTTTTACAACTCATTGCCCCTCAGGTTCTGCAAACAGACTCCATGTGGGGGTATCTCCTCTTTGCTGCTTTTCTGCTTGCTGTTGGCTGGCTGCTCAGGGACCGACAGAAGATCAGAGATGTCAGAGACAAGTACGTCTTCATCACTGGGTGCGACACAGGCTTTGGCAACCTCTTGGCCAAACGGCTGGACCGGCAAGGATTCCGAGTCCTCGCCGGCTGCCTGACGCAACAAGGAGCAAACACTCTGCAGAGGGCTGACTCAACCAAACTCAAAGCTGTCTTGCTTGACGTGACCGATTCCAGCAGCATTAAGAAGACCGCAGATTGGGTCCGGGCAGAGGTGGGAGAGAAAGGTACCTATCGGCCGATCAGGACGGAAGGAAAGGCCTTCCCTTCCTCCTGTCGCACTGTGGTGAACTATTGCAGACAAACACATTTCCATTCTTGGCGTTACCACCAACACCCCACAATGCCGTAACCAATCACAGCCCCCTCTATAACCGATCTGGGTTGAGACCAGATTAGATTGGCTCTATTACTGTCACATGTATTGGGATACAGTGCAAAGTATTGTTTGTTGTGCACTATACAGACAAAGCGTACCATTCATAGAGTACATAGAGGAGAAGGAAAGGAGAGGGTGCAGAATATAGTGTTACAGTCATAGCTAGGGTGTAGAGAAAGATCAGCTTAATATTTGATTTGATTTATTATTGTCACGTGTATCGGGATGCTGTGAAAAGTATTGTTTCTTGTGTGCTATGCAGACAAAGCATACCATTCATAGAGTACATGGGGAGAAGGAAAGGAGAGGGTGCAGAATGTCGTGTTACAGTCATAGCTAGGGTGTAGAGAAAGATCAGCGTAATATTTGATTTGATTTATTATTGTCACATGTGTTGCGATACAGTCAAAAGTATTGTTTGTTATGCGCTATACAGACAAAGCATACCGTTCATAGAGTACATAGGGGAGAAGAAAAGGAGAGGGTGCAGAATGTGGTGTTACAGTTACAGATAGGATGTAGAGAAAGACCAACTTAATATACGATAGAACCATTCAAAAGTCTGATGGCAGCAGGGAAGAAGCTGTTCTTGAGTCGGTTGGTACGTGACCTCAGACTTTTGTATCTTTTTCCTGATGGAAGAAGGTGGAAGAGAGAATGTCCGGGGTGTGTGGGGTCCTTGATTATGCTGGCTGCTTTTCCAAGGCAGTGGAAAGTGTAGACAGAGTCAATGGGTGGGAGGCTGGTTTGTGTGATGGATTGGGCTACATTCACAACCCTTTGTAGTTTCTTGTGGTCTTGGGCAGAGCAGGAGCCCATACCAAGCTGTGATGCAACCAGAAAGAATGCTTTCTATGGTGTACCTTAAAGTTGGTGAGAGTCGTAGCTGACATGCCAAATTTCCTTAGTCTTCTGAGAAAGTAGAGGCGTTAGTGGGCTTTCTTAACTATAGTGTCGGTGTGGGGGGACCAGGACAGGTTGTTGGTGATCTGGATACCTAAAAACTTGAAGCTCTCTCGATCATCTCCACTCCGTTATCTTTGAGGTAGACAGGGGCATGATAATGTGACACTGACCAATTTACAATCTCGCCTTCCAGCTACACTTTCCCAAGTGTAGGAACATCGTTCCTCACCCAGACACCAACAGAGCCAAGAAAATGTAGCACTGTTACTAAAGGTACCTGACTTGACCTCAGTCAACACAGACCTGGAGTCAAACTTGTGACTCCCTGGTCTCCATGACGCTTGGTTTGTGGTCTCACTAGCTGAGTTGTTACACGGCCAGTTTACCTCTAGATTTGTGACGTGGCCAAATGACCATCAGATAAGATGGGAGGAGCTTTTTTTCAGCTCCTTGTTTGGAGATGATCAGGCTGGCAAGATGGCAACAAAAAAACAAAAATGGCTGACTCACATCCTCGCATTTATATCGGACGCAACTTCAGAGCAGTGAGGGCAACGTCGCAGCGCAAAAAAGCCAATTCAGCACAGAAATAGCAAATGCTGGGAAAACTCTGCAGGCCAGCAGCATCTCTGGAGAGAGGAACACAGAGCTAATGTTTTAAGTCCCTGTGAGCCTTCTACAGATCTCAGTTCCAAAGAAAGATCTGCTCCTCATAATATCCCGAAAGCTTTGTGCAAAGAACGCTCCACACAAATGATTGTTATCTGCTGAAGAGAGTCTGTACCATGTATCCTTTGCATTTTCCAAAGCAGAAGTTATAATTCTAGGTTAGGTTAGGTTGATTGGCCATGCTGAATTGACTGTAGATGTGTAGGTTAGAGGATTAATGGGTAAAATATGTAGGGATATGGGGGTAGGGCCTGGGTGGGATTGTGGTCGGTGCAGGCTCATTGGGCCGAATGGCCTCTTTCTGTACTGTTGGATTCCTATGATTTCTATTTGATCAAGAAATGTAACCCTACATAGAAGATTTGGGGTGGGCACAGTGGTGCCTCACAGCGCCAGGGACCCAGGTTCGATTCCCGGCTTGGGCCACTGTCTGTGTGGAGTTTGCACGTTCTCCCTGTGATTGCATGGGTTTCCTCCGGGTGCTCCAGTTTCTTCCCACAGTCCAAAGATGTGCAGGTTAGGTGGATTGGCCATGCTAAATTGCCCCTTCGTGTCCAAAAATGTGTAGATTAGATGGGTTAGCCAGGGGAAATGTGTGGGGTTATGGGGATAGGTTTGGACTGAGGGCTTGTGTAAGGTGCTCTGTCAGAGAGTCAGTGCAGACTCAATGGACCAAATGGCCTCCTTCTGTGTGGTAGGGATTCTATGATTAGCTATGATATCAAAGGTACACTTGGAAGCAGCAGTGAGTCACTTTCTGGTCCGTGTGAAGAAAGGGTGAAAAAAATGTCGCAAAATATCCCCTGATTTCAGTCACAATTCTTGAATGTCTCAAGTTGTCTTTTGTGTGTGTGTGTTTCTTGACAGGCCTCTGGGGGTTAGTGAATAACGCGGGCAGGGCTATTCCCATTGGCCCAACGGAATGGATGACAATGGAGGATTATTTCAAAGTACTGAATGTAAATTTGATCGGATTGATGGAGGTCACGCTGACCTTTCTCCCACTGGTCAAGAAGGCCAGGGGTCGGGTGGTGAATGTGGCCAGCGTTATGGGGAGGATGTCGTTCGCAGGCGGTGGATACTGTCTCTCAAAGTGTGGAGTGGAGTCTTTCTCCGACAGCCTGAGGTTAGCGTTGGTACTTGCACCCACTGGTATTGGACTAACAAAGGCATCATGCAATATATGTGTGTACCGGTCAGTCTGAACTCTCCCCAAGGAGCTAAAGTATTCTTAAATATCAGCAGTTGTTTAAGCAACAATAATCTCTCTTGCCTCACTGCATGGAGTCTTTCTTCTCTTTAAAAAAGTTCCAAAGGGGTGCCATTCGAATCATAGAATATCTACAGTGCAGAAAGAGGCCATTCAGCCCATCAAGTCTGCACCAACAACAATCCAACCCAGGCCCTATCTCTCTTACCCCATGTATTTACCCCAGCTAATCCCCCAACACTAAGGGGCAACTTAGCATGGCCAATCCACCTAACCTACACAGCTTTGGACACTAAGGGACAATTTAGCATGGCCAATCTACCCTAACCTACACATCTTTGGATACTAAGGGGCAACTTAGCATGGCCAATCCACCCTAACCTGCACATCTTTGGACACCAAGGGGCAATTTAGCATGGCCAATCCACCCTAACCTGCACATCTTTGGACACCAAGGGGCAATTTAGCATGGCCAATCCACCCTAACCTGCACATCTTTGGACACAAATGGACAATTTAGCATGGCCAATCCACCCTAACCTACACATCTTTGGACACTAATGGACAATTTAGCATGGTCAATCCACCCTAACCTACACATCTTTGGACACTAAGGAGCAATTTAGCATGGCCAATCCACCTAACCTGCACATTTCTGGACTTGTTCCATTTTCCTTTTTAGGCGGGACATGCACTATTTTGGTGTTCGGGTTTGCATCATTGAGCCTGGCTTCTTCAAAACAGCTGTGACAAACCTGGAAGGCATTGAAAATGACCTGCAGCGTCTGTGGGACAGACTATCTCCAGAGGTCCGCCAGAGTTATGGACAGAAATACTTTGAGAAGTGTAAGTGGCACTCACTTCAGTCTGACTGGACTGAATCATACAGCGATGGCTCTGACCACCGGGAACCCCTGTTAGGAAGCTGGATGATGTTAGAGTCATGGAATCTCTACAGTGCAGAAGGAGGCCATTCGGCCCATCGTGTCTGCTCTGACAACAATCCCACCCAGGCCCTATTCCCATAACCACATGCATATATCCCAGCTAGTCTGCCTGACACTAAGGGGCAATTTAGCATGGCCAATCCACCTAACCTACACATCTTTGGACACTAAGGGGCAATTTAGCATGGTCAATCCACCTAACCTGCACATCTTTGTTCAGGGAGATAGTTACATCAGTCAGTTGCAGAATAGATTGTTCAGGAGATGATCTGTGCTGGGACCCCAACTGTTGACATTATATATTAATGATTTGGAAGAGGGAACTGAATGTATTATCTCCAAATTTGCAGATGATACAAAGTTGGGTGGGAAGGTGAGCTGTGAGGAGGATGCAGAGATGCGTCAGTGTGATTTGGACAGACTGAGTGTGAGGGTATCTACATAACAGATACAGTATAATGTGGATAAATGTGAGGTTATCCACTTTGGTAGCAATAATAGGAACATAAGAACATAAGAACATAAGAAATAGGAGCAGGAATAGGCCATCTAGCCCTTCGAGCCTGCCCCGCCATTCAATAAGATCATGGCTGATCTGTTGTGGCTCAGTTCCACTTTCCCGCCCTCTCCCCATAACCCTTAATCCCCTCTCTTATCAAGAACCCATCAACCCGCTTCTTAAAAATATTTAGCGAGGCAGCCTCCACCACTTCAACGGGCAGAGAATTCCAGAGATTCACCACCCTTTGAGTGAAGAAGTTCCTCCTCAACTCCGTTCTAAACCGCCTCCCCTTTATCTTGAGGCTGTGCCCCCTAGTCCTACTGTCTTTTTTGAGCAGGAAGAGTCTCTCATTATTACTGGAATGGGTGTAAATTGAGAGAGTTGGATACTCAGTGAGACCTCGGAGTCCTTGTGCATCAGTCGCTGAGAGTAAGCGCGCAGGTACAGCAGGCAATAAAGAAGGGAAATGGTATGTTGGCCTTTATAGCGAGAGGATTTGAGTATCGGGATAGGGATGTTTTACTGCAATTGTACAGGGCGTTGGTGAGGCCACACCTGGAGTATTGTGTGCAGTTTTGGTCTCCTTATCTGAGGAAGGATGTCCTTGCTATAGAGGGAGCTCAGCGAAGGTTTACCAGGCTGATTCCTGGGATGGCAGCTCTGTCATATGAGGAGAGACTAAGTCGGTTAGGATTATATTCACTGGAGTTTAGAAGAGTGAGAGGGGATCTCATAGAAACTTATAAAATTCTAACAGGGTTAGACAGGGTAGATTCAGAAAGAATGTTCCCGATGGTGGGGGAGTCCAGAACTAGGGGTCATAGTTTGAGGATAAGGGGTAAACCTTTTAGGACTGAGGTGAGGAGAAATTTCTTCACCCAGAGGGTGGGGAATGTGTGGAATTCACTCCCACAGAAAGTAG
The DNA here is from genome assembly GCF_965287045.1 of Carcharhinus amblyrhynchos. Classification (NCBI taxonomy): domain Eukaryota; kingdom Metazoa; phylum Chordata; class Chondrichthyes; order Carcharhiniformes; family Carcharhinidae; genus Carcharhinus; species Carcharhinus amblyrhynchos. Next base: position 15,934,158 of record NC_137359.1, read on the forward strand.
TTGAGGCCAAAACATTGTGTGATTTCAAGAAGAAATGAGATATCGCTCTTGGGGCTAAAGGGATCGAGGGATATAGGGGGGAGGGGGGATCAGGATATTGAATTTGATGATCAGGCAAATGCAATATTAAGTGAATAAATTTAGGATTGTTTTTGGATATCAGTCAGTTCATGTGGTGTAGGTACACCCACAGTGCTGTTAGGGAGGGAGTTCCAGGATTGTTATTGGACATCAGTCAATCCCTGTGGTGTAGGTACACCCACAGTGCTGTTCGGGAGGGGGTTCCAGGATTGTTATTGGACATCAGTCAATCCCTGTGGTGTAGGTACACCCACAGTGCTGTTCGGGAGGGGGTTCCAGGATTGTTATTGGACATCAGTCAGTCCATGGGGTGTAGGTACACCCACAGTGCCGTTAGGGAGGAAGTTCCAGGATTTTGACACAGTGACAGTGAAGGAACGGCCGATATATTTCCAAGTCAGGATGGTGAGTGTCTGCTGCCCTTGTCCTTCTCTATGGAACTGGTTGCCAGTTTAGAATGTGCTGTCTAAGGAGCCTTGGTGAGTTGCTGCAGTGTATCTTGTAGATGGTACACACGGCTGCTACTGAGCGTCGGTGGTGGAGGGAGTGAATGTTTGTGGATGGGGGGGCCAATCAAGCGGGGCTGCTTTGTCCTGGATGGTGTCAAGTTTCGAGTGTTGTTGGAGCTGCACCCATCCAGGCAAGTGGGGAGTATTCCATCACACTCCTGACTTGTGCCTTGTAGATTGTGGGCAGGAGTCAGGAGGTGAGTTACTCACTGCAGGATTCCCAGCTCTTGTAGGAGGAAAAAAAGGTTTGTTACAGACCCCAATTCCCTACAACCTTTTCTGTGTGTTTTCCAGTGACTTTGCCTATTCAGGAAAGGGGAAACAGCCTCATGATAACTCATTGGCATCACTAAGCAAATTTATATAATTGATGTAGTGGGGTCCGGGGTAAAATGAAATGAAGAGATGGTATATTTATGAACACTGAGTACCTTCGGTACAGAGCAGTCCAGACTATTTGAAGGTGTTTCTCTTTCCTTTCCAGATGTTAAGGTCCAGAGGTTTTCCATGAATGCGATTTGTGATGGGGACCTGTCCAAAGTCACAGACTGTATGGAGCATGCTCTAACCGCCAGGCACCCTCGCACACGATACGCTGCCGGTTGGGATGCCAAGTTATTCTGGATTCCTCTCTCTTACATGCCAACGATTCTTAGCGATTTCATGCTAGCTCTCCTCTTGCCAAGACCTTCCCAAAGTGTCTGCTAAATGGGGGTTAGAGCTCAAGTCAGCAGATCCGAACAAGGCAAAGGGACTACGCCGGTCCACAACAACTCTAGGGGCTGATTTTCAGGGCTTCCACCTCATGGCAACAAGGCCTAAAATGGAAGGTCCCCACCCAGTGTCCAATCCTCACTTCCAATATGGTGACTATTTCCAATCCATGGTAACAATGATCATCCTCAGCTGCCTGATCTAATTCCCACTCTGATTTTTTTTAAATGTCCTTTTATGAGATGTGGATGCCGCAAGGTCAGCATTTGTTGCGCAACCCACCATGGCACAGTGGCACAGTGGTTCGCACTGCTGCCTCACAGCACCAGGGACCCGGGTTCAATTCCAGCCTCCGTTCACTGTCTGCGTGGAGTTTGCACGTTCTCCCTGTGTCTGCGTGGGTTTCCTAAGGATGCTCCAGTTCCTTCCCACAGTCCAGAGGTGTGTAGATTAGGTGGATTGGCCGTGCCAAATTGCCCCTTAGTGTCCAAAGATGTGTAGGTTAGGTGGATTGGCCATGCTAAATTGTCCATTAATGTCCAAATCTGTGCAGATTAGGTGCTAAATTGCCCCTTTGTGTCAGGGAGACTAGCAGGGTAAATGCATGGGATTACGAGGATAGGGCTTGGGTGGGATTGTGGTTGGTGCAGGCTCGATGGGCCGAATGGCCTCCTTCTGCAATGTAGGGACGCTATGATTCTAATTCCCCTTGAACTGAGGGTCTCGCTCAGCAATTTCAGAGGGGCAATTGAGAATTAACCACATTGCTGTGGCACTGGAGTCACATGTAGGCCAGACCAGGTAAGGACGGCAGATTTCCTTCCCTAAAGGACACTAATGAACCAGAATGGTTTTTAATGACAATCGCTGATCTTTGTCATGGTGACTGTTGGGAGACGAGCTTTAAATTTCATTTACTAATTGTATTTAAATTCCACCAGCTATATGGTGGGATTGGAATCCCTGTTTCAGAGAACATTATCTTGGGCTTCTGGATTACTAGGCCAATGACATTTATCACCGTGCCACTGTCTTGCCATGATTGTAGAAGCCTGATGTAATTTTCAGATGGCAGGCCTGCGTTGTGCCCACTCTACCAAGCACTGGGCGGCATAACGGTCTAAATGTTCTACGTGGCCCCACAAAACTCTTCTGGCTTGCCGCTGACCTACCCTCGCCCTTCCCTCCAAATTTAACTGGGACTTCCCGCCTTGGATCTATGGAGGATCTTCGGAATTTCTGCAGGTCACACCCTCCCATACCCACCCACCCAAGAACACGTGTTCAATTACTCATTGGAGCCATAGCTGGGGCCTCATGCTGAGGATGCTGGGCGAGCAGGAAAGTTGCACTGTTCATTTCGGGCCTGATATCAGCCCAAAGCAAAATCACCCCCTAGATGTTGAGTCGATAAAAGACGAATTATAGTTTTCTCAGGCCTTAGACAAGTAAGTTGTTGTTCTGCGATAGTTAACAATTTCACACTGTCTTCGGAGAACGACAGATTTATCTGCAAGTATGCAGTTGGCGCACTGCGCCACAGGTTGCCCGATTGGTTTTGGTCCCTCCCTTGTCTCTAACACCCCTGAAATGGCAGATTTTGGGCACCTTCTTCGCCGTCACTGGGTGGAAAGTAGTTTGCTGGAATGGGGAAGAATTAGACCGGGTTTCGAGCCTGAGTTTCCCGGAAGCATTTGTAAGTTACATTGATAAAAGTCAGAAGGCGCCAATGGCCATCTATCCTCCTCTTATCCGGAACCCAGAATTCACAGCCAAGGAGTCCAAGAAAGGAAGAACGGCGCAGTGAAGATATGTGAAAGGTTCCTTGCTTCTCTGAGAGAAGGCTGAGCAAGGAACAGCAACTAAGGTGATTCCCTCTCGCCCCCGTTCACGACTCTGATGCAAATTCTAATGCAGAAACTGGCGAAGTGCTGGAAGGTCCCGGGCATGAGGAACCCAATTTCAGCAGAGGGTGGAACCAATGAAGAGATGGGGGGGAAGGAAATCACTGTAACACACCATGAGTCTGGCACTGTTATATCTCTGAGAAGTATTATGAATTGTGTTTGCCAACTGTTTTGTAATGGAGGTGGAAGTTTGTAAATCAGGCAATAAATTTTCTAACACTGACTTTGGTTTTTCAATCTCATTCCTTTTAAAAAAGAGAATTAAATAGAACTCATACAGGCCAAACTGGTCAATGTAGATTTTTTTATGCTCCATACTCCAAAGGCAATCCATATTCAAGATCTGGACAATATCCAGGTTTGGGCTGACAAGTGACAAGTAACATTCGTGCCACACAAATGCCAGCCAATGACCATCACCAATAAGAGACACTCTAACCACTGTCCCTGGACATTCAATGGTGTTACCATCGCTGAACCCCCGTTCTCAACATCCTGGGGGTTACCACTGACAAGAAACTCAACTGGACCCAGCCATATAAACACAGTGGCTCCAAGAGCAGGTCAGAGGCTGGGAATCCTGCAGTGAGTAACTCACCTCCTGACTCCTGTCCACCATCTACAAGGCACAAGTCAGGAGTGTGATGGAATACTCCCCACTTGCCTGGATGGGTGCAGCTCCAACAACACTCAAGAAGCTCAACACCATCCAGGACAAAGCAGCCCCGCTTGATTGGCCCCCCATCCACAAACATTCACTCCCTCCACCACCGACGCTCAGTAGCAGCCGTGTGTACCATCTACAAGATACACTGCAGCAACTCACCAAGGCTCCTTAGACAGCACCTTCCAAACCCACCACCACTTCCATCTAGAAGGACAAGGGCAGCAGATACCTGGGAACACCCCCACCTGCAAGTTCCCCTCCGAGTCACTCACCATCTTGACTTGGAAATATATCGGCCGTTCCTTCACTGTCACTGGGTCAAAACCCTGGAATTCCCTCTCTAACAGCACTGTGGGTGTACCTACACCACATGGACTGACTGATGTCCAATAACAATCCTGGAACTCCCTCCCTAACAGCACTGTGGGTGTACCTACACCACACGGACTGACTGATATCCAATAACAATCCTGGAATTCCCTCGCTAACGGTATTGTGGGTTAACCCACAGCACGTGGACTGCAGTGATTCAAGATGGCAGCTCACCACCACCTTCTCAAGGGGGCAACTAGGGATGGGCAATAAATGCTGGCCTAGCCAGCGACACCCATATCCCACCAATGAATTAAAAAAAAAACACCCTCCACCTCCCTCTGTCCAATCTGAATGAGAGGAGTGTCATGTGGAGTTACATCTGTTACCAGCATTCTTAATTTAAAAATGATTAAGGGTTTGGGGGAGGAGTCACACTCTTACCTCTGAGGTTGTGGGTTCAAGTCTCACTCCAGAAATTTCTACACATGATCCAGCATTGAATCGCCATCATGTGGATGTTAACAAATCCATTTAAAGGACAGAGAGTCCTCCTGGATACCCTGGCAATACACATCATGATCTGGCCATTTTCACATTGCTGTGTGGGGCAGTGTGTCGAAGCTGTTGTGTTTTCGATGATAGAACAGTTACTACGGGTCATTGGCTGTGAGATGTGTTAGCAATGTCCCAAGGTTGGGAAAGGTGCTATCTAAATGCAAATTCTTCCTAACACGATCCCATGAACACTGCCAGCAATTGTCGCTGCAAGGAGTATGTCGTTATGCCAAAGGGTTCCCCATGCAGGCTGAGTATCTGGGCGGCACGGTGGCACAGCTGCTGCCCCACAGCACCAGGGACTTGGGTTTGATTCCTGGCTTGGGTCACTGTCTGTGTGGAGTTTGCACATTCTCCCCGTGTCTGTGTGGGTTTCCTCCAGGTGCTCCGGTTTCCTCACACAATCCAAAGATGTGCAGGTTAGGTGGATTGTTACTTACTTTAGGGGGATTAGCAGGGCAAACACATTGGGTTATGGGGATAGGGGCTAGGTGGGATTGTTGTCGGTGCAGACTCGCTGGGCTGAATAGCCTCCTTCTGCACTGTAGGGATTCAATGTCTGAACAGATAACGCCCGTTCGAGTGTACACAGCATTTCTTTTCAATTCGTTCTCAGGATGTACGCATCACTTGCCCTGAGAACGCGCTCTTGGCAACAGCGGTGAGGCGTGAACCGTCAGAATCTTCCACCCAATGTGTGGAGAGTATATAAGTGGGCAATACTGTCAATACTCACCAGAGGGCAGCAAATGCCCTTCCTTACAATTTCCAGCTGCTGGATGGTATTAGCCAGGGAAAAGGGCGTCACATAACGGGTTTCTGTTCCGAAAATCGTGTGGAACGGAATGTGACGTGAGTGTACCTTTAAGAGTTTTTTTTAAGTCATGTTTTCTGTAGCTCTCCCCTGATGTCATTTTTGCCAAGTTAGTTGGAGAGGTTCTTTTACCTTGATGAAGGTCAGCTAGACTCAAAACGTTGGCTCAATTCTTTCTCCATAGATGCTGTCAGACCTGCTGAGATTTTCCAGCATTTTGCTGGTTTTTGTTTGAGATCCTTTAATTGCTCCTTAAGTGGCTTAAATGGGGTTGTTCATTTTTGCTTTGGGAATTAGTTTTATTACCCTGCATTGTCAGGAGGAAGAATGTTCACAGGTCAGGTGATTGGAGCACTTTCATTTTCAGTTTTGCGCTGCAGGTTTTAGTTTTAGAAGGGACATCAAACTGGAAAGAAGTCTTTCTCTCTCTTTCTCTCCCTGGTTTTGGAAACTCTGCTGGTTTGGCAGAAAGCCTTCCTGCAGTGGAAAATCTGCTGTTGGTGGCTTGACCAGAAAGTTTCCCTGTCTGGGAAGCTGTTCTGACTTCAAACTGTTCTGAGTGCTTCTAGAGAACTGCAGCATTCATCCAAAGGACTCAGTTCCAGTATCACGTGAGCAGTAGTCTTTGCTGTGTAAAACCTGTGAAAAGGGTTGTTTATAGGATTAGTTTTGATTGGAACATGTTAGATATATTTGTTAAGGGTTATGCGTTGTTGTGGTTGTTTTGTTTTTGTTTGTAATTGATAGAAATTATTGCTAATTTTCTGACAATACATGTTAACTGTATTCTTAATTACACTTTGTTTAATAAAAGCTCCTGAGTGGGTCACTTGAATCACACCCAAAGTGAAACATCTCATGCTTATCCTAGCCAAATTCCGATGCGAAAATTATAATCCAGGCGGGCTCCATATAATACTTTGGAATTTCTAACCTAAACCATAACAAGAGGTCACTAAGGGAATGCTTGTTTCTAAGAATCCCCAATGAAGCCCCGAGCAGAATTTCCCTGGCTCGTCACACAGCAGCAAGAACACATTGCATTCATATAGCAACCTTTAACAGAGTAAACTGTCCCGAGGTGCTTCACAAGAGCATAATCATAGAATCCCTACAGTATAGAAAGAGACCAGTCAGCCCATCGAGTCTGCATGAACTGTCTAACAGGCCATCTTACCCAGGCCCACCCCCTGTCTATCCCCATAACACCACGCATTTACCCCACTAACCTGCACATCATTGGACACTAAGGGGCAATTTAGCATGGCCAATCCACCCTAACCTACACATCTTTGGACACTAAGGGGCAATTTAGCATGGCCAATCCACCTAACCTGCACATCTTTGGACACTAAGGGACAATTTAGCATGGCCAATCCACCCTAACCTACACATCTTTGGACACTAAGGGGCAATTTAACATGGCCAATCCACCTAACCTGCACATCTTTGGACTGTCGGAGGAAACCCACACAGACACAGGGAGAACGTGCAGACTCCACACAGACAGTGACCCAAGGTCAGATTCAAACCCGGGTCCAATGTTAAATTGCCCCTAATGTCTGGGGGATTAGTAAGGTAAATATGTGGGGTTATGGATGTCGGGCCTGGGTTGGATGGTTGTTGGTGCAAGCTTGATGGGCCCAATGGTCTCCTGCTGCTGCTGGTTTCTATGTTTCTATGCTTCTAAAATCTTCTCAGAGTTACTTAGCCAATGTGCAGAGTGCTTGCTGCAAAACCACCTCAATTTCAAATTGAATCTAATTTATGGTCCCCACAAAAGAGGCGTGCAAGATCCAGCTGACAAGAGTAGCATTCCACCCCATCTAGGGCTTGATCCTATGCTTGATTTTAGTCAATTGTGGCCGGGTGGCCAACAGCAACAGTGAGGGTGACAGTAACCTCGAGAATCAAGCATGCTGGGAAGTTTGGTCAAGTCACATTGCACACTGATGCAGGTCAGAAAGGCAGCAGTGAGTCGTGACCTGTGAGCTGTGACCTGACACTTCCTGTGCTGACCAAATAAGGAGGGTTGTTTGGACTATGATAGACACCCCAGAGCCATTGTTACCATATATGGTGAGGCAAAGTAATGTACATGTAACTTATTTACGAGTATCTTCGTTGGTTATAATCGAACATTGTGATCGTTTTCCGATGTTATGTTGAATTGATTTGATTTATTATTGTCACATGTATAGGGATACAGTGAAAAGTATTGTTTCTTGTGCACTATATAGATAAAACATACCGTTCATAGAGTACATAGGGGAGAAAGAAAGGAGAGGGCGCAGGATATAATGTTGCAGTTACAGATAAAGTATACAGAAAGATCAGTTTAATGTAAGCTTAATTCAAAAGTCTGACAGCAGCAGGGAAGAAGCTGTTCTTGAGTACGTGACCTCAGGCTTTTGTATCTATTTCCCAATGGAAGAAGGTGGAAGAGAGAATGTCCGGGGTGTGTGGGGTCCTTAATTATGCTGACTGCTTTTTCCAAGGCAGTGGGAAGTGTAGACAGAGTCAATGGATGGGAGGCTGGTTTGTGTGATGGACTGGGCTACATTCATGACCCTTTTGTAGTTCCTTGTGGTCTTGGGCAGAGCAGGAGCCCAGACCAAGCTGTGATACAACCAGAAAGAATGCTTTCTATGATGCATCTGTAAAAGTTGGAGAGAGTCGTAGCGGACACGCCAGATTTCCTTTGTCTGAGAAAGTGGAGGCATTGGTGGGCTTTCTTAACCATAGCGTCAGCATGGGGGGGACCAGGACAGGTTGGCTGAGTGCCAGAGAACTTTCCAGAAGAAAGTGAGAATTTTAAGATGTAAGATATGCTTCGAGTCTTTGTCCTGAGTGAAAACGCGAGACTCACATTTGCAACGTGCGAATGTGAGTTTGTGTTGAATATTGGGTAACCCGAAGTATTGAATGAAGTTTTGTTTCAGTTAAATTTGTGCTGACACTGTCACTCAGACAGGGAAAATATCTGGGGAAAAGGTTTAAGTTTACAGTTGGATGACACAGTACTTTCTATAACTCAGTTGACTTTGTCATATGTTGGTAAGATATAGGAGCAGAATCAGGCCATTCAGCCCATCGAGTCCACTCCGCCATGGCTGATATGCTCCTCATCCCCATTTTCCTGCCTTCTCCCCATAACCTTTCAACCCATTAAAAATCTGTCTAACTCCTCCTTAAATGTACTCACTGTCCTGGCATCCACTGCACTTTGGGGGAGTGAATTCCACAGATTCACAACCCTTTGGGGGAAGTAGTTTCTCCCCAACTCTGTTTTAAATTTGCTGCCCCTTATCCTAAGACCTCTTAATGTCCCACAAGAGGAAACATCCGCTCCACGTCTACTTTATCCAGACCTTTTATCATCTTGTAAACCTCAATTTGATCTGCCCTCATTCTTCTAAATTCCAGAGAGTGTCGGCCTAAACTGTTCAATCTCTCTTCATACAACAAACCCCTCATCTCTGGAATCAATCTAGTGAACCTCCTCTGAGCTGCCTCCACTACATCTTTCCTCAAATATGGGGACCAAAACTGTGCACAATACTCCAGTCTCACCAATGCCTTGTATAGTTATAACAGCACTTCCTTATCTTTATTCTTTTAGCTATTAATGCCATCATTCCATTTGTTTTCTTTATTATCTGCTTTTTAAAGTTCATTTATTCGTCGCAAGTAACGATGAAGTTACTGTGAAATTCCCCTAGTCTCCGCACTCCGGCACCTGTTCGGGTCAATCCACCCTAACCAGCACGTCTTTCAGACTGTGGGAGGAAACCGGAGCACCCGGAGGAAACCCACGCAGACAGTGACCCAAGCCGGGAATCGAACCCGGGTTCCTGGTACTGCGAGGCAGCAGTGCTAACCACTATGCCACCGTGCCACTCACTGTACTTGCATACTAGTACATTTCTGTGACTCATGAACAAGGACACCCAGATCCCTCTGCACCAAAGCACCCCGAAGTCTCTCCCCATTTAGATAATAAGTCGGCATCGCATTTTTCCAACCAAAATGCTTGACCTCACACTAAGCCACGTTAAACTCCGTTTTGGCCCACTCTCCTAACCTATCGATATCCATTTGTAAGGTTCTTATTTCCTCATTGTAACTTACTGTCCCACCTAGTTTTGTGTCATCTGCAAACTTGGCTATGGTACCTTCCACCACTGTATCCAAGTCATTAATATAGATTGTAAATAGCTGGGGTCCAAGGAGCAAACCCTGAGGCACCAGTTATTCTTTGCCATCCTTTCTCCTTCACTCTGGGCCTTGTTGTCCTGAGGCACAGACTGTGTTTATGATTCCAGCTGCCGTGGTGACCAGAATTGAACCCAATTCTCTGCATGTGGTGGAACCAGTTCATAATAATGGTTGCAGGCGTGTGTGCAAGTGGATTCAATAGCACCCTTTTGCCTTTGCCTGGAGACTGAAAGGCGGGGGGTGGAATAAAGCCCTTCAGTTCTGAGTAATTCTCCACTTGAGGACCCCAATGCGTGGCCAGTCTGCCTGACACCTTATCCATCTCCCCCATCCCCCCCCCCCCCGCCAATATGGAGGACAGATAGGGGCAGGTGGGAAAATGAGCTAACAAATAAAGGTCGACACAAAGAAAATGTTTCCTCTTGTGGGAAAGAGCTTCACTAGGGACCGTCAATATCAAATAGTCACCCAGAAATCCAATCAGGAATTCAGAAACTTCTTCAGCCAGACGGTGGTGACAATGTGAAGCTCACTCTCACACGGAGTGGTCAACGTGCAAAGTGTCGATAGATTTCAGGGGAAACTGAGCAAGTGGGGGACGCACGGTGGTACAATGGATAGCACTGCTGCCTCACAGTGCCCGGGACCTGGGTTCGATTCCTGTCTCGGGTCACTGTCTGTATAGAGTCTACACATTCTCCCCGTGTCTGTGTGGGTTTCCTCCGGGTGCTCCAGTTTCCTCCCACAGTCCAAAAGACGTGCTGGTTAGGGTGGATTGGCCGTGCTAAATTCTCCCTCAGTGTACTCAAACAGACGACTAGGGGATTTTCACAGTAACTTCATTGCAGTGTTAATGTAAACCTACTTGTGACACTAATAAATAAAAACTTCACTTCAACCTAATTGTATGAGGGAGAGGGGAACAGAGGGGTACAATGGAAGTGTTAGACGAGGCTCGAGTATAGCATGAAGAACAGCATGGATTGCATGGGCCGAACGGCCTGATTCTGTGTTGAATGGCCTATGAAATCCTGTGCAACACTGATTCTGTGGATGTCCAAATAGCATATTAAATTGGATGATCAGCCATGATCAAAATGAAAGGCGGTGCAGGTTTGAAGGGCTGAATGGCCTCCTCCTGCTTCTGGTTTCTATGTCTTAATTAATTTAAAACTATCTGCAAATCTTGTTAGAGGCTGTGTGTGAAGCTGCTTCTGTCAGTGCCAAAAAAAAGTGTTTTGGTTATTTACATAGTGCCTTTGAACCTTTATCCATCTGTTGTTGAGTTATTATTTAGCATTTCTTCTCCAGTTAGCCTCCCACGACCGTACACAGAGTGAGGCTAAGAGAGGAAGCTCATGGCTGCTAGGCCAGGCAGGGTGCAGCTCATCAACTGGCCACAAGATGGAACCATTGAGAGGCTCACAGAGACACTCCAGCCAGGAAGATGACAACTCCCTACCCGGATTTCAAAAATGGATTTGCACTAACGCAGAGAATTACCCTCTAAAATTCCTCCAAAACTAACTTCTCTCCTCTCCCCTCCCCCTCCCCTGGCATCACTGATTCTTGCTGGGGCCAAGTTTCAGAGACACTGCTTTTACCCTCACCCACATGGCCATCTTGCCAGTTGATGGGTTGCTTTACTATGGAGGGCATCACTTCAGAATGGATACAAGATGGTATTTAAAAGAAAACTTGCAGAACAATCTCTCCCCCCCGCCACTCTGCCTCTCCCTCAACCTCTGCACACATACACCCAGCCAAAAGCAGTTTGGAGCATTCTAAAGATGTGCAAGGTGTTATATGAATGAAATTTCCTTTCTTTGAGATATATAGCTAGTGACAGAATCCTTACCCGGCTGTATAATCCAGTCAGAATGAATCAGGTGACATTGTTGAAATCTCACTTTCACTATCATATTCTCACATGCAGAGGTTTAGCACATGCGTTTGCAGGCACTTGCTATCACTGTGCCCCCGTCTCAATGATCCAGTGACCAGGCCGCTCTGGTTAAAGCACAGATGGAGGCCATTTAGCCCATTTTGCCTGCTCCAGCTCTCCGAAGGAGCAATGTGCTTGGTGGTACTCCCCCCTTGCCTTCTCCCCGTATCTCTGCATACTCTTCCTTTTCCGATAATGATCCAATTCTCTTTGGAAAGCCTCGATTGCATTCTTGGCCTCAGGCAGCCTCTTCCACATTGTAACAACTCAGTGAGGAGAAAGTTTTCCTCATGTCTGCAGAGCTTTTTTTACCAATCGCCTTAAATTTGTGTCCTCTGGTTCTCCATCCGTCCACCAGTGGACAGCACGGTGGCACAGTGGTTCGCACTGCTGCCTCACAGCACCAGGGACCGGGGTTCAATTCCCAGCCTAGGTCACTGTCTGTGTGGAGACTGCACGTTCTCCCCGTGTCTGCATGGGTTCCCTCCGGGTGCTCTGGTTTCCTCACACAGTTCCAAAGACGTGCGGGTTAGGGTGGATTGGCCGTGCTAAATTCTCCCTCAGCGTACCCGAATAGGAGTGTGGCGACTAAGGGATTTTCACAGTAACTTCATTGCAGTGTTAATGTAAGCCAACTTGTGACACTAACAAAAAAAACTCTCAATAATACGAATGGTTTCTCTCTCTGTACTCTGTCCTGCCCCTTCGTGATTTTGAAATTCTTGATCCAATCTCCTTCCCTCCTCCAAGGAAAACAGTCCAAACTTCTCTGATCTATCCACGTCACTGAAATTTCTCTTCCCTGGGACCATTCACATGAATTTTTTCTGCACTCTCTCCCATGTCCTCACATACTTGCTCAAGTGTGGTGCCCAAAACTGGACACAATACCACCATTGCAGCCAAACCGGTGTTTTATGCAAGGCTAGTCCGGTGTGCTACCAAGAAAGGCCCAGGCTTGATTCTGGTTAGGCCCAGTTAGCCGATCACGGCCAGTGTGCCAACCAGCAAGTACTTCTGAGTCAGAGGGAGAGCTGCCATCCTCCTCCCTCCCTCATCAGATGAGCTCCCCACTCCTGAGCATGGCTGCAACACACTGTGCATTGGAGGAGGGGCAGCTTTCTATTCAACTGTGATGCCCCATGGGGGCGAATAGCCCACCACCCTTTGCTTCGCACAAATGGCAAGTACTTCCGCGGGGGATACAGCCTTTGTGCAACGGGTGACATCAAGGGAGGGAAAGGGTGGGTAGGGAAAGAGAGCAGTGACTGATGGCAACAGGATGGGTTTGGGCATTTAACCAGGAGCCAAAAGTTTATTTATTTATTAGTGTCACAACTAGGTTTACATTAACACTGCAATGAAGTTACTGTGAAAATTCCTTAATTGCCACACTCTTGTTTGGGTACACTGAGGGACAATTTACCACGGCCAATCCACCTAACCTGCACGTTTTTCAGACTGTGGGAGGAAACCGGAGCACCCGGAGGAAATCCACGCAGACACAGGGAGAATGCGCAGACTCCACACAGACAGTGACCCGAGCCGGGAATCAAACCCGGGTCCCTGGCGCTGTGAGGCAGCAGTGCTAACCACCATGTCACCGTGGTGTCCTCACAGCGATATGAAGGAAAGGATGAGGATATAACGTTGTCTCACTTGTCAAGTGGATTTTGCTGCATATCACACCCTCACAGCTCCACCATGGTGCACTGATTGGATTTAAATTGCCTACTTTAAGAGCATTCATATAACTGGAGCTTTATAAAATGAGCTGTCACTTAGCCAACTCTTTAATAGACATCATCTTGATCCGTGTACAAAGGCTGCAACATGTTTTGCACTTCCAGTGATGTCTGCTTAATTAAAAAACACCAATGTTTTGTGTCATAATTGCTTTTTAATCATGCATTTCACAGCAGTCTCATGTATCTGTGTCGAACACAGACACACATACAAATGAATCATTTTCTGAAGGACATGCTTAGATATTCAGCAGAATAAATTGCCCACAGCTTTGCAAGAATTGAAACATGAACATTTTCTTCCTCCCCTCTCCCTCCCCCATCCCGACTCAAGCCAGGCCCATTCCCCAGCATCGTGTGCGTCAAGTGTGCTATTCGACTCTGGGTGGCATCGCAGTCGATGCTGTCCTTGCGCGTGCACAGTGGGGGAAAGGAATTGGAGGCTGGAGCATAAAAGCCAGAGGGGGCTGCTCTGCTGAGGCCTGCTCTCAGCACTGAAGTACTTCAAGAAAGGTGGATAGAATCCCATAGAATCCCTGCAATGCAGAAGGAGGCCATTCGGCGCGTCGAGTCCGCAATGACTCTCCAAAAGAGCATCTTACCCAAGACCACAACCGCTGCCCAATCTCAACACCTCTGTGCATTTACCCCCACTAATCCACCTAACCTATACATCTTTGGACACTAAGGGGAAATTTAGCACGGCCAATCCACCCTAACCTACACATCTTTGGACACTAAGGGACAATTTAGCACGGCCAATCCACCTAACCTACACATCTTTGGACACTAAGGGACAATTTAGCATGGCCAATCCACCTAACCTACACATCTTTGGACACTAAGGGGCAATTTAGCATGGCCAATCCACCCTAACCTACACATCTTTGGACACTAAGGGACAATTTAGCACGGCCAATCCACCCTAACCTACACATCTTTGGACACTAAGGGACAATTTAGCATGGCCAACCCACCCTAACCTACACATCTTTGGACACTAAGGGACAATTTAGCATGGCCAATCCACCCTAACCTACACATCTTTGGACACTAAGGGGAAATTTAGCATGGCCAATCCACCCTAACCTACACATCTTTGGACACTAAGGGGAAATTTAGCACGGCCAATCCACCCTAACCTACACATCTTTGGACACTAAGGGACAATTTAGCATGGCCAACCCACCCTAACCTACACATCTTTGGACACTAAGGGACAATTTAGCATGGCCAATCCACCTAACCTACACATCTTTGGACACTAAGGGACAATTTAGCATGGCCAACCCACCCTAACCTACACATCTTTGGACACTAAGGGACAATTTAGCACGGCCAATCCACCTAACCTACATATCTTTGGACACTAAGGGTCAATTTAGCATGGCCAATCCACCCTAACCTACACATCTTTGGACACTAAGAGGCAATTTAGCATGGCCAACCCACCCTAACCTACACATCTTTGGACACAAAGGGTAAATTTTGCATGGTGAATCCACCTACCCTGCACATCTTTGGAGTGTGGGAAGAAACCAGAGCACCCGCAGACACGGGGAGAACGTGCAGACTCCACACAGACAGTGACCCAAGCCGGGAATTGAATCCGGGTCCCTGCCACTGGGAGGCAGCAGTGCTAACCCACTGTGCCACACTCAAATCTCGGTCCCATGAGCAAGATTTGAACCCACAGTCCTCTGGCTCGGCCTTGAGGCCTAGCCACTGAAGCATGCACAAGAGCAGGCTGGTGATATGAACAATTCTCCTGTTTGGAGCATTGAGGAGCAGACTGCTGTATACACCGGCTGTCAGGATGGACAGAAGGTGAATATATACCACTTCTCCTGAAGCAATGAATTCTCCAGCTGTTCTGTACCGCCTCTGAGTCACCGCATTGCCAAACCTGTACCAAAAAAATCAGAATGCACTGCAGGAGGTCAGAGAGTGTCTCTGGACAATTGATGAGTCACATATAAAGCACGCCCCATAACTCGAGTACAGTACAGCCAAACAGTCCTGAGGACAGAACAGAATGATGGACAGGGATACAGGGAAGACACACAGCTGGAGAGCTGTGAGGTACAGAATTAATCCCTACAGAAATTAAAGATCGATTATCGTACTTGACGGCAGACAAAGCCGGGAGAAAAATCGAAAGGAACAAAATGGAGGGTAGTTTTGTTTTGACTTCCGCGTTGCTACGGCAGCTCATCAAAAGTACTCAAAACATTGGGCGGATGATAGAATTCCCACAGTGCAGAAAGAGGCCATGAAGCCTGCCCCCACTCTCTGACATCTTACTCAGGTGCAACCGCGTGTATTTACCATGGCCGATCCACCCAATCTGCTCACAGTCACAGAGTGAACAGGCGGGACTTTACAGCCTCGCCCGACCCGGAATTGGAAAGCCCCGCCCGAGGTCAACGGACCTTCCCATGCTCCGCCCCTCCCCCTCTCTGATTCCCGAGGTGGGTGGGATGGTTCCACCCTCAGCGTCATAGAGTTGTACACTGCAGAAAAGGCCACTCGGTCCATCAATTCTGTACCGACTTTCCGACAGAGAATCTTACCCAGGCCCTATCCCTGAGCGCTTACCATGGCCAATCCACCTTTTTTTGTTTATTTATTCATGGGACATGGCTGTCGTTGGCTGGGCCAGTTGCCCTAGTTGCCCTTGGAGGGCAATTGAGAGTCAACCACATTGCTGTGGCTCTGGAGTCACAGACCAGGTAAGGACGGCAGATTTCCTTCCCTAAAGGACATTAGTGAACCAGATGGGTTTTTCCTACAATGGTTTCATGGTCATCAGTAGATTCTTAATTCCAGATATTTTTATTGAATTCAAATTTCACCATCTGCCGTGGTGGGATTCGAACCCATGTCATGGTAGCACAGTGGTTAGCACTGTTGCCTCACAGAGCGAGGAACCCAGATTCGATTCCCGGCTCGGGTCACTGTCTGTGTGGAGTTTGCACATTCTCCCCGTGTCTGCGTGGGTTTCCTCCGGGTGCTCCGGTTTCCTCCCACAGTCCGAAAGACGTGCTGGTTAGGGTGCATTGGGCGGTGCTAAATTCTCCCTCAGTGTTACCCGAACAGGAGTGTGGTGACGAGGGGATTTTCACAGTAACTTCATTTCAGTGTTAATGTAAGAATGTTTGTGACATCAATAAATAAATAAACTAAACAGAACATTAGGTGAGTCTCTGGATTAATAGGTCTGGCAATAAAACCACTCGGCCATCGTCTCCCCTTATCTGCTCATAGTCAGAGAGTCATGGGATGGACCTTTCTTGTCCATAGGAATTGTAGCAGAGCGGGACAGGGTCCATGCAAAGGTCTGTTGAGCTGTTCTTTGGCAGGACCTTCCGGCTTTGGGGCGAACACGGCTGAAAATCCCACCCATAGAGTCAACAGGGCAGAAAAGGCCATTCGGCCCATCAATTGTGCACCGACTCTGTAACAGAGCATCTTATCCTTGCCAATTACCATGGCGTTACCACGGCCGAATCTGTTCATCTCTAAACATGGAACAGAACCACATTGGATCAGTAAAAACGCACTGTAAATACAGGCCTCCCACTCTGAGGGAGTTGGTTAAATGTGGTGGAATAGCGTGAAGCATGACCACAACGTGGCAGGAGCAAGTCAGCGAAGGAGTTTAATGTGAACTTGACTCAAAACAAAGTTTTTATTTTGAAATTTATCTATTTTTTTTTCAAAAATATACTTTATTCATAAAAATCTCAAGTAATCTATTACAATGTACAGGGCTTCGAGTAGCAAAACAATGCGGAATCAAAACATTTTTGCAGATCTGTCCAAACTACAGTGACTACATTTCACTACTTAAAAAACTATGTCCATGTCTCAATATTTACATATTTGTACTAATTACCATGATTACATTTCAATACTTAAAAACTATATACACGCCTCAAAAGATTACTGTGTGCCGTTATTGCTCAGATTGGCACACAGTTACGCAGGTCGAGGGTATTCTGCAGTTCCTGGGCCCTCGGTCTGCCTCCGTTAAAAGGCCTTACAGTGTGGCCTTTCCCCATTGTGCCTTTGCAGCGGCTGCCCCAAGCTTCAGCCCGTCCCTCAGCACGTAGTCCTGGACCTTGGAATGTGCCAGTCTGCAACACTCGGTCGAGGACAGTTCTTTCAGCTGGAAGATCAGCAAGTTTCGGGCGGACCAAAGTGCGTCCTTCACCGAGTTGATGACCTTCCAGCAGCAGTTGATATTTGTCTCGGTGTGCGTCCCCGGAAACAGCCCGTACAGCACAGAGTCCTGCGTCACCGAGCTGCTTGGGACGAACCTCGACAAATACCACTGCATCTCGCTCCAGACCTTCTTTGCAAAGGCACATTCCAGAAGGAGGTGTGCGACCGTCTCATCCGCCCCACAGCCGCTTCGAGGGCAGCGTGCGGTGATGTTGAGACCTCGAGCGTGCATAAAGGATCTGACGGGGAGTGCCCTTCTCACCACCAGCCAAGCCAGATCTTGGTGCTTGTTTGTCAGTTCTGGTGATGAGGCGTTCTGCCAGATGACACTGACAGTCTGCTCAGGGAACCATCCGACAGGATCCGCCGTCTCCTTTTCTCTCAGGGCCCCAAGGACGTTACGCGCTGACCACTGCTTAATCGCCTTGTGGTCAAAGGTGTGTTTGCGGAAAAATTTCTCCACGAAGGACAGGTGCTGCGGTATGGTCCAACTACTCGGAGCGTTCCGCGGCAGTGTGGCCAGACCCATCCTTCGCAACACTCGGGACAGGTAGAACCTCAAAAAGTAGTGGCACTTGCTGTTGGTGTACCGAGGATCTACGCACAGCTTGATGCAGCCGCACACAAAGGTGGCCATCAGGATGAGGGCGGCGTTGGGAATGTCTTTCCCTCCGTTCTCTGGAGATTTGTGCATCGCCTCCCTCCGGACGCGATCCATCTTTGATCTCCAGATAAATTTGAAGATGGCCTGCGTCACTGCTGCAGCGCAGGATTTGGGGATAGGCCACACCTGCGCCACGTACAACAACACGGACAGCAACTCGCACCGGATCACCAGGTTTTTCCCTGTTATGGAGAGCGAGCGTTGCTCCCACAAGCCCAGTTTCTGCCTGGCTTTCGCGATGCGAAATTTATCTATTAGTCACAAGTAGGTTTACATTAACCCTGCAATTTTCACAGTAAATCCCCCACTGTTTGGGTACAGAGGGAGAATTTAGCACAGTTAATGCACCCTAACCAGCACGTCTTTCGGACTGTGGGAGGAAACCGGAGGAAACCCATGCAGACACGGGGAGAACATGCAGACTCTGCGCAGACAGTGACCCGAGGCCGGAATCGAACTGAGTCCCAGGCGCTGTGAGGCAGCAGTGCTAACCCACTGTGCCACCCACACAGAGCAGAAGAGAAACAGGCCGTTGCCCTCTGCCTCCCGAGGTCACACAACAGGGCAGCCCGCTCACCACTCCTCACTCTCCGCCGTGATTGGCCCAGGTTGGCGCGCTGTACCTCGATAGGCTCGTGGGGCCCATGTGACCCCCCCCTTAAAGGGGCCACGCTACCACAAATTTGCAATTTCCACCTGACCTGTTGTTGAGCTTTTTATGAATTAATCATGATGGCACAGACAGCTTTTTAGAGTCTTTTAACACGTTTGCTTCGAAGTGTGAATTAAGTCTAATTATAGGCCACAGCCAGAAAATGATGTGTCGGAAACAAGTATGCTTAACGGCTGAACGGAGTTGAACTTAAACAGTCTGATGAACAACCAACTCAGAACAAAGCCCGACTTCACTTTCACTCTCGGTCAGACTCCAGATTCCTCCAGTACAACTCCTATTTGGAAGTGAAAATCTGCCTCCTTGTTCACGATTAATCCTTCAATTAACACTGTAGAGGCTGGAAATCTGAGATAAATATCAGAGAATGCACAGTGGTTAGCACTGCTGCCTTACAGTGCCAGGGACCTGGGTTCAATTCCAGCCCCGAGTCACTGTCACGTTCTCCCCATGTCTGTGTGGGTTTCCTCTGGATGCTCCATTTTTCTTCCCACAATCCAAAGATGTGTAGGTTAGGGTGGATTGGCCATGTTAAATTGTCCCTTAGTGTTAGGGGGACTAGCAAGATAAATATATGGGGTTGGGGATAGGGTCTGGGTGAGATTGTTGTTCGTGCAGTCTCCATGGGCCGAATAGCCTCCTTCTGCACCGTAGGGATTGTGTGATTCTAAAATGGTGGAAATGCGTTCAGCATCTTCGGAGGGAGAAATGGAGATGGTTCCAGGGCGTAGCTTGGAAACAATTTTCCAGCCCTTCCTGCCACTGAGGTCTTCCACTCCTGCCGGCAGCGAGACCCCGCAGCGGCTGAAGGTGCGGACACGCTCAGAACCCCGTGGGCTGCGATGGGACCAGAGGATCCTGGCGCCATCCAATGGTGGGCAGCTTCATTGCAAGAAAACACCCCGGGGGGGGGGGAGTTGGTGGAAAATCCCGCCCAATGCGTTGGCGCAACTCCCAGAAGCATGATTCACAGCGGCCGATCCAGATGGGGGGGTGGTCGGCCATTTTAACTATTAAAGGATCCCCATTAAAGTCAAACTTTCAGGCCACATTTTGCCAGGGGAGGAGGGCACACTCACCTGCCAGCCATCGAGGGCCACAGAAAGTTTCAGCCCAACCTTTTCCGTCCAATGAGGCAGAGCTGACTCCTGCTTGTCGCCTATCCGATGCTGCCCGGCCTCCTGAGGGTTCGCAAGCCTGTTTGCCCTTTAATTCGGCTCGTGCGGTAACTGTGTGGAGAACCAGCTTCCCGCCAGTCTTGCCTCCTGCGGAAACCCACATGCCAACATGAGGACAGCATCAGCAGTCAGCCTCTCCTTCCTGCCGGTGTGACTGAATTGATTCGTACGTAAAGCAAGGGTGAGTGAAGTGAGGTGTCTGCTGATTCCACACAACATTGAGTGTGAGAGCCGTGCGCTCCCTCTGTGTCCAAAGTATCAATAATTCTTCTGTTTTTACCATTGGGAGTTGATGACAGTCCCATTAATATATAAATGATAAAACATTTTCCATAACTCATTCCGAAATATTCATTCACGGGATGTGGATGTGTGGATTCATTCACGGGATGCGGGCATCGCTGATTGGACCAGCATTTCACAGAATCATAGAATCCCTACAGTGCAGAAGGAGACCATTCAGCCCATCGAGCCTGCACCGACCATAATTCCACCCAGGCCCTATCTCTGTAACCCTATGTATTTATCCTGCCAATCCCCCTGACTCTGAGGGACAATTTAGCATGGCCAATCTACCCAACCTATGCATCTTTGGACACTAAGGGGCAATTTAGCATGGCCAATCCACCCTAACCTACATATCTTTGGACACTAAGGGATAATTTAGCATGGCCAATCCACCTAACCTACATATCTTTGGACACTAAGGGGCAATTTAGCATAGCCAATCCACCTAACCTGCACATCTTTGGACACTAAGGGACAATTTAGCATGGCCAATCCACCTAACCTGCACATCTTTGGACACTAAGGGACAATTTAGCATGGCCAATCCACCTAACCTGCACATCTTTGGACACTAAGGGACAATTTAGCATGGCCAATCCACCTAACCTGCACATCTTTGGACACTAAGGGGCAATTTAGCATGGCCAATCACCCTAACATACACATCTTTGGACACTAAGGGGCAATTTAGCATGGCCAATCCACCTAATCTGCACATCTTTGGACTGTGGGAGGAAACTGGAGCACCTGGAGGCAACCCACACAGACACAGGGAGAATGTGCAAACTTCACACAGGCAGTGTCCCAAGGATGGAATTGAACTCAGGTCCCTGATGTTATGAGGAAGCAGTGCTAACCACTGTGCTACCATTCTTAACTTCCCTCCATTTCAGAGCTTTTGGAAGTCAACCACATTGCTATGGGTCTGGAGTCACATGTAGGCCAGATCAGGTAAGGATGGCAGATTTCCTTCCCTACAGGACATTAGCGAACCAGATGGGTTTTTATGACAATAGTTTCACAGTCATCAGTAATTCCAGATTTTAATTCGAATCATATTTCATCATCTGTCGCCATGGGATTCGAACCTGGGTCCCCAGATCTTGTCCTGGGTGTCTGGAATCCAAGTGCAGTTACAATACCACTACCTGCATTAAATGTATTGAATCTTAATCATGGGGACATGGTTCGTGAACAAGCCCAATTTCCACTCACTAGCCTAGGTCGCCTGTTACTGGCCTGGCACATAACAAAGAACAACACAGCACGGGAAACAGGCCCTTCGGCCCAACGAGCCCGCGCCGCCATTTTAACATTATGATTGCCCTCCTCTACCTATGACTTTTGTCTACGCCTATTGGGGAAGATTGAGGGAAGACTAATTTAGGGACAATTTGTCACACCAATCAGCCTAAGAGCTCATCTTTGGGTGTGGGAGGAAACCGGAGCACCCGGAGAAAACCCACGCAAGCACGGGGAGAATGTGCAAACTCCCACAGACGCTGGCCCAAATCCATGTATCTGCACAGCAAACAGTGATAGTCACTGAGCTGTCGTGTTGCCCGTCAGTTGGTCCAGTTTAAGTGTACACTAACGATGTGAAGCACTAGGCAACTCTCGAAGCAACATCCAAGAGCAGCCCTCGCACGACCCACTGCGTGTATGCCCCTTGTTGGACAACAAGGCAGACCGAATCACCTGTGAAGTAAAAGAAAAGACATCAATCAACATGCACATTTCCAAGTGCTCTCCCATCAGCTCAGTAACATCCTCAGAGAAATGATACATTTTACACTGTGCCCGGATGTTTATCACTTGGCAAGTGCTGGCTAACATCTGCTGATTCAAATGAGATAATACGACTCCAAAGCAACTCTTCCGAGGAGGCAAGGCTGTTTGCCGAGCCAATATCCCCACCCTCTGTACACGGCTAACAACAGCTAAACAGTTTACTCAGCTCAAAGCTGGTGACTTGTCCACAAAATGTTCGCCCTCTTTGTCAGCACTTCCAAGCAATTCATTGTTTGCTAAGAGGACAGAATTGTTTCTTCAAGGTGTCAACTAAACAGAGATGTGCTTACTATTGTCTCATTACGTATCTGGCCTCCAAACTCCAGTGTTATCCTCCCTTGTTAATTCCTGCAATACCCCATTAGTTTATCAGCATCCAAACTGGCTGTAGCATTATAGAATCTTACAACGCCATTCGGCCCATCGGGTTTGCACCAACTCTCTGACAGAGCACCTTACCCAGGCCCACCCACCACTCCACCCAATCCCCACACCCCACATCTATAACCCGCCAATCTCCCTAATTTACACATCTTGAACATTAAGTGGCAATTTAACTTGGCCAATCCACCTAACCGACAAATCTTTGGACACTAAGGGGAAATTTAGCATGGCCAATCCCCCTAACCTGCACATCTTTGGACACTAAGGAGCAATTTAACTTGGGCAATCCACCTAACCTACACATCTTTGGACACTAAGGGGCAATTTAGCATGGCCAATCCACCTAACCTACACATCTTTGGACACTAAGGGGCAATTTAACTTGGGCAATCCACCTAACCTACACATCTTTGGACAGTAAAGAGCAATTTAGCATGGCCAATCCATCTAACCTACACATTTTTGGACACTAAGGGGCAATTTAGCATGGCCAGTCCATCTAACCTACACGTCTTTGGACACTAAGGGACAATTTAGCATGGCCAATCCATCTAACCTGCACATCTTTTAGACTGTGGGAGGAAATTGGAGCACCCAGAGGAAACCCACGCAGACACGGGGAGGAGATGCAATTCCACATAGACAGTGACCCAAGGCCGGAATTGAATTTGCATTCCTTGTGCTGTGAGGCAGCAGTGCTAACCACTGTGCCACTGTGCCATCTGTTCAATCATGTCTTTCGAAAGGGAATTGCAGAAGCAGGCAAAACTCGTCGCTACAGCTAAAGGGTGGGGAGTAGGACTGGCTGAGCTGCCCTCAAAGAAAGCCAACACAGACATGAACGGGCTGAATGGCCTCCTGTGCTGCAACTGTTCAATGCTTCGCTGTTGTGAGATATGAAAGGCAGTATAGAAATGGGAGTGCTTCTTCTAATTGCTTGGATTTTGTAGTCGTTTGAAATTTTCCTTGAAAAATAGACGAAGAGAGCTGGAATAAATCCCAACACAAGCTTGGTTCTTAACAAGACCTCTTCAGTTGCTATTTTCATCCAGCAAGTTTATTTGGCAGCACTAGCATTTGAAGCCTCAAGCTCCTTCGTCAGGTAAGTGGGAGTTCTGTTCACAAACAGGGCATATAAAGACACAAACTCAATTTACAAAATAATGATTGGAATGAGAATCTTTACAGGTAATCAAGTATTAAAGGTACAGACAATGTGAGTAGAGAGAGGGTTAAACACCGGTAAAAGAGATATGTACTGTCTCCAGACAGGACAGTTAGTGAGATGTTGCAAGCCCAGGCAAGTCACGGGGGTTACAGATAGTGTGACATGAACCCAAGATCCTGTTTGAGACCGTCCTCATGTGTGCGGAACTTGGCTATCAGTTTCTGCTCAGCGACTCTGCACTGTCGTGAAGGCCGCCTTGGAGAATGCTTATCCAAAGATCAGAGGCTGAATGCCCGTGACTGCTTTACCTGTAAAGACTCGCATTCCAACTATTATTCTGTAAATTGAGTTTGTGTCTTTATATGCCCTGTTTGTGAATACAAGTCCTCACTTACCTGAACAGCAGTCCTGGGCATTCAGCCTCTGATCTTCGGGTAAACATGGCCAATCCACCTAGCCTGCACGTCTTTGGAGTGTGGGAAGAAACTGGAACATCCGAAGAAAACCCACACAGACTCAGGGAGAATGTACAAACTCCGCACAGACAGTGACCAAAGGCCAGAATCGAACCCAGGTCCCTGGCGCTGTGAGGCAGCAGTACCACTGTGCCACCGTGCCACATCGTTAATCCTTTCTGACCCTTTGTTGTAAATAACTATTTATCATTGGTAGGAAACCCTTTGTTACTTTGAGCCGCATCAAGCCTCCCCCCCCCCGATTTATTGCAGTCCTGGAGACCTCCGCTTGTCCACAAGACCTTATTATAGTGGAATGGGACACTTTACATTCTCAAACATGTCAATGAGTGACAGCACGACAGAGGATAGATTTGAATGTGAAAGGGAACATATCTTTGCTGTACATCTCTCACAAGACTCTCCAATCACTCAAACTGAATTTTGTTTGCAAAGTAATCATGAAAGAATCTTCAAAGTGCAGAGGAAAAAGGGCTTTGGCAAGTTGTGTTATCACACCACACTGCTGACTGTAGCTGCTGTATAAACTGGCCTGCTTATCACCCCCTTCCGAAATACGAAGC
Source organism: Carcharhinus amblyrhynchos (assembly GCF_965287045.1). NCBI lineage: Eukaryota > Metazoa > Chordata > Chondrichthyes > Carcharhiniformes > Carcharhinidae > Carcharhinus > Carcharhinus amblyrhynchos. Next base: position 15,959,040 of record NC_137359.1, read on the forward strand.
AGCAGATTGGATATAAGGATCTCGGAAATAACGTGTTCTTTATTGTTCCATTAGGGACCTCAGAACAGTCAAAGGCATTTATTGCACGGGAAGTGAGACATCTTGAGAGATGTGATAAGGGTGCGTAAACACAGCACGGGAAACAGGCCCTTTGGCCTCAGTCAGGCCTGATTGAGGATAGGAAAGGGCTGATGAACGTTCAGTTATATTGAGGGCCGCTTTCGATGTGGTGATTGCCCCTTTAAGAATGGAGGGGCGGGTAGGAGTCATATGACCTGGGGAACCAATTGTGCAGCAGGATGGGGAACCGCCCTCCTGTACTTCGATTCATCTCGGGAGCTGATTAAAGTCACAAGGCTCTGAGCCTCTGTATAGTTTTAACCTGTAAATAAGCGAGGTGTGTTTTCCTTAACCTTGTGAACGAGCGTCTTTACAGTCTATTAAGTAAATGTGAAGCTCTCTCTGCACCAATGACACTGTGTCCACATCCTTAACATTCATTGGATGCAGGAGTCACTGGCCAGGTTCAGCATTTATTGTCCATCCCTAATTGCCCCTCCTTGGGAAGGTGGTGGTGAGATGCTTTCCTGAGTGACTTACAAGAACAGCGCCATTCAAAGGTCAACAACATTGCTGTGGGCCTGGCGTCACATGTAGGCTGGACCAGGCAAGGATGGCAGATTTTGACCACTCACCATTCTGACTTGGAAATATATCACCATTCCTTCACTGTTGCTGGGTCAAAATCCTGGAACTCCCTCCCTAACAGCACTGTGGATGTACCTACACCATGTGGACTGACTGATGTCCAATAACAATCCTGGAACTCCCTCCCTAACAGCACTGTGGATGTACCTACACCACATGGACTGACTGATGTCCAATAACAATCCTGGAACTCCCTCCCTAACAGCACTGTGGGTGTACCTACACCACATGGACTGACTGATGTCCAATAACAATCCTGGAACTCCCTCCCTAACAGCACTGTGGGTGTACCTACACCACATGGACTGACTGATATCCAATAACAATCCTGGAACTCCCTCCCTAACAGCACTGTGGGTGTACCTACACCATATGGATTGACTGATGCCCAGTAACAATCCTGGAATTCCCTCCCTAACAGCACTGTGGGTGCACCTACACCACATGGACTGACTGTCCAATAACAATCCTGGTACTCCCTCCCTAACAGCACTGTGGGTGTACCTACACCACATGGACTGACTGAAGTCCAATAACAATCCTGGAACTCCCTCCCTAACAGCACTGTGGGTGTACCTACACCACACGGACTGACTGATGTCCAATAACAATCCTGGAACTCCCTCCCTAACAGCACTGTGGGTGTACTTACACCACATGGACTGACTGATATCCAATAACAATCCTGGAACTCCCTCCCTAACAGCACTGTGGGTGCTCAGGGATTGCAGCGGTTCAGGAAGGCAGCTCAGCATCACCTTCTTCAGGGGCAATTAGGGATGGATATACTGGCACTGGAGGGGGTGCAGAGAAGATTCACTAGGTTGACCCTGGAGTTGAGAGGGTTGGCTTATGAGGAAAGACTGAGTAGACTGGGGCTATACTCATTGGAATTCAGAAGAATGAGGGGAGATCTTACAGAAGCATATAAGATTATGAAGGGAATAGATAAGATTGGAAACCCACACAGATACAGGGAGAATGTGCAAACTCCACACAGACCGTGACCCATGCTAGGAATTGAACCCAGGTCCTTGGAGCTATGAAGCAGCAGTGCTAACCACTGTGCTACTGTGCCACCCCGGTGTCAGGAGTCTGTGAGAAAGACTCTTCAGGTCCACGGACTGATCATGTAATTAATTTAGCCATCCGTCAGTGTCCAAAGGCATGCAGATTAGATGGATTGGCCATGCTAAATTGTCCCTTAGTGTCCAAAGATGTGCAGGTTAGGTGGATTGGCCATGTTAAATTACCCCTTAGTGTCCAAAGATGTGCAGGTTAGGTGGATTGGCCATGGGAAATGTATGGATTTGTGGGGGAGAGGACCTGGACTCAGTTAGCGAGTAGGTCTAGACTTGATGGCCTGAATGGCCTCTTCTGCACTGTAGAGATTGTATTACTTGACCTCCAGTCGCTCATATCAGCAAACAGTCTTCTTTTCCTGTCTCAAGCATGGATATAATTAGCAAGAGTGTTATGAAGACAAAACATGGTGCCCCAAGTGTTTTACTCCCATGGTGCTCTCAGGAGATGAATTTGTAATCCATGGAGAATATCCAGGAACCTGGCATGGACTGTTGACAACCCAAATGAAGCAATTTACCAGAAGCATATAGCAAGCTGTTTACCATGGAAACTGTTGTTCATATTAGTGAGGTATCTAAATGGATACAAAACCAGCTTGGTGACAGCAGCCAGAGGGTGGTTGTAGAGAGTTGTTTTTCAGACTGGAGACCTGTGACCAGTGGTGTGCCTCAGGGATCAGTGCTGGGCCCATTGTTATTTGTCATTTATATTAATGATTTGGATGAGAATATAGGAGGCATGGTGAGTAAGTTTGCAGATGACACCAAGATTGGTGGCATAGTGGACAGTGAAGAAAGTTATCTCCAATTGCAACGGGATCTTGATTAATTGGGCCAGTGGGTTAACGAATGGCAGATGGAGTTTAATTTAGATAAATGTGAGGTGATGCATTCTGGTAGATTGAACCGGGGCAGGACTTACTCAGTTAATGGTAGGGCATTGGGGAGAGTTACAGAACAAAGAGATCTCGGGGTACAGGTTCAAAGCTCCTTGAAAGTGGAGTCACAGGTGGACAGAGTGGTGAAGAAGGCAGTCGGCATGCTTGGTTTCATCGGTCAGAACATTAAATGCAGGAGTTGGGACGTCTTGTTGAAGTTGTTCAAGACATTGGTAAGGCCACACTTAGAATACTGTGTACAGTTCTGGTCACCCTATTATAGAAAGGATATTATTAAATTAGAAAGAGTGCAGAAAAGATTTACGAGGATGCTACCGGGGCTTGATGGTTTGAGTTATAAGGAGAGGCTGGATAGACTGGGACTTTTTTCTCTGGAACGTAGGAGGCTGAGGGGTGACCTTATAGAGGTCTATAAAATAATGAGGGGCACAGATCAGCTAGATAAGTCAATATCTTTTCCCAAAGGTAGGGGAGTCTAAAACTAGAGGGCATAGGTTTAAGATGAGAGGGGAGCAATACCAAAGTGTCCAGAGGGGCAATTTCTTCACACACAGGGTGGTGAGTGTCTGGAACGAGCTGCCGGAGGTAGTAATAGAGGCAGGTTACAATTTTGTCTTTTAAAAAGCATTTAGACAGTTACATGGATAAGATGGTTATAGAGGGATATGTGCCAAATGCGGGCAATTGGGACGAGCTGAGGGGTTTAAAAAAAGGGCGACATGGACACGTTGGGCCAAAGGGCCTGTTTCCATACTGTAAACCTTGGTGACTCCATATTACCTCATCAACAGTGAACAGGAAAATCTTTAGGACTGATAAATCTCGTGCTTAAATGATTCCCACACTTCATTCAAGTCAGGAAGCACAATTCTGCCATTTCCTCCACTTGACCGTCCATGCTGAAGCTTAATCACTCCAAGATTTTTTTCCTCAAGTAACAAGGTGTCAATGGCGATCTCTGACTGTCCAGCCCTAGCCTGGCTGGAGGAGAAAGTATGATGTTCGCAAAACAAAGTGTGAATTGAAGGCCTTCATGGAAGCCTGGTGGCTTTTGTGATTTTCCATTGGGTCGTTTATTTCTCAAACGCCAACAATTTCCTTTTCTTCCACAGCGCCTTGGAATCCTACAGAACAGCAAGAGGCCCTTCGGCCCATCGCTTCTGCACCAGCCATCTATCCTGATCCCATTCTCCAGCACTTGGTCTGTCGTCTTGTGTACTGGAATCCACAGGAACCCTACAGTGCACAAGGAGGCCATTTTGCCCATTGAGTCTGTACCGACCACAATCCCACCCAGGCCCTATCCCCGTCACCCCACATATTTACCCCGTTAGTTCCTCTAACCTACACATCTTTGGACACCTAGGGGCAATTTAGCATGGCCACTCCACCTAACCTGCACATCTTTAGACACTAAGCGGCATGGTGGCACAATGGTTAGCACTGCTGCCTCATAACGCCAGGGATCGATTCCTGGCTTGAGTCACTGTCTGTGTGGAGTCTGCACGCCCTCCACGTGTCTGCATGGGTTTCCTCCGGGTGCTGTGGTTTCCTCCCACAGTCTGAAAGACATGCTGGTTAGGATGCATTGACCATGCTAAATTCTCCCTCAGTGTACCCAAACAGGAGTGTGGCGACCAAGGATTTTGACAGTAACTTCATTGCAGTGTTAATGTAAGCCTACTTGTAAACTTCACTTTAAAAAAAAACGAAAGGACAATTTAGCATGGCCTATGGGCAATCCTATCTATGGATCCAAGATGGAGTTGGAGGTAGAGATTGACCTAGACAATGACTGACTCCTGTTGACCCGGCCAATGACTGACTCCTGTTCCCAAGTTCCTCTCCAGTGTCCTAAAACTGTCAATAACAGCATCAACTATGTCATGTAATTGGGTTAATCCCCGATGCATTCCAAGCCAAGCCATTACTTGACTTGTTTCCCTGATATTGGAGGTTGGAGCAATCCCAGGAAGGCTGAGGTGTCGCAGTTCCCAGGAGGGTTTCTGTTGCCAAACAAAGACAATCAAATCATAAATCTTCTGGGAGCTTTCTGCTTTCAGAAACTAAATGTGAATGCACGAGGGAGATGTTCTGAAACTCATGAATTTCTGCAGACTGCAAATGGGTTTTGCTGGCAATAAACACGGCCATGAATTGCACCTGAAGGATTGTTTCTCAACAGCGAGGGCCAGTGGGCTGGACGCGGTGCTGGGTGACATTATGAGTGCACAGCAACAACATAGGAAGAGGAGGAGGCCATTCAGCCCCTTGAGAGGCTGTTCCCCGCGTTCAATGGCTGATTTGTAACCTGAAAGCAGCCTATGCTCTGTATCTGCAAAAAAACTGAGTGGTCTGATTCCTGACATTAATCTGCACACCATTGGACCCTTAGGGGCAATTTAGCATGGCCAATCCACCCTAACCTACACATCTTTGGACTGTGGGAGGAAACCGGAACACTCGGAGGAAACCCACGCAGACATGAAGTGAACGTGCAGACTCCGCACAGATAGTGACCCGAGGCCGGGAATCGATCTCGGGTCCCTGGCGCTGTGAGGCAGTAGTGCTAATTATTGTGCTGCCCATTACTAGTCCAGTGACAATGCCACTAGGCCTCTCCTATACTGTACCAAAACTCAATGCAGGGGAAAGCCATTAACTAATGGGTCAATCACTCACGTCTGTGCAAGCTTTATAAATATTTACACAGCGATGCATACAGTACAGTTACATTACGTTTCTGCTGATACAGCTCAGGTACATTGCCATATATTTTCTCCGTGACTCAGCCCTGCAAAGCTTGCTAATATGCGTTTGACTTCACCACTTATCTCACAGAGAACGACTTTCAATTGGTAGAAAATGGATGGATGATTAAGAGGCCGAGTTAATCCTGAATTAAGGTGAACTGCAATGATGTTCCATTCCTCTCCTCAGTGCCTGCCTCAGCAAAGCAAGAGTTTGAAGTGGATAATGTCTGACTCACCGTTTTGAAGATAACTGATGTTGTTTCAGTCACAGAATTTTCGTAGAAACCCTACAGTATAGAAGAAGGCTATTCGGCCCATCGAGTCTGCACCAACCACAATCCCACCGAGGCCCCATCCCCGTAATCCCACATATTTACCCTGCTAAACTGGGCGGCACGGTGGCACTGTGGTTAACACTGCTGCCTCACAGCGCCAGGGACCCGGGTTCAATTCCAGCCTTGGGTCACTGTCTGTGTGGAGTTTGCACATTCTCCCAGTGTCTGCGTGGGTTTCCTCTGGGTGCTCCGGTTTCCTCCCACAGTCTGAAAGACCTGTAAGTTAGGTGCATTGGCCGTGCTAAATTCTCTCTCAGTGTACCCGAACAGGAGTGTGGCAACTATGGGATTTTCACAGTAACTTCATGTTAGCGTTAATTTAGCATGTGACTAATAAATAAACTTTAACCAATGCATCCCAGGATATTAAAGGGGAATTTAGCATGGCCAATGCATCTAACCCACACATCTTTGGACACTAAGGGGCAATTTAGCATGGCCAATCCCCCTAACCTGCACATCTTTGGATGCTAAGGGGCAATTTAGCATGGCTAATCTACCTAACCTGCAAATCCTTTAAATGTGGGAGGAAACTGGAGCACCCGGAGGAAACTCACACAGACACGGGGAGAATGTGCAGACTCCACACAGACAGTGATCTGAGGCTGGAATCGAACCCGGGTCTGACACTGTGAGACTGCAGTGCTAACCACTGTGTCTCACATGCTATCTAGAGAGATAGCATATGCATGATGGGCTGCGCGGCCTCTGTGCCATAAACGACACGAGGGCTGGGATTTTCCTGTCCTGCCCTGATGGGAGATGGGTCTGGAGAATCCTGCTGTATGACCACTCCCTCAATGGGGGAAAATGACCATGGATTGCGCGTGTTTCTGCCAACACTTGACCAATTCTCTGTTGAGGAGTGACTGCATTGCATAAGTTGTCAAATATGGTTTCCTGGGGGGGGGGGGGGGCATTGACCCGTGAGTTCCTTTTGCCTCGCAACTGGCCACACACACTCATTCAGCTCCTGCGTCAGTGCCCCAGAGAAGCCCCTATCACCATTTCCCCGTTTTAATTCAGTACTCTGCTGCATTAATTAGTTGCAAACGAAGGGAACAATTTAAATTGGTGGGTGACTCCATCAGAGATCAGTGGCTTGTTCAGGAGGCTGCAAGAGGGTCCTTTTGAAAGCCGCCCTTCTACCAGCCTGCAGTGAATGGGTTAACACACTTACCACTGCTGCTCCATCGTGTATGGATTCAAAGCCATTTGATGTGCCAGTTTTGATTTTATTATCCTCCAGCTTTTCCAGCCCATTACCGACTAATTGAACACTGCTCTGGGTAAACAGATTACCACAGATTGTAATTGCTGCCACACGATCTAATTATCAACTGAGAGTGACACTACTTTCTGTAGAGTGCAGTTGGTTATCTCATTCAAATGGCCATCAACATATCCTTTCAGGATGAGTGTACGTGAGGCGGAGTAGGCCCCGGTGACCCCACTTGTGGTCACCGTGGCGACAGGGCTGTCCTTGCAGGGGGCTGTGCAGCTCGCTCGGAAGATTAACGAGATGGGCCGTACTCAATTTCACTTCTGTCCAAATCAAAGCCAGTCGTGCTCCCCAGGCGCTGTGAGGCCCAGGACTCGAAATCCAGGTCGGCCTGGCCTTCTCGAGAAAGGCGTACCTGGTTGAAACGCCACGGTTTCGAGCTCTGCTCACCCGAGGACAGGAGAAGCAAACCGACCTCCTTTTGAGATGAGGATGGCTTCACCTGTTAAAGATTAATCGCCACCCTTACAGCTGCTCATTTCTCACTGTGAGAAGGTTATTTATTGCGTAACTGCATCAAAAAGCCCACAGAAATCTCTTCCCCTTCCACTGGTGAATCTCCTCATTGATATGCCATTCAGATATGTAAGCAGAGGTGCAAAATGGCAACGCTTGCATCTCTCACCGCCCCCCCCTCCTCCTCACCTCCCCCCCCCCCCAACCGCCCCTCTGCTATGGTGACACTGTGGCACAGTGGTTAGACTGCTGCCTCACAGTGCCAGTGTGATGGCTTCAGTCAGGCCCCTGAGGTTGGCCTATTGGAATAGGAACTCCCTGATTAAGGGTCCAATTGATGGGCCAATCAGGGAGTCTTTTCCTTGTATTTAACCTGAGGTGTGTCAGTTCCTCTGGCACTCCTGAAGGTAGCCTGCTGACTGATAGCACTCTGTGTACTGCTGTTAGAGTTTGTAAATAAAGGGATTTTGATGGGCCAATCAGGGAGTCTTTTCCTTGTATTTACCTGGGGCGTGTCAGTTCCTCTGGCACCCCTGAAGGTAGACTGCTGACTGCGAGCACTCTGTGTACTGCTGTTAGAGTTTGTAAATAAAGAGATTTTGATGAAGGGGCTTCTGCCTCCGAAGATTTATTACAGCCAGGGACCTGGTTTCCATTCCCGGCCTTGGGTCATTCTCTTTGTGGAGTCCGCACATTCTCTCCGTGTCTGCATGGGTTCTCTCCGTGTGCTCCGGTTTCCTCCCACAGTCTGAAAGACGTTCTGGTTTGTGCATTGGCCATGCTAAATTCTCCGTGTAACAGAACTCTCTTCCCCTCTCTGACAACCCACTGACCACAAGTTCCTTCAACATGGCGTCACCGTCACTACAACCTCAAAAAAGTCCGATCGCGCCATGCTCCCACTGCAGCCATGTCGGGGAATTTGGCGCCCGGGGGTAAGATTTCGGCCCTTATTTTTCCCCACTGTCCGACAACAAGACATTTTTCTTCCACCCTGCCACCCAACCCCCAATTTTTCTTCACACCCGCTTTTCTGCATCGCGACACTAAGTCAGGGAAATTGTTTTGGGTGGGATATGGCAGAAGAGAGTGAAATTGCCTGGTAGCTGAAACTGCTACCAGATCAGCCATTGAGTGGCCCAGACCAGAGCCGATGGGCTGAATGGCCTGTCCCTGCTCCTGACTCCTATCTGTCTTCATGCAGGTAATGATGAGAGTCTGTGCTTTATTGCTGGATGGGAGGCAGTGTCCAGAAAACATGTCATGGCGTAAAGCCAACACCCCAACAGTGCAGCACGCCCTGAAGACTGCACTGGACCGTCATTCTAGATTCAGTGCTCATGTCGTAGAATCCCCACACTAAGGGGCAATTTATCATGGCCAACCCACCCTAACCTGCACATCTTTGGACACTAAGGGGCAATTTAGCATGGCCAATCCACCTAACCTGCACATCTTTGGACACTAAGGGGAAATTTAGCATGGCCAATCCATCTAATCTACACATCTTTGGACTGTGGGAGGAAACTGGAACACCCGGAAGTAACCCACACAGACATGGGGAGAATGTGCAGACTCCACAAAGTCAGTGACCCGAGGCTGGAATTAAGGGTACTGGCATTACGAGGCAGCAGTGCTAACCATTGTGCTGCTATGCTGCACTAGACCGGGACTTGAGCCCACTATCTTAGGCCCCACCCATCTGGTGGGATGTTAGGGTTCTGGTAGAAGTTAAGGGAAATTTAAACGGCCTGTCTCATCCACCGGTGGGGAGGACATACCTTGGTAGGACTGTAAAATCCTGACCTCAGACCCGGCAACAAGACCTGACTGGAGGCAACAAGAATGCCTGTTGAGGAATCAGACTGGACAGCAATTTGGTCATTGTTGGTGAGATTTGTTCTTATTTTCCTCTCTAAGCTAGACCAATGCTTTAAACCAGGACTGGGGAACAAGAAAGCACTGTAATAAATTTTCAGATTAGCTGTTCGAAGCAATTAATAAAATTCCAATTTGAGCATAACGGTAAGTGAGTTAACAACAGAGCACATCAAAAGGCAGTAATTAAAACTAATTATTCTACAAAGAAACAAGCCGGTTACAAAAGAGGGAATGGACTTTCTTTTTAGCTCATGGATCATGCTCTTCATGCACGTTGTGGGAACCTCTTTGTCCTGGGAGATGGTAACTGGAATTTTATGTGACGGCCTCGGCAACCATTTTCTTCCACTCCTATAGTTCAAAGGTCACAGGACAGTCCATCTCCACTGCGCTGGATCGAGCCCAATGGGGAACCAAATCGCAGCATTGAAGTAAAGCACCATGGGTAAAAATGCCAATACTCAATGGACAATAGAGGAGCAATGGCCAATTTTTCCTCATCATAAATTACCAGAGGCTCCAACAACATTGCAGCCATTCCTGAAGACTCCTTTGACAACACCAGCCAAACCCACGATTGCTACGATCTCAAAGGACCAGGAAAGCAGATATCTGGGAAAGCCACCAGTGCAGGTTCCCCTCCAACACTCTCACCATTCTGATTTAGAAATGTATTGGCTGCTCTTTCACTGTCACTGGGTCAAAATACTGGAACTCCCTTCCTAAATGCATAATGGGTGTATATACACCCTATGGGCTGACCAATGTGCAATAACAATCCTGGAACTCCCTCCCTAACAGCACTGTGGGTGTACCTACACCACATGGACTGACTGATGTCCAATAACAATCCTGGAACTCCCTCCCTAACAGCACTGTGGGTGTACCTACACCACATGGACTGAGTGATGTCCAATAACAATCCTGGAACTCCCTCCCTAACAGCACTGTGGGTGTACCTACACCACATGGCCAATCCACCTAACTTACACATCTTTGGATTATGGAAGGAAACCGGAGCACCCGGAGGAAACCCACGCAGACACAGGGAGAACGTGCAAACTCCACATAGGCCAGGAATCGAACCCGGGTCCCTGGCACTGTGAGGCAGCAGTGCCAACTACTCTGCCCCAAGTCGTTTGGGCGAGATTGTAAAATCCCTCCTGAGGCCAATGGAGATTTCCGCTCTGTGAGCCTCGGCTGCCCGCCCTGAATCCGGGGCTGGCGAGGCGGTAAAAGTCCAGCCTAAGTGTCAAGGGGTATGGGGAGGAAGGGGGAGTACCATGCTGGATTGAGAATGAGCTATGATTCGAATGAATAGCTGAGCAGGCCCGGAGGGCTGAATGGCTTACTATTGTTGCTGGTTTCTATGTTTCTACTCTTAGTTCTGCTTTGAAGCTTGTGATTTATAGAAAGGAAAGGTTGCACTTTACATTCTGAGGTATTAATGCTGCTTTAGAAATGTGTGAACCTCCTGCTCCTCCAGTCTTTTTTTGTTTGTGTGTTAGATTGTGTTAACCGTCTAGTCTTTATGTAGATGCTCTCTGTAGTCAGCTGCTTGAGTTGCGTCGAATACAGCTCTAACCGCTTCCTGCTTCATATACAGATTAACTACCCTTGCAGCATGGCGAGTTAAGCAAGCAGAGCATGTTTAAGTGTGACATTGAGCTGTTCAGTGTGTTGAGCTCGCAAGCTTTGCTACATATTGGGAGGCTCCTTGCAAGGCAGTCCAACAGCAAGGTGGTCAATGCAACTGGTTCATAATTGTCAATACAAAGGACAAAGAACAGTACAGCGCAGAACAGGCCCTTCTGCCCACCAAGTCTGCGCCAGTCACATTGCCCTAACTAGTTGGGGACAGTGTGGTGGCACAGTGGTTGGCACTGTTGCCTCACAGTGCTAGGGACCCAGGTTTGATTCCGGCCTTGGGTCACTGCCTGTGCGGATTCTGCACGTTCTCCCCATGTCTGCATGAGTTTCCTCCGGGTGCTCCGGTTTCCTCCCACAGTCTGAAAGATGTGCAAGTTAGGTGGATTGACCATGCTAAATTGCCACTTAGTGTCGGGGGACTAGCTAGGGTAAATGCATGGAGTTATGGGGATAGGGCCTGGGTGAGATTGTGGTTGGTGCAGACTTGATGGGCCAAATGGCCTCCTTCTGCACTGTAGGATTCCATGTTATAACACCCTGAAACACCGTCCCTGGGGAAAAGACTCTCAGTTATAACATTCTCCCACAATCCAAATATGTGCAGGTTAGGTGTGTTGGCCGTGCTAAATTCTCACTCATTGTACCTGAACAAGCGCTGGAGTAACTTCATTGCAGTGTTAATGTAAGCCTACTTGTGACACTAATAAATTAACTTTATGCAAAACTTACCAACATATTACAATTTTTCCTCCTTCTTTGAAAAGAAAGGTTTCTTTATAATGAGCTATTTCCTGGTTCACTAACTGTTTTAAGTTCAACAGTGAAAAGCAAATAAATAAACCACGTTGAATATGTACAATTGACACAATTATGACTGACATTTTTTCCTCTGAGCCATATCAACAAATCAAGTTGAACAATCATAGAACCCTACAGTGCAGAAAGAGGCCCTTCAGCCCATCGAGTCTGCACCGAACACAATCCCACCCAGACCCTACCCCCATATCCCACCAACCTACACATCCCTGGACACTAAGGGGCAATTTCTTAACATGGCCAATCAACCTAACCTGCACATCTTTGGACTGTGGGAGGAAACCAGAGTACCCAGAGGAAACCCACACAGACACAAGGAGAATGTGCAAACTCCACACAGACAGTGACCTGAGCTGGGAATCAAACCCAGGACCCTGGAGCTGTGAAGCAGCAGTGCTAACCACTGTGCTACCATGCCACCCTTGCTTACAACAACTTGCTTATGAAGTCTTCCCGATCTATTTACATGTTCTGGTGGAGAGTCACGCTTTGGACATTTGATGTTGGGTTAGTATTCAAAGAAAACTTTGATTCCTTCTCAATACTTTTTAATTTATGGGACATGGGCATCGCAGGCTGGACCCAGCTTTTATTACCCATCCCTAACTTGAGAAAATGATGGGGAGCTGCCTTCTTCAACCTGCTGTAGTCCATGTGATGTAGGTACACCAACAGTGCTGTTAGGGAGGGAGTTCCAGGATTGTTATTGGACATCAGTCAGTCCACGTGGTGTAGGTACACCCACAGTGTAGTCAGGGAGGGAGTTCCAGGATTTTTATTGAACATCAGTGCCCCTTAGTGTCCAAAGATGTGCAGGTTAGGTGGATTGGCCATGCTGAATTGTCCCTTAGTGTCAGGGGGATTAGCAGGGTAAATATTTAGGGTAATGGGAATAAAGTCTGGGTGGGATTTTTGTCGGTGCAGACTTGATGGGTGAACAGCCCCCTTCTGCACTATAGGATTCTATGATTCCAGGTCATAAAATCCCACCCTTAGAGTCCAGAAATCTATCTATTTCCTTCTTAAATATATTCAGTGACTTGGCATCCATAGCTTTCTGTGGTAGAGAATTCCACAGGTTCACCAGTTTGAAGTTCAAAGTTTATTTATCAGTGTCACATTAACACTGCAATAAAGTTACTGTGAAAATCCCCGAGTCACCACGTTCCTGTTTGGGTACACTGAGGGAGAATTTAGCACAACCAATCCACATAACCAGCATGCCTTTCGGACTATGGGAGGAAACCGGAGCACCTGGATGAAACCCCTGCAGACATGGAGAGAATGTGCAGACTCCACACAGACAGTGACCTAAGCCAGGAATCGAACCTGGGTCTCTGGCGCTATGAAGCAGCAAAGCTAACCACTTCGCATCCCCTGAGTGAAGATGTTTCTCCTCATCTCAATCCTAAATGGCCTCTCCCGTATCCTGAGACTGTGACCCCTTGCTCTAAGATCAGCTTAATATAAGTTACACCCAAGCAAAAGTCTGACAGCAGCAGGGAAGAAGCTGTTCTTGAGTCGGTTGGTACGTGACCTCAGACTTTTGTATCTTTTTCCTGATGGAAGAAGGTGGGAGAGAGAATGTCCGGGTGCGTGGGGTTCTTGATTATACTGGCTGCTTTGCCGAGGCAGCGGGAAGTGTAGACAGAGTCAATGGATGGGAGGCTGGTTTGTGTGATGGACTGGGCTACAGTCACAGCCCTTTGTAGTTTCTTGCGGTCTTGGTCAGAGCAGGAGCCCATACCAAGCTGTGATACAACCAGAAAGAATGCTTTCTATGGCGCATATTGTGATGTAAACTGTTCTTAGCTAATCTATCTGTAAATTCCCTGTAGTCCCAATTTTGGGGCCTCCTTCTGTTGGGCTCACTGAGCCTGCAACACCAGGGCAAAGTGTCCATTTACACCATCACGTCAGTTGGCTGTTTGGAGGAAGTTAACATTATGTTTTGAGGAACTAAGTGCTGTAGAGACCAGAAGGAAAACCATTCTTAAACTGAAGGCCAATTTAGGCCCAATTTACCCAGGATAGTCCATGTAGTGCTCCACCATATCTAACAACAGCCCTACATCGTCATGGAAGACATGTCCATGTCTACATCAAAGATCAAAGATTACTTTCTCAAGAGGCGAAGGAAATTTGGCATGTCTGCTGCGACCCTCAACAACTTTTACAGATGCACCATTCTTCCTGGTTGTATCACAGCTTGGTATGGGCTCCTGCTCCGCCCAAGAGTCCAAGGAACCACAAAGGAGCGTGAACGTAGCCCAATCCATCACGCAAACCAGCCTCCCATCCATTGACTCGGTCTACACTTCCCGCTGCCTCGGAAAAGCAACCAGCATAATTAAGGACAGCACACAGCCTGTGTTGGAATGTAGCCAGTGACAAATTTGTATTGGATGTAATGTGGTCAATGGGAACAAGATGTCAGGGTCAGCTGACCCAGTAAAACATGGAACCAGTCACAGTGTGATGTAATAGTCAGCTGATTCGCATTTTGCAAGAAACAATACTTTTCACTGTATCCCAATACATGTGACAATAATAAATCAAATATTAAGCTGATCTTTCTCTATACCCTAGCTATGACTGTAACACTACATTCTGCACTCTCTCCTTTCCTTCTCCCCTATGTATTCTATGAATGGTATGCTTGTCTATATAGTGTGCAAGAAACAATACTTTTCCCTGTATCCCAACACGTGACAATAATAAATCAAATCAAATATTAAGCTGACCTTTCTCTACATCCTAACTACGATTATAACATTATATTCTGCACCTTCTCCTTTCCTTCTCCCCTATGTACTCTATGAATGGTATGCTTTGTCTGTATAGCGCGCATGAAACAATACTTTTCACTGTATCCCAATACATGTGACAATAATAAATCAAATCAAATATTAAGCTGATCTTTCCCTACACCTAACTACGATTATAACACTATATTCTGCACCTTCTCCTTTTCTTTTCCCCATGTACTCTATGAACAGTACGCTTTGTCTGTATAGCGCGCAAGAAACAATACTTTTCACTGTATCCCAATACATGTGACAATAATAAATCTAATATTAATCTGATCTTTCTCTACACCCTAGCTATGACTGTAACACTATATCCTGCACCCTCTGCTTTCCTTCTCCCCTATGTACTCTATGAACAGTATTCTTTGTCTGGATAGCACGTAAGAAACAATACTTTTCACTGTATACTAATTCGGGCCGTGTACCTGGTGCAAGGAATATGTCTCCAGGGCACACCATTGAGGAGTGGGGTCAATGTAAAGGTATCTCTGCAGGGTCTCAAGGCGAAAGGCTGCCACGTGGGCACGCTGGCACACCAGCACCTGACCACCCGCCCTAAAACTGCGTGCGATATAGCCGATCTGGTCTCACCAAGGCCCTGTATCAATACTTCCCCGCTGTAGTCCCAGATGACTGCTCTCTCCTTTGAGGGGTTGAAGGGGGGGGGTGGGTGTTGTGGACTGATTGTTGGCAATTTAACCTGCGGATCACCGCACTTCAGGCGAGGGGCAAGGCATGAATAATCTCAACCAGTGCAGGAATTGAACCCGTGCTCGCTCTGTATCACTAACCAGCCGTCGAGCCAACTGAGCTAAAGCAGCGTTTAGGCCCTGCTCCTAGCATACAGAGTTCTGAGCCTTATTATTCCCAAAGCAAACAACTTTGTCAACGAAACCTTATAAGGTTGAGTCACCGCGCTACGCAGGGTGACTGATCCTTAGCCAAATGAGGCTTCTTGCCAAATTACTTGTGATCACGCATGAGCTCCCTTCCATGGGGTAAATTAGGCAACTTCACAGCAGACAGATCATAGAAATCCTACAGTACAGGAAGAAGCCCTTCGAGTCTGCACCGAACATAATCCCACCCAGGCCCTACCCCCAATCCGTACATATTGTACCCACTAATCCTCTCTAACCTATGCATTTATGGTCAATTTAGCATAGCCAATCAACCTAACCCTGTTAACCCTCCCACAGTCTGATGTGGGAGGAAACCCACACAGACATGAGGAGAATGTGCAAACTCCACATAGACAGTAACCCGAGCCGGGAATCGAACCCAGGTCCCTGGAGCTGTGAAGCAGCAGTGCTAACCACCGTGCTACCGTGCCACCCAGATATTATATTACATTATGACTTAACCTAGGTTCACAATCTTTCATTTGGTTTAACTGGCTCGGTGGTTAAGAAAGGGTTCTGCGTAAAATATAATAACTTGGGTTTTGCCATTTTTGTCACTGAAATGCAGATGAGATTGGGAGAAAGTGAAATCTTTGCCAAAGATCTGCGTGAAAGTGAATGGGTGCCATTGGAATCATCCGTTAAGGGTTGCCAGGCAATTGTCTCCAGCATCCTTCCTGTCTCAATATAGCAATGGTACAATAGGGAGAGGCGATGGCCTAGTGGTATTATTGTTAGACTATTGATCCAGAAACTCAAGTAATGTTCTGAGGACCTGGGTTCAAATCCCATCCATAGCAGATGGTGGAATTTAAATTCAATTAAAAAATATCTGGAATTAACAATCTACTGATGACCATGAAACCATTGTTGGAAAAACCCATCTGGTTCACTAAAGACCTTTAGGGAAGGAAATCTGCTGTCCTTACCCGGTCTGGCTTACATGTGACTCCAGAGCCACAGCAATGTGGTTGACTCTCAATGACCCTTGGGCAACAAATGCTGGCCCAGCCGGCAATGCCCATGTCCCACGGATGACTAAAACAAATCTCCTTGTCTAACAAGCTTGATTGCTACCTCTTCCACAAACATTGTCTGAATAGTGCGCAAGAAACAATATTTTTCACTGTATCCCAGTACATGTGACAATAATAAATCAAATCAAATGTTAAGTTGATCTTTCTCTACACCCTAGCTATGACTGTAACACTGCATTCTGCACCCTCCCCTTTCCTTCTCCACTATGTCAGACAGAAGACATAGGAGCTGAATTAGACCACTCGGCCCATTAAGTCTGCTCCGCCATTCAATCATGGCTGATATTTTTCTTATCCCTATTCTCCTGCCTTTTCCCCATAACCCCGATCCCCTTATTAATCAAGAACCTATCTATCTCTGCCTTAAAGACACTCAATGACCTGGCCTCCACTGCGGCAAAGAGTTCCACAGATTCACCACTCTCTGGCTGAAGAAATTCCGCCTCATCTCTGTTTTAAAGGATCGTCCCTTTAGCCTGAGGTTGTGCCCTCTGGTTCTAGTTTTTCTTACTAGTGGAAATATCCTCTCCACGTCCACTCTATCCAGGCCTCGCAGTATCCTGTAAGTTTCAATAAGATCCCCCCTCATCCTTCTAAACTCCCAACGAGTACAGACCCAGAGTCCTCAACCATTCCTCATATGACAAGCTCTTCATTCCAGGGATCATTCTTGTGAACTTCCTCTGAACCCTTTCCAAGGCCAGCACATCCTTAGATACGAGGCCCAAAACTGCGCACAGTTCTCCAAATAGGGTCTGACCAGAGCCTTATACAACCTCAGAAGTACATCCCTGCTCTTGTATTCTAGCCCTCTCGACATGAATGCTAACATTGCATTTGCCTTCCTAACTGCCGACTGAACCTGCACGTTAACCTTAAGAGAATCTTGAACAATGACTCCCAAGTCCCTTTGTGTTTCTGATGTCCTGAGCATTTTCCCATTTAGAAAATAGTCTATGCCTCCATTCCTCCTTCCAAAGTGCATAACCTCACACTTTTCCACATTGTATTCCATCTGCCACTTCTTTGTCCATTCTCCTAACCTGTCCAAATCCTTCTGCAGCCCCCGCTTCCTTAATACTCCCTGTCCCTCTACATATCTTTGTATCATCTGTAAAGTTAGCAACTATGTACTCTATGAACAGCATGTTTTGTCTGTATAGCGTGCAACAAACATTACATTTCACTGTACACTATTACATGTGACAATAATAAATCAAATCGTTCATTGAGCTGATCTTTCTCTGCACCCAAGCTATGACTGTAACACTGCATTCTGCACTCTCTCCTTCTCTATGAACAGTATACTTTATCTGTCTAGCATGCAAGAAACAATACTTTTCACACTGTATCCCAATACATGTGACAATAATAAATCAAATCAAATATTAAGCTGATCTTTCTCTACACCCTAGCTGTGACTGTAACACTATATTCTGCACCCTGCACTTTCCTTCTCCCCTATGTACTCTATGAACGGTATGCTTTGTCTGTATAGTGTGCAAGAAACAATACTTTTCACTGTATCCCAATACATGGGACAATAATAAATCAAATCAGATCAAAGTCGCTCTCATCTGGCCAGGGTTTGCCCAATTAGATGCCTGCGATGTGCTTTGGGGGAGGGGGAGTTTTTGAAAGGTGCTACATAAATGCACATTATTGTTGTTTCAATGCAGGTGGCACTCAACTGTTTGAGGAACTGGGCTGCATTCACATTGTGTTCAGCACAACGGCTGGAGTGTGCAAAATGATTCAATCAGGATTCTTTGCAGTGCTTGGAAGACAGTCCAAAGCTGTCAATTATTGAACAACTCAGTAAGGGCTGAGTACACACTGATACTTTGGCCAGCATCGAGCAGTTTAATGATTGGCTAAACAGCATCGGAGCCACAGTGAAAGACCTGCGCTAACGTGAGGCAATTGTAGGAAGGTGCCCCTGGCAAGAAGCCTTGCCAACTGGGTGCACAGCAGAATTTCAGACAACCGTAGAATCCCTACAGTGCACAAGACGCCATTTGGCCCATTGAGTCTGTACTGACTCCCCGACAAAACATTTTAACCAGGTCCTCTCCCCACCCTATGTCCACACGTTGAACATGGCCAATCCACCTAACCTACGCACCTTGGGACACTAAGCAGCAATTTAGCATGGACAATTCCCCTAACCTGCACATCTTTGGACACTAAGGGGCAATTTAGCATGGCCAATCCCCCTAACCTGAACATCTTTGGACACTAAGGTGCAGTTTTGGACTGTGGGAGGAAACTGGAGCACTCGGAGGAAACCCACGCAGACACGGGGAGAATGTGCAAACTCCGCACAGACAGTGACCCAAGCTTGGAATCGAACCTGGGTCCCTGGTGCTGTGAGGCAGCAGTGCTAACCACCGTGCCACTGTGTCCATCACATGAGGGCCTATGGCAGAAACTCTGGACCCTGATTTGATGCCATCCTTGGATTGAAGGTCGGCTGAGTTCAATATTTAAGAATTCAAATCTAAATGTCCTCAACCGTCACGGTGGGATTGGAACTCTCATCTCCAGCTCATTCATCCAGATGAGGGGATTACTAGTCTAGTGAAATAGCCCTCCTTTTAAACAGAGACCACGGCTGGAGTTCTCCAATCTTGCATGCCTGCTGCCAGCAAGAATGGAGAATTTGGTGCCCAGCCAATGCAGTGGGACTGGAAAATGCCAGCTGCGGGAGAGGTTGGAGAATTCCGGCCTACATCCCGAAGGTTCTTGCTTGTGTGCAAAATGGTGATACACACATGCATGTGTGGATGCACATGCATGGTCCTATTTTAACATGATGTGCTCAGGAACTGGCACATTTTAAGTAAAGCAGGCCATTGGATGCTACGGAAACATCACCACCTGATTCTGGGTGCATCAGTTGCAGGTACAGCAGGCAGTAAAGAAGGCAAATGGTATGTTGGCCTTCATAGTGAGAGGATTTGAGTATCGGGATAGGGATGTTTTACTGCAATTGTACAGGGCGTTGGTGAGGCCACACCTGGAGTATTGTGTGCAGTTTTGGTCTCCTTATCTGAGGAAGGATGTCCTTGCTATAGAGGGAGCACAGCGAAGGTTTACCAGGCTGATTCCTGGGATGGCAGCTCTGTCATATGAGGAGAGACTAAGTCGGTTAGGATTATATTCACTGGAGTTTAGGAGAGTGAATCATAGAATAGAACAGTGCAGAAAGAGGCCATTCGGCCCATTGGGTCTGCACTGGCTGCAATCCCACTCAGGTCCTATCACCATCACCCCATGCATTTACCCTAGCTAGTCCCCCTGATACTAAGGGGCAATTTAGCATGGCCAATCCACCTAACCTGCACATCTTTGGACTGTGGGAGGAAACCGGAGCACCCGGAGGAAACCCATGCAGACACGGGGAGAACGTGCAAACTCCACACAGACAGTGACCCAAGCCGGGAATCAAACCTGGATCCCTGGAACTGTGAGGGAGCAGTGCAAACCACTGTGCCACTGTGCTGCCACCATGCTTGAGTCATAGACACTTCTAAAATTCTAACGGGTCTGGACAGGGTAGGTGCAGGGATGATGTTCCCGCTGGTGGGGGGAGTCCAGAACTAGGGGTCATAGTTTGAGGATAAGGGGTAAACCTTTTAGGACTGAGGTGAGGAGAAATTTCTTCACCCAGAGGGTGGGGAATGTGTGGAATTCACTCCCACAGAAAGTAGTTGAGGCCAAAAAGTTGTGTGATTTCAAGAAGAAATTAGATATCGCTCTTGGGGCTAAAGGGATTGAGGGATATGGGGGGGAGGGGGGATCAGGATATTGAGTTCGATGCTCAGCCATGATCATAAAGAATGGCGGAGCAGGCTCGAAGGTCCAGATGGCCTCATCCTGTTTCTAGTTTCTATGTTGCTATGCATAATGGCAGATGTGTGTGTCACTGTCGAAATTCAAAAGTAGTTGTTTGCAGCAACAGATCCTTCAAGGGTCCAAGCAATGCTCCACACAACAGTTACGCACTGGCAAAGATCTCCCCATCCACCTGACTCACACTTGCATCACGTGAGGCCAGCATGTATTGAGAATCCCTTTGAGAAGCGATGCTAAGTAACAGTGCAGCATTAGATTGAGTCTGTCACTCGCACGGACTTGAGTGACCTCGGTGTGCGTTAGAATCTAGAAAAGATGACATCCACGCCCTCATTTCCCAAGCTGTCAGGAGCAAATTTGACAAAATTAAAACATGGGGACAAAGTAGAAATGGTCGAGAGCTTCAAGTTTTTAGGTGTCCAGATCACTAACAACCTGTCCTGGTCCCCCCGATGTCAACGCTATAATTAAGAAAGCCCACCAACGCCTCTACTTTCTCAGACCAAGGAAATTTGGCCAGTCCCCTACGACTCTCACCAACTTTTACAGATGCACCATAGAAAGCATTCTTTCTGGTTGTATCACAGCTTGGTATGGGCTCCTGCTCTGTCCAAGACCACAAGAAACTATAAAAGGTCATGAATGTAGCCCAGTCCATCACACAAACCAGCCTCCCATCCATTGACTCTGTCTACACTTCCTGCTGCCTCAGGAAAAGCAGCCAGTATAATTAAGGACCCCACACACCCCGGACATTCTCTCTTCCACCTTCTTCCATCGGGAAGAAGATACAAAATTCTGAGGTCACGTACCAACCGACTCAAGAACAGTTTCTTATCTGCTGCCATCAGACTTTTGTGTGGACCTACCTCGCATTAAGTTCACCCTATCTGTGACTGTAACGCTACGTTCTGCACCCTCTCCTTTCCTTCTCCCCTATGTACTCTATGAACGGTATGCTTTGTCTGTATAGTGCTCAAGAAACAATACTTTTCACTGTATCCCAATACATGTAACAATAATAAATCAAATCAGATATTAAGCTGACCTTTCCCTACCCCCTACCTGTGACTGTAACACTACATTCTGCACCCTCTCCTTTCCTTCTCCCCTGTGTACTCTATGAATGGTATGTTTTGTCTGTATAGTGTGCAAGAAACAATACTTTTCACTGTATCCCAATTCATGTGACAATAATAAATCAAATCAAATATTAAACTGATCTTTCTCTACACCCTAGCTATGACTGTAACACTATATTCTGCACCTTGCCCTTTCCTTCTCCCCTATGTACTCTATGAATGGTATTTTTCTGTATAGCGTGCAAGAAACAATACTTTTCACTGTAAACCAATGCATGTGACAATAATAAAGCAAATCAAAAACATGCCAGGCCCAGGATCCCTCAGCAAAAGTCACTTGGTGTAAGCAAAGAGCTTGCTGTGGGAGAGAAGAGGAGAGATGAGTGCTTGCCAAGTCTTAGCCACGACATGATGAGACAGAAAAAAAAAGCGGCCAAAAAAGGGGAGAGAAATGCCACACGAGTCAAGAAGTTAGATTGAGAGAGAGAGAGAATGGAGATAAAGCTTCAGCAAGATCAGACAAGAACACAGGAATAAGATTAACAGGCTGCCGTTGGGGAAGTTTCGCAAACAGAAACATGTGCACTTATATGGCACTTCAGAACAGTGCAAAGCACACTACAGCCAGCGAAGCTCCTTGGTGGTATAGCCACTGGTGAAATCTCAAAGACCTGGCAGCCAAGCTGTGTACAGCATTCTCCCACTAAAGGCAGTAAGATGATGACCCAGATTATGGGTCACATATGGATGGGCTTTCTGCTTCACAGCCCCAGGGACCTGGGTTCGATTCCCGGCTTGGGTGACTGTCTGTGTGGAGTCTGCATGTTCTCCTCGTATCTGCGTGGGTTTCCTCTGGATGCTCCGGTTTCTTCCCACAGTTGAAAGATGTGCCGGTCAGGTGGATTGGCTATACTAAATTGCCTCTTACTGTCCCAGGATGCATAACTTAGAGGGATTAGCGGGTAAATAAGTAGGGTTGCGTGGATAGGGTCTGGGTAGAATTGTTGGTACAGACTTGATGGGCCAAATGGCCTCCTTCTGCACTGTAGGGATTCTATGACAATGGGCCAAAGGACCTCTTTCCATGCTGAAAACCTCCACTCTCCTCAAACGGTATTAGTACAATAAATAAGGTGTTAGATATGTTCAAGCTGAGGGGTAAGAATTCAATAAAATACACAGGAATCCATTTGATTTAAACCAAAAAAGGCCCCCCCCAGTGAGGAGGTCACATGAAGGAACATGGGGCAGAATGCTGGCCATGCCACAGCAGGAATGTAGAATAATCCAATTAATAAAAGTCAGTAAATCAGGCAGTTTTACTCCTACTTTCAGTAGTTTACAGTTCCAGCCTCCACTGGAGAATGAGCATATATAATCCACACTGACACTCATTAACAGAACCCACCGCCTTTTGATGAGTGTTGAAAGAACCCACACTATGGTCCAACAATCTCAGACACTCCTTAGTTTCCTGACCAGCGTTTTATCCACTGGATGATCTGAGTACTTCAGTCTTTGGGACTGTGCTGATGTGTCTTATTCACGTAGGAGTGATATACAGCTCTGCACTCTGCAGGAATGGCAGCTGGTGTTCAAAATCAAGAGAATGCAATTCATAGAATCCTACAGTGCAGGAGGCGGCCCATCAAATCTGCACCAACCACAATCCCACCCAGGCCCTATCCCCATAATCCCACATAATTACTCTGCTAATCCCCCTGACACTAAGGAGCAATTTAGCATGGCCAATCCACCTAACCTACACATCTTTGGAGTGTGGGAGGAAACCGGAGCACCCGGAGGAAACCCATGCAGACATGAGGCGAGCATGCAAACTCCGCACAGATAGACAGTCATCCAAGGGCGGAATCAAACCCGGGTCCCTGTTACTGTGAGGCAGCAGTGATAACTGCTATGCCACCACGTCAGCTAGTTTGAATTTCAATTGCACCAACCCCTCTGCAGTGGCATGAAACACAGCAGGAAGCTTGTTTTATTACCACCCCACCAGATATTGAGGCTGGGGCTCAGCTCCTCCCTCTGCGACTGGATCCTGAACTTCCTCACCCACAGACCACAATCAGTAAGGATAGGCAACAACACCTCCTCCACGATCATCCTCAACACCGATGCCCCACAAGGCTGTGTTCCCAGCCCCCTACTATACTCCTTATACACCTCTGACTGTGCAGCCAAATTCCCCTCCAATTCGGTTTTCAAGTTTGCTGATGACATCACTGTAGTGGGTCGGATCTCAAACAATGATGAGATAGAGGACAGGAATGAGATAGAGAATCTGGTGAACTGGTGGTGACAATAATCTCTCCCTCAATGTCAACAAAACAAAGGAGATTGTCATCGACTTCAGGAGTGTAGAGAAGAACATGCCCCTGTCTACATCAACAGGGATGAAGTAGAAAGGGTTGAGAGCTTCAGATTTAGGTGTCCAGATTACCAACAACCTGGCCTGGTCCTCCCTATGTTGACACTATGATTAAGAAAGCCCACCAACACCTCTACTTTCTCAGACTAAGGAAATTTAACATGTCAGCTACAACTCTCTCCAATTTTTGCAGATGCATCATAGAAAGCATTCTTTCTGGTTGTATCACAGCTTGGTATGGGCTCCTGCTCTGCCCAAGACCGCAAGGAACTAAAGGGTTGTGGATGAAGCCCAGTCCAACACACAAACCAGCTTCCCATCTATTGACTCCATCTACACTTCCCGCTGCCTCAGAAAAGCAGCCAGCATAATTAAGGACCCCACGCACCCCATTCTCTCTTCCACCTTCTTCCATTGGGAAAAAGGTACAAATGCCTGAGGTCACATACCAACCGACTCAAGAACAGCTCCTTCCCTGCTGCTATCAGACTTTTGAATGGACCTACCTTGCATTAAACTGATCTTTCTTTACACCCAGGCTATGACTGTAACACTATATTCTGCACCCTCTCCTCCTCCTCCCCCCTTATGTACTCTATGAATGGTATGCTTTTTCTATATAGCACACAAGAAACAATACTTTCACTGTATCCCAATACATGTGACAATAATAAATCAAAAATATTCAGCAGACACTGGCATGCCATTACACTAGTGCCATTTATAACAGGTTCACCCTAGGAGAGAGGGCTACGATCAGGCAGTGCTGCTGGCACATTGACAAATTGGCACTGCCAGGTTGGCAAGGGGAGTGAAGTGATTCATTTTGACATGATTGGTGACTGATAGAGGACGGAGGGGGTCACTGACTCAGACTGTGGAGGGGCAAGAGAGAGCAGAAGTTACTCAGCTTCTGATTGGGGCACCATTCAAAGATGGCGCACCACAGTACTGGGGTTTTGCTGCGGTGTGTTTAGGCTCCGCCCCTTTGAAACATGCCCTCTGGAGAGAAACATGTGGGTTTTCCACACTGGAAACAAACATGCTTGCATGGTTTTGCTAAGGTTTCGCCCAGTGTCTGGCTTCCAAATAATTAGGAGCAGTGCTGGTGGGACACGAGATTTGAACAATTCAGATCCTAAAGACCCCTTCATCCACCCCCAAAAATCCATGCAAATGAAACAAAGAACGCAGCCATTTGCAAAGAGAGAATTGTCCAGCATCCAGCCCTGCTGGCAAGGTTGTACAGCACCGCCCCACCCCTCCCCCCCTAATTGCTGGCAAGATTGTCCAGCCCTCTTCCCTCCACTGGCAAGATTGTCCAGCCCCCTCTCCTCCACCCCCCAATTGCCAACAAGAGTGTCCAGCCCCTTCTCCTCCACCCCCCAATTGCCAGCAAGATTGTCCAGCCCCCTCTCCTCCACCCCCCAATTGCCAGCAAGATTATCCAGCCCCCCCCCCCCCCCCCTAATCGCCAGCAAGATTATCCAGCCCTCCTCCCCACAATCGCTGGCAAGATTGTCCAGCCCTTTCTTCCCTAGGCAGCAAGATTGTCCAGCCCTCCTCTCCCCTCCCCCCCCCCCCCCCCCCAGCAAGATTGTCCAGCACCCACCACCTCCCCCCCGACCCCCCAGCGAGATTGTCCAGCTCCCCCAATGGGAATCCCCATCGAGTGTAGCGGGGACCAGAGAATCTGCTGCTAACGAACAACGTGCCACCTCCCGCCAACAGGAAACACGCAGCCTAGGAGGTTGGAGAATCCCACCTGATAACTGTAGAATAGTGCTCAAATAAAAAGACCACACAGCGAGATGGCACACAAACTAGAAAAATGTTTATTTTGCCACATGGAACACAAAAAAAAAGTCTCTCTACACTTTTAATATATGAGAAGCCATATTGAAAGTAGCATGCAGTCAGATTTTCCATGCTGAAGAGATCGGAAAAATACCAACTTGTCTCCAGCCCTCCACATTCATTTTGTTAGGCCCTCTTCCCTCCGCAGTACAGGACAGCCATTCACCCTCAGGAAGTTTACCAACTTTCCAAGACAGACACTATTGAAGGCTGCCCCCTACTCCAATCTTGGGGAATTCCACTCACCCCTGGATTATTAAATAAACAGAAGCATTTTTGACCTGAGGGTGGGGAGGAATATTAGTCGGATGTTCTTAGGATGGAGTATTTTGACAGTCAGGTGGCCAAAGGAGACCTACTTCTCTTTATAGCTCCAGCACAAAGACCAAACGCACTTCAGGTCTCAAATGCATCTTGGAATTATCTCCCAAATAATTCTCAACTCTTGAAAGGTCGAGAAAAAGCCGCCCTGGCATTGACCAAGTTACGTGGCACACTAGATAGCTGTATTATTGGGCAAGTGACTGGAGTAAAATAGTGGGGTGGGGGAAAGAGAGGGGTCCTTTTATTCCCACATCTCAAGACAGCCACTCCCGCTTCTCCACAAGAGTACACGGACCCATCCGAACTCCGGGTAGGGGAGAAAAAAAACCACAGGGAAAAGGGAAGCCCCTCGCTGCTGCCATCAGATCAGGCAGCAGACTGTGACGCCAGGGTACACAACATTGGTCACTGCGGCACTTCACTCGACATCACATCTCGACACACAATCTTCCAGAGGGGCTGCAAGTGCCACATGCCACGAAGACAACAAAAACGTTCAAAGCAAACTCCGGGGTGGGAGCTGCCGCATACACAAGGTGTGAGCAGTGGAAAAAAAAAATCATATACACCCTCCTACTCTGCAAACGCTGTTTAATGTCATCTGCAAATAGCACCAGGGGAATGGTGCAAAGCCATCACAAGACATGCACGCTCTTGCCCTGGGTATGGGAGAGAGTGCGAGCGAGAATAAAAAGAGGTCGAAGGGCCAAAAAAAATCAAAAGGATTCTGATCAAATGTTCCAAATTTAAAAACCAGGCATTTTCACAAGCAGAGTGCCAGCTTTAAGCTGGCACTCACCACCACCACAAAGATTCAAGCTGGCAAAATTGTACAGCTGCACCCCCAGTAAAAGTAACTGGAGGATGCCAACAAGTAGACAAAGCCAAATTATGATGGCAGGGGCACAAGAAATAGGCAAGGGGCATAGGCCAAGGGTGCATTTCAACAACCAGAAGGATGCCAATGCATGCCCCCAATGTCAGGATTCCAGGCAAATAAATACCAGAGAAATGGTTCACACCATACCTGTGGGGGTGGCTTTGATCACTACCTAAAAAGGGGGAAGGAAGAGAAAGGCATTCGAACTCCAAGCCTCCTTCTCCCCACCTCAACCCATCCCGTGTGCATGCGTAAAAAAAGATTTGGCAGAAAATGCTGTCAAAAGATACAGAAGCCTCGCGATGGAACCACATTGCAGAACACGTGGAGTGCCAGGTAGTCTCAATTAAGGCAAACATACAGCCAAGTGCTGTCCAACTGGAAACCACTTCACACCAAAAGGCTCCGTAAGGGGGTGCTTGGGTAGGCCGCAATGCTAAATTAAGGCCCCTCAGCAATTTTTTTTAAGCAAGACGCTTCCCAAAAGGAGGCTGCCCCTGCAGAAGATGCTTTTCCTCAGAGTGCACCAAATCTTCGTACTCCTCAAGGAACGGAGTATGCCCGAAAGAAACTGGAGATGGGAGCTGCATTTGGCAAGTCGGTTATTTACGATTTTAGTATTTATACATTTAAAAAAAAACCATCAAAAGCAGGATAGAAAAAAGTACAGACATTAAATTTCCTTTGAAGGAAAAGAATTTCCATCGCGATTAACATTCACAGTTGTGGCAAAAAAAATTACAGACAAAAATATATATCGACAAAAGTCGGCACTTTTCAAGATGGAGACTACATCACTTCGTAGCCACTTCTGATCCCTTTCATCAGCACACACGCAAAGGTGATTCCCAGAATCTGAAAGAGAAACATTTTGTTTTTAAAAATGCAAGGCTATTTCATACATTAAAACTGATTAACTGATCATTTCTCTTGTTGCTATGGAGAGGCCCAGATGGGATACAAAATGGCTGACTGCTCCAGATGGGAGAGTTTTTGGTATAGGTTCCAATCTTGCCCCCAAATTGGCCCCAGGTCACTGTCTGTATGGAGTCTGCATGTTCTCCCAGCGTCTGCATGGGTTTCCTCCCAAAGATGTGTAGGTTGGGGGGTTGGCCATGCTAAATTGCCCCTTCGTATCCAAAGATGTGTAGCTTAGATGGATTGGCCATGCTAAATTGCCCCTTAATTGTCCAAAGGTTTGCAGTTTAGGGGGACTGGACATGGTAAATTGCCCCTTAGTGTCCAAAGATGTGTAGGTTAGGGGGTTATGGCAGGGGGTGGGTCTGGGTAAAATGCACTGTCGGAGAGTCAGTGCAGATGCGATGAACCGAATGGCCTCCTCCTGCCCTGTAGGGGTTCTATCGGTTCGATTTGTGTCTCAATTGCGCTGGTTGTTAAATTTTGCTTTATAGATCAGCGCTACACAGAAGCTATGGAATTGCCCTTACCTGGAACAAGGCGATGCCCAGCGCCACTCCTGCAACAATCACAATGTTGTTTTGGAGCCAGGTGTTAATGAGGCTCACACACCCCTGTGAGAAAGGTGGAGAACAAGACCATTAACACAGTAGTTATTGAAAGGCAAGAGGTGCAGAAGAGGGCAAATGGTCACACTGTACGGCACTAACCAGGCTGCAAACACATGGTGAATGAACCACATGGACCTCACGACAAGATCCCCAAAATGCTCTAAGGATTGGATTATAGATAGCAGGTGCATCGCACTGGAGGTAGTACAGGACAGCTTCAGTACACAACACAAATTTTATACTCTTTAGGTAGATGCAAATTCAGGGCAAGAGTTAACTTGATAAGCTGCGCCAGTCGTAAGCCCACCCCGCCAGGATTTGATAGCGTGCGACAGGGAAGCCCAGTGCTCTGATTACAGTGGAACAAAGTCCCCAGGGTGTCTGCCATCTTGCCTGACTGGGTGTGGGCATTATCAGCAAGGCTGACATTTATTGCCCATCCCCAAGTAACTGGGCAGAGAGAGTGGCTTCGGCGCTTCTGGAATTAAGAAAAAGGCTCATCTACATTAAGCAAGGGATATGAATGAACTTGGGCAGCAGAATAAGGGATATTAGCAAACCAGTGGTGTTTTTACAACAGCTTCACGGTCACTGTTACTGTTATACATAAAACAGTTGCAGGCTGCTTTAAGAGGTGATCATATGATTTGGTGGCGATGTCATTAGGGTGTTGCACAGGCTGTTTTCCAGGTTCCCTTTTTCTCTTTTAAAGGAAAGGAATATTAATGAACCTTTTGGGTTTATACAGCAATGTGGTCACTGTATATACATTTAAATGGTCACAGGCTGCTTTAAGCGCTAATTACGTGATTTGATAGTGATGTCATTAGGGTGTTGCACAGGCTGCTGCTTTACTTTGTACAATCCAGAGGTCTGAAAATAAATCTATTGTTAGTCTGAATCTACGCGTGCAAGTCACATCTTTTGTATAAAACCCAACATAATTAGGCATTAATCAGCCAGTTTCTTTTCCTAAAGAGAGCTACTTGCAGAATATGAAGCGTCCTGCGGAAGATTCAGGCCGATTTCCATTTCCTAGTCCAGTTACATTACCAAGTACAAGTGCACAATCTGTTCCATCACCCAGCTGGCTTCCAACCATGTGCCTTTTGGCTGGGGCACCACTACAGCAAATGGCAGATCACTCGAGCAACAAGACACAAGTTAGGACTCCGCATTTTACAGCGTGAACAGATTCCCAGAAACAAACCCGCCAGACACAAGGCAGGTTCCGATGTGCACCAAGGCTTTCCCTTGCTTAAAGAAAGTGATGCAAATGGATGCTAAACTCCCCAAGCACCCCAACTCCACTAAGCCTACCCAGTGGGATAGGTCAGAGACCGCAATAGCAGCAGAAGGATCAGACCCTCTGAGTGAGATAGAGAATCTGGTGCGACAACAATAATATCTCCCTCAATGTCAACAAAACAAGAAATTGTCATCTACTTCAGGAAGTTTGAAGGAGAACACACCCCTGTCTACATCAATGGGGATGAAATAGAAATGGTCGATAGGTTTCTAGGTGTCCAGATCACCAACAATCTGTCCTAGTCCCCCCACGCCGACACTATAGTTGAGAAAGCCCACCAACGCCTCTACTTTCTCAGAAGACTAAGGAAATTTGGCATATCCACTATGACTCTCACCAACTTTTACAGATGCCCCATAGAAAGCATTCTTTCTGGTTGTATCACAGCTTGGTATGGGCTCCTGCTCTGCCCAAGACCGCAAGGAACTACAAAGGGTCTTAAATGAAGCCCAGTCCATCACACAAACCAGCCTCCCATCCATTGACTTTGCCTACACTTCCTGCTACCTCAGCAAGGCCGCCAGCATAATTAAAGACGCCACGAACCCTAGACATTCTCTCTTCCACCTTCTTCTGGGAAAGAGATCAAAAGTCTGAGGTCATATACCGACCGACTCAAGAACAGCTTCTTCCCTGCTGCTGTCAGACTTTTGAACAGGCCTACCTCACATTAAGCTGACCTTTCTCTGCACCATGACTGCAACACTACATTCTGCACTCTCTCCTTTCCTTCTCCCCCTATGTACTCAATGAACGGTATGCTTTGTCTGTATAGTGTGCAAGAAACAACTTTTCACTGTATTCCAATACATGTGACAATAATAAATCAAATCAAATATTAAGCTGATCTTTCTCTACACCCTAACTAACACTGCATTCTGCACCCTCTCCTTTCCTTCTCCCCTATGTACTCTATGAACAGTATGCTTTGCCTGTATAACACGCAAGAAACAATAATTTTCACAGTATTCCAATACATGTGACAATAATAAATCAAGTGTTTCTCTACTTGGGATTGTGCACAGTTGCAGCCTGCCTTAGCGAGGAGAACTACAGGGTGGTGATGGTGGAAAGAACATTACAAACTGGCCATTACAGAGTGCAATAACATTCAGATTTTTTCCAAGTTGCACTCTGAGGTGCTCGTGAGACATGGAATATTCACCACACAGGTTCACCCTGAGGGAGTCTGATACAATCCCCCCCTCAGTTTGCTGTGCCTGAACTCCTCCCCACCCTCCCATTCCCATCTGGAGGGCACTCACACACAATGCAATGTGAAAGACGAGCAGTCATGACTGGACACTCACCTCCTGGTATATGTTGGCAGCAGTCACGTTTTTCCCACAGTGTGGAGTCACAACCTTACAGCAGGAATCTGGGACTTCGTTGGGGGGGAACCAGTCTGTGTAACGGGCACTTCCACAGCAGTGAAACTGAAGAGGGAACCAAACACACATTCAGGTGCCTTACTCTACACATATGCTGCAGGGGGAAAACAGGGGCATACTCAATGAATGGGACACTAAGAAGCTCAGAGAATCTGGGGGTGTTTGTCCACAGATCCCTGAAGATGGCAGGACAGACTAGTAGGGTAGTTTTTTTAAACTCATTCATGGGTGTCATTGGCTGGCCAGCATTTATTGCCCATTCCTAATTGCCCTTGGAGGGCATTTGAGAGTCAACCACATTGCTGTGGCTCTCTGGAGTCGCATGTAGGCCAGACTGGGTAAGGACGGCAGATTTCCTTCCCGAAAGTGAACCTGATGAGTTTTTCCGACAATGGTTTCATGGTCATCAGTAGATTAGTAATTCCAGATTTTGTTTTTCACCGAATTCAAATTCCACCATCTGTGGGATTCGAACCCGGGTCCCTCAGAACATTAGCTGAGTTTCTGGATTAATAGTCTAGGGATAATACCACGAGGCCATCGCCTCCCCAAAGTTAAGACAACATATGGGTCACTTGCTGTCACGTGAGGAATGGTTGAGGACTCTGGGTCTGCACTCATTGGAGTTTAGAAGGACGAGAGGGGTTCTTATTGAAAAACTTACAGGATACTGCGAGGCCTGGATAGAGTGGATGTGGACAGGATGTTTCCACTAGTAGGAAAAACTCGAACCGGGGGCACAATCTCAGGCTAAAGGGACAATCCTTTAAAACAGAGATGAGAAGGAATTTCTTCAGCCAGAGAGTGGGGAATGTGTGGAACTCTTTGCCACAGAGGAGGCCGGGTCATTGAGTGTCTTTAAGACAGAGATAGATAGGTTCCTGATTAATAAGGGGATCGGGGGAAAAGGCAGGAGAATGGGGATGAGAAAAATATCATCTATGATTGAATGGCAGAGCAGACTCGATGGGCCGAGTGGCCTAATTCTGCTCCTATGTCTTATGGTTTTAGGAATATGGGTCAAGTGCTGGTAGATGGGATTAGATGGGGAGGGGCGGGAGGGGGTCAGGTGTTTCTCATGAGCTGCAGGAGTATGATCATGGTCAGGTGCAGAATAATTCTCAAGCAGTCTTGTGCAATTTGACCTCCTCGCTCTCATTAACCCAGGGTGACCAGACTAACACCTTGCATGTTTGCATTCTATTTTCCCTTCAAAACAAGCACCGGCTTCGCAGCACTGACAAAGCTTCCAGATATCACCAGCTTCTCTTTGGTGGACAATCTGAAGGGACAATTGCAAAGTTAACAACATTTAAAAAGGGGATGCAGCATCACTGAAGGAGATGGTTAATGTTTATCTGCGTCTACAGCCCAGCTAACAGCATGGGCCAAAAGGAAGACGTTTTTAACAAAATTAGGAAGTGCTCACCTGCAACTGCCCGCTCCCCACTTTTCTCCAATTTGTTTGGGGTGGCACAGTGGTTAGCACTGCTGCCTCAACGCCAGGGACCCAGGTTCGATTCCCGGCTCGGGTCACCGTCTGTGCAGAGACTGCACATTCTCCCCGTGTCTGCATGGGTTTCCTCCCACAGTCCAAAGACGCGAAGGTTAGGTGGATTGGCTGTGCTAAACTGCCCCCTTAACGTCCAAAGGTGCGCAAGTTAGGACAAACACGTGGGGCAAGGTAAGATGTTCTGTCAGAGAGCCAGCACAGACACAACGGGCCAAACAGCCTGCTTGTGCACGTTCAGGATTCAATGAACTCACCTGTTCCTGCAAGTTGTCAATATTCTTGGCATTTTTGGAAGTGTTGTAATTCTTCATAGTCTCATTAAAAGAGCTCTCAAAAGCCCCACGAATCTGGTCAATGGAGAAAAATAATGTCCACAGAAATCAGTAATACACAAAAATGGACAAAACCTTCCAATTTCAACCATTAACGACCAACAGTGCAGCAGGGTTCAAAGGTCGCCTGCTCTCTGCCATTGGCCAAATGTATCAATGATCTTCTTATCCATTCTTTATGGAATATACCCCTTTTCAACAATAACCGCCAATCAAATCGACTCAAAACATCTGACTGAAGCTTATAACCACTGCACCATTCACACTGTGAAACCTCAGCTGGGACTTCCTGGGTTTAAAGATGTAATCAGTCGCTATTTAAAGTCTTCAACCTGGGTGATTAAACTGAACAAGAGTTACAAACACCCTTTGCTTCCACTGGCCCACTCAACTGAAAGGGAAACAGTTTACAAAGTTCAAGAGTTTGTTAGCAATATCCAATTAATGGAAGACATTCTTTGATGAGAGGACAAAAAGTTTAAGGAAATTGATACTGATGCAGCCAGAGCAATGGAAAATGTTTATATATAAAGGTTTTTGTTCAAAGAATGATTGAACTGGAGCATTCTTCCACTTTCCCCAGGCTCGACAGGGCAAATTCTTGCAGGAGGTCTAATGAGATAACTCCTACCAAAAGGTAATAAAACACCATTAAACCTCACCATCTTGTGGAATGACAAAACTCACTGGGCGCTACAGTGGGTTAGCACAGCTGCCTCACAGGGATTCGATTCCCGGCTTGGGTCACTGTCTGTGTGGAGGCTGCACATTCTTCCTGTGTCTGCGTGGGTTTCCTCCGGGTGCTCCAGTTTCCTCCCACAGTCTGAAAGATGTGCTGGTTAGGGTGCATCGCCCTTGCTAAATTCTCCCTCAGTGTACCTGAACAGGAGTGTTGCGACTGGGAGATTTTCACAGTAACTTCATTGCAGTGTTAATAGAAGTGTCTTCTTGCTCTCCCCACCCCCACAAACCCTTCAGGGCAACTGCCACATTGCTCAGGCAGTCCTTTCACAGTCTGTACCTCCATTCTGCTATTCACACATTCCGATCACCTAATGGACGCTATTAGCGCCTTTGAGCCTTTATCATCACCATTTACGTTCCCTTTGTCCAATTCCAGCTCCTCCCCCGCCATCCTCATTGTATAAATTTCTGCTGATTTTCTTTGCTCTCAATTCTGACAAAATGTCGTCCCTATTCCCCTCCCACAGCTGCCGGCAGACCTGCTAAAATTTTCCAGCATCTTCTGTTTTTACTGTTAATGTAAACCTACACATCCAGAGCATCAAATGCAATGGACAGTCTGATCTGGCTCCTCCAAGTTGAAGGACAGACACAGACACAGACACACAACAATGCACTACTCACCTTGTCCTTGAAGACGTAACCAGAGATGGCAGCAGCAATTTCCACGATGAAAATCAGGATGAGCAGAACTGCAAACTAAAAAACAAAAAACAACAAGTTTTCACCTCCAGGAAAACATTTTAGAAATTGGACTCCCCAACATATGACAATTTTTTTGATGGACTGGCTATGCTAAATTAGAACATAAGAACATAAGAACATAAGAAATAGGAGCAGGAGTAGGCCATCTAGCCCTTCGAGCCTGCCCCGCCATTCAATAAGATCATGGCTCCTTAGTGTTGAAAAACGTACAGGTTAGCTGGATTGGCATAGGTTAGGCCTGGGTAAGATGCTGTGTCAGAGAATTGGTGCAGACTGGCCTCCTTCTGCACTGCAGGGATTCTAAGAAAACATTCCCTCACATCCAGCAGTGGCTTTTACTGAGACTACTGGATTCAAGAAATCAATTGGGTAGAAAATTAGAAGCTAAATTTGAAATGGTCACGATCCCGGGTGACCAGAAGCCAACCAATGGGCGAACAATTATTCTAGGTTTAGACCCAAGATGTGAACACATTCTGTTCCCAATGATTGGCAGAGCCTACAAGCTGGTCACTAAACTGCCCAGATTGTCTCCACACGCTTCCCCTGGTGATTGCAGAGTATCCAAAACAAGTCAACCTCTGCATTTTTGGTCTTTGTGGAAGGGTTCACATACACACAGGGCAGGGTAGGTGTAGGAAAATGCTTTGTTGAAGGGGCGGCGCGGGCTCGTTGGGCCAAAGGGCCTGTTTCCTGTGCTGGGTTGTTCTTTGTTCTTTGGTAAGTGGCGACATAACCATCGAGTCTGTTGTGCTAGTGCAGACTCCTGGGAAAGAGAAACACAACCATCTCTGCAACAAGACCTGGACACTGCCAAGTAGCATTTGTGCCACCCAAGTGCCAGTCAATGACCATCTCCAACAAGAGAGAATCTAACCATCTCCCCATGCCATTCAATGGCACTACCATTGCTGAATCCCCCACAGTCAATAGGCAGGGGGTGGGGGCGCGGGGGGGGGGGGGGGGGTGGTATTGTTGACCAGAAACTTGCATTGCAACTGTATTTATGACTGTTCAAGAGTGGGTTTAAAACGCTGGGAGTTCTGCGGCAAGTAACACTTAGGGTTCCCCCAAAGCCTGTCCACAATCACAAGTCAGGAGTGTGATGGAATACTCCCCACTTGCCTGGATGGGTTCAGCTCCAACAACACTCAAGAAGCTCGACACCATCCAGGACAAAGCAGCCCCGCTTGATTGGCCCCCCCATCCACAAACATTCACTCCCTCCACCACCGACGCTCAGTAGCAGCCGTGTGTACCATCTACAAGATGCACTGCAGCAACTCACCAAGGCTCCTTAGACAGCACCTTCTAAACCCACCACCACTTCCATCTAGAAGGACAAGGGCAGCAGATACCTGGGAACACCCCCACCTGCAAGTTCCCCTCCAAGCCACTCACCATCCTGACTTGGAAATATATCGGCCGTTCCTTCACTGTCACTGGGTCAAAATCTTGGAATTCCCTCCCTAACAGCATTGTGGGTGTACCTACATGAGACTGATTAATGCCCAATAACAATCCTGGAACTCCCTCCCTAACAGCACTGTGGGTGTACCTACACCACATGGACTGACCGATATCCAACAACAATCCTGGAACTCCCTTCCTAACAGCACCTACATTAAGGCAGCAGCTCACAACCACCTTCCCGAGGATGAGTAGAGATGAGCAATAAATTCTGGCCTGGCCTGTAATGTTCCGTGAGCAAGTTTAAAAAAAATCTGACTGTGGATTAACACTTTACACCGACCCACCTGGAAAAACCACCATAGCAACAGACACCTCAATATCCACCAGGAGTACAGGAATGCTGGATAAATGTCTCTGGAAGTGCCACAGTAACTTAGCGAAGATCAGGAGGAACTTAACATTTATCCCACAGGTTTGGTACAAGCCTCACTAAAATACATGAAGCAAAAGTGGGAAGGTACCTACCTAGAATCCCTACAGTGCAGGAGGCGGCTTTTTGGCCCATTGAGTCTGCACTGAGAACAATCCCACACAGGCCCTATCCTTGTAACCCCATGTATTTATCCTGCTAATCCCCCTAACACCAAGGGACAACTTACCATGGCCAGTCCACCTAACTTATACATCTTTGGACTGTGGGAGGAAACCCACGCAGACACGGAGGATGCAAGAAACACAGCCACCTGAGGCTGGAATCGAACCCAGGTCCCTGCCGCTGCAAGGCAGTGGTGCTCACCACTGTGCCACAATGTCACTCTACAGTCGGCGACCTGCACACTAGGCTTGCCAATCCACACGAGATGCTCACTCCCAGTCTCCTAAAAGGCTGGCATGGAATCAACTTGGAAGTGGCCAAGCCACCCTACTAACCAATGCCGCCGCTAGTGCCACCTTCACGTGGGCAGCATGGCATGACATGCGGCTGCAAATGCGCAAGTCCCAGAAGACTGGGGCTATTTGGGATCGAGACAAAAAGCAATGATGTAAAATGACCCCGTGCCACATTGGGACTGGCAAGTGCCCCTATGAATTTCCCGACAGTTTAAAACAGTCCCGATTGGTCACTTACCGTGGTCACCATGCAGTAGTTTTCCTTCCAGGCACCACAACAGCCAAAGAAAGCCACAAAGTTGATGATGACACCGACTACGATGAGAACGATGGGGGCTCCGGAGGCAGCGACACTGGTGATGTGCAGGGTGCCATTGACTTTGGTCTGGACCAGAATACCAACCACAATGAGGGCAATACCAGAGATCTGTAGTGAGGGTGAGAGAAGAGGAAAGTTAACAGTGACGGGGGGTGGGGGTGGGGGGGCGTGCAGTGCAACACTTGCTTCTGTCAGAATCCACTGCCACCTGAAACAAAAACAGCCAGAGTGGGCTAGAAACCTATAACAGAAAACATTTGTCAAGGCCAGGCACACAATACGCATGTCACGTTTCAATAAAGCGGCAGTCACATTGAAGCACGGAGGCAGCAATTCACTCCATCATCCTAGCTTCCTGTAGACTAATCCTGTCAGTCGCACCGTTCCTCCAAGTTTGCTCCCCCCTTCCCCACCGTTCCCTCCCCTTCCAAGACCCATCCAATTTCTTGACAAAAATTATGGTTTTCGCTTCCACCACTCTGATAGACAGCGAGTTCTCAGTCATTACCACTCGCTGCGTAAAAAAGGTTCCACCTCACATTTTCTCCTCCCGACCATTGTATACCCTGCCCAAAGCCCGAGTCCTTAATCAGCCAGTGGGAACTGGTTTGGTCTCTCCGCCCTACCAGAAAAATATCTTCAAGTACGCGGAAGGCAATCAATTTATACACATTAGCACAGTACAGGGCTAAGGTGGCAACCAAATCCCACCTATCCCCATAACCCTATGCATTTACCCTAGCTAGTCTCCCTAAGGGGCAATTTAACACAGCCAATCAACCTAACCCATACATCTTTGGGCTGTGGGAGGAAACCGGAGCACCCGGAGGAAAGCCACGCAGACACAGGGAGAACGTGCAAACTCCGCACAGACAGTGACCTGAGCCAGGAATCAAACCCGCGTCCCTGGCGCTGTGAGGCCGCACTGCTAACCACTGTGCCACCGTGTTGCCCTAGGGAGAACCCTTGGGTTAAGGTTAAAAGAAAACTCAAGGTCCGATTTTATATGGGTGGCACAGTGGTCAGCGCTGCTGCCTTACAGCACCAGATTCAATTCCTGGCTTGAGTCACTGTCTGTGCAGAGTCTGCACGTTCTCCCTGTGTCTGCATGGGTTTCCTCCGGGTGCTCTGGTTTCCTCCCACAGTTGAAAGATGTGCAGGTTAGGTTAGTTGGCTGCACTAAGTTGTGCCTTATTGTCCAAAGAGGTGCAGGTTACAGGGATAAATATATGACGTTACAGGGATAGGGCCTGGTCATGACGCTCTTTTGGAGAGTCAGTGCAGACTCAATGGGCCGAATGTCCTCCTTCTGCACCTCATGTCCACACACAAAAGTAGTAGCCATTGAATAACCGCCCAGAGATCAAACCTCACCCATTCCTCTTCTCCATCGAACTCTAATGGGCCAAGCGACCTTCCAGACCACACATTTACCAGTTGGAGCATTGGAAGAAACGGACCGTCAATTAGCCCAGAAGAGAGCGTCAATCAGAACGAGAGTCAGCTACCCACACCCCATCGACAAATAGAAAGCACAGGCTGAAGGGGAAAGGGTTGGCCCAGAGTGAACTACCAACACAAATTAAACAATACACAGCCAGACTCAATTCCTCATCTGCGATGGAGGGGATTGATACAGAAGAATTAGAGAAGAGAGTGCAAAAATCTCTGATTATCCATGATTTGTTGCTGAATAGATTATGCCATTTAACTCTGTTGCGAACAGTAACCAGACTCTGGAGGAAGAAACTACCAAGATACCAAGGAGGAAGAGGCGGCCCCCTGGCAATCCCAGATTGCTGTATGTTCAGGTCGGGATTTTCCAGCCCTTCCCACCCATGGAATCTTACGGCCCCACGAGACATAGTACGAAGCCAGACTAGGCGCCCCCAACAATTTTCTATTTTGGCGCTTGAGAGAATAGGATGCTGCACTCCCATGCGTGATTCTACTGACAAACTCGTAAGCACGAATTTGTTTAACGATAAGAAATGAAGTAGCTCAATCACAATGGAACAATATTTAGATATGATAAGACAAATCTTAATTGCTAACCGATCACAATGAATTTCAATTCAAGCAATATTCCTCATACAGACTGAAAACCCCTCTTTAAAATTAGTTAACAAACAATACCTAAGAACTAGGAGCAGGAGTGGGCTATTTGGCCACTCGAGCCTGCTCCGCCATTCAATAAGATCATGGCTCTTCTTTTTGTGGACTCAGCTCCACTTACCCGCCTGCTCCCCTTAATTCCTTTACTGTTCAACCATTTATCTGTCCTTGCCTTAAAAACAATGAGGTAGCCTCAACTGGACAGGGAATTCCACAGATTCACAACCCTTTGTGTGAAGAAGTTCCTCCTCAACTCAGTCCTAAATCTGCTCCCCCTTATTGAGGCTATGTCCCCTAGTTCTAGTTTCATCTGTCAGTGGAAACAACTTCCTTGCTTCTTATCTTATCTATTCCCTTCATAATCTTATATGTTTCTATAAGATCTCCCCTCATTCTTCTGAATTCCAATGAGTATAGTCCCAGTCTACTCAGTCTCTCCTCATAATCCAACCCTCTCAACTCCGGAATCAACCTAGTGAATCTCCTCTGCACCCTCTCCAGTGCCAGTATGTCCTTTCTCAAGTAAGGAGACCAAAACTGTACACAGTACTCCAGGTGTGGCCTCACCAGCACCTTATACAGCTGCAACATAACCTCGCTGTTTTTAAACTCCATCCCTCTCGCAATGAAGGACAAAATTCCATTTGCCTTTTTAATTACCTGCTGCACCTACAAACCAACTCCTTGTGATTCTTGCACAAGGACACCCAGGTCCCTCTGCACAGCAGCATGCTGCAATTTTTCATCATTTAAATCATAGTCCATTTTGATGTCCAATAACAATCCTGGAATTCCCTCCCTAACAGCACTGTGGGTGTACCTACACCACATGGACTGCAGTGGGTTCAAGGCAGCGACTCAGCACCACCTCCAAGGGGCAATAAATGCTGGTCTGGTCTAGCCAGTGATGCCCACACCCTGTAAAATGGATGAAGACATTCAGGAGGGAAGCACTGTATCAAACAAAAACACATCTCCTTAAAGAGTGAGTCATACTGAGTGGGGTTATCGACTGCAGTGACACCACATTATCAGAGGAACACAGTGCACAAATCAGTTTTAGAAATTGCTTCCTCATCGAGGGACACTCCAGAATTCACTTGTGCAATTTTTCTTTGAAAGAAAATTCCAGTTCATCAGGAGATTGCAAAGAAAGGCTCCTTCAAACCTGCCTTCTGCGAAATCAAAAGACAGGGTCATGCTCCACACAACTATTACAATGCAGGAGAGAGGCTACTTCACCTCAGCGGAACATTTTACAGGGGCAGAAAGGTAGTTTTTTAATAAAAGAATTCAGTTGTTATTTTCAGAACAGTTTTTCGGCATCACAGACCACAAGGTGCCGGAGCAGAATGAGGCCATTCAGTTCATCTGCTCTGCCATGGCTGGTAAGTTTCTCAACCCCATTCTCCCACCTGTTCTCATAACCTTTGACCCCCTTACAATCAAGAACCTATCTTTATCTTAAATACTCAATGACCCGGCCTCCTCTGTGGCAATGAATTCCACAGATTCACCACTGTATGGCTGGAGAAATTCCTCCTCATCTCAGTTCTGAAGGATTGTCCCTTCACTCTGAGACCATGCCCTTGGATCCAAGTCTCCCCCATTTGTGGAAACATCCTCTCCACACCCACTCTATCCAGGCCTCTCAATATTGCGCAAGTTGCCATTAGATCCCCCCCGTCCCACCCTTCTAAATTCTAACGAGTGCAGACCCAGACTCCTTAACCGCTCCTCACGTTTCCATAAGACCATTGGAAGATTAGAGAGACACATCACAGAGGTGGGGGACGTTTGTCAAAGCTTTTCACCTGGCACTCATCAGAACAATATCAAAGGAAAAACAACAATTTATGAATGTGAATTGATTGAGTTTCTCTCTCTCTCCCCTCACAGTATAAATTGTTGTTCCCCCACAACCTTGTGTTGGCATCCACGTACCTGATGAGTGGCAGACTAAAAGCTTCGACAGTTCTGTCATAACTGTCAAACTCCAGTTTTATTTGTCAATCCACCTCTGAGCATCAGGGAATGGACTGGTGGGCAAGTAAGTAGGGGTGAAGGAAGAGTTCCTATCCCATTGCATTACACGCAAAAACGGAAGCCAGTTGGCCCTTTGGTGTTTGCTACTTCTTTACTATACCAAAAATCCCACCTCTAAAGGAACTTCTAAAAAGATTTCCAAATTATTTCAAACTCAAATAAGCCATGCTTTGTCACCACAATGATTTTTAAAATCAATCTTTCACTGACTCACCAGTTACAGGAAATGTTTTCTCATTTAACCTCAAAACCTAATCTAACATCTAAAAAAATCTTCAATCTAGCACGCCCCCTCAGTTACAGCTTGCTCCAAAATTCCAATATCCTCAGATAATGTTTTCTCACTTCCTAACCAAGTGCTACAAATTGAGGCCCACATTATAGCTATCTTCTTGGGCTTGGAGTAGCGTTAGACAAGGCTTCTGAATGTCTCGCTTCTGTAAGCGCCAACTTGCATTCTTCTACAGCGACTGCACAGTCATGCGACCCCGAAGCAGCCTAGTAATCAGGGCGCGGTCAGTATTTTACGGGCCCATCCTCTTCATCTCCTAGAACAGGAGTCGGAAAGCCTGTGGCCGAGTGGGCCACATCTGAGTGCACCCGCGCCCCCCAAGACATTGCGCTGACCGTTGCCCCGTTCCGCTGATTCCCGTTCGTGTTGTTTTTTTTTTCCCCTGCCGGCCTGACTGAAGTGATTCGTACGTAAAGCAAGGGTGAGTGAAGTGAGGTGTGTACTGATTCCACACAACATTGAGTGCGAGAGCCATGCGCTCCCTGTGTCCAAAGTGTCAATATTTCTTCTGCTTTTACCACTGGACATTGATGACAGTTCCATTAATTTATAATGGAAGCTTTTTCTATAAATGCTTTATTTTATTTATGTCACAAGTAGGCTTACATTAACACTGCAATGAAGTTACTGTGAAAATCTCCTAGTTGCCACACTCCTGTTCAGGTACACTGAGGGAGAATTTAGCATAGCCAATCCACCCTAACCAGCACGTCTTTTGGACTGTGGGAGGAAACCGGAGCACCCAGAGGAAACCCATGCAGACACGGGGGACAATCCGCATGACACGGTCACCGGGGGCCAGAATCGAACCCGGGTCCCTGGCACTGAGAGGCAGCAGTGCTAACCACTGTGCCACCACTTTCAGCATAGTTAAATTGAGGTATTTCAGGGTCAGACAGAGAGAGGACATGCCCCCTTTTCTTTGTGCTCTGCCACTTTTCTATCGGCTAATCCTTGTTGCCCCCGTGATGCCTTGCCCTTCTATTTTGGCTTGTTGTCTAAATCAGAATGCTGAGAGTCAAATCAGCTACTTGCCACTAGGGATAGGACAACGGATGGCCCAAAAACCATCTCCCCCCACCACACTCTGTTTCCTTAACTCTCGATGTAGAGATGCCGGTATTGGACTGGGGTAAACACAGTAAGAAATCTCACAACACCAGGTTAAAGAAAGGAACCTTCCACACACCTGACGAAGGAACAGCGTTTCCGAAAGCTTGTGGGATTACTATCAAATAAACTGGTTGGACTTTAACCTGGTGTTGAGAGACTTCTTACTGTCCTTAGCTCTCAGCAGAGGACAAAGAAATGCTCCAAAGATACGCTCAAACGCTCCTTCAAGAACAACAGGAGATTAGGAGGTAGAGGTTTATAAGATGTTAGGAGGTATAGATAGGGTGGATTCTCGGAGGTTATTTCCCAGGGCTGAAATGGTCGCTACGAGAGGACACAGGTTTAAAGGTGCTGGGGAGCAGGTACAGAGGAGATGTCAGGGGTAAGTTTTTCACTCAGAGGGTGGTGAGTGAATGGAATCGGCTGCCATCGGTGGTGGTGGAGGCAAACTCAATCAGTCTTTTGAGAGACTTCTGGATGAGTACACGGGATTTAGTGGGATTGAGAGTTATAGATAGGCCTGGTAGGTAGGGATATGATCGGCGCAACTTGTGGGCTGAAGGGCCTGTTTGTGCTGTAGTGTTCTATGTTCTATTACCACCAGAATGGCACCAACCTTCTTGTCAAGTTGCTTCAGCAAGCATCTTAACGGTGACGCAGAAAGAAGCAACTCCCACAGTCTCCATCCTGCCCAAAGATCTGGGGGGCCGGGAATGGGCTTGCCGAGGGGACGGAAAGACATCACCCCAAGTCACAGGAGAGCGGAGTTTAAGGATGACAAATTCTGGGTAATCCGTTTGCCCGCGAGTGTGCTCTTTACCATTACAATGCTTATTTCTTACAAAAATAGAAGCATCTGAACCCTCGAATCAGGAGGGATTATGCATTCATTGCCAAACAGTAATGTTAGTCTTTGGCGGGAAGAACAAAGGCCACACTGATCTCTGCTCAATGATGCAACACCACACGGCGGTACCCAGCGGTTCCAACAAACAAGCCTTGAACAAATTCACTGCATCGACTGGAGCAGCGCGTTCAACTAAACCCTCCAGATAAAGACAGACCAATTACGTATCCTTCCACAGGGTTTACAAAAAGCTACTGCATTGCCAGTGACGAGTGAAGCAGGGTCAATCACCTTTTGAGATGGTATTTGTAGA
Organism: Carcharhinus amblyrhynchos; assembly: GCF_965287045.1. Taxonomy (NCBI): domain Eukaryota; kingdom Metazoa; phylum Chordata; class Chondrichthyes; order Carcharhiniformes; family Carcharhinidae; genus Carcharhinus; species Carcharhinus amblyrhynchos. The sequence continues at coordinate 16,002,913 of NC_137359.1, forward strand.
GTTGGGGGACAAAACGGCATTCACTCCGCTTCTTAAAAAACAAAACGGAATCAGAGAGGGTGATGGAATTTGCTCAGAATGAAGAGGAATAGGGAAGCTACTGTTATAGATAAAAACAAACAAAAAAGGGTGGCAAGCACTGCTGCCTCACAGCACCAGGGACCCAGGTTCGATTCCCGGCCTTGGGTCACCGTCGGTGTGGAGTCTGCACATTCTCCCTGTGTCTGCGTGGGTTTCCTCCGGGTGCTCTGGTTTCCTCCCACAGTCCAAAGATAAGCAGGTTAGGTGGATTGGCGATGTTAAATTGCCCCTTAGTGTCAGAGGGCTTAGCAAGTTTTAAAGCTTGTTTATTTGTTAGTGTCACAAGTAGGCTTACATTAACACTTCAATGAAGTTACTGTGAAAATCCCCTAGTCGCCACACTCCTGTCTGGGTACACTGAGGGAGAATTTAGCACAGCCAATCCACTCTAACCAGCGTGTCTTTGAACTGTGGGAGGAAACCAGGGCACTTGGAGGAAACCCACGCAGACACAGGGAGAACATGCAAACTCCACACAGACAGCGACCCAAGCCAGGAATCGAACCTGGGTCCCTGGCGCTGTGAGACAGCAGTGCTAACCACTACGCTGTCCTAGGGTAAACACTTGGGGTTATGGGGATAGGGCTGGGTGGAAGCTCGACGGGTCGAACGGTTTCCTTCTGCATTGTAAGGGATTCTGTGGAAAGAAAAATGCTAGTACGTCACATCTGCTCAACAAATTCCCAATGTGCGATTGGAGAAAGCCATTTAGCCAGAGCCTGTCCTAGTCATTTGGTTCTGTAACGTCCTATCAAACACTCTATACAGCCTTTGTGGGGTGGTGATGGGCAGAGTGGTGGGGGGGGGGGGGGGAGAAAAGAATTTGAGCAAAGCCACTTTGCCTCACTCCCATCACCACCCACCATTCTAATTGGTCTCATTCTCCCCAGACAGTCTTCGAGAACTGATCCCAGGGAATTGTGAAGAGTGTTACAGGATAAACTCACTGCAGGAAAACAAGGAGCAGCTGGGAGAAAGAATACGGAAAGAAAGCAACTGGAAGACACGCAGCAGGTAACGAGTGTGCAGTTACAAGCACACAGTTTTTAACTACTGCCTGACAGCTATCTCCACTCACATTATCTGCACTTTTAAGACTAGAATGTGTGTTTTTGCAGCTAATCAAATCAGTATTCTGTAAGCTGAGCGTGGGTCTTTACATCCCTTGTTTGTGATCAGAACTCCCCACTCACTTGATGAAGGGGCAGCGCCCCGAAAGCTAGTGGCATTTACTACGAAATAAACCTGTTGGGGCAATTTAGCATGGCCAATCCACCTAACCTACACATCATTGGACTGTGGGAGGAAACCGGAGCACATGGAGGAAACCCACGTAGACACGGGGAGAATATTGGCTTGAGGTATGCATTGAAGGGGCTGCTTTTTTTTTGCCCCTCATTTTGTTCACTTAGTTTGCCTCAAGAATCGGATTTTTAAAAACACCGGTTGAACCTAACTTCTGTATTCCGTGCCTCGGAATTCAAACAGGGGGAACGCCGCACTTTTCCTGATGTTTCTTCCTGGTTGCGGGCAGGGGTGGGGGGGGGAATTCAGAAGGCAGTTACAACAGGGTCAAAAATCACTTGTGACTGGATAGTAATCCACTAGGGCACCCTGTATATGTAACCTCAAGAAGCTAAAAGGCAGGCAGGAGGCATGGTCAGTGGGGAGGATTGCCAGGGCAATGGGTACGAAAAGGAGAACTGGGCAGATGAATGCAGGGCATGAGTTGGTACTCATGCATGGCATGTACAGATGGTAGCATATCCAAGATGAAACAGTGGAGCAACTGTCAAAAAAATCTGCCTGGTGGTTTGCTCCTTACCTCAGGGAACAGGAAATGAATTGTCTGTACCACCACGCTGGTTATCATTAACTCGCTCAGCAGAGACTGTTGATTGACACCATAGGGGAGCTTTGATCAAACACCAAACTCAATATCTAGTTCAGGAAGAGGCGGGGGGCTTATTCTAACGGCAGGAACAGATTTCCCACACCTCCCCCCAGGCACAAATAAATCACAGAGCATTCCTCAAGTCACCATAATGGGAATCACCCCAGAGAACAGGAGAAAGCAGATGCGTCGAACCCAAAATCACCAGCCGTCACAAAAACCAGAATGTGCATAGAACGTCCCTGGCATGGTGGCACTGCTGCCTCAGCGCCAGGGACCCGCGTTCGATTCTGGCCTTGGATCACAAATTGCGTGGAAAGTCTGCAGAGGGATCTGGATAGGCTGAGTGAGTGGGCGAGGACCTGGCAGGTGGAGTATAATGTTAGCAACTGTGAGGTTATCCACTTTGGCAGAAAGAATAGTAGGAGCGATTATTATTTAAAAGGTGAAAAACTGCAGCATGCTACGGTGCAGAGGGACCTGGGGGTCCTTGTGCACGAGTCGCAAAAATCCAGTCTGCAGGTGCAGCAGGTGGTCAGGAAGGCGAATGGGATGCTGGCCTTTATAGCGAGGGGGATTGAATATAAAAGTAGGGAGGTCTTGCTGCAACTGTACAGGGCATTGGTGAGACCGCAGCTGGAGTACTGTGTGCAGTTTTGGTCGCCGCACTTGCGCAAGGATATATTGGCCTTGGAGGGAGTGCAGAGGAGGTTCACTAGGCTGATACCGGAGATGAGGGGGTTGGACTATGAAGAGAGACTAAATAGACTAAGTCTGTACTTGTTGGAGTTTAGAAGGATGAGGGAGGATCTTATAGAGATATATAAGATAATGAAGGGGATGGATAGGGTAGAGGTAGAGAGATTCTTCCCACTTAGAAAGGACAGCAGGACTAGAGGGCACAGCCTCAAGATAAGGGGGGGTGGGGGGAGTTTAGATCAGAGTTGAGGAGGAACTTCTTCACTCAAAGGGTGGTGAATCTCTGGAATTCTCTGCCCGTTGAAGTGGTGGAGGCTACCTCGCTGGATATATTTAAGTCACGGGTAGATAGGTTTTTGGTAGACAAGGGAATTAAGGGTTATGGGGAGAAAGTGGGAAAGTGGAACTGATCCACTTCAGATCAGCCATGATCTTATTGAATGGCGGGGCAGGCTCGAAGGGCTAGATGGCCTACTCCTGCTCCTATTTCTTATATTCTTATGTTTCTTCTCGCTGTCCGTGTGGAGTCTGCACGTTCTCCCCATGTCTGTGTGGGTTTCCTCCAGTTTCCTCCCACACTCCAAAGATGTGCAGGTTCGTGAGATTAGCTGTGCTAAATTGCCCCTAGTGTTTTTTATTCATTTGTGGGACATGGGTGTTCCTGGCTAGGCCAGCATTTATTGCCCATCCCTAGTTGCCCCTTGAGAAGGTGGTGGTGAGCCACCATCTTGAATCACTGCAGTCCACGTGCTGTGGGTTGACCCACAGTGCTGTTAGGGAGGGAGTTCCAGGATTTTGACCCAGTGACTGCGAAGGAATGGCCGATATATTTCCAAGTCAGGATGGTGAGTGACTTGGAGGGGAACCTGGGTGGTGGTGTTCCCAGGTATCTGCTGCTCTTGTCCTTCTAGATGGAAGTGGTGGTGGGTTTGGAAGGTGCTGTCTAAGGATCTTTAGTGAATTGTCTGGGGCGGGGGGGGGGGGTGGAATTAGCAGGATAAAATTAGGGTTACGGGAATAGGACCTGGGTGGGATTGTGGTCGGTACAGATGCGATGGGCCGAATGGTCTGCTTCTGTGCTGTACAGATTCTACGGTTCACAGTAAAGTTACATTTGATTAGTGGGGTAAATATTGTGGGGCTGCAGGGATGGGGCCTGGGTGGAATTGTCGTCACTGCAGACACAATGGGCCTAGTGAACTCCGTCTGCGCTGTGGGGATTCTACAATTCATTGCAGAATTGACAGACACCATTTGAGATGTGGCCATGTAGTGAGTTCAGCTTCACAAAAGATCATATTGTGCCCAGTGCCAAAAATGTGTTTGATACGGTGGCTTACAGAGGAATCCCCCCCACAAACAGAGGTGAAGGAGGCATTCGGCATGCTTGGTTTCAGTAGCCAGAACATTGAATACAGGAGTTGGGACGTCTTGAAGTTGTACAAAACATTGGCAAGACCACACTCAGGGAATACTGTGTACAGTTCTGGTCACCCTATTATAGAAAGGATATTATTAAACTAGAAAGAGTGCAGAGAAGATTTACTAGGATGCTACTGGGACTTGATGGATTGAGTTATAAGGAGAGGCTGGATAGACTGGGACTTATTTCCCTGGAGCGTAGGAGGCTGAGGGGTGATCTTATCGAGGTCTATAAAATGAGGGGCACAGATCAGTTAGATAGTCAATATCTTTTCCCAAAGGTAGGGGAGTCTAAAACTAGAGGGCATGGGTTTAAAGGTGAGAGGAGAGAGATATAGAAGTGTCCAGAGGAGCAATATTTTCACACAGAGGGTGGTGACTGTCTGGAACGAGCTGCCAGAGGTAGTAGTAGAGGTGGGTACAATTTTGTCTTTTAACAAAGATTTAGACAGTTACATGGATAAGATGGGTATAGAGGGATATGGGCCAAATGTGGGCAACTGTGATTAGCTTAGGGGCTTTTGAAAAAACAAGGTGACGTGGACAAGTTGGGCCGAAGGGCCTGTTTCCATGCTGTAAACCTCTATGACTCTAATTACCACTGGTGTCCCCCGACACCCCCAAATAAAGAAGGAACTCTTTCACCCAATCGAGTGAAGCAACCTGGGCAACACAAGAACAGAAAACACCCAGGATTTGCATCAGATCACAAGATTTGTCTTTCAAACACTTCCTTAGGCAAACAGACCAGCCAAAAGATCCCATAAAGCATCCAGATGAACACACAGACACCACCAATAAGCAAACTATTAGTCGCTAAATTGTTTAGTGGGAGAATTGTTGGAACAGACAACAGCAAACATTCTGCTCTGCCTCACTTCATGATACTTAATATACAAAAGTAGAGTGGACAAAGGGATTTTACCCAGGAGCAAAGTGGCAGCAAGCTGGCCTTGTGGTGGGCATCGGCCCAGGGCACAGTAGTCAAGAGCGAATGGCAGGCTATCTGCCCCACCCTCACTCGCTCTGGGTACTACGCCAAACGTCGCTTCCAAGGATAGGCAGTCTCCCAAAACGGGATGGTTTGCCCACTTCTCATACCAGTAAATAAACACCCAAGCAACGGCAATGCTTAATGGCTCAGCAAAGAGCAACGGCGGGCAACCCAGGCTGGCGAGTGGCCCTCCTCCATCTCAGCAGGCCGCAAGATTGAAATCAGGATTGTTCACAAACCACGTGGCTCAGTTGTCAACACTGCTGTCTCACAGCGTCAGGGACCTGGGTTCAATTCCTGCCTCGGGTCACTGTGTGGAGTTTGCACATTCTCCCTGTGTCTGCGTGGGTTTCCTCCAGGTGCTCTGGTTTCCTCCCACAGTCCAAAGATGTGCTGGTTAGGGTGCATTGGCCATGCTAAATTCTCCCTCAGTGTACCCGAAGAGTGTGGCGACTAGGGCATTTTCACAGTAACTGCACTGCAGTGTTAATGTAAACCGAACTGCAACTCATAAGTACTTTTATTTTGAATAAGATTCAATACATTTAATCCACACTGAATACTCCAGAACGAGTTACAGAAAATACTTCATTTTTATATTAATGGAACTGACATCAACTTCCAATGGTAAAAACAGAAGAATTATTGATACTTTGGACAGAGGGAGCGCACAGCTCTCACACTCAATGTTGTGTGGAATCAGCAGACACCTCACTTCACTCACCCTTGCTTTACGTACGAATCACTTCAGTCACACCGGCAGGAAAAGAACTACACGGATGGGAATCAGCAGAACGGGGCAACGGTCAACACAATGTAATGCACTCATTTATTTATTAGTCACAAATAGGCCCACATTAACACTGCAATGAAATCACTGTGAAAATCCCCTAGTTGCCACACTCCTGTTTGGGTACACTGAGAATTTAGCATGGCCAGTGCACCCTAACCAGCGCGTCTTTCGGACGGAGAGGAAACCAGAGCACCCGGAGGAAACCCACACAGATACAGGGAGAATGTGCACACTCCACACAGACAGTGACTCGAGTTGGGAATTGAACCCGGGCCCCTGGTGCAGCGCTGCTGACCACCATGCTGCCCTCAGAACCCAGATGGGCCACACATGGCCCCCCCTTCCCTCCCTGCTGATCTGGAGCGGGTCTCTATTAGTGGACACAACATTGGAACAGCACAATAAAATGTACAATTTTGTGTGTTAAAAAATGCTTCCTATCTTGTGATCTTCCTTCTGGGTTGCTTATGGAGCAAATTTGGAAGTTGGATTCCTATCTTGACCTGAAAGGCCTGCTTGCAAACAAAATAGTTACTCAAGAGACCCAATACTCAAGAGCACGTAGCCAGTGACATTAGGCTAGGTTCTGTCAAGTTAGCATGCTGTGGCGACAGGCTCGTGATACAACTCCCCAACCTCAAGGAGTGCACCCGGGCCTAGCGATTAGGCCTCAGCCTTCCGCGTGGCCAGTGAGCTCAAAGCTCGCAGGATCGGATGTAGCCAGAAGCAAGGACAACTGGGACGCAGACACAAACTTGGTTGTCTGGGGGGCGCACGAGAAAGAACAGTTTGGGGGCAAGTACAACAACTTAGGGCAGACAGTTGCACATCCATCACCCCAATTATTTCGTCAAGTCAATCAAGATGAAGCAGTTTGGGGCATGAGTTGCTGCATAGCTGGACACAAATTGACTAAAATCAGAGCAGGTTCCTCAGGTGGGGTGGGGCTGAAGAGGGTTTGTCCCTCTGCACCGACTCATGCTAAAAAATATACCCCCATTTACAGCACTCCATTAAACATGGGCTTAATTCTAGCAACACTCCAAGAACGAGGTTGCACCACCATCTTAAACATGGATAATTCAACCAGGGCAGGACACATTCAGATAATCATAGAAGAACCCTACAGTGCAGAAAGAGGCCCTTTGGCCCATCGAGACTACACCGAACACAATCCCACCCAGGCCCTACCCCAATATCCCTACATATTATACCCACTAATCCCTCTAACCTACGCATCCCTGGACTCTAAGGGGCAATTTCTTAGCATGGCCAATCAACCTAACCCGCACATCTTTGAACCGCGGGAGGAAACTAGAGCACCCAGTGAAAACCCACGCAGACACGACGAGAATGTGCAAACTCCACACAGACAGTGACCCAAGCCGGGAATCAAACTCAGGACCCTGGAGCTGTGAAGCAGCAGTGCTAACCATTGTGCTACTGTGCCGCCCATAAATGTGAAAAATTTGTGCGCAGGCAGATTTATCCCCTTATCTAAAGGGACTGAGGAATGTCAAACCTCAAATTGCTTCAAGAAAGAATGACAAAGAATTTTAAACCTATTACTTAAATGGGGTGCAACGTGGTTCGCACTGCTGCCTCACAGCTCCAGGGACCCAGGTTTCATTCTCGGCATGGGTCACTGTCTGTGGAGTTTGCACATTCTCCCTGTACCTGTGTGGGTTTCCTCCGGGTGCTCCGGTTTCTTCCCACAGTCTGAAAGACGTGCTGGTTAGGGCACATTGGCCGTGCTAAATTCTCCCTCAGTGTAACCCGAACAGGAGTGTGGCGACTGGGGGGATTTCACAGTAATGTCATTGCAGTGTTAATGTCAGCCTACTTGTGATTAATAATTAAGTGGCTTTCAGGAACATCTCAATAGTGCTTAAATCTGATAACAAAAGAAAAAAAAAACAGCAACAAAAAACTGGGTTAAACCTGAAGTCAGAAGTTATTTTTAAATTGATTACATGGTAAAGTATAACCAAAGTGACTCATTACAGTGACAGACTTAAAATGACAAGAACCATCTGTTCAGCTTTTGCTGGAAGATTGCGCGATTTAATTCCACATTTCATTCATAAACTGTGGCTACAAGAGCAGGTCAGAGGCTGGGAATCCTGCAGTGAGTAACTCACCTCCTGACTCCTGTCCACAATCTACAAGGCACAAGTCAGGAGTGTGATGGAATACTCCCCACTTGCCTGGATGGGTGCAGCTCCAACAACACTCAAGAAGCTCGACACCATCCAGGACAAAGCAGCCCCGCTTGATTGGCCCCCCCATCCACAAACATTCACTCCCTCCACCACCAACGCTCAGTAGCAGCCGTGTGTACCATCTACAAGATGCACTGCAGCAACTCACCAAGGCTCCTTAGACAGCACCTTCCAAACCCACCACCACTTCCATCTAGAAGGACAAGGGCAGCAGATACCTGGGAACACCCCCACCTGCAAGTTCCCCTCCAAGCCACTCACCATCCTGACTTGGAAATATATCGGCCGTTCCTTCACTGTCACTGGGTCAAAATCCTGGAATTCCCTCCCTAACAGCACTGTGGGTGGACCTACACCACTGGACATCAGTCAGTCCATATAACAATCCTGGAACTCCCTCCCTAACAGCACCGTGGGTGTATCCACATAACATGGAACAACAGCAGACTCAAGATGGCGGCTCACCACCACCTGTGCAGAAGTTAGGGTAGTCATTTGGAAAAAAAAACACAAAAGGCAGGGGTTTTCCAGCCTCTCACGAGCAGGAAGGGGCAAACGAGGCTTTGACAGAGGATGAAGGGAATCTCAGGCAAGTGCTGGAAATCCGCAGCTTGTTCTACCCCCACAGGTGGGCGTAACTAGGGTCCATTCATTCCTTAAGAATACACATGGGCAGCATTTAGTCCGATCTTAAAAATCATTAAATTTTAAGTTTCATTCAATAAAGAAAAAAATCAGAAACGAAGAGAGAGAATCATAGAATCCCTACAGTGCAGAAGGAGGCCATTTGGCCCATCGAGCCTGCACCAACCACAATCCCACCCAGGCTCTATCCCTGTAACCCCATGCATTTACCCTGCTAACCCACCTGACACTAAGGAGCAATTTAGCATGGCCAATCCACCTAACCTACACATTTTTGGACTGTGGGAGGAAACCCACACAGACACGGGGAGAATGTGCAAACTCCACACAGACAGTGACCCAAGCTGGGAATCGAACCTGGGTCCCTGGTGCTGTGAGGCAGAAGTGCGAACCACCGTGCCGCCACTGGCTGTTTCGGCCCTGTGCAGGCGTGTACTCAAACCTTGGACAGGACTGAACTGAATTAAATATAGATAGCTGTTCCTACAATATGAAAATTCTTATCTGTGTTACTGAAATTGCTGGGTACACACTGTACCTAGCTTTTAAAAAAAAAATTCTTGGGACATGGGCGTCGCTGGCTGGGCCAGTATTTATTGCCCTTCCCTAGTTGCCCTTGGAGGGCAGTTGAGAGTCAACCACATTGCTGTGGCTCTGGAGTCACATGTAGGCCAGACTGGGTAAGGACGGCAGATTTCCTTCCCTAAAGGGAACCAGAATTGTTTTTTCCAACAATGGTTTTATCAGTTGATTCTTAATTCCAGATTTTTTTTATTGATTTCAAATTCTACCATCTGCCGTGACGGGATTCGAACCCGGGTCCCCCAGAACATGAGCTGAGTTTCTGGATTAATAGTCCAGCGATAATACCATTAGGCCATCACCTCCCCCTGCACAGACAATTGGCAGATGTGCAGCCGTGAAAGCCTGTTTGTGAAAAAGGCCTTTCCTGCTAACATTGTGTTTTCAAAGAACACCGTCAACTTTCCAAGCTATTCCCAGAACGCCTGCTGACTCTACAATGTGGTCAAGTTAGCTTTCAAGTTACATAAGCAGAAATACTTTAAAATGAAGTAAACCATACAAAGGATCCCACAGCATAGGACACACCCCACAGTCAGGTGAGCGTACAGCAGTTAAAGTTTATTGATTAGTCACAATTAAGCTTGCATTAACACAGCAATGAAGTTACCGTGAAAATCCCTTGGTCGCCACAGTGCGGCGCCTGTTCGGGTAACACCGAGGGAGAATTTAGCACAGCCAACGCACCCTAACCCGCACGTCTTTTGGAGTGTGGGAGGAAACCCACGCAGAGAACGTGCAAACTCCACACAGACAGTGACCCAAGCCGGAAATCGAACCCGGGTCCCTGGCGCTGTGAGGCAGCAGTGCCAACCACTGCCAATCATGACAAACAGTTGGCCCATTTCACTGCATTCAAGCTTCAAGGGGAAAAGAAAAGGAAAGGAAACCATGCCGCTGTCGACTGCGCATCATATCGGCGCCCTTCCTCTGCCATGCATCGCGACTCACCCAGTGTTACCTCCTCAAGCTCACCAACCAGCTCCTCCTGGGCATGTGTAGTGCGCTGGTGCTTGCTAAACGGTGGTGAGAGGGGGGTGCACAGGGGCAATCTTGCTCAGGGAATTAACAAGCTGCCCCGCCAGGCCTACAAACAAGAGGGAGAAAAAAAGCACATTAGGATGCTGGTTCCCAGACACATCTTTGCTTACTATTAAGTTACAAGCTTTAAAAATGTGGAGACGCACCTCAAAAAAAAAAGGAAGCAAAATTAGAAGCACTCGGACCAGGACATACCTTAAGCAAAGTTTACATTCCACAGACTTGGCGTGCAAAGTTTGTTTGCCAGAGTGTGAACAAGATCATTAAACAAGACAGCAAGAGACAAATCAAACAGGATATTGTGGGCTGAAGGGCCTGTTCCTGTGCTCTATGCTTCTCTATGTTCTATATGAGCGCTCTGCCTTCACATTGCTCTGTGGACAATACCCACAACAGCCAGGTTGAGACTTCTTAGCCAGAGTCCTCCCTTAGTCTGGGTCGATAGCAGGTTGCACAGTGGTTAGCTACCACATAGCACCGGGGACCCGGGTTCGATTCCGGCCTCAGGTCACTGTCTGTGTTTGCACGTTTGCCCCCTGTCTGCATGGGTTTTCTCCCACAATCCAAAAATGTGCAGATTAAGTGGATTAGCCATGGTAAATTGCCCCTTAGTGTCAGGGGGATTAGGAGGGTAAAAGTGGGGAAAACGGGGATAGGGCCTCAGTGGGATTGTGGTCTGTACAGACTCAATGGGCCGAATGGCCTCCTTCTGCACTGTGGGGATTCTATGATAATACCAGGTTCAAGTTGCCAGCATTAAAAAAAATTCACCCTTAAAAAGTGGTCACAAATAGTGGAGTACATTGTACCCGGTCCAAGTTAGTAACTGGCAGTGTAGCCAGCTTGACAGAAGCATTGTGAAGCAGTTGGCATAGCAGGACTGCCAACTGCAAAGTGCCCACCTGGAATGCAGGCAGGCCTGATAAACGCAACGCTTAATAAGTTGGACGAGTGGCTGAAGGTTAGGCAATATATCGCAGGAGAGAAACATTTGCAGCATGCATACATTGTGCCAGCTACCCAGTCTACACGGTACTGTTGTGCAGCCGTACCTTGGCAGTTTCCTCCAGACAGGCTCTCGTCTTCCAGTTGTTCCAAGTCGATGCAGACAGTGCACGCGCCTCATTGCGGCCCTCGGAGGTTACCCTGAAGCACCGAGCAGGGCAACCCCCTCTCAGCATGCACCTCCATTCTGACATCCCGGTTTTGGGTTCCACACCGCTTGGGCAGAACCTTCCGCTTCCTGCCATCCTCGACAATCGCTCAGAGTCCTTTTAGCGCGAATGCCAGAACCGTTGCTTCTGCCTTTTGATTATCGTGCTCCGATTACAAACGGGAGCCACAGCCAGAAGAATTGCAGCCACGCTGAACAGGGGTTAAGTGGGGCACTGGCCCCTCCTTTGGCGAGCACGCAGGGGGAGGCTGGGGTGAGCAGAGCCATCAGGGACAACAGTAAGTGCCGCAAAACAATACCACACATGGGGCAACAAGCTCATCAGTCTTGCAACCATGTGATCAGGATTGAAAGCCTGCAAGCCTGTGGTGACACAGTGTTTAGCACTGCTGCCTCACACCAGGGACCCAGGTTCAATTCCCGGATTGGGTCACTGTGTGTGTGGAGTCTGCACATTCTCCCCGTGTCTGCGTGGGTTTCCTCCCACATTCCAAAGATGTGTAGGTTAGGTGGATTGACCATTTCAAATTGCCCCTTAGCGTCCAAAGGGATGTAGGTTTGGTGGATTGGCCATGCTGAACTGCCCCTTAGCGTCAGGGGGATTAGCAGGGTAAATATGTGGGGTTATGGGGATAGGGTCGATGCAAACTCAATGGGCCGAACAGCCTCCTTCTGCACTGGAAGGATTTTATGATTCTATGACCCCCTGGCTCTTTGCGCAAGACCCATCAAGTCTGCTTCGCCCCCCAACAGGAAACTGGGAACCCCACCCTTCAAATGCACCTCTCCCCTCAATCCCTCCGGACGGCTGGTCAGCCCACACTTCTCAATCTTGTGATGGCAAGTTTTGCCTCCAATTGTGGCATGAGTGTGTAGAGATATCAGAAGAAAATAACACTTGCATTTCACTTTGGCACCTTCCAGAGTCCAGCACCACGTGTGAAACGCAGAAGTCAAATTTGCGCACAGCAAGCTGCCATAGGACAGCAAAGTGATAATGACCAGTTTGTTTTTGACCAACTATTGGCCAGGGCAGCAGAGAGTTCGGCCCTTCCACTTCGAAAGAGTGCTACGGGGTTCCGCTTCTTGGTAAATCTACGCTTAGTTTGTCAGCCAAACGCACTCCCTCAAGGCTGCCCCAGTTAAATCAGCCAAGCTCAAGGCTCGGGGTAGGGTTCAAGCCCACTGATTAAGCAGCAACGAATGCAGCAGTGCCCGACAGCTGGGTGAGGGCCTGACTGCCAAGCAGAATCTGCTGGGGAGGGAGGGCAAGTGTCAAGCAGGACACCCGGAAGCCAAGCCTCCTGGACGCTGGACGCCATTCCCAGTTCCACGAGGGACTTGCTTCACTTGCTGCCAACAGAGCAGCATCAGGGAGAGAGTAGACACTAAGCTCACTCTTTCATCAGCTGCACTCAAATGTGAGTGATTTGACCAGAGGGCAACACCTTGTGTCAATCCTGGCCAATTATCTCCAGTCGCAATGCACCAAGAGCGCCCCCCGCAAAAACCAATGGGCTTGCAGTTTCCAACAGCGGGTGATGGGCACAGCCAAAAAATGTTGCACTTCTGCGACAGTGCTGCCAGCTCTCCCTATGCCAATTTCCCCTCCTACCCCCCAGTAAATAGAAGACGACAGTGTGGAAGACAGGTTTGGTTGTGCGCCGCGGAACAGACGCAAACATCCGTCCAAACTGGGCCAGCAACTGCTTGAGGTTTCAGCCTGCAAGTACATGAAGGGCAGAGAGAAGGATGGTTAAGCTGCAGGTTTAACATTGCCAAACAAAAATAAATCAATTGCAGTTGTAAAATAAAATGATGAACCATAGAAGCCACCTGACATCCTGGATTTATACCAGGCTTAGGCTTCAGTCTTCACTATTGCTCTCACGTTTCTACAGAAAGTCCTTGTACCAGGAGAAGGGGGAGGCACACTGCTGCCTCACAGTGCCAGGGACCTGGGTTCAATTCCCGGCTTGGGTCACTATCTGTGCGGAGTTTGCACATTCTCCCCATGTCTGCGTGGGCTTCCTCCCAAAGATGTGCAGGTTAGGTAGATTGGCCATGCTGAATTGCCCCTGGATAGAAACGCTGTTGGTGCAGTCTTGATGGGCCGAATGGCCTCCTCCTGCACTGTCAGGATTCTAGGGCTACGTGCATTTATATAGCACCCCAACTTCATGGGGGCGGTGAACAAACAAAATCTGACACAGCAAGGTTGGAACGGTGGACCAAAACATCTCAAAACAAAATTTCGGCAGGGAATCTAGAATCAAGCCCACAAAGCCCCTACTTGTGCCAAGATTTCTTTCCATTTAAGTACACATGCATGCTCAGCCTGTGCACAGAAACTCAATGCAAACCTGTCGCGTGGGAAGTTCACTGCCACAGGATCGATGCATCTCAACGGCAGTAACAAGCAGAGGCATGACTGCCCTGCCATCAGCTACACTGGAAAACAGAACGTACCCATGCACCTTGCACCAAAACAGAGGCAGGCTTCACTTTCACCCAACTTCAGTGGCAGAGGTAGCTTTACCCACTAGAATCATAGAAATCCTTAGTGCAGGAGGAGGCCATTCAGCCCATCGAGTCTGCACTGACCACAATCCCACCTAGGATTATCCCCATAACCCCATGCATTTACCCTAGCTCGTCTCCCTGACACTAAGGGACAATTTAGCGTGGCCAATCCACCTAACTCACGCGTCTTTGGACTGTGGGATTAAACCGGAGCACCCGGAGGAAACCCACGCAGACACGGGGAGAATGTGCAGATTCCACACAGACAGTGACCCAAGCTGGGAATTGAACCTGGTTCGCTCGCGCTGTGAGGCAGCAGCGCTAACCACTAGTACGAGCCTGTAAGCAATATCAAAAAAACTACTGGATCGATTTCAATAAGATTTAGTACACAGAAACGGTATGGCCCAAAGAAAAATGGATTAGTTTTTTGGCAAATGATGTGGGTCTGGTCTGATGATTTTTAAAAAAAAAATCCATTAGCAGGAAGAGATGTTGCAGATTGTTTAATTCAGAATGTCAACCGTTTTAGCTGCAATCTATCACAGTTGTAAGATGTAAGCAGTGTTTTCAGAGCAGGTTGTTTGACGTGGATTGGCTTGGTGGCGCAATTTATCAAGCACACTTCCTGGCTTGGCGACAGGAGGGGATGGAAAAGGCCTCAAGTTTGGCATATCTTCCAGCAGAAGCTCAGAGTGGAAGTTGTCTCAGGCTGATTAACAGTCCAGGACACAACCGCTTTATGATAAGGGAGGCTAGGTTCGGTAGGGCAGCAGAGAATCACAAGGCCCATGTTACAGAGGCCTGGGGCATTCTTAGGCAGCAACCCAGAATTCAGAGTTGGAGTCCAGGTCTGGCAGGATTCGAACCCTGCCCCTTCTCGATCAGGGGGCCTCTGAAGCTAAGAGGCCCCACTCCAGCCGCAAAGTAAAAAAAGGCTTCTATTTTTAAAAATACACACCCGTGGTCACTGGATGAGGGCCAGTTCCAGAAAAAGATTTAATCTTTCACACTGAAAAGCAGTCAATGCCATTTATGTTCAAAGAAATAAACCACTCCAACCTCCAATTTGAAAAATGTGTGCGCATAGCATCAGCTAGGTCAACTCACGGTGGCGCAGTGGTTAGCACTGCTGCCTCACAGCGCTGGGGAACTGGGTTCAACTCCTGGCTCGGTGTCTGTGCGGAGCGTGCACGTTCTCCCCGAGGCGGTGTGGGTTTTCTCCCACAGTCTGAAAGACGCACTGGTTAGGGACATTGGCCGTGCTAAATTCTCCCTCAACGTGCCTGAACAGGAGTGTGGCAGCTAGGGGATTTTCACAGTAGCTTCATTGCGGTGTGAATGTAAGCAAACTTGCGACAATAATAAAATTTTAAATGCGAGGCAGATTTCAAGAGGGTTGAAGAGACTTGGGAATAGAGCAACTTTCCTTGTGCGGAATTGATGAATGGCATTCCTCAGGTACAGGAAGGGCTGTTGGCATTGCTACTACCCGCAATTGTTTGCGCACAGACCGTTGGTGCTTTAGCGCGGACAGGCCAGTTTCTTGTGCGCAGGATTCCACCCGTCGGGAGTTTGACAAGATGTTACAAATTACAAACACTGGTCTTCGCTCTGGACAACAGGAAGGAACCTTGGCCGGCAGCAATTGTAGTACCAATTGTTTCTGATCCCCTTTGCCCCTCGAACTCACACAGAACGAAGAGTTAAATTGTGCGCCAAGTAAAAATTAGATCTGATGTATTTTTTAACCAATGTTGCAATAGAAAAACATTGCCACGGGGAACTGAACCAAGTTTAACCTCAAAATAAAGAGAGTGGGGGGGGCACAGCCAAAAAGCACTGACGACACACTAGTCACAAGGCAGTGACTAGAGTGTGCGTCAGAAAGCTCCCACTTGATGTATCCGCCCTTTCCCTCACTACACTGGAGATACAATAGTGTGAAATTCCCTCTCACACACACACACAAATCAACCAGACAGGTTGTAAGAGGATCATGACTGTGATGCATGTCAAAACAGCTTGTTTTTTTTTAGATTCTCTGCCTAAGAAAGGAAATTCCTGTGGGTCAGCACCCACATACAGGCACTATTAAAAAAGAACGTCCTTCACAATAGAAATGGACGCCAGCTTCAAATTTCTGGGTATTCAGATAGTCATCGACTTCAGGAAGTGCAGTGGAGAACATGCCCCTGTCTACATCAATGGGTAAGAGTCTCACAACACCAGGTTAAAGTCCAACAGGTTTATTTGGTAGTAAATGCCACTAGCTTTTGGGGCTCTGCCTTTCGTCAGGTGAGTGGAGCGTTCCCTCTGCTCTCATCAATGGGGATGAAGTAGAAATGGTTGAGAGCTTTAAGTTTCAGGTGTCCAGATCACCAACAACCTGTTCTGGTCTCTCCATGCCAACACTGTAGTTAAGAAAGCCCCACTAACGCCACTACTTTCTCAGAAGACTAAGGAAATTTGGCATGTCCGCTACGACTCTCACCAACCTTTACAGATGTGCCATAGAAAGCATCCTTTCTGGTTGTATCACAGCTTGGTATGGGCTCCTGCTCTGCCCAAGACCGCAAAGAACTACAAAGAGTCATGAACTAGCCCAAATCCATCACACAAATCAACCTCCCATCCATTGACTCTGTCTACACTTCCCGCTGCCTCGGAAAAGCAGCCAGCATAATTAAGGACCCCACGCACCCTGGACATTCTCTCTTCCACCTTCTTCCGTCGGGGAAAAGATACAAAAATCTGAGGTCACGTACCAACCAACTCAAGAACAGCTTCTTTCCTGCTGCTGTCAGACTTTTGAATGGACCTACCTTATATTAAGCTTTCTCTACACCCTAGCTATGACTGTAACACTACATTCTGCACTCTCTCCTTTCCTTCTTTATGAACGGTATGTTTTGTCTGTACAGTGCACAAGAAACAATACGTTTCACTGTATCCCAATACATGTGACAATAATAAATCAAATCCAGCCCTGGTCAAAACTAATTCAATTGACGAGTAAATTCAGAGGCAGGTGTGTGCAAGCACTAATCTTCCATCATGACTTAACTCTCACCAACTCAAACACCAATTTGGCACGTTATTTCTAAGCAACACGTCTTAAGGGAGGCAATAGTCCAGTGACAATACCACTAAACTATTAATCCAGAAACTCAGCTAATGTTCTGCGGGACGCAGGTTCGAATCCCACTAAGGCAGATGGTGGAATTTGAATTCAATAAAAAATCTCTGGAATTAAGAATCTACTGATGACCCATTGTCGGAAAAACCCAACTGGTTCACTAATGTCCTTTAGGAAAGGAAATCTACTGTCCTTACCCGGTCTGGCCTGCGTGTGACTCCAGAGCCACAGCAATGTGGTTGACTCTCAACTGACCCCACCAAGGGCAATTAGGGATAGGCAATAAATGCTGGCCCAGCCAGTGATGCCCACAAATAAATAAAACAAAAAAAAAGCCCCTCCCCCCAAAATACTGCTGACCCTCTGATTACACTACAAGCCCCACAGATCATCCAAAGGGAGTCAGGACCCGGATTCTAGCATTTAAGAACACACAAGCAGCATCAGAAGCAGATTGTTCAGACAGATAGCTGGTTTACTGGAGATGATGATGTGCATTTAGATAGTGCCTTCTGTGATCTCAAGACATTGAAGCACTTTCCAAGTAATTAAGCCCTTTTTTTTTTAAAGCAAGTTCCCACAAACTTGGGGAGGGAAAGATAAGCGACCTGACAACACTGATTAAGGATAAGCAAAGGGGAAGCCCTGTGCTTTTTGAATATGGTGGGGGTTTTCATATAGAACAGCTGGGCGGGGGGGGCCATCAGCCTCCAATCCATCATCCAGGGACGTGAACTGTGTGCCTGCAATGGACATTGCGTCACCACTTCCGTCGTTAGTGTGCTGGGTCACAACAGGCAGCTTGCCAAACTCCTTCGACGGCTCAGCGGCGTGGGGACTTGGCCAGAAGACATAGCTTTCTCAATATCTATACTGGCTAAGTACTGACTCACAGAAAGCAGGCAGAGTCCAAATTATCTGCTCTGCACTGCTGAAGCTGGTGGGGAATCATAACTGGCTTCAGGGAAATATATTCCAGACAGCTGGGAAGAAACCACTTACACACAGTGCCTGAAGATGATGCGTCAGGCCCACTGGCTCCTGGCACACCCATGTGACTAGTAGCTCCCAAAAGTAAATAGAATAATTACCAGCAATTGGAGAGCGGGCGAGGTGACTCAGCCCCCTCCCCTCACCCCAGTTTCCTCCCTCTAATTGCTGGGTGTGCCAATTCTTCCCGACGCATTAGCTCAGTGCGTGCTCACAATGTCCCTCCTTGACTGGCGTCTGCAGAACGGCACCCACTCTCTTGAACACGCGCACTGTCCCGATGATAGTGCGAGAATCATAGAATCTCTACAGTGCAGGAGGCCATTCAACCCAGCGCCAACAATTCCACCCAGGCCATATCCCCGTAACCCCATGCATTTACCCTCCTAGTCCCCCTGACACTAAGGGGGACTTTACCATGGCCAATCTACCTAACCTACACATCTTTGGACACAGTAAGAAGTCTCACAACACCACGTTAAAGTCCAACCGGTTTATTTGGTCGCAAAAGCCACTAGCTTTCGGAGCTCCGAAAGCTAGTGGCTTTTGCTACCAAATAAACCGGTTGGACTTTAACGTGGTGTTGTGAGACTTCTTACTGTGTTTACCCCAGTCCAACACCGGCATCTCCACATCTTTGGAGGGGCAATTTAGCATGGCACCGAACCTGCACATCTTTCGATACTAAGGGGCAATTTAGCACAGCCATTTTTGGACTCTGGGAGGAAACCCACATAGACACAGGGTGGGGGGTGGGGAGAGAACGCGCAGTGACCCAAGGCTGGAATCGAACCCGAGTCCCTGGCGCCGCGAGGCAGCAGTGCTAACCTCTGGGCCACCCAGAACACAGTAAAAAGTCTGACAACACCAGGTTTTAGTCCAACCTATTTATTTGATAATATACTCACAAGCTTTCGGGGTTAGTCCCTTCGTCAGGTGACGAAGGGACTAACCCCGAAAGCTTGTGAGTATATTATCAAATAAATAGGTTGGACTAAAACCTGGTGTTGTCAGACTTTTTACTGTGTTTACGCCAGTCCAACGCCAGCATACCCACATCATGACCACCCAGAACAGCCAGTGCAGCTGCCTTTTGGATCAGATATTAAACCTGGGACCCTGCCCACTCTCAACAGAGGTTATAAAGGTCCCGTGACACTATTTCCAAGGCCCTGCAGCCTCCTCACTGTGTCTTATCCCTCAGTATCAGCAACACAATCATTTCCTCATTGTGGTCTGTGGGAGCTTTTACTGTGCGTCAGTTTGCTGTTGTGTTTGAGAATACTGTGGTGACTGCATTCGGGGGCGGGAGGGGGAATGGACTTCATGGGCTGTAACAGCCAGAGGCCGAGAAAGGCTTTATTAAAAAATTACAAGTCAGATCCTTGTTGGAGAGAAGCACAGATTCCCCCATTTCGAGCAGCTTAATCCTTAAAATGGCAGCTAATCGAACTTGAGGACATTTCAGACCCAAGTTCAAAACAGTTGCCAGATTTTCCCCTCCGAAACGAGGCAGGGAGAGCATGAGTCCAAACTAAGAGGATGACTCGCCAGGTCTGACTGGATCAGTGCCTTTCCAAACATGCCAAAGTCATCAGATAATGGCTACCCATGATGCAAGGGTCATTACTTATGATGGGAGCACTTCAAAATAAGGCCAAGGCTGGAACTCATTTGTTAATTCCAATCCTCAACAAGCCCAGATGGAGAAAAAAAACCCGGAAAGTTGCCATTTTGAAAGTACATGGCAATCCCTTTCCCTGAGGAAAAAAACCAGTGACCAGCCAAAACCCAGCTGCCCCAAGGGGTACCAGTACAGACAGGGAGGCTGTTTTGCCTTCGCAAGCCCAATCAATGAGATCACGACGGAGCTGTATCTCAACTCCCATCCCCCCCTGCCGTGGATCCCGTTCCCTCGATATCCTTAACTAAACAAGAAACCAAATTTAATTGGCTGGCACAGTGGTTAGCACTGCTGCCTCACAGGGACCTGGGTTTAAATCTAGCTTGGGTCACTGTCTGGGTGGAGTTTGCACGTTCTCCCCGTGTCTGCATGGGTTTCCTCCCACAGTCCAAAAGGTGTGTGGGTTAGGTGGATTGGCCATGGCAAACGTGTGGGCAGAAGGCCAGGATAAGATCTTAGAATCCCTGCAGTGCAGAAGGCGGCCATTCGGCCCACCAAGCATGCACCAACAATCATCCCACGCAGGCCCTGTTTGTACCTCGCTAGTCCCCTGACACCAAGGGGCAATTTAGCATGGCCAATCCACCAAACTTGCACATCTTTCAACTGTGGAAGGAAACCCACACAGACATGGGCGAGAATGTGCAGAGTTTGCACTGTGACCCAAGGCCAGAATTGAACCCGGGTCCCTGGCACTGTGAGGCAGCATTGCTAACCACTGTGCTGCCCTCTGTCAGAGAGTTGGCGCAGTCTCAAAGGGCAGAATGGCCTCTGCAGTAGTTGGGATTCTATGACTCCCAGTGCTGTGGGGAGGAGTTCCAGATCTCCACCATCCTTTGTACAAAGCAACCTCACCCCTGTACAGCCGAGCTCCAATGTTAAGGTGTGTTCTTGTCCTGGATTACCCCGCCGGGGGGACTAGTTATTTCCAGACAACAAATGTTGGATGACTAACCCATGATCCAATTACGTAGAGGGAGTGCAACACTTACGGCTCACTCCCCTGCAAAAAAATCACAACATTTGGCTGGGACGCGGGGAACGCTCACAAACAAAGGCCGCTTTAGAAATTAGATTTAACTTTTGTTACACGGTGTTTCCAAAGGTCCCCGCCAGCTACCTACGCCAAGTTGGGAATGAAAACTTCCCAAGGATTCTAAAAATATATTCCAGATGACAGCGAGACAGATTCTCAGGTCAGATGTAGACTCCTGTAGAGAGAATGGTGGTGTGGAGCTAATGCCATTTGGAAGCTGGCTAAATTATGTCACTGCCACAGATGGTGGGTGGAGGGAAAGAGGAAAATAATGGAGGTTCCACTTTGCCCCTTGTGTATCCAAACAAATTGACTCAAATTTCCCACCCATCCTCCCTAGTTCCCTCTCCACCTTAAGCCCCTTCCCAAAACCCACCTCTTGAACAGGAATAGGCCCCCTTCAAGCCCCTGCCAGGCATAAACTTTTTTATTCATTCACGGGGGTGGCACAGTGGTTAGCACCGCTACCTCTCAGCGCCAGGGACCCAGATTCAATTCCCAGCTTGGGTAACTGACTGTGTTGAGTTTGCACATTCTCCCCATGTCTGCGTGGGTTTCCTCCCACAGTCCAAAGATGTGTGGGTTAGGTGGATTGGCCATGCTGAATTGACCCTAGTGTCAGGGGATTAGCAAGGTAAATGTGTGGGGTTACAGGAATAAGGTCTGGGTGGGATTGTAGTCGGTGCAGACTTGATGGGCCGAACAGCCTCCTCTGGCACTGTCAGGATTCTACAATTTTATGGGACATACGCATCACTGGCTATGATGTGGAGATGCTGGTGTTGGACAAGACGAACATCTTGCCAAGGCCATCCCCACACCCCCACTTATTGCCTTCAAACAACCACACAACCTCAAACAGACCATTGTCCGCAGCAAACTACCCAGCCTTCAGGAGAATAATGACCACAACACCACACAACCCTGTCACAGCGAGACGTGCTGGATCATCGATATGGATGCCATCATCTCACATGAGAACACCATCCACCAGGTACATGGCACTTACTCTTGCAACTCGGCCAACGTTATCTACCTGATACACTACAGGAAGGGATGCCCCGAGGCATGGTACATTGGGGAGACCATGCAGATGCTACAGCAGTGGTTGAATGAACGCCGCTCGGCAATCACCAGGCAGGAGTGTTCTCTTCCTGTTGGGGAACATTTCAGCGGTCACAGGCATTCGGCCTCTGATCTTTGGGTAAAGGTTCTCCAAGGCTGTCTTCACGACACACGACAGCGCGGAGTTGCTGAGCAGAGACTGATAGCCAAGTTCCGTACACGAGGACGGCCTCAACAGGGATCTTGAGTTCATGTCACATTATCTGCAACCCCCATGACTTGCCTGAGCTTGCAACATCTCACTAACTGTCCGGCCTGGAGACAATACACGTCTCTTTAACCTGTGCTTAACCCTTTCTCCACTCACATTGTCTGTACCTTTAAGACTTGATTACCTGTAAAGACTTGCATTCCAACCATTATTTTGTAAATTGATGATGTGTCTTTATATGCCCTGTTTGTGAACTGAAATCCCACTCACCTGATGAAGGAGCAGAAAAAGAGTGGCTTTTGCTACCAAATAAACCTGTTTGATATCATTGGCTGGCCAGCATTTATTGCCCATCCCTAGTTGCCCTTGTTCAGAGGAGCAGTTGACAGCCAACCACATTGCTGTGGCTCTGGAGTCACATGTAGGCCAGACCGGGTAAGGATGGCAGATTTCCTTCCCTAAAGGAACATTCATGAACCAGATGGGTTTTTGTGACAATGGTTTCATGGTCATCAGTAGATTCTTAATTCCAGATTTTTTTTATTGAATTCAAATTCTGCCGTGGCAGGATTTGAACCCGGGTCCCCCAGAACATTAGTTAGGGACTAATCCAGAAACTCAGCTAAAAAAAAAAACCCTTCTGCCCTTACTCAGTCTGTATCCCTCTATTCCCTCCTTGTTCATGTACCCATCCAGATGCCTTTTAAATATTGAGAATGTTCCTGCTTCCACCACCTCCTCTGGCAGCACGTTCCAGGCACCCACCACTCTCTGTGAAAAACCTCCCTTAAACTTTCCTCCTCTCCCCTTGAACCTGTGTCCCCCTTGTAATTGACCCTTCCACCCTGGGGAAAAAGCCTCTCCCTATCCATCCACCTCTCATCATTTTGTAGACCAGGTCTCCCCTCAGCCTCCGTCTTTCCAGTGAAAACAATCCCAGTTTATCCAACCTCTCCTCATAGCCAACACCCTCGAGACCAGGCAACTTCCTGGTGAACCTTCTCTGCACTCTCTCCAAAGCTTCCATATCCTTCTGGTAGTGCGGCGCCCAGAACTGCACACAGTACTCCAAACGCAGCATAACCAAGGGTTTACATAGCTGCAACATGATTTGCCAACTCTGCGACTAACCTCTGCCTCAAGCATCAATGAGTCTCCCATTCGTAAAAGGATGTCAGTTATCCCTGAGACGCCACTTTTTGGCTAAGTCCCAAGATACTGGCATAAGATGCAGAGGCAGAAATAGGCAATTTGGCCCATCAAGCTCTGCCATTCCCAAAAAGGAATTTTAAAAAGAGGGGGACAGGTTTCACCATTGTAAAACTAGTGTCATTTCCTCCCCCACCCCCACAGTTCAAACAGAAAGCCCCTCTCACCAACAGCAACCAGAGTGTAACCATCGCTTTCGGTCTTACTGAGCAAGCAGGTGAAAGGAAGCCAAGTTTGTGGGGACAGGTCACACCTCCCCACAGTGACAAGCAGCACAGTTCCAGATTGTCCGCTTGCTTTCTGCACACCATCCCCCTCCTGCTTAGATCTTTTCTTTTAAAAAAAGTTTAGTGTCACAAGTCAGTTTACATTAACACTGCAATTAAGTTAGTATGAAAATCCCCTAGCCGCCATGCTCCTGTTTGGGTACACCAGGGGAGAATTTAGCATGGCCAATGCACCCTAACCAGCACATCTTTTGGAGTGTGGGAGGAAACCGGAGCACCCGGAAGAAACCCACGCAGACAGCGACCCAAGCCGGGAATCAAACCCAGGTCCCTGGAGACAGAAGTGCTTCAAGCCTGATCCAGAGGATAGGGGATTTTCACAGTAACTTCATGCAGTCTTAATGGAAGCCTACTTGTGACAAAAATAAGTAAGTGTGAAACAAAATTATTTGAACGCTCACAAAATGACCTCCGATCTCCCTGGATGGCATGAACAGCCCCCATTGCTCACAGGTTACTAGCCAGTCAATAGATCCAACTGACAACAACCTCATCGAGTCACTCCCCGTCCCCCAAGTGCACAAAGATCACATTTCCATGGAAATGTTATTTAGAACGAGTTGCCTTGCAACTTTAATCTAAATCTTTTATAAATGTTTCAAAGCATGGCTTCTGCGTGGCTATAGTCAGAAGCAGAGGCAGGCAAGGGCACAATATACTCGGCGGGCAACTTCAATACACACCAAGAGTGGCACAGTAGTGAGCTGCTATTGCTAGGTGGCACAGTGGTTAGCACTACTGCCTCTCAACGCCAGGGACCCATTCCAGCTATCCAGGTGGCATTTACAATAACCAGCCCGCTAAAGCTCCGTTCTGGTCCCACTATTCCAACCTCGCTTCAAACATGGACAAAAGAGCTGAACTCCAGAGGTGAGAGAGAGTGACTGCCCTTGACACCAAGGCAGCATCTGACCGAGTGTGGCATCAAGGAGTCTTAGTACAAACTGGAGTCAATGGGAATCAGAGGAAAATCCCTCTGCTGGTTGGAGTCAGACCTGGCACAAAGGAAGATGATTGTGGTGGTTGGAGGTCAGTCATCTCAGCTCCAGGACATCACTACCCTCAGGGTAGTGTCCGAGACCCAACCATCTTCAGCTGCTTCATCAACGACCTTCCCTCCATCAGAAGGTCAGAAGAGGGGATGTTCGCCGACGATTGCACCATGCTCAGCACCATTCGCCAGTCCTCAGATACTGAAGCAGTCCATGTCCAAATGCAGCAAGATCTGGACCAGATCCAGGCTTGGGCTGACAAGTGGCAAGTAACATTCACGCCACACAAATGCCAGGAATGCCCATCTCCAAGAGAGAATCTAACCATTGCCCCTTGATATTCAATGGCTGAATCCTCTACTCTCAACATCCTGGGGGTTACCATTGACCAGAAACTGAACCGGACCCAGTCACATAAATACTGCGGCTACAAGAGCAGGTCAGAGGCTGGGATTGTCCACCATTTACAACGAGTGAAGCCCCAACACCAACCTGACATGGAAATATAATCATTGTTCCTTCACTGGCACAGTTACAATCCTGGAACTCCCTCCCTAACAGCACTGTGGGTGTACCTACACCACATGGACTGACTGATGTCCAATAACAATCCTGGAACTCCCTCCCTAACAGCACTGTGGGTGTATCTACACCACACAGGAACAGCAGGTTCAAGGTGGCAGCTCACTGCCATCTTCTCAAGGGGCAATTAGGAGTGGGCAATAAATGCTGGGCCCAGCCAGCGACACCCACATCCCATGAAGTAAAAACACTGCAGGGCACAAACAAGGCCACATTCTTGCAGCTGTCCCAGTATCATTGGTGGGTAGTTTTGGATGCTTGCAACCTTCTTGAA
This sequence comes from Carcharhinus amblyrhynchos, assembly GCF_965287045.1. Classification (NCBI taxonomy): domain Eukaryota; kingdom Metazoa; phylum Chordata; class Chondrichthyes; order Carcharhiniformes; family Carcharhinidae; genus Carcharhinus; species Carcharhinus amblyrhynchos. The sequence continues at coordinate 16,028,452 of NC_137359.1, forward strand.
GTATCGAGGAACGGATGGAAGATGGAGAAAGAAAAGTGAAAATTTTGTTGCGGGCTGGGACATAGGTTGAAAAGCAGATGTAAAATTGCAGCACTGGGCTACCATTCAGAATCTGGCCAAGCAAAGAGCGACGGTCGCAAGAAAAATCATCGACTTCATTACTTAAAATCACTGGCCCAGCCCCACGAGAGTACTAAACATTTTCATCTCCACAAAGTCAATTTGGAAAGAACTGTTCTGCAACAGGCAGCAGCCCATAGTACACACGGCCGCCATCAGCTTAACCGAGCGGAGGCCTAAACAAAAGCACAGTCAGAACAAAAATATGGCCTTTAAACAAAGCCCAAGGTTACTAATCTTCCAGGAAGTGTTCTGGACACAGCAGTAAACAAAGCAGGTGGCATTGAAAAAATGTTTTTCTCAAAATACCCTCGTATTAAATTAGGAAAATATGAGATGGAGGAAGAAAGTGCAACCTGACTGGGTGGGGCAGTTGGAGGTCACGTGACAAAACCTTAAAGTTCGGGAGCCAAGTTTCATTTCCTTCTCCTCCTCGCCCCCAGGCAAAGACAACAAAAAATTTAAATAAAAGCTTTGATTAGAGCTTAAAATAGATATTTAGCCTCTCAAAAAAGATGTTAGCCCTTTTCCCATGATGCAGTGTGAGGTCTGCTGCAATGTCTTGTGGGAAAATGTCAACCTACCCATTGAAAAAAAGTTTTGACATTCTTCAAGCACTCATGCCAGCAAACAACCAAAGATAGTCCAGGCAGGCTTTTGGGGCTTCCATTTTGTTGTTATAGAGATGTGGAACATAGCAACAATACGTGGCCATTTAGCCTGTCAAACATGTTCCATCACTAGGTGGCACAGTGGTTAGCACTGCTGCCTCAGTGCCAGGGACCCGGGTTCAATTCCAGCCTCGGGTCACTGTCTGTGTGGAGTCTGCATGTTCTCCCCGTGTCTGCATGGGTTGCCTCCAGGTCCTCCAGTTTCCTCCACAGTCCAAAGATGTGATTGGCCATGCTAAATTGCCCCTTGGTGTCAGGGGAATTAGCAGGGTAAATACGTGGGATAGGGCCTGGGTGGGATTGTTGCTGGTGCAGACTGGATGGGCCAAATGGCCTCCTTCTGCACTGTAGGGATTCTACAATTCAAAGGCCACCACAATTAGTCTCCAACCCAACTCCAACTTATCAAGACTCAAAACATTGGCTCTATTCTCTCTCCACAGATGCTGTCAGACCTGCTGAGATTTTCCAGTATTTTCTGTTTTAGTTTCAGATTCCAGCATCCGCAGTATTTTGCATTTATCTTAAATGTTCAGTTTACCCACCCTTTGCCCCCATTTAATACCCGTGACTAAAAACCTATGTGTTTCACACAACTAATCTCACTTTCAACTGCCATTTGCAGAAAATATTCCAAGCCTTTACTACAGTGTGTGGGTCAGAAGAACAGACTAAGATTTTCGCATTACCTCACGAAAAAAAAGGACATTTTGTTTTCCAAAAAAAGATATGCGGTCAGACCAAACCGCTCGAGTTACATTTCACTAGCCAAGGCTGCCCAGCAGACTAGGTGATAAAGTCAAGTAACTGAACATGAAGCACAGGCCTTGAAGTCACACCTTCTGGCTTGTTCTTCATTACTTTGTAAAGTCACAAAGCCACATTATTGCAACACAAGGGGTGTTACTGAACTGCCTTCAACAAGCTAACGAAAGCTGGCTGGTGTACTTTAGCCATCTACACATATCTCCGCTCTCCAATATTTGAAGGGGAGTTCAATGGCTTACTCATAAAGAAATCACCTTTGGAGTTTTCAGAGAATCCCAACGGTACAGAAAGAGGCCATTCGGCTCATCGAGTCTGCACTGACCACAGTCCCACCCAGGGCTTTGACAAAGGGTCATCTGGACTCAAAACGTCTTTTCTCTCCTTACAGATGCTGCCAAACCTGCTGAGATTTTCCAGCACTCTCTCTTTTGGTCCCACCCAAGCCCTATTCCCATAACCCCATGCATTTACCCTAGCTAGTCCCCCTGAACTAAGGGGCAATTTAACATGGCCAATCCACCACATCTTTGGAAATGTGGGAGGAAACCCATGCAGACACAGGGAGAGCATGCAAACTCCACACAGATAGTGACCCAAGGCCAGAATCGAACCCGGGTCCCTGTCACTGAGAGGCAGCAGTGCTAACCACTGTGCCCTTTCAAAGATGTATAGGTTAGGTGGATTGGCAATGCTAAATGGGTGGCACAGTGGCAGTGGTCAGCACTGCTGCCTCACAGCACCAGGGACCTGGGTTCGATTCCCGGCTTGGGTCACTGTCTGCGTGTTCTCCCTGTGTCTGTGTGGGTTTCCTCCAGGTACCCTGGTTTTCTCCCACAGTCGAAAGATGTGTAGGTTAGGTTGATTAGTCATGATAAATTGCCTCGTGTCAGGGGTATTAGAAGTGTAAATACTTGGGGTTATGGGGATAGGGCCTGTGTGGGATTGTCATAGGTGCAGGCTCGATGGGCCAAATGGCCTCCTTCTGCACTGTAGGGATTCTAAATTGCCCCTTAGTGTCCAAAAATGTGTAGATGGATTGGCCATGCTAAATTGCCCCTTAGTGTCAGGGAGATCAGATGGGTAAATATGTGGGGTTATGGGAGTAGAGCCTGTTGTCAGTGCAGGTTCGATGGGCCAAAAGGCCTCCTTCTGCCCTGTAGGGTTTCTATGCTAACAGGGGAACATACAAACCGTACAGAGAAGTATAGAATATTGCTGTCCCCTGTTGGAAAACTCCCACAAGCTGTCCTGTTAAGTATGATGTGAAAAGCTTTGACAGCATCTCTCTTTTTCTCAATTCTGCATTACCAAATGACACTGCACAACACCTACACTGAACTCAGTACTTGTAGATACAATCCACTCCAGGGTGGGGGGAGGAGGAGAGAGGGAAAGACAGTGAGTCGATGACAAAACTTCCGAGAGGGGTTCTGGAGCCAAGCAGGGCAAAACGTAAGCCCCTGGGACTCGAACCTTATCCCAAAGCTACAAACACGGCAGTTCCAGTTAAAGATACGTTGCCAACCCGACTGGTTCCCTCCCCTCAGAATAACACAAGTATCCATTTCAATTCGAGAATGTCAAGATGAACCAACAAATAAAAAAACATTTGACCAGCAGGAGATAAGAACATAAGAACATAAGAAATAGGAGCAGGAGTAGGCCATCTAGCCCTTCGAGCCTGCCCCGCCATTCAATAAGATCATGGCTGATCTGTCGTGGCTCAGTTCCACTTTCCCGCCCTCTCCCCATAACCCTTAATCCCCTCTTTTATCAAGAACCCATCAACCCGCTTCTTAAAAATATTTAGCGAGGCAGCCTCCACCACTTCAACGGGCAGAGAATTCCAGAGATTCACCACCCTTTGAGTGAAGAAGTTCCTCCTCAACTCCGTTCTAAACCGCCTCCCCTTTATCTTGAGGCTGTGCCCCCTAGTCCTACTGTCTTTTTTGAGCGGGAAGAGTCTCTCCACCTCTATCCTATCCATCCCATTCATCCCATTAAATAGCAACATTAAAACAAGTTAGGAACTGCTTAAACAGCATGAAGGAATAATCAAGTGTTAACTCGCCCAGGACCCCAGTGCTATTAAGATATGGCAGCACAGTGGTACTGCTGCCTTACAGCGCCAGGGACTCAGGTTCGATTCCGGCCTCGGGTCACTGTCTGTGTAGAGTTTGCATGTCCTCCCTCTGTCAGCATAGGTTTCCTGTTTCCTCCCACCTCCCACAGTCCAAAGATGTGCAGGTTAGGAGGTTTGGCCATGCTAAATTGCCCCCTAGTGTCACGGAGGTTGGCAAGGTGAATATATGGGGTTATGGTGATAGGACCTGGGTGGGATGGTTGGCTGTGCAGGCTCGATGGGCCAAATAGCCTCCTTCTGCACTGACGACTCTACGAAATGGGGATAGGACCTGGGTGGGATTGTCATCTTTGCAGGCTCGATGGGCCGAATAGCCTCCTTCTGCAATGCAGACTCTATGATATGGAATATAAGGTATAATGGGTCAGTGGGACTAACCCCTGATGCCACTGACACCAACTCATTCTCCACAAATGCTGCCTGACGTGGTGGGAGACTTTCCCCTCTGGCTCTTAGTGAATTTCCAGTTTGGAAAAACCTGAAATTCCTGTTTGTAAACAATTAATTTTTAAGAGAGAGAGGCAGTGCAAGATACGTGACTGGGGACACCAATAGCTGGCTCAAGGGAAGAGGAGGATACAAAGTGAGAGAGAGAGAATGGCCCAGACAACACACAAATCACTGGTACAAAATCTATCACAACTTTCCCTCAAATCAGGGAATTTTTTTGGGGTGGTGGGGGGAGAAAAAAAAACAGCTTTAAGTGTCAAACTAATCCTCCTAAACAGATCTTAGTTTATTTTCTCTTGAGAGAGAAAATATTAGATTTGCTTGCCATTTCACCTACCCTGGTGAAACAGACACACAAAAAAAAATCCCATTCCAAATGTCCAAAGCAATCCTGTCTTCTAGACAGAATATTGAGTCTCCCTCCCACACACAATTTCCTCTCTCTCTCCCCCCACCCCCACAAACCCAACACATTTCCTTTGGTAACCAAAAAAAAATGACGGGAATCCTCTCCAACAGATCCCTACATTTCCAAATTGAAAATTCACTGTCCACGTAGGGGGATTTTTTTTTAAAAGGGGGGAGTGGGGGTGGTGCATCAGTTTTGTCAAGTGTTGTCCCCCCAAATACTGTTGCTTTGGAGTTTAGCATTTATCAGATATAAGAGAGAGATAATGCTGGTAAAATAGACTTTGGAAACAAAAAAAGGACATTTTTTTGAAAAAAAAACACATAGGAAGGAGGAACTCCCATTTGTAACTAACAACATACAATAGGGAATTCCATTTGTAACCAACGTTTGCAGTTAAGATACATTCATTAACTTTTCCCCAACACGAAATTTAGACTGACGTGAAATCTGCTACTTTTTTTTAAAACAGATCCATTTAACTGTGGTCGCAACAGCATTGGATCGCCATTCTTGTTAATTTCGTCCCCCCTCAACATATAAGAAGGAACTGACATGAAACTAACACTTACCCAGAACAAGAAATTGAATATAAACATCAGATACTTCACACATTTCATTCCTCCTTCTACGGCCATCTTTCACTTGTGTGTGTGTGTGTGTGGAGTGGGGGGTTCTGTAAAGGAAAGAAATTAACATTTCTATGAAAAATAAGGCTCCAGCGTTGAGAAGGAAGTCTGAGATAAGAGGTGGGAGGGGGTGGGGGAACAGCAGTAAGATTGAGGGACGTGGCTAGAAACAGGGAACCCCAAATCCAGCCATGGAGGAAGTGAAAAAGAGAGTCTAAATGTCCAGTAGACACTTTAAAAGAAAAGACTAACGTCGAAAGCAAACACAGAATTTATTAAAGGAAAAAAAATCTGTATCTACCTCAAATCTCTAACAGCCACAACAACACAGACACTGGCAGCGCAAGCGAGTAATTCACACTGTAAACCGACGCAAAGGAAAAAAAAATCCACTGCGACTTCAACGTAGAAAATGGGCAGAGCTCACACATAAACCACACCCACGCCAATAGTCCAACCCCCCCTTTCCAGACAAGTACTCAGAATTGAAAGGCCAGCAACAAAAGGAGTCATGTTTAAAGTGAGCACTTGCAATAAGGTAAGGTGGTTATGGATTCAAACTGGCATTGCCCAACACACACTGGACTGACAGACTTGAAGTTTGGTTCAAGGCTAGAAGGGTTTTTTTTTTACTTAACGGGGCATTTTTTTATTGCCCCTTAGTGTCCAAAGATCTGTAGGTTAGAATCATAGAAACCTGACAGTGCAGAAAGAGGCCATTTGGCCCATCAAGTCTGCACAATTCCATCCAGCCCCTACCCCCATATCCCTACATATTTACCCGCTAATCCCTCTAAACTACGCATCTCAGGACACTAAGGGGCAATTTTTAGCATAGCCAATCAACCTAACCCACGCATCTTGTGGGAGGAAACCGGAGCACCTGGAGGAAACCCACAAAGACACGAGGGGAATGTGCAAACTCCACACAGACAGTGACCCAAGCTGGGAATTGAGCCCAGGTCCTTGGAGCTGTGAAGCAGTAATGCTGACCACTGTGCTACCATGCTGCCTAGGTGAATTTGCCACGTGAAATTGCCCCTTAGTGTCCAAAGATGTGCAGGTTAGGGGGGTTGGCCATGCTAAATTGCCCCTTAGTGTCCCACAATGTGTGGGTTAAGGGGATTAATGGGGTAAATATGTGGGTTTATTGTGATAAGGCCGAGGTATGATTCTCTGTCGGAGTCACTGAGAGCCGATGGACCAAATGGCCTCCTTCTGCGCTGTAGGGAGCCTATGATGTATTGGTGTGCCCCAACACAAAAGGCTCATAATGGGCCAGGCTATTTGCGTTCCTCCATTTAACATTACAAAACAGATATGGTGTGGGGCTACATTCTGTGGCTTGTCAGCTGCCTCTTGACCAGGTTAATTACACAGCGTTTTGGAATTTTCGATCGACAGTTCCTATTAATTGAGATCGTCACTTTTTAAAACAAATAGTCTCCTGTATAAACCAGGACTTGTTCATCATCTCCCTTCTTTAACTACTGTAGACTAGTTGATGGAGATTGAATACAATGATGAATCAATAACTCCATTCTCGCACAACTCCCAGAATGGTAGAACACAAACTCTCATCCGGCACTCTACATAAAGGACAAGCAAACTTATCCCACAGCTTCCAGCCCATCCAGTGGGTTTATTCCCTGTCCCCACAAAGGCAGTCATTCAAAACCAACCCTGCCAAGCAATGGATCTTGACCTTGCTATCCATGGTTATTCTAAAGTGCTTTGTCATTCAACATTAACTGGCCCAATATCCTAACATGTGGCCATCTCGCAGGCTACAATATGATTTGATTTATTATTGTCACATGTATTGGGATACAGTGGAAAGTATTGTTTCTTGCACACTATACAGACAAAGCATACTGTTCATAGAGTACATAGGGGAGAAGAAAAGGAGAGGGTGCAGAATATAGTGTTACAGTTACAGATTGAATGTAGAGAAAGATCAGCTTAATATTTGATTTGATTTATTATTGTCATATGTATTAGGATACAATGGAAAGTATTGTTTCTTGCATGCTATACAGACAATACAGACTATACTGTTCATAGAGTACATAGGGAGAAAGAAAGGAGAGAGTGCAAAATGTAGTGTTACAGTCATAGCTAGGGTGTAGAGAAAGATCAGCTTAATATTCAATTTGATTTATTATTGTCACATGTATTAGGATACAGTGAAAAGTATTGTTTCTTGTGCACTATACAGACAAAGCATACCATTCATTGAGTACATGGGGAGAAGAAAAGGAGACAGTGCAGAATGTAGTGTTACAGTCAGAGCTAGCGTGTAGAGAAAGATCAGCTTGATATGTAGTTGGTCCATTCAAAAGTTTGATGGCAGCAGGGAAGAAGCTGTTCTTGAGTCAGTTGATATGTGATCTCAGACTTTTGTATCTTTTTCTTGATGGAAGAAGGTGGAAGCAAGAATGTCTGAGGTGCGTGGGATCTTTGATTATGCTGACTGCTTTGCCAAGGCAGCGGGAAGTGTAGACAGAGTCAGTGGATGGGAAGCTGGTTTGCGTGATGAACTGGACCACATTCACAACCCTTTGTAGTTTCTTGCGGTCTTGAGCAGAGCAGGAGCCCATACCAAGCTGTGATACAACCAGAAAGAATGCTTTCTATGGTGCATCTGTAAAAGTTGTTGAGAGTTGTAGTAGACATGCCGAATTTCCTTAGTCTTCTGAGAAAGTAGAAGCGTTGGTGGGCTGTCTTAACTATAGTGTTGGCGTGGGAAGACCAGGACAGGTTGTTGGTGACCTGAACACCTAGAAACCTGAAGCCCTCGCCCATTTCCACTTCATTCCTGTTGATGTAGACAGGGGCATGCCCTCCGCTAGTCTTCTTGTAGTCAATGACTACATCCTTCGTTTTGCTGACATTGAGGGAGAGATTATTGTTGCCGCGCCAGATTCTCTATCTCTTTCCTGCACGCCATCTCATCATTGTTTGAGATCTGACCCACAACGGTGGTGTCATCAGCAAACTTGAAAATTGAATTGGAGGGGACTTTGACCACACGGTCGTAGGAGCCAGAGCTCTGCTGTACATCATCCCAGTGAGATATTGCTTGTACATAGGTCCAGATGGTGAGAGTCAACAGGCTACTCAACCATGGGGTTTGCCCCACCATTGAATCTGGCCCCAATCTTATGCTCACACCCAAACACTTCCCAGCATGGAGAGAGAGGGATTTCCAGAGTGGCTAGGTGTTTAGTCTCAGACCTTTCCTTTATGTAATTGAGAAGTGAGGAAGACTAATTATCCTAGCCAGTTGCCTCTCCCTGCTGGTTACAGCCAGCAATATCAGGATAACAATGGCTCATTTATTCACGGTGCTAAACGTTGCCTGATGTTCCAGTGCAATACTGGGGAAGAGCAGCATTGTCTCTCCTAATTTGGGGAAGTGGGGAACTCTGGGCTTTGACCTTGCCCAGTGCTGTGCAATTGGCTAACAGAAATTCTTTGGCTGTAGCGTTCATTTAGGGAGTCTGAGTGGCATAGAATCTCTTCGGTGTAGAAAGAGGCTGTTCGGCCCATCAACTTTCCAACAAATCATCTTACCCAGGCCCACTGCGCATCCCATATCCACCCTATCCTCCCCCCACCCCGTACTATCCCTGTAACCCTGTGCATTTACCACAACAGATCCATCTCACCTGCATATCTTCGGATACCAAGGGGCAATTTAGCATGACCAATCCATTAACGTGCCATTAGTATCCAAAGATGTGTAGGTTAGGTGGATTGGCCATGCTAAATTGTGCCTTAGTGTCTAAAGATGTGCAGGTTAGGTGGATTGGCCATGCTAAATTGTCCCTTAGTGTCCAAAGATGTGTAGGTAAGGTGGATTGGCCATGCTAAATTGCCGCTTAGTGTCCAAAGACGTGTAGATTAGGTGGATTGGCCATGCTAAACTGAACCGAGTGTTAGGAGGATTAACAGGGTAAATGTGTGGGGTTATGGGGATGGGGCCTGGGTGGGTTTGGGGTCAGTGCAGGCTCGATGGGCCGAATGGTCTCCGCCTGCAGAAAGGGATTCTATGATTTTCAGTTTCATAAACTGGGAATGGAGAATTATGACGTTGCAGTGACGAAATGTTTCTGCGTTGTTACTGGATCGGAAAGGAGCCCAAATGGGGAAGAAAGTATTTAATTATGATCTGGCAGGAAATCTACCTCATCGACAGTGAGTTTCAGAATCACGAGTGGATCATGAAGACTGTGTCACAAGTTGACTACGTTGTATGTTTAACCAAACCCTGGGGGTATTGTATCAGTCCCATGAATCATCGGATTGGATGAGCTTTTGTGTTGGAAGTTGTTGGAATTTAGCTTTCATTGTGGGATGAAAGGAATGGAAAGATGTAATGGAACAGTTTCTGACATTTTTATCATTCCGTTGGCATGCCTTGTTCAGCCTAACCTCGTTTGACCATTGACCTGGGAACATAGAAACTTGCAGCACTGAAAGAGGCCATTCAGCACCCTGCGCCTGTACTACCCCTTTGTTGGAGCAGTCCCAAGTGAATCACCCTCTCTCCCATGTCCTGCACCAACCCCAAAGCTGCTTTCCCCCTGCCAGGGACCCGGGTTTGATTCTGGCTTTGGGTGACTGTCTGTATGGAGTCTGCATGTTCTCCCTGTGTCTGCGTAGGTTTTCTCCAGGTGCTCCGCTTTCGTCCCACACTCCTAAGATGTGTAGGTTAAATGGATTGGCCATGGTAAATTGCCCCTTAGTGTTTAAAGATGTGTAGGTTAGGTGGATTGGCCATGCTAAATTGCTCCTTAGTGTAGGTTGGGGGATTAATGGGGTAAATACAAGGGGTTGCAGTGATAGGAGTGGGGTGGGCCTGTGTGGGATGCTCTGTCAGAGTGTCGGTGCAGAATTGATGGGTCGAATGGCCTCCTTCTGCACTTTTGGGATTCTGTGATGAGGCCTCTCTGTAATTCATCCCACGTGTAAAAAAATGTAGCAGCGTGGCCACTTTAATGAGCACGTTCCCCAAGGGCCACATGGTCGGGGCGGAGAGGCGAGGTGGGTAGCTGGGGCAATCGAGTGTGAGGGCACGTATCCCGGGAAGGGGGGTGCGGAAGGATCCTCAGTTGGGGCCAGGGAGGAATAGTATACAGTCGCATCGTTCATTCTGCCTGTCCCTGTTTGTAAATATGGCTATTTGTTGGTTGGCAATAAAGCCTTTTGTTCCTGATCCTTTTCGAGTCACTCCCAATTTATGATAAAAAACCTGCTGCTTCTTAAAGAGACACTACCCTCAAAATCCCTTTTGCAGTTGAATGCTGGTAAACTGGCTTATATGCTCTGAGAATTGGCCAGGACAATGTTGTTGATTCTGATTAGACTTGGGGGAGAAACAGAATTGGCTTTCCATTGTTTGAATCAAGTGTCTGGAAGATTAATATCTCAAAGTTGAGAGTGCAAGTCACAAGATTGATGAGTATAAGAAGCAGACACTTTTAATGCATTACTTCATCTTTGTTTTGTTTAAGACCATGCGATATAGGAGCAGAAGTTTTAATTTTCTTTAAGTTTTATTTCTCTGTGTCACAAGTAGGCTTACATTAACACTGCAATGAAGTCACTGCGAAAAAACACTCGGGGGCCTGTTCAGGTACACTGAATTTAGCATGGCCAATGCACTAAACCAGCACGTGTTTCGGACTGTGGGAGGAAATCGGAGCACCCAGAGGAAACCCACGCAGACACTGGGAGAACATGCAGACTCCGCACAGACAGTAACCCAAGCCGGGAATCGAACCGGGTCCCTGACGCTGTGAGGCAGCAGTGCTAACCACTGTGCCGCCTATTAGAAACAGACCATTCAAGAAAGTAGAGGTGTTGGTGGGGTTTCTTAACGAAAGCATCGGCATGGAGGGAGCAAGATCGATTGTTGGTGATCTGGATACCTATAGATGTGAAGCTCTCGGCCATTTCCACTTCATCCCTGTTAACATCGACAGGGACATGTCCTCCATATTCATTCCTGAAGTCATCAACTTCCTGAGGTTGATGACTATCTCCTTTGTTTTACTGACATTACTGACATACCCTTTGCTTTCCTAATTGCTTGCTGCACCTGCATGCTAGCTTTTAGTGATTTATGAACAAGGACACTCTTTGGACACCAACATTTCCTAGTCTCTCCACACTTAAGAAACACTCTGCTTTTCAGTTTTTTCTTCCAATGTGAATAACTTCACATGAATTCACATTTTATATTCCATCTACCATGTTCGCTTTGGCTGTCCAAATCCCCCTGAATGCTCCTTGCATCATCTTCATATCTGATAGAACATAGAAAAACTACAGCACAAACAGGCCCTTCGGCCCACAAGTTGCGCCGAACATATCCCTACCTACTAGGTTTACCTTTAACCCTCTATCTTACTAAGTCCCATGTACTCATCCAGGAGTCTCTTAAAAGACCCTATCGAATTCGCCTCCACCACCGCTGCCGGCAGCCCATTCCACACACCCACCACCCTCTGAGTGAAAAACTTACCCCTGACATCTCCTCTGTACCTACTCCCCAGCACCTTAAACCTGTGTCCTCTCGTAGCGACCATTTCAGCCCTGGGAAAAAGCCTCTGAGAATCCACCCTATCTATACCTCTCAACATCTTATAAACCTCTATCAGGCCACCTCTCATCCTTCGTCTCTCTAAGGAGAAAAGACCAAGCTCAGTCAACCTATCCTCATAAGGCATGCCTCCCAATCCAGGCAACATCCTTGTAAATCTCCTCTGCACTCTTTCGATGGCTTCCACATCCTTCCTGTAATGAGGCGAACAGAACTGAGCACAGTACTCCAAGTGGGGTCTGACCAGGGTCTTATAAAGCTACAGCATTATCTCCCAACTCCTAAACTCAATTCCTCGATTGATGAAGGCCAGTACACCATACGCCTTCTTAACCACATCCTCTACCTGCGAAGCTGATTTGAGCGTCCTATGAACCCGGACCCTAAGGTCCTTCTGACCTTCCACACTGCTAAGAGTCTTAACCTTAATATTATGTTCTGTCATCCCATTTGACCTGCCAAAATGAATCACCACACACTTATGTTACCTTATGTAATCTTGTCTTATGTTATCTGATGTTACAATGATAATATTGTGTGGGATAGCGCTGGCATTCCACAGCCTTCAGTTTGAAGTATGGGCAGGATTTTCAACAAACAGATTCCAATATTACTATCGGTTACATTATAATAGATTCCGGTGTTACCATTGGTTACATTATAACAGATTCCAGTGTTACCATTGGTTACATTATAACAGATTCCAGTGTTACCATTGGTTACATTATCACAGATCTCAGTGTTACCATTGGTTACATTATAACAGATCTCAGTGTTACCATTGGTTACATTATAACAGATCCCAATGCTACCATTGGTTACATTATCACAGATCTCAGTGTTACCATTGGTTACATTATAACAGATCCCAATGTTACCATTGGTTACATTATAACAGATTCCAATGTTACCATTGGTTACATTATCACAGATCTCAGTGTTACCATTGGTTACATTATAACAGATCCCAATGTTACCATTGGTTACATTATAACAGATTCAGATGTTACCATTGGTTACATTATAACAGATTCAGATGTTACCATTGGTTACATTATAACAGATTCCAATGTCACCATTGGTTACATTATAACAGATTCCAATGTCACCATTGGTTACATTATAACAGATTCAGATGTTACCATTGGTTACATTATAACTGACTCCAATGTTACCATTTGTTACATTATAACAACAAGCCGTCCTGGATTTAAAGTTTTGGTATACCTGCACTCTGCGATGGGTATTTGAAACTATTGGCCCAAAGTGGGCAGATTTGAATCTGTGTAGAGGTAAAGTCGCCATCATCCCAGATGACCATGGACTGTTCTCCCTTTTGAGTGCGGGTGAGCTGGCTGGTGGTTGTTCAACCTGAGGATCACCACACCTCAGGCAAGGGGCAAGGCTGGGAAGACAGAGCCTTCACAAATAACCTCAGCAGGTACGGGAATTGAACCCACGCTATTGGCATCGATACACATCATGGTCCAGCCAACTGAGCTGAACTGAGGTTATGGAGAAGTGGCCCGCTCTGGCTCCATGTGGCTACTTGTTACAAGCATTAGCTATGGCTTGGTTGGTACCACTCTCCATTCGGAGCCAGTGGCCGATCTCGGGCTATATTGCAAAACAAATCATGCCAGTAATCGAAGCCATAACCTTCCCGTCTTGGATGACCTAAATGAGGAAACCCTGGAAGATAATATAAAGCTACTGACTGGGGTAGTACATCATGCGGTGCAAACCCTTCAGCACCATGGCAGAGAACATAAAAATGTGTTTCCGTTATTTCACAAGCCATCAGCAACCTGAATGTAATCGTGATCTGAGGGGATGGCCGGCATAATGTGATGTCTGATTTCTGGAGAGCTGTAATCTCCGGGTGCAACATTTCAATCTTGCTGCTGCCGAACTATTCATTGGTGGCCATCGCTGTAATCATAATATTCAATGCGTTTTGCGCTGAATACGTCCTTAACAGGCTTCAGCTGCTCACAGGCCAATGGCTTTTGAATCATCTGTTTGGAACCAATCTAATAGGACACAATGGTTTGGCACAAATACATTCTCCCCATGTGGCAAAGAAAGGAATTTGGGAGTACATGTTTATCATGAGAGGGTTTTAGATCATAGAATAGAACCCTACAGTGCAGAAAGAGGCCCTTTGGCCCATCGAGTCTGCACCGAACACAATCCCACCCAGACCCTACCCCCATATCCCTACATATTATGCCCACTAATCCCTCTAACCTAAGCATCCCTGGACACGAAGGGGCAATTTCTTAGCATGGCCAATCAACCTAACCCGCACATCTTTGGACCGTGGGAGGAAACCGGAGCACCCAGAGGAAACCCACGCAGACAGGAGGAGAATGTGCAAACTCCACACAGACAGTGACCCAAGCCGGGAATCGAACCCAGGACCCTGGAGCTGTGAAGCAGCAGTGCTAACCACAGTGCTACCGTGACCAAATGAGAGGTAATGGTGAATCGGTAGCCTTTCTTTTTACCCATTCGTGGGACATGGGCATCGCTGGCTGGGCCAGTATTTATTGCCCATCCCTAGTTGCCCTTGAACTGAGTGTCTCACTCAGCCATTTCAGAGGGCAGTTGAGAGTCAATCACATTGCTGTGGCTCTGGAGTCACATGTAGGCCAGACTGGGTAAGAGTGGCAGATTTCCTTCCCTAAAGGATACTAAGTTTTTCAAAGTTTATTTATTTATTAGTCACACACAAGCTTATATTAACATTACAAGGGGAGGCAATAGCCTAGTGGTATTATCGCTGGACTATTAATCTAGAAACTCAGCTCATGTCCTGGGGACCCGGGTTCAAATCCTGCCACGGCAGATGGTGGAATTTGAATTCAATAAAAAATATCTAGAATTAAGAATCTATTGATGAAACCATTGTTGGAAAAACCCATCTGGTTCACTAATGTCCTTTAAGGAAGGAAATCTGCCACCTTTACCCAGCCTGGCCTACATGTGACCCCAAAGACACAGCAATGTGGTTGACTCTCAATTGCCCTCTGAACAAGGGCAACTAGGGATAGGCAATAAATGCTGGCCAGCCAGCAATGCCCAGGTCCCATGAATGATTATAAGATAAAAGGAATGAAGTTACTGTGAAAATCCCCGAGTCGCCATACTCCGGTCCCTGTTCGGGTATACTGAGGGAGAATTTAGCATGGCCAGCACACCTAACCAGCACGTCTTTCGGACTGTGGGAGGAAACCAGAGCACCCAGAGGAAACCCACGCAGATGTGGGGAGAATGTGCAAATTCCACACAGGCAGTTACCCAAGCCAGGAATCGAACCCGGGTCTCTGGTGCTGTGAGGCAGCAGTGCTAACCACTGTGCCACACTGAAGTGAACCAGATGGGTTTTTCCGACAATGGTTTCATGGTCATCAGTAGATTCTTAATTCCAGATATTTTGTATTGAATTCAAATTCTATCGTCTGCTGTGGCGGGATTTGAACGCGGGTCTGCAGGATGTTAGCTGGATTAGTAGTCTGTCAATAATACCACTAGGCCATCACCTCTCCGTGCCACACAATCCCTAACTTTCTTTCCCAAATTAAGACAACTCACTTAGATCAGTCCTGGGTCATTGTCTGTGCGGAGTTTGCCGTTCTCTCCGTGCGTTTCCATCGGGTGCTCCGGTTAATTAATTATAACAAAGGTGCACTGTCAGAGAAAGAAGGTTCACCAGGATGTTGCCTGGTCTCGAGGCTATTTGCGATGAGGAGAAGCTAGGATTGTTTTCACTGGAAAGATGGAGGGGAGACCCGGTCTACAAAATGATGAGGGGCGGGTGGATAGGGAGAGGCTTTTTCCCCAGGGTGGAAGGGTCAATTACAAGGGGGCACAGGTTCAGGGTGAGAGGGGGACAGTTTATGGGAGATGTGCGGGGGAGGTTTTTCACACAGAGAGGGGTGGGTGTCTGGAACGGGCTGCCAGAGGAGGGGGTGGAAGCAGGAACATTAACAACATTTAAGAGGCATTTGGATGGGTACATGAATAGGGAGGGAATAGAGGGATACGGACTGAGTAAGGGCAGGAGGTCTTTTTTTAGTTTAGTTAAGGCATCATGATCGCCACAGGCTTAGAGGACGAAGGGTCTGTTCCTGTGCTGGACTCTTGTTTGTTCTTTTGTTCTTTATTGTCTCCCTCAGATGAGACTTCGGCCCTGTCTGCTCTCTGAGGTGACTGGTGGAGTTGGGAGACTGAGGCCTAGCGATAATATCATTGGACTCGCGATTCAGGCTAATATTCTGGGAATATGTATTTAAATCCCACCATGGCAGCTGGTAGAGCTTAGCTTCAGCTCAGTAATGGCGACCATAACAAGACTGGTGTTAAAAACCCATCTGGTTCCCTTTAGGGAAGGAAATCTGCCGTCCTTACCCGGTCTGGCTGACGTGTGACTCCAGAGCCACAGAAATATGGTTGATTCTCAATTGCCCTCTGAAGTAGCCTGGCAAGCCACTCAATGGGCAACTAGGGATGTGCGACAAATGCCAACCTTGCCAGTGCTGCCCACATCCCATAAAAGATGAAAGAAATATGTGGAAAGGTGCTGCCCATTGACCCCATTAAATGGCGGAGCAGGCACTGAGGTGGAGCTTAAGTGTCCATTTTGCAATTAACTCAGACCCATTTTTTGTCAAAACACTGCGGCTGGAATTTTCCAGTCATCCAAGCCACCAGCTGCCAGCGAGGACAGAAAATTTGGCGCTTAGCCATATCTCCATTCACTGCAGCGGGACTGGAGAATCCTGCAGCGGGACTGGAGAATCCCACCGGCGTGGATGGCCGGAGAATTCCGGCTTGCACATCCAATGACTTTTGAAAGTGCATTTGCTTTTATTTTGCTCACAAACCGATTTGCATGCAACACAATCCTGAATGAAAAGGGCACTGACTTGTTGATCATCTGTAAGAGGAAGGAAGGACTGGGCCTGGAAAATTCCTCAACTCTGATTTGCATCCTGCTTTGATGCCATTAATATACAGCTGAACAGCAAGGTGGGGCCACAGCTTAACTGCCTAATAAAAAAAGCAGCAACTTGGGTGGCACGGTAGCACAGCTGCTTCACAGCTCCAGGGTCCTGGGTTCAATTCCAGGCTTGGGTCACTGTCTTTGTGGAGTTTGCACATTCTCCTCATGTCTGCGTGAGTTTCCTCCGGGTGCTCCAGTTTCCTCCCACAGTCCAAATATGTGCGGGTTAGGTTGATTGGTCATGCTAAGAAATTGCCCCTTAGTATCCAGGGATGTGTAGGTTAGAGGGATTAGTGGTATAATATGTAGGGATATGGAGGTAGGGCCTGGGTGGGATTGTGTTCAGTGCAGACTCAATGGGCCAAAGGGCCTCTTTCTGATGATTCATTCATTCTATCCCAAGCCAGTTTGTGGACTATGAAATAAGACACTAATACAGTGCTTGATAATAGGTTTATTCACAGAATGAGCATTACGTATGCCTACTACACAACATTCTCTCTTTATAAGTGCTCTAGGTCACGGAACAATACCCTTCACTAACTTCAACCCCATCTTGTCCCAGCGGTCCCTCTTTATAAGTACTCTAGGTACTTAATTAAACAATTCCCTTAAAGGAGCCGGTCTTGACTCTGTTTTTAAGTACACCAGTAAACTAAAAGAATTAAAGTTTATTTATTTATTAGTCACAAGTTGGCTTACATTAACGCTTACATTAACATTAATGAAGTTACTGTGAAAATCCGGAGATCGCCACATTCTGGCGCCTGTTCAGGTACACTGAATTAACTAGGTAAACAATTAAATAAACCAATTAATTAAATGGGTAGCCCCTTAAAGGAGTAAGTATCTCTTCATATTCTGAAAGTAAAATCAGTAAGACCAATTGTTAGCCCCTTCAGTGTTAATGGAAGAGAAACAGAATTTTAAAGGAACATTACATCATTAAAGGGAACTGCCATTTTAAGGGACTATGAAGCACTGTAGCTCCTGCAATGCCCACTGGGTATGGTAGACCTGAAGCATACTGGTGGGTACTGTGCACTACCTTGCCAGGGATGCCCGGCTGCCAGTGTAGGTGCAGAAAAGGGGAAGACAGTCGGGCCTGATGCCATTTTGACTCCGGCTTGGGTCATTGCCTGTATGGAGTTTGCACATTCTCCCCGCGTCTGCGTGGGTTTCCTCTGGGTGCTCCAGTTTCCTCCCACAGTCGAAAGATGTGCAGGTTAGGTAGATTGGCCATGCTAAATTGTCCCACAGTGTCCAAAGATGTACAAATTCAGTCGATTGGCCATGCTAAATTGCCCCTTAGAGTTCAAAGATGATGTAGAGTTGCTGGTGTTGAACTGGGGTAGGCACACTAAGTAGTCTCACAGCACTAGGTTAAACTCCAACAGGTTTATTTGTTAGCACGAGCTTTCAGAGTGTTGCCCCTTCTCACCTGATGAAGGGGCAGCACTCCAAAAGCTCGTGCTACCAAATAAGCCTGTTGGAGTTTAACCTAGTGCTGTGAGACTACTTAGTGTCCAAAGATGTGTAGGTTAGGGTGGATTGGCCATGCTAAATTGCCCCTTAGTGTCCAAAGATGTGCAGGTTAGGTGGATTGGCCATGCTAAATTGCCCCTTAGTGTCCAAAGAGGTGCAGGTTAGGTGGATTGGCCATGCTAAATTGCCCCTTAGTGTCAGGGGGCCTAGCTAGGGTAAATGCATGGGGCTCCAGGGATAGGGCCAGGGTGGGTTTGTTGTCGGTGCAGGCTTGATGGGCAGAATAGCCTCCTTCTGCACTGAAGCATTCTATGATTCTATGACCGTGGGCTACCCGGACTTGTTAATCTTCAGGCCTGGGAGTCGGGCTCACTGGGACTCCTCAGTCCCATGATAAAGCATCAGCCATAAGGAGTTCAACAGTTCAAGAAGGTAAATCACCATCACCTTCTCAAGGGGCAATTTGGGATGAATGGCAAATGCTGGGTCCAGCCAGCGACACCCACATCCCGTAAATGAATATAAAAATCGATAAATTGCAGGAGAGAATTCCAGGGACAATGATGAGGCAGCTGAAGGACTTGCTTTACTCTGCTGGGCATAGGTTGTAAAGTAAATGTGAAGTTAAATTGAGGAAACCACCCTATCGGGGTAGTCTGTGTGTGCATTTAGTCAGACTGTACATTAAAAAAAGCTCTCACATCTCCTGTGATGTTCCTCATGTTCAGTCAGGTGACATGATGGTTTATGTGTTAAGGAATGACATTTTAATCCATTTGCTGTTCTACAATCGAGTGGAAATTGCAATCATTGTCTTTAAAGGGAGCTTAACCTGAATTTCTTCTATTTTAAACTTGAAATTGGAACGATTACAGTTGTGTGAGGAAGTTTAAAACAAAAGCAGCACAGAAAATTTGGGTGACAGACGATGGGCGGCATGATGGCACAGTGGCTAGCACTGCTGCCTCGCAGCACCAGGGTCCCGGGTTCAATTCTGGCCTTGGGTGACTCTCAGTGTGGAGTTTGCACGTTCTCCCCGTGACTGTGTGTTTCCTCCGGATGCTCCGGTTTCCTCCCACAGTCCAAAGATGTGCAAGGTAGGTGGGTTGGCCATGCTAAATTGCCCCTTAGTGTCCAAAGAGGTGCAGGTTAGGTGGATTGGCCGTGCTAAATTGTCCCTTAGCGTCCAAAGAGGTGCAGGTTAGTTACTTCTGCATTGTAAGAATTCTCTGTTCCTATGAATGCGGAACGGGCTGCTGAACCTTTGGAGTGGTGAACATCCTTCAAAATCTGCGATACCTTCCACTTTTGTGACACATGGTGACATTTCCTGCTTGCACAAGCAGTCAGCCGCAATCGGACCTCACGATCCGCGATCCGACAAGATCAGGAGACTTGCGGGGGAGGCAGGGTGCGGTGGTTTGGGAGACGTGTAAAGATGATGAAAGTGTTCAACAGTGCAGGGAAGGAGATGGTTCCCCACTCGTGGGCGTGTCTGGAGCCCCAAGGCAACAGTTGCCAATATATCCAAAATGAAATTCAGGAGAAATGTCTTCACTCAGGGAGGGGTGAGAATGAGTTACTCGTTACCACAGGGAGTGGTTGAGTTGAAGAACGTAGATGCATTTAAGAGGGAGTTGAGAGAGAAAGGAATAGAAGTATTCACTGATAGAGTTAGATGAAGCAGGGGAGGATGTTTGTATGGAGTACAAACACTGACAAGGCCCTGTTTTGCAAATCGGGCCTAATTTTATGCTCGGCACTCTAGAATAGCACCTTTTGCACTGGATTTCTCAATCGACTTGGTTGCCACTGGCTCTTAAATTGCCTGCACACTCCCAAAAAAAATTAGACGATACATTGGGTGGGACATTCCTTTCTGTTACACAAGGATTATTATTAGAAAGTGCTTTAGTGCAGACAAACACCACAACTACTCCACGCAGGCAGCACTGAAGGAAGCAAAAACAATCCATTTGTTTTTAGTGTTGGCAGAACAACAGGACGGAGGGGGAATGTTGGCCCAGTGGGGAGAATGCCACTGCTGTCCTTTGAATGGGAGATCGTTTCCATCTTACCTGAGAGGGCCTCGGCCTAACATTGCATCCGAAAGGCCTCTGACAGTGCAGTGCAGTGCAGTGGGATTGCAAGCCCGGATTCCCCACTCAGTTTTGATTGCAAGCTCAAATCAAAAATCCTCTGACCCAAAGGCTGGAGTGTTGGGCCAGGGCAGCACAGTGGAACAGTGGTTAGCACTGCTGCCTCACAGTGCCAGGGACCTGGGTTTGATTCTTGGCTTGGGTCACTGTCTGTGTGGAGTTTGCACATTCTCCCACGTATCTGCATGGGTTTCCTCCGGGTGCTCCAGTTTCCTCCCGCAGTCCAAAAATGGCGGGTTAGGTGGATTGGCCATGTTAAATTGACCTTTAGTGTCCAAAGATGTGTAGGTTAGATGGATTGGCCATGCTAAATTGCCCCTTAGTGTCGAAAGATGTGCAGGTTAGGGTGGATTGGCCATGCTAAATTGCCCCTTAGTGTCCAAAGATGTGTAGGTTAGCTGGATTGGCCATGCTAAATTGCCCCTTAGTGTCAGGGGAATTAGCAGGGTAAATGTGTGGGGTTGAAGGAGTAGGGCCTGGGTGAGATATGGTCAGTACAGACTTAATGGGCTGAGTGGTCTTCTTCTGTACTGTGAGGATTCTATGGTGACCCAAGCTGGCACGAATGGGTAAATTTAGCATGACCCCAGATTGCCCCTGATTACTTTCACTCTAAAGTCTAACATAGGAACATAGGAATTAGGAGCAGAAGTAGGCAAATTCAGCCCTTTGAGCTTGCTCCGCCATTCAGTCAGATCATGGCCGATCTCTCCCTGAAATCCACCTCCCCGCCTGTTCCCCTTATTCCCTTATCCCTTTTTCTATTGGAAATATATCTACCTCCTTCCTGAAACCAGTTAATGATTCAGATTCCACCGTGCTATGGGGCAGCGAGTTCCACAAATTCACCCCCCTCTGTGAGAAGTAGTTCCTCCTCATCTCAGTGTTAAATCTCGACCTATACCCTGTGATCTCTTGTTCGAGATTGCCCCACAACAGGAAACATTTGGTCCACATTTACTTTACCAATCCCATATCCCTCGATCAGATTCCCCTCATCCTTCTAAACTCCAGTGAGTACAAGCCTGTTTAATCTCTCCTCATACACCAACCCTTTCATCCCCAGAGTCAATCTGGTGAACCTCCTCTGAACTGCCTCCAATGTCACTGCATCCTTCCTCAAATAAGGAGGCCAAAACTGGACACACTGCTCCGGATGTGGTCTCACCAACACCCTGTACAATTGCAACAACACTCCTCTCTGCTACTTCACCCAAAGGCTGTGGAATTCCCTGCCCAGTTGAGGCTACCTTATTGAATGTTTTTAAGGCAAGGATAGATAGATTTTTGAACAGTAAAGGAATTAAGGGGAGCGGGCGGGTAAGTGGAGCTGAGTCCACGGAAAGATCAGCCATGATCTTATTGAATGGCGGAGCAAGGGGCCAGATGGCCTACTCCTGCTCCTAGTTCTTATATTCTTATATTATATTCCAGCCCATTTATAGGTGGCCATTTGTCTGATTTTATAGTGGGCAGTCCAGATTTCAGTCTGTCGTGCATTGGATACTTTTTAAGTCTGGTATTCTAGAGTGTTCAGGGACAGAGAGTGAGATAGGAAGAGAGAAATCACACTGGGGGGAAAAAAAATGTTTTGGGCCAATATCCTTGGGCAGATAGGAGGGGATTGCAGTCTGCAGTTATACTTGGGGAAATTCCCTCGACAACACGGGCAGCCAAGTTATTAAGACTTGGCACTGTTACAGCCTTGTCTCCCCTTGTGTGCAACAGAATGTTTTAAACTTTCTAAACTCGAATGTGAGATTTTGGTTGGGGAGAGAGGAGAGGGTAATTCATGATCGAGGCAGTCACGCAAGCCCTGTGGGAGGAAGCTTCCTCGTTCTGAGCCCCTTTAGCATTTTTGGGAGTGTCTCCCCAGATTCACCAAAGAGATCCGAGAGTTTTGGAGTTACATCGGACAATTCAAATCAGTGGGAAAGGATACATGCAAATATTTTAATCACAGTTGCTGATTTTTTTTTTCCCCAAACAGTTTCCAATAAAGACAATCCTTGGAATGCAGATATTTTACTGTTGGATGAATCCTGATTGGTCAAATGTTATTGTACATCATGTTTATAGTTTCCCCAACAGAGTCATAGAGGTTTACAGCATGGAAACAGGCCCTTTGGCCCAACTTGTCCATGCCACCCTTTTTGTAAACCCCTAAACTAATCCCAATTTTCCATATCCCTCTATACCCATCTTACCCATGTAACTGTACAAACGCTTTTTAGAAGACAAAATTGTACCCACCTCTACTACTACCTCTGGCAGCTTGTTCCAGACACTCACTACTCTCTGTGTGAAAAAATTGTTCCTCTGGACACTTTTGTATCTCTCCCCTCTCACCTTAAACCTATGCCCTCTAGTTTTAGACTCTCCTACCTTTGGGAAAAGATGTTGACTATCTACCTTGTCTATGTCCCTCATTATTTTATAGACCTCTATAAGATCATCCCTCAGCCTCCAATACTCCAGAGGAAAAAGTCCCAGTCTGTCCAGCCTCTCCTTTTAACTCAAACCATCAAGTCCTGGTAGCATCCTTGTAAATCTCTTCTGTACTCTTTCTAATTTAGTAATATCCTTTCCATAATAGGGTGACCAGAACTGTACACATTATTCCAAGTGTGGCCTTACCAATGTCTTGTACGACTTCAACAAGACGTCCCAGCTCCTGTATTCAATGTTCTGACCAATGAAACCAAGCATGCCAAATGCCTTCTTCACCACTCTGTCCACCTGTGACTCCACTTTCAAGGAACTATGAACCTGTTCTCCTAGATCTTTGTTCTGTAACTCTCCCCAACACCCTACCATTAACTGAGTAATTCCTGCCCTGGTTCAATCTACCAAAATGCATCACCTCGCATTTATCTAAATTAAACTCCATCTGCCATTTGTCAGCCCAATGGCCCAATTGATCAAGATCCAGTTGCAATTTGAGATAATCTTCTTCACTGCCCACTATGCCACCAATTTTGGTGTCATCTGCAAACTTACTAAACATGCCTCCTATATTCTCATCCAAATCATTAATATAAATGACGCCTGGAGTACTGGGAGCAACACAGTGATTAGCACTGCTGCTTCACAGCTCCAGGAACTTAGGCTCGATTCCTGGCTTGGGTCACTGTCTGTGTGGAGTTTGCATATTCTCCTCATGTCTGCGTGGGTTTCCTCTGAGTGCTCCAGTTTCCTCCCACAATCCAAAGATGTGCAGGTTAGGTTGACTGGCCATGTTAAAATTGCCCCTTAGTGTCCTCAGATGCATAGATAAGAGGGATTAGCGGGTAAAATATGTAGGGATATGGGATTAGGACCAGGTAGGGATTCTAGTTGGTGCAGACTCGATGGGCCAAATGGCCTCTTTCTGCACTGTAGGGTTTCTATGATACTGTGTACAGTTTTGGTCTCCTTACTTGAGAAAGGATATACTGGCACTGGAGAGGGTGCAGAGGAGATTCACTAGTTTGATTCCGGAGTTGAGAGGGTTGGATTATGAGGAGAGACTGAGTAGACTGGGGCTATACTCATTGGAATTCAGAAGAATGAGGGGGAGATCTTATAGAAACATATAAGATTATGAAGGGAATAGAGATGATAGAAGCAGGGAAGTTGTTTCCACTGGCGGGTGAAACTAGAACTAGGGGGCATAGCCTCAAAATAAGGGGGAGCAGATTTAGGACTGAGTTGAGGAGGAACTTCTTCACACAAAGGGTCTGTGGAATTCCCTGTCCAGTTGAGGCTACCTCATTGAATGTTTTTAAGGCAAGGAGAGAGAGATTTTTGAACAGTAAAGGAATTAAGGGGAGCGGGCGGGTAAATGGAGCTGAGTCCACGAAAAGATCAGCCATGATCTTATTGAATGGCGGAGCAGGGGGCCCGATGGCCCACTCCTGCTCCTAGTTCTTATGACAAATAACAGTAGAGCCAGCAGTGATCCCTGAAGCGTACCACTGGTCACAGGCCTCCAGTTTGAAAAACAACCCTCTACAACCACCCCCTTCTGTCATCAAGCCAATTTTGTATCCAAATGGCTGCCTCACCCATGAGATTTAACCTTATGCAACAACATACCATGCGGTTACCTTGTCAAGAGCCTTGCTAAAATAATGATGATAGAGGACAGAACAAACTCAGATTCATGGGAATATTTTTGATTATCTTTGTGCTCCCTCAGTGGCCACCCTAGCAAGGCCCCGTCTGAGGCCTACTAACATTTAACTGAAAATGCAACCTACTTTTCCAATGCACAATAATCCTGCCCCCTGTGTGCTCCTTGTGACGTTGTTGTGCACTGGGTCTCTCAGACCACAATATCTTCAACAGTTGAATTGATTGTAATGACTTTAATCAGGCGATTGAGACTGAGTCTGCTATTCCCAAACCTTGGAGGGAAGGTGGAAAAACACCAAGAGGCCCAATGCAGGGGCTGCAACAACGCTCGCCAAGAGAGGTACTTCAACACCAGCGCCAAAGTCTGGGTCAGAAATTTCTCAAATGAGCCCACGTGGATAGCAGGAATGGTCAAGTCCAGTTCGGGACTGGTATCCTACCGGGTATGTATGGGCGAGGCCGTCTTAAGAAAACACCTGGATCAGCTGCAGGCCTCGAATTCACCACCCGAGCTGATTCGGCCTAGCAGGCCTAAGGCTGAGGACAGTCCTCCCCGATAGGCCAACCCTGTCTCTCCAGCACCCCTGGGGGAACCTTGGAGTCCAAAATGGGCACAGCGGACGAAGCAGCAGTTGTTTCCCTACTGCCAGAGGAAGAAGGCGAACGAGCACAAGGGGTCACAGGTTCAAGGTGAGGGGGGCAATGTTTAACACAGATGTCAGGGGGACGTATTTTACACAGAGGGTGGTGGGGGCCTGGAATGCCAAGCCAAGCAAGGTGGTCGAGGCGGACACACTAGGATCGTTTAAGTTTTACCTGGGTAGCCACATGAACAGACTGGGAATGGAAGGATACAGATGAATAGTCTAGTTGGAAGCATGAGTGGCACAGGCTTGGAGGGCCGAAGGGCATGTTTCCTGTGCTTTATTGTTCTTTGTTCTTTGAGCCCTCTAGCGCTCACTGCGGAAGAGACGGGCCAAGCAAATGCACCCCTCCAACTTCAGAGGCCGAATTGGAGGATCTGGACAGGGTGCAGAAATGGAGAAAAAGGCCCGTGAGGTGATTGAACCGCGGAGATTCCTCAGATTTTGTGGGGGAATGTAACCTCTTTAACCAGGCAATTGAAGTTGGCCTGTTAGAGTATGAACTCCCTGATTAAGGACCAAATTGATGGGCCAATCAGGGAGCCTCTTGTTTTGTACCTAACCAGGTGTGTCAGTTCCTCTGGCGCTCCGAGTGTAGACTGCTGAGTGAAAGCACTGTGTACGCTGTTATCAGACTTGTAAATAAAGGGATGTTGGTGAAGGGATTTCTGCCTCCGAGGACTTATTACATTGATTCCATCAATTTTTTGGGGCATTCTCTTGTGTAGATACACAAGTATGTACACTCAAAAGGGACGTGCATTGAAGGTCAGTGCATCCTGTATATGAGTTGACACATATGTTGCTATTTAGTTACAATATTCTGGTTACAAATCCAATCCCCCAGTCATTTGCTACAAGTTATTCCTTGCCATAAGCACAGTAATGATATTACTGTCTTACACACACTGCAACCCCTTAAAAATAGCAAGGAACAGTAGCCAAGGACTGTCAAAAAATCATCATTTTTCTATCTCTTTTCCACCACCACTGTTTGTCAACCCCACACCAGCTTCTCTACCTGACAATTCCTCAAATTTAATACACTAATCCTTGTTTGTAAATCTTTCCATGTGCTCATGAACCTGCCCTCTCTATCTTTGTAACCTCCTCCAGCCCCCTACACCCCTCCCTATCTTTGTAACCTCCTCCAGCCCCTACACCCCCTCCCTATCTCTGTAACCTCCTCCAGCCCCCCTACACCCCCTCCCTATCTCTGTAACCTCCTCCAGCCCCCCTACACCCCTCCCTATCTCTGTAACCTCCTCCAATACCCTACACCCCCTCCCTATCTCTGTAACCTCCTCCAGTCCCCTACACCCCCTCCCTATCTCTGTAACCTCCTCCAGCCCCCCTACACCCCTCCCTATCTCTGTAACCTCCTCCAATACCCTACACCCCCTCCCTATCTCTGTAACCTCCTCCAGTCCCCGACACCCCCTCCCTATCTCTGTAACCTCCTCCAGCCCCCCTACACACCTCCCTATCTCTGTAACCTCCTCCAGCCCCCCTACACACCTCCCTATCGCTGTAACCTCCTCCAATACCCTACACCCCCTCCCTATCTCTGTAACCTCCTCCAATACCCTACACCCCCTCCCTATCTCTGTAACCTCGTCCAATACCCTACACCCCCTCCCTATCTCTGTAACCTCCTCCAATACCCTACACCCCCTCCCTACCTCTGTAACCTTCTCCAGCCCCTGCACCGCTCCTACAGGGGCAGGGGGCGGGGAGAGAGGGGGTGTTCCACTGCCACTCTGCGTGTGATCGGTGGGGTGAAGGGGGCAGGGGGACGTGATTGGTCTCAGTGGTGGGGGTTGGGAGGTAAGAAGGTGAGTTATGATGTGGGGGTGGGGCAATGTCTGTGGTGGCCAGGGGGAGGCGTTATCAGGCCCGGGCGTGGTGTGGCAGGGGAGCGTTTCTCTGTTTTTTTGGCGCATGCACAGTTGGAGGCGTCATTTTGCCCATTGAGTCTGCACTGACCACAATCCCACCCTGGCCCTATTCCCCACATATTTACCCTGCTAATCCCCCTGACACTAGGGTCAATTTAGCATAGCCAATCAACCTAACTTGCACATCTTTGGACTGTGGGAGGAAACCAGAGCACCCGGAGGAAACCCATGAGGAGAATGTGCAAACTCCACACAGACAGTGACCCGAAGCTGGAATCGAACTCGGATCCCTGTCGCTGTGAGGTAGCAGTGCTATCCACTGTGCCACCGTGCCACCATTTAGGTCAGACCAGGTAAAGATGGCAGACTTCCTTTAGTAACGTGTAGGCCAGATCAGGTAAGGATGGCAGATTTCTTTAGTATCATATAGGCCAGACCAAGGAAGGATGGCAGATTTCCTTAGTAACATGTAGCCCAGAACAGGTAAGGATAATAGATTTCCTTAGTCACATGTAGGCCAAACCAGGTAAGGATGATAGATTTCCTAAGTAACATGTAGGCCAGACTAGGTAAAAATGGCAGATTTCCTTCCCTAAGGAATAGTAGTTGGGCTTTTACAACAATCAATAGTTTCATGGGCATCATTACACAATTAGTTCCAGATTTTTTTATTGAATTGAAATTTCACCACCCCCCATGGCGGGATTCGAATCTAGCTCCCCAGAGCATTCCTCTGGGCCTCAGGATTATTATTGACAACAGCTCGGCCTCTCCCTGCGTGTACTGTGCGGTGCCAGGGGTGGGGATATACCTGTGTTGCGAGATTGTTGTATAATTTACATACAATCCTTCGGTCTTGCAATTGAGGTTAGCAGTCAGGCGACGCCCATTAGAATGAAAGTGATTCGAACTTGGAACTCACATCGATCAGGATTAACTGCATACCACGCATGTCTTTGCAAGTCTTACAAATTCTGTGTCACCCATGACGCATCCAACGTGAACAAGACGACCGCCAGTTCCCATATTCTTTGCCGCTTGCAGTTGCAAGGAACACCTCCACATCTGAACGTTACGACAGAACCTCTCCCCTCCCACCTTGGAGAAGCCAGGTGCAATTAAAAAAAAGATAGAAGTTACATTCATATAGTCCCCTTTGACATGTCAAAGCACGCTGCGGCCAATGAAGTGCTTCTGAAATGTGGTCCCTGTTGCAATGTTAAAAACGCAACATCAGCAACACCAACTTGCAATTACATTGTACATCTTTAATATAATCAATTGCTGAAGGCACTTTGGAGGAACATTGTCATTGAATTTGGCGCCAAGCCTCATAATTGTGGAAAGGGGGTCCAAAAAGGTTGGTTTTAAGAAGTAAATTTTTAAAATTCATTGGTGGGACATGGGTGTCGCTGGCTGGGCCAGCATTTATTGCCCATCCCTAGTTGCCCCTTGAGAAGGTGGTGGTGAGCCGCCATCTTGAATCGCTGCAGTCCATGTTCTGTGGGTGACCCACAATGCCGTTAGGGAGGGAATTCCAGGATTTTGACCCAGTGACTGCAAAGGAACGGCCGATTATATTTCCAAATCACGATGGTGAGTGGCTTGGAGGGGAATTTGCAAGTGGTGGTGTTCCCAGGTATCTGCTGCCCTTGTCCTTCCAGTAAGAAGTCTCACAACATCAGGTTAAAGTCCAACAGGTTTATTTGGAATCACGAGCTTTCAGAGCGCTGCTCCTTTATCAGGTGAGTCACCTGATGGGGGAGCAGTGCTCCAAAAGCTCGTGATTCCAAATAAACCCTGTTGGACTTTAACCTGGAGTTGTGAAACTTGTTACTGTGCCCACCCCAGTCCAACACCGGCATCTCTACCTCATGGCCACCTTCTGCATAGTAGCAGTCATGGGTTTGGAAGGTGCTGTCTAAGGAGCCTTGGGTGAGTTGCTGCAGTGCATCTTGTAGATGGTACACACGGCTGCTACTGAGCGTCGGTGGTGGAGGGAGTGAATGTTTGTGGATGGGGGGTCAATCAAGCGGGGCTGCTTTGTCCTGGATGGTGTCGAGCTTCTTGAGTGTTGTTGGAGCTGCTCCCATCCAGGCAAGTGGGGAGTATTCCTGACTTGTACCTTGTAGACAGGTTTTGGGGAGTCTAGAAGTGAGTTACTCCCCATTGTGTTCCTAGCCTCTGACCTGCTCTTCCACTATGTTTATGTGGTGAGTCCAGTTGAGTTTCTGGTAACCCCAAGGATGTTGACAGTGGGGGGATTCAGTGATGGTAACACCATTGAATGTCAAGGGGTGGTGGTTAGAGTGTCTTTTGTTGGTGATGGTCATTGGCTGGCATTTGTGCGGCGTGAATGTTATTTGCCATATGTCAGCCGAATCCTGGCTGTTGTCCAGATCTTGTTGCATTTGAACATGGAATGCCTCAGTATCTGAGGAGTCGTGAATGTTAAAGGAACAGAGAGATAGTGAGAGGTTTAAGGAGGGAATTCCAGAGCTTGGGGCTCCAGACAGCTGAAGATGCAGCCTCGAATGCCGGAGAGATTGAAATCGAGAATGTGGAAGAGGCAAGCAGAGATCTCTGTGTTGCAGGGATTGGGAGAGATTCCAGAGATCGGGAGGGGTAAGGCCATTGAGGGATTTGAAAGTGCGGATGAGTAATGGAAAATTTCATCTGCTATTTAAACTGGAGTCAAGGAGCACGGGGTTGTGGCAGGGGAATGGGACTCGGTGCGAGATCAGACACAAGCAGGAGAGTTCTGGGTGTCTTCAAGTTTATGGAGGGAGAGCAGCCGGGAGTGAGTTGGAATCATTGAGCGCAGTGGTAACAAAAGAATGAATCAGGGTTTCAGCAGCAAATGAGCAATTAATTTGTGCACGACTCCCATGGACAGCCACGAGACAACGCGGAGATCATCTATTTTGGCAACAGGGGAGATGATAGCCTAGTGGTATTATCACTGGACTATTAATCCAGAAACTCAGCTCATGTTCTGGGGACCCGGGTTCGAATCCCACCACGGCAGATGGTAGAATTTGAATTCAATAAAAAATATCTGGAATTAAGAACCTACTGATGACCCATTGTTGGAAAAACCCATCTAGAACATAGAACATAGAACATTACAGCGCAGAACAGGCCCTTCGGCCCACGATGTTGCGCCGACCAGTTTAAAAAAAAACAACAACAATGACCCACTAACCTAAACCAAGCCCTTTTCGTCCATAAACCTGTCCACAGACCTCTTAAACGCCCCCAAACTAGGTGCATTTACAACAGCAGCAGGCAGGGCATTCCAATAATCTGGTTCACTAATGTTCCTTTAGGGAAGGAAATCTGCCGTCCTTACCCAGTCTGGCCTACATGTGACTCCAGAGCCACAGCAATGTGGTTGACTCTCAACTGCCCTCTGAAATGGCCTTAGCAAGCCACTCAGATCAAGGGCAACTAGGGATGGGCAATAAATGCTGGCCCAGCCAGTGATGCCCATGTCCCACAAATGCATAAAAATAAAATAAAACAATGTCAATCTTGGGACTAACATTGCCCAGAACTCAAGGAGATCTCCCTTGCACTTCGTCACATATAGTCCTGTCGTATTTGCTTCACTCACCTCAAAAGGCCTCAGTCTAATGTCATGCCTGGAAGGGTGGCATAGTGGCCGCAATGGTTAGCACTGCTGCCTCACAGCGCCAGGAACCCAGGTTCGATTCCGGCCTCGGGTCACTGTCTGTGTGGAGTTTGCACGTTCTCCCTGTGTCTGTGTGGGTTTCCTCCGGGTGCTCTGGTTTCCTCCCACACTCCAAAGATGTGCAGGTTAGGTGGATTGGCCAAGCTAATTGTCCCTTAGTGTCCAAAGATGTGTAGGTTAGCAGGATTGGCCATACTAAGTTGTCCCTTAGTATCCAAAGATGTGTGTGTTAGGGGGATTGGCCATGGGAAATTGTCCTTTAATGTCCAAAGATGTGTGTGTTAGGTGGATTGACCATGCTAAGTTGCCTTTAGTGTCCAAAGATGTGTGTGTTAGGTGGATTGGCCATGCTAAATTGCCAGTTAGTGTCGGGGGATTAGCTAGGGTAAATGCATGGGGTTATGGGGATAGGGCCTGGGTGGGTTTGTTGTTGGCACAGACTCAATGGGCTAAATGGCCTTCTGCACTGTAGGATTCAATAATTCTCTGATCATGACACGTGTAGTTGCATAAAGAGAAATGCGATACCAGAGAAAAATGTCAACTGCCTTGCTGGGGAGGAAGATTCTTTAGCAGTAATTAGATTTGAATTGAAATCTTACTTCCCTGCTGACTGTGAGTTTCAACCTTTCTTAACAGGATTTACCTGTACATTCAAGTCGTAGGTAGTCCGTGACTCATTAATCCTGGGATGTTTGCCAAAGAGTTTCAATGCCTACAGCACAAATAATTGGCTGAGTTGATTTGTCTTCATTCTGACGATTCCAGAACATGATAGAAGCTACATTCTGATTACATACTGTAAAAAAAACTAATGAACCCTAAATCAACAAATGTCTCTTCAGCAACAAGCCCCATTTGATAAAGTCTGCCGATCTTCCTCAGCTGCATCATGTACCTGTTACAAATATCATTTTAAATGGGTAGCACAGTGGCACAGGGGTTAGCACTGCTGCCTCACAGCATCAGGGAGCCAGGTTCAATTCCTGGTTTCGGTCACTGTCTGTGCAGAGTTTGCACATTCGCCCCATGTCTGCGTGGGTTTCCTCCAGGTACTCCTGTTTCCTCCCATAGTCCAAAGATGGATTGCCCATGTTAAATTGTCTCTCAGTGTCCAAAGATGTATAGGTTAGGTGGATTGGCCATGCTAAATTGCCCCTTAGTGTCCAAAGATGTGTAGGTTAGGTGGATTGGCCATGCTAAATTGCCCCTTAGTGTCAGGGGCATTAGCAAGGTAAATGCGTGGGGCTATGGGGATAGAGTCATAGAGTCATCAAGGTTTAAAGCACAGAACCAGGCCCTTTGTCCATATCCTTGTCCATGCTGCCCTTTTTTTTAACCCCTAAGCTAATCCCAATTGCCTACGTTTGCCCCATATCTCTCTATACCCATCTTACCCATGTAACCATCTAAATGCTTTTTAAAAGATAAAATTGTAACCCGCTTCTACTACTGCCTCTGGCAACTTGTTCCAGACACTCACCACCCTCTATGAAAAAATTGCCCCACTGGACACTTTTGTATCGCTACCCTCTCACCTTAAACCTATGCCCTCTAGTTTTAGACTCCTCCAACTTTGGGAAAAGATATTGACTATCTAGCTGATCTATGCCCCTCATTATTTTATAGACCTCGATAAAATCACTCCTCAGCCTCCTACGCCCCAGGGAAAAAAGTCCCAGTCTATCCAGCCTCTCCTTATAACTCAAACCATCAAGTCCCAGTAGCATCCGAGTAAATCTCTGCACTCTTTCTAGTTTAATAATATCCTTCCTATAATAGGGTGACCAGAACTGTGCACAGTATTCCAAGTGTGGCTTTACCAATGTCTTGTACAACTTCAACAAGACGTCCCAACTCCTGTATTCAATGTTCTGTGCAATGAAACCAAGCATGCCGAATGCCTTCTTCACCACTCTGTCCACCTGTGACTCCACTTTCAAGGAGCTATGAACCTGTACCCCTGGATCTCTTTGTTCTGTAACTCTCCCCAACGCCCTACCATTAACTGAGTAAGTCCTGCCCTGGTTCAATCTACCAAAATGCATCACCTCGCATTTATCTAAATTAAACTCCATCTGCCATTTGTCAGCCCACTGGCCCAATTGATCAAGATCCTGTTGCAATCGGAGATAACTTTCTTCACTGTCCACTATGCCACCAATCTTGGTGTCATCTACAGACTTACTAACCATGCCTCCTATATTCTCATCCAAATCATTAATATAAATGACAAATAACAGTGGACCCAGCACTGATCCCTGAGGCACACCGCTGGTCACAGGCCTCCAGTTTGAAAAACAACCTTCTACAAGCACCCTCTGTCTTCTGTCATCAAGCCAATTTTGCATCCATTTAGATACCTCACCCTGGATCCTGTGAGATTTAACCTTATGTAACAACCCATCATGTGATACCTTGTCAAAGGCCTTGCTAAAGTCCATGTAAACAACATCAACTGCACTGCCCTCATTTACCTTCTTGGTTACCCCTTCAAAAAACCCAATCAAATTTGTGAGACATGATTTTCCACTCACAAAGCCATGCTGACTGTCCCTAATCAGTCCTTGTGTCTCTAAATGCCTGTAGATCCTATCTCTCAAAATACCTTCCAACAATTTACCCACCACAGATGTGAGGCTCACTGACCTGTATTTCCCTGGCTTTTCCCTGCAGCTCTTTTTAAACAAAGACACATTCCTGTATAAAATGTATTTTAAACATTTGCCACCCCCCAATCTTCAGGCCCCTCACCCGTGACTATCGATGATTCAAATATCTCTGCTAAGGTACCTGCAATTTCCTACCTAGTCCCCCACAGTGTCCTGGGATACACTTCATCAGGTCCCGGGGATTTATCTACCTTGATGTGCTTTAAGACTTCCAGCACCACCTCCTCTGTAATATGTACGCTCCTCAAGACGTATTTCCCAAAGTTCCCTAAAATCCCATGCTTTCCTCAACAGTAAATACTGATGAGAAATATTCATCGTTGTTAATCCTTAAAAGGCCCTACTCTCTCCCTTGTTACTCTTTTGGCCTTAGTGTTGTTTGTAGAAATCTGTTTGGATTCTCCTTTGCCTTATCTGGCAAAAACAATCTCGTGTCCCTTTTTGCCCTCCTGATTTCTCTCTTAACTCTACTCCTACACTCCCTATACTCTTCAAGGGATTCACTTGATCCCAGCTGCCTGTGCATGTCCTGTGCCTCCTCATTCTTCTTGATCAGGACCTCAAAATCCTGAGTAATCCAGGATTCCCTACTTCTACCAGTCTTGCCCTTCACTCTAAAAGAAACCCTGAATCCTGGTTAACACACTTTTGAAAGCCTCCCACTTACCAGACGTCCCTTTGCCTTCCCACAGACTCCCCCAATTAACTGTTGAAAGTTCCTGCCTGATATCATCAAAATTGGCCTTGCCCCAATTTAGAATTTTAACTTATGGGCCAGACCTATCATTCTTCATCGCTATCTTAAAACCAATAGAATTATGGTCACCAGTCCCAAACTGATCCCTCACTAACACTTCTGTAACCTGCCCTTCCTGATTTCCCAAGAGGAGGTCAAGTTTTGTCCCCTCTCTAGTTGGACCATCCACATACTGAATGAGAAATTCCTCCTGAATACAATCAACAAATTTCTCTCCATCCAACCCTCCAATATTATGGCTGTCCCAGTCAATGTTGAGAAAGTTAAAATCCCCCACTATTACCACCCTTTTTTCTTGGAGCTGTCTGTAATCTCCTCAATTTCCCACCGACTATTTAGGGGCCTATAGTACAACCCTATCAAAGTGATTTCCCCCTTCTTATTTCTCAGTTCTACCCATATAGACTCAGTGGGTGAACCTTCGGATATATCCCCTCTTTGTATGCCCATGATGTTTTCCCTAATCAAAAGTGCAGCTCCCCCTCCTCTCTTACCTCCTGTTGTATCTTTCCTATAGCATTTGTACCCTGGAACATTAAGCTGCCAGCCTGGGTGGGGTTATTGTCCTTGCTGGTTTGATGACCTGAATGGCCTCCTTCTGCACCACAAGATACTATAATCCAAAAGTTTAGTTATTAGTGTCACAAATCGGCTTACATTAACACTGCAATGAAGTTACTGTGAAAACCCCCTAGTCGCCACACTCCTGTTCGGGTACAATGAGGGAGAATTTAGCACGGCCACTGCACCCTAACCAGCACATCTGTGAGAGGAAGTCAGAGCACCTGGAGGAAACTCATGCAGACATGGGGAGAATGTGCATAGAATCGTAGAAAAACTACAGCACAAACAGGCCCTTCGGTCCACAAGTTGCGCCGATGTTATCTCTACCTACTAGGCTTACCTATAACCCTCAATTCTATTAAGTCCCATGTACTCATCCAGAAGTCTCTTAAAAGACCCTAACGAGTTCGCCTCCACCACCATCGATGGCAGCCGATTCCACTCACCCAGTGCCCTCAAGCGAAAAACTTACCCCTGACATCTCCTCTGTACCTGCTCCCCAGCACCTTAAACCTGTGTCCTCTCGTAGTGACCATTTCAGCCCTGGGAAATAGCCTCTGAGAATCCACCCTATCTGTACCTCTCAACACCTTATACACCTCTATCAGGTCGCCTCTCATCCTTCGTCTCTCCAGGGAGAAAAGACTGAGCTCTCTCGACCTATCCTCATAAGGCATGCCACCCAATCCAGGTAACATCCTTGTAAATCTCCTCTGCACCCTTTCTAAGGCTTCCACGTCCTTCCTGTAATGAAGCAACCAGAACTGAGCACAGTATTCCAAGTGGGGTCTGGCAAGGGTCTTATAAAGCTGCAGCATTATCTCCCGACTCCTAAACTCAATCCCTCGTGCGCAGATTCCACACAGACAGTGATCCGAGCCGGGAATCGAACCCAGGTCCCTGGCGCTGTGAGGCAGCAGTGCTAACCACTGTGTTGTCCCTAGTCATTAACCAGTTATTCATTGTATTGTTGTGGATGGCGGCCAGGTCTGTGCCTCTTATTGTCTGCTGCAACACTCACTGGCAATTAGGAACAATGCACGAAATATGATTCTACACAAATTGAAAAGTGTGGCATTATATCCCTTGACAGTGCAATCCAATTCAGGGGAATGGAGCAGGGGGGTGGGGGGTTGGTGTGGATGCAGGGGGCGGTGCCAGTAGGAGGGATGTTGAGGAGAATGAAAAGAATTTATTGGGAGGTGATTAATTGCAGGATGTCGGGAGGACAGGATGCCGCCAAACTGGTTTGGCTCACTTTGGGTGTGTGCAGCTAATAGGGGCACGGCTAGCTTCTGAACTTCACGCTGTGCTTTTACCCTGATTCTAGCAGATCCATGTGGAACCCTCTGACCATTAGACCATGGCCAAGCCTTGCTGTCTTAGCAGAATCGCTGCTGCCACTACTGGTTCCCAATAGTGGCACGTCACAGAATAAAGTTCAGTTTTTTGAGGTTTAAAGTTATTAAAAAGTTTTTAAAAGCTTATTTATCAGCGTCACAAGTCAGCTTACACTAAACACTACAAAGAGGTTACTATGAAAAGACTCATCTGATGAAGGAGCAGCACTCCGAAAGCTTGTGCTACCAAATAAACTTGTTGGGCTTTAACCTGGTGTTGTGAGATAACTTACTGTGCCCACCCCAGTCCAACGTCGGCATCTCCACATCATGTGAAAATAGGGTGGCATGGTGGTTAGCACTGCTGCCTCACAGCGCCAGGGACCCAGGTTCGATTCCCAGCTTGGGTCACTGCCTGTGCAGAGTTTGCATGTTCTCCCCGTGTCTGTGTGGGTTTCCTCCGGGTGCTCCGGTTTCCTCCCACATGCCAAAGATGTGCAGGTTAGGTGGATTGGCCATGCTAAATTGCCTCTAGTGTCAGGGGGATTAGCAGGGCGAGTTATGGGAACAGGGCTTGGGTGGGATTGTGGTCAGTGGAGGGTTGATGGGCCGAATGGCTTCCTCCTACACTGCAGGGATTTTATGAATTTTAAAATCCTTCTCACTGTGCCTGCGAAACTTTTTTGTTCACCTTATGCCTGAAGGCTGTTTCTACTTTGTGGGTTTATGTATTCAGATTGAATGGGAGTGATTCTCATCCAACCTGACCGACAGGAACACAAACTAGAAGCAGGAGGAGGCCATTCGGCCCTTCGAGCCTGCTCCGCCATTCATTATGATCATGGCTCATCATCGAATTCAATATCCTGATCCCCCCTCCCCCCCATATCCCGAGGTCCCTTTAGCCCCAAGTAAAAACATAGATGAACAGAACGATAAGTGAGTTCAGGACAGGCACACATTCCACCACTCCCCACTCAAATTTACTTCCCAGTTCAATGAAATGTAAACTCAGGCAGGGAATAAAAATGTATACCCCAACCCATACTGGCTAGGTTAGATTTAAACTGCCCCACAGTCCATACAGTGCTTCATTGAACTTGGAACACCATACATATTGTCCGAGACCCAACTATCTTCAGCTGCTTTACCAATGGCCTTCCCTCCATCATAACGTCAGAATTTGATTTGATTTATTATTGCCATGTGTTGGGATACAGTGAAAAGTATTTTTTCTTGCACACCATACAGACAAAACATACGGTTCATAGAGTACATAGAGGAGAAAGAAAAGAGAGGGTGCAGAATGTAGTGTTACAGTTACAGATAGGGTGTAGAGAAAGATCAGCTTAATATTTGATTTGATTTATTATTGTCACATGTATTGGGATACAGTGAAAAGTATTGTTTCTCGCACACGATACAGACAAAGCATTCTGTTTATAGAGAAGGAAAGGAGAGGGTGCAGAAGGTAATCTTACAGTCATAGCTAGGGTGTAGAGAAAGATCAACTTAATCCAAGGTAGGTCCATTCAAAAGTTTGATGGGAAGAAGCTGTTCTTGAGTGAGTTGCGATGTGAGCTCAGACTTTTGTACCTTTTTCCTGACGGAAGAATGTGGAAGAGAGAATGTCCGGGGTGCGTGGGGTCCTTAATTATGCTGGCTGCTTTTCCAAGGTAGCGGGAAGTGTAGACAGAGTCAATGGATGGGAGGCTGGTTTGAGAGACCCTTTTGTAGTTCCTTGTGGTCTTGGGCAGAGCAGGAGACATACCAAGCTGTGATACAACCCTGAAAGAACCAGAACTGGGGATATTCGCTGATGACTGCACAATGTTCAGCACCAATCACGATTCCTCAGATGCTGAAGCAGTTCATGCCTGCGAGAATTGAGACCTGATCATCCGATCAACGTTCAGGGTTGGCCTGATAAGAGTAGACATGTGTTAGGCAATGACCATCTCCAACAACACAGAATCCTACCATCATCCCTTCAGTGGCATTACCATCGCTGAATCTCGAGTTGTCAACAGCCATTGACCAGGAACTGAACAGGACCCAGCAAAATAAATACTGTGGCTTCCAGAGCAGGTCAGAGGCTGGAAATACTGCAGTGAGTAACTCACCTCCTGACTCCCCAAAGCCTGTCCACCATCTACAAGGCACAAGTCAGGAGTGTGATGGAATACTCCCCACTTGCCTGGATGGGTGCAGCTCCAACAACACTCAAGAAACTCAACACCATCCAGGACAAAGCAGCCCCGCTTGATTGGCCCCCCCATCCACAAACATTCACTCCCTCCACCACCGACGCTCAGTAGCAGCCGTGTGTACCATCTACAAGATGCACTGCAGCAACTCACCAAGGCTCCTTAGACAGCACCTTCCAAACCCACCACCACTTCCATCTAGAAGGACAAGGGCAGCAGATACCTGGGAACACCACCACCTGCAAGTTCCCCTCCAAGTCACTCACCATCCTGACTTGGAAATATATCGGCCGTTCCTTCACTGTCACTGGGTCAAAATCCTGGAACTCCCTCTCTAACAGCACTGTGGGTGTACCTACACCACATGGACTGACTGATGTCCAATAACAATCCTGGAACTCCCTCCCTAACAGCACTGTGGGTGTACCTACACCACACGGACTTACTGATGTCCAATAACAACCCTGGAACTCCCTCCCTAACAGCACTGTGGGTGTACCTGCACCACATGGACTGACTGATGTCCAATAACAATCCTGGAACTCCCTCCCTAACAGCACTGTGGGTGTACCTACACCACATGGACTGACTGATGTCCAATAACAATCCTGGAACTCCCTCCCTAACAGCACTGTGGGTGTACCTACACCACACGGACTTACTGATGTCCAATAACAATCCTGGAACTCCCTCCCTAACAGCACTGTGGGTGTACCTGCACCACAGGGACTGCAGTGGGTTCAAGATGGTGGCTCACTGCCACCTTCTCAAGGGGCAATTTGAGATGGGCAATAAATGCTGGCCAGCCTCACAGCCCATGATGAAATGTTTAAAAATGCAATGTTATGTAATCTGGTCCCCCTAGTGGTGATGAAGAGATGCTGGCGTTGGACTGGGGTAAACACAGTAGCCACTAGCTTTCGGAGCACTGCTCCTTTGTCAGGTAAGTGACAATTCGTTATCTGATGAAGGAGCAGCGCTCTGAAAGCTAGTGGCTTTTGCTACCAAATAAACCTGTTAGACTTTAACCTGGTGTTGTGAGACTTCTTACTGTGTTCCCCCTAGTGGCAGCATTGCTCTGTAACAAATCGAGACTGAATTTATACTTCATGTTAAGCATTTAAAAGCGTAGAAGTTGCGATTGAAAATAAGTGATTTCAAAGTGGACGAGGAGACTGGGTAGTGAATGAGGAGAAACCATAGCACTGACCGAAAGGGTTTCATGGTCTTTTATGAGTGGATTCGAAGGTAAAAGCAGTAAGACTTTGGGAACGACCGCCCTGAACGAGTCTGCAAATGGGACTCCAGGTCGGATCAGTCATTTCCGCGTTTTCCTGGTTTTTCTTTCCAATGTATACAGTTTTCCAGTCAGGATAATCCGAGCTTCCTGTGAGGTTAAGCCAGTGTCAGCCCTGGCTTAGTGCTGGGCGGAATTTTCCCACGGGCATCAGGCCCAAATGTGAGTCTGCGAGCGGCATCCCTGTGCCCACTGGAACAACTTAACATGAGGTGGCCCTGCTAAGTGGCTGCCCTGAGCAGTTAAGAACCCAGGGAAACACGGGGCCCATTAGGATGCGTTACGTTGTTAAAGTGGCCAAAAAACTCCAGCTGAACAGTCCGCCCGCCCCCTGCCCCTGCTGTTGCCAGAGGGAACGGAGAATTTGGTGCTCAGCTAAATCTCCATCCCTTGCAGCAGGACTGGAAAATCCCAGCCGCAGTACGAGATTGCAGAACAACGGCCATTGTTTTACTCAGAGGAAGGGAAGGCAGGCAACAAGAAGGATAAGGTGGCACGATGACACAGTGGTTCGCACTGCTGCCTCACAGCGCCAGAGACCCAGGTTCGATTCCAGCCTGGGCTGACTGTGTGGAGTTTGCACATTCTCCCCGTGTCTGCATGAGATTCCTCCGGGTGCTCCGGTTTCCTCCCACACTCCAAAGATGTGCGGGTGAGGTGAATTCACCATGCTAAGTTACCCCTTAGTGTCCAAAGATGTGTAGGTGAGGTGGATTGGCCATGCTAAATCGCCCCTTAGTGTCCAAAGATGTGTAGGTGAGGTGGATTGGCCATGCTAAATCGCCCCTTAGTGTCCAAAGATGTGTAGGTTAGGGTGGATTGGCCATGCTAAATTGCCCCTTAGTGTCCAAAGATGTGCAAGTTCGAGGGATTGTCCATGCTAAATTGCCCCTTAGTGTCACAGAGACTAGCATGGGTAAATGAATGGGGTTATGGGAATAGGGCCTGGGTGGAATTGTGGTTGGTGTAGACTTGATGGGCCAAATGGCCTCCTTCTGCACTGTGGGAATTCTCTGATTTTATGATTCAAGGAGAGTGTTTGAACCGTGGAACAGTGCAGCTAGATTCGTATCCTTCCCACCCTCCGATTCTGGACACTGGGTCCTGACAAGGGTCTACCCTGAGGGCAAAGGGGGGAACAAAGAACAAAGAACAACCCAGCATGGGAAACAGGCCCTTTGGCCTGTGAGGGGTGAGGGGGTTATGGGTTGGCATACAGGTGCTGTGCCAAGTGACCTCACCTCTCTCAATGGCCATGGGGAGCAAAGCCGCAGATCAGATGGCACTCTAGAATGGGCACTCAGGACATCACTTGCCTCACACTGTTGGCACGACAGACAAAGAGCCTTCTCCCTTCTTCGATATTGAGAAACGGTCAAAGAAAATGCGAAAAAAAACCCAATCTGTTTTGAATCTCCAAATTATTTTTTCTCCAAGGTCGCATGCAGCCCTGGAGATTAATCTTCCATTCCCGGCCAATCCTGGAAGGTTAGCAACCCTACACGCCAGACACATTGAAAAGACCAACGATATAATAGCGGCAGGAATGAGTTTCACATTCCACAAAGGGCTCTGAGGTACCCTTGGCCTGCTGTGCCCATATTTCACTTGGTATGTGCCAGAGGCTTAATGTCAAATGTCATTGGTCACATGACTTGTGGCAGCCATCTTAACAGCTTGCTTGTGTCTAATTCTTCAAAGTATTGACAGAGACATTCATAATATGTGCTGGATCTTGATTTAATTTATTATTGTCACATGTATTGGGATATAGTGAAAAGTATTGTTTCTTGCGCACTATACAGACAAAGCATACCATTCATAGAGTACATGGGGAGAAGCAAAGGAGAGGGTGCAGAATGTAGTGTTACAGTCACAGATAGGGTGTAGAGAAAGATCAGCTTAATATTAGATTTGATTTATTATTGTCACATGTATTGGGATACAGTGAAAAGTGTTGTTTCCTGTGCACTATACAGACAAAGCACACCATTCATAGAGTACATAGGGGAGAAGGAAAGGAGAGAGTGCAGAATATAGGATTACAGTCATAACTAGGGTCTTAATATTTGATTTATTTTTATCACATGGATAGTGAAGAAAGTTGTCTCCGATTGCAACGGGATCTTGATCAATTGGGCCAGTGGGCTGACGAATGGCAGATGGAGTTTAATTTAGATGCAAGGTGATGCATTTTGGTAGATTGAACCAGGGCAGGACTTACTCAGTTAATGGTAGGGCACTGGGGAGAGTTACAGAACAAAGAGATCTAAGGGTACAGGTTCATAGATCCTTGAAAGTGGAGTCACAGGTGGACAGAGTGGTGAAGAAGGCATTCGGCATGCTTGGTTTCATTGGCCAGAACATTAAATACAGGAGTTGGGACGTCTTGTTGAAGTTGTACAAGACATTGGTAAGGCCACACTTGGAATACTGTGTACAGTTCTGGTCACCCTATTATAGAAAGGATGTTATTAAACTAGAGAGAGTGCAGAAAAGATTTACTAGGATGCTACCGGGACTTGATGGTTTGAGTTATAAGGAGAGGCTGGATAGACTGGGACTTTTTTCTCTGGAGTGTAGGAGGCTGAGGGGTGATCCGATAGAGGTCTATAAAATAATGAGGGGCACAGATCAGCGAGATAGTCAATATCTTTTCCCAAAGGTAGGGGAGTCTAAAACGAGAGGGCATAGGTTTAAGGTGAGAGGGGAGAGATACAAAAGGGTCCAGGGGACAGTTTTTTCATACAGAGGGCGGTGAGAGAGAGAGGTGAGTGTCTGGAACAAGCTGCCAGAGGCAGTAGTGGAGGCAGGAACAATTTTGTATTTTGAAAAGTATTTAGACAGTTAAATGGATAAGATGGGTAGAGAGAGATAACGGCCAAATGAGGACAATTGGGGTTAGCTTAGGGGTTTAAAAAAAGGGCGGCATGGACAAGTTGGGCCGCAGGGCCTGTTTCCATGCTGTAAACCTCTATAACTCTTTGACTCTGTGACACAATGTATTGGGATACAGTGAAAAGTATGGTTTCTTGCACACTATACAGACAATGCATACCATCATAGAGTTCAGAGGGGAGAAGGAAAGGAGAGGGTGCAGAGTATAATCTTACAGTCGCAGCTAGGGTGCAGAGAAAGTTTAGCTTAACATATGATAGGTCCATTCAAAAGTCTGACAGCAACAGGGAAGAAGCTGTTCTTGAGTCGGTCGGTACGTGACCTCAGACTTTTGTATCTTTTTTCCCAATGGAAGAAGGTGGAAGAGAGAATGTCCGGGGTGCGTGGGGTCCTTGATTATGCTGGCTGCTTTTCCCGAGGCAGCGGGAAGTGTAGACAGAGTCAGTGGATGGGAGGCTGGTTTGTGTGATGGATTGGGCTACAGTCACAACCTTCTGTTTTTTCTTGTGGTCTTGTGCAGAGCAGGAGCCCATAC
The DNA here is from genome assembly GCF_965287045.1 of Carcharhinus amblyrhynchos. Taxonomy (NCBI): domain Eukaryota; kingdom Metazoa; phylum Chordata; class Chondrichthyes; order Carcharhiniformes; family Carcharhinidae; genus Carcharhinus; species Carcharhinus amblyrhynchos. The sequence goes on from NC_137359.1 coordinate 16,071,526, forward strand.
CAAGCTGTGATACAACCAGACAGAATGCTTTCTATGGGGCATCTGTAAAAGTTGGTGAGAGTCGTAGCTGACATGGCAAATTTCCTTCGTCTTCTGAGAAAGTAGAGGCGTTGGTGGGCTTTCTGAACTATAGTGTCAGCATGGGGGGGACTGGGACAGGTTGTTGGTGATAGGGACACCGAGAAACCTGAAGCTCTCGACCATTTCTACTTCGTCCCCATTGATGTAGACAGGGACATGTTCTCCTTTACACATCCTGAAGTCGATGACAATCTCCTTTGTTTTGTTGACACTGAGGGAGAGATTATTGTCGCCGCATCATTGCCCACTAAAAGAAGTTAACATTTTGGATGACCCTCTCTTCACCAGCACACTACTCATTTGATTATCTGTTGACAGAAAGGGATTGATTGGAACTCATGGATGTTGTGCGTGTCAGCTGGAAGGGACATCAAGACTAACACATGGATCATCAGGCTGAGCGGAACCTCCATGTTAACCCGTGGTACACGCTGCCACCTGGTGGAGTGACTCCATCAAATTGTTTCAGCAACAAATGGGCAGTAAATGTCTGCTTGCCACTTGTACTGAATACAGAGGCACAGAACAGAGACAACTCTGAGATACTGCACCATCCAATCCTCACATTGGAGCTTAGCTCGTGAGCGCTCGAGTGTGTTCCATGTGGAGGTCATCTCCCACACTCCCTCACACTCTCTCTCACACACACACACACACACACTCCCTCACACACACACTCCCTCACACACACACACACTCCCTCACACTCTCACACACACACACTCCCTCACACTCTCACACACACACACTCCCTCACACTCTCACACACACACACACTCCCTCACACTCTCACACACACACACACTCCCTCACACTCTCACACACACACACTCCCTCACACTCTCTCTCACACACACACTCCCTCACACTCTCTCACACACACACACTCCCTCACACTCTCACACACACACACACTCCCTCACACTCTCACACACACACACACACACACACACACACTCCCTCACACTCTCACACACACTCACCCTCACACACACTCTCACACACACACTCTCTCTCTCTCATGTGGGCATCGCTGGTTGGCCAGCATTTATTGCCCATCCCTAATTGCCCCTTGAAAAGGTGGTGGTGAGCCGCCATCTTGATCGCACTGCAGTCCATGTGGTGTAGGTACACCCACAGTGCTGTTAGGGAGGGAGTTCCAGGATTATTATTGGACATCAGTCAGTCCCTGTGGTGTAGGTACACCCACAGTGCTGTTAGGGAGGGAATTCCAGGATTTTGACCCAGTGACAGTGAAGAAACGGCCGATATGTTTCCAAGTCAGGATGGTGAGTGACTTGGAGGGGAACTTGCAGGTGGTGGTGTTCCCAGGTATCTGCTGCCCTTGTCCTTCTAGATGGAAGTGGTGGTGGGTTTGGAAGGTGCTGTCTAAGGAGCCTTGGTGAGTTGCTGCAGTGCATCTTGTAGATGGTACACACGGCTGCTACTGAGCATCGGTGGTGGAGGGAGTGAATGTTTGTGGATGGGGGGGCCAATCAAGCGGGGCTGCTTTGTCCTGGATGGTGTCGAGCTTCTTGAGTGTTGTTGGAGCTGCACCCATCCAGGCAAGTGGGGAGTATTCCATCACACTCCTGACTTGTGCCTTGTAGATGGTGGACAGGCTTTGGGGAGTCAGGAGGTGAGTTACTCACTGCAGGATTCCCAGCCTCTGACTTGGTAGCTACAGTGTATGATTGGGTCCAGTTCAGTTTCTGGTCAGTTCAGTTTGAGTACGTTTAGCATCATTGAAGACTGGAAAAGGGCTTATCGTGAGCTTTCTCCATCGAGGGCTGCGGCTGTTCACTAACCTATCCTTGGGGACAACTTTAGAAGGGGAAAACCACCAGAATCAATGATTCATTTCCTGGGAAAGCCCAAGGATTTTGATAGTGGGGGGATTCAGAGATGGTAATGTCAGTGAGTGTGAATGGGTGACAGAGACTGGCCACTACTGTTGATGAAAGCACCCAAAGGCAAAGGGTGAATAATGAGGGTCAACTTGTGAGGATCTTGACAATTTCCCACGACAGGAGTGTGAATTGGAGACAGAGGGCGAAATTTTGTGCCCTTGCTCATCCCGAAACTGTAAAGTCCCACGCAAGGTCAACTGACCTTCCCAAGGCCTGTCCCTCGCCCGCTCTGATTCCTGCGGCAGGCGGGATGGTAAAATTCCGGCTAGAAGGTGTGTCAACTTGATTGTGCTATAGATATTATTCAGTCATGTTCCTATGATTTATTTTCAACGGCTGTGAATTCGGGTGAAGAAATTGCAGCCAGGGTTCTTGTCCCTGCCCTATTTCCCTCTGCTGGAATAGTGTTAATAAAGGTCAGGATCTGAAAGGGCCACTTTGGACTGGAAGTGTTAATTCTCTCCCCCTCTCTACGGATTCTGCCAGACCTGCAGTCTCTTTAAAACCCTTTCTGTTTTCACTTCCAAAATGATTATTGATAGAAATGACCAAACTCTCAGCCTCAGATTAACTGGACACGAACCAACGAGCTTTGAGGAATAAGCCGGCGGTTTAATGTTTATTGCTGTGGTTAGCTGCCGAATATTTATAAAAGAACCTGCAGGTTCCAACCACAGAGCTTTTTTTTGTCAGCCCAGATCTCACGAAAAAATCCCCTCCTCTGCCACGTTTGAGTGAAATTCCCTAAATTGTCAGAATTCATAGAATCCTGACAGTGCAGAAGGAGGCCATTCGGCCCATTGAGGCTGCACCAACCACAATTCCACCCAGGCCCCATTCCCGTAACCCCACATATTTACTCTGTTAATCCCCCCGATACAAGGGGACAATTTAGCATGGCCAATCCACCTAACCTGCACATCTTTGGACACTAAGGGACAATTTAGCACGGCCAATCCACCCTAACCTACACATCTTTGGACACTAAGGGACAATTTAGCATGGCCAATCCTCCTAACCTACACATCTTTGGACACTAAGGGACAATTTAGCATGGCGAATCCTCCTAACCTACACATCTTTGGACACTAAGGGACAATTTAACATGGCCAATCCACCTAACCTACACATCTTTGGACACTAAGGGGCAATTTAGCATGGCCAATCCCCCAAACCTCCACATATTTGGACACTAAGGGACAATTTAGCATGGCCAATCCACCTAACCTACATATCTTTGGACTGTAGGAGAAACCAGAGCACCTGGAGGAAACCCATGCAGACACGGGGTGAACATGCAGACTCCACACAGACAGTCACCCAAGGCAGGAGATGAAGAGAATGGATAGTCCAAAGGCGTGTAGGTTAGGTGGATTGGCCATTCTAATACGTCTGTAGTGGGTAAGTTTTTAGAAGGTATTCTGAGAGACAGGATCTACAGGCATTTAGAAAGGTGAGGACTGATTGGGGACAGTCAGCATGGCTTTGTGAGTGGAAAAACATGTCTGACAAATTTGATTGGATTTTTTTTGAAGGGGTAACCAAGAAGATAGAATCAGGGCCGTGTAATCGACATTATCTATATGGATTTTAGCAAGGCCTTTGACAAGGTACCACATGGTAGGTTATTGCATAAGGTTAAATCTCACAGGATCCAGGGTGAGATAGCCAATTGGATACAAAATTGGCTTGATGACAGAAGACAGAGGTTGGTTGTAGAGGGTTGTTTTTCAAACTGGAGGCCTGTGACCAGCGGTGTGCCTCAGGGATCAGTGCTGGGTCCACTGTTATTTGTCATTTATATTAATGATTTGGATGAGAATATAGGAGGCATGGTTAGTAAGTTTGCAGATGACACCACGATTGGTGGTGTAGTGGACAGTGAAGAAGTTTATCTAGGATTGCAATGGGATCTTGATCAATTGGCCAGTGGGCTGACAAATGGCAGATGGAATTTAATTTAGATAAATGTGAGGCGATGCATTTTGATTGATTGAACCAGGGCAGAACTTACTCAGTTAATGGTAGGGCACTGGGGAGAGTTACAGAACAAAGAGATCTCGGGGTACAGGTTCATAGCTCCTTGAAAGTGGAGTCACAGGTGGACAGGGTGGTGAAGAAGGCATTCGGCATGCTTGGTTTCATCGGTCAGAACATTGAATACAGGAGTTGGGACGTCTTGTTGAAGTTGTACAAGACATTGGTAAGGCCACACTTGGAATACTGTGCACAGTTCTGGTCACCCTATTATAGAAAGGATATTATTAAACTAGAGAGAGTGCAGAAAAGATTTACTAGGATGCTACCGGGACTTGATTGTTTGAGTTATAAGGAGAGGCTGGATAGACTGGGACTTTTTTCTCTGGAGCGTAGGAGGCTGAGGGGTGATCTTATAGAGGTCTATAAAATAATGAGGGGCACAGATCAGCGAGATAGTCAATATCTTTTCCCAAAGGTAGGGGAGTCTAAAACTAGAGGACATAGGTTTAAGATGAGAGGGAAGAGATACAAAAGTGTCCAGAGGGGCAATTTTTTCACACAGAGGGTGGTGAGTGTCTGGAACAAGCTGCCAGAGGGAGTAGTAGAGTTGGATACAATTTTGTCTTTTAAAAAGCATTTAGACAGTTACAGTGGTAAGATAGGCGTAGAGAGATATGGGCCAAATGCAGGCAATTGGGAGTAGCTTAATGATAAAAACTTGGCGGCATGGACAAGTTGGGCTGAAGGGCCTGTTTCCATGCCGTAAACCTCTATGACTCTATTTGCCCCCTAGTGCTTGAAAGACGTGCTGGTTAGGGCGCATTGACCATGCAAAATTCTCCCTCAGTGTACCCGAACAGGCACCAGAGTGTGGGATTTTCACAGTAATTTCATTGCAGTGTTAATGTAAGCTGACTTATAAACTAAACTTAAAATGATTCTTTTTTTAAAAAAAGTTGTATTTAAACATTAAAAAAAGGAGAAATCATAAAACTCGGTTAAATGCGGGCAATTGGAACTAGCTTAATGGTAAAAACTTGGCAGCATGGACAAGTTGGGCTGAAGGGCCTGTTTCCATGCTGTAAACCTCGATGACTCTAATTGCCCTCTAGTGTCCGAAAGACGTGCTGGTTAGGGTGTATCGGCTATGCAAAATTCTCCCTCGGTGTACCTGAACAGGCACCGGAGTGTGGCGACTCGGGGATTTTCACAGTAACCTCATTGCAGTGTTAATGTAAGCCTACTTGTGACACCAATGAAATAAACTTTTAGTTCTTCTTTAAAAAAAAGCTTCCTTTCGACTTTTAAAAAGGGAAAACTTAAAAAAAAAGTGCAGAAACACTTAGAGAAGCTAGAGAGAGAGACAGGGAAAGGTTTAAGAAAAACAGAAAGAAGTTAAAGATGAAGTTCCCAGTACAGGAAGGAGAGTCGAACTGTTTTTGATGGTGCAGAGGTGTACCATGACATTTGGGAACCAGTGTTTTAAACAATCGGCGGAACTGCAATCCCTGATTCTGTTATGTGGCCTCTCTCCTACACTTCGTCACCAAAGGTGATGGACAGACAGTGAAGCCAATGGCAGCAGGCTCCCCGCCCTCCCCTTTCCCCCTGAGTTAGTGAATGGGCGCGTACTGCCTACCCAGGAGTGAAATTAAGTTTGAACAATGAATGGGGAGACAGGGAGTTTCTTCCAAACGGAACGAGGGATCACCAGAAAGTGGCTGAAATGATTCCTGGAGGTTAACTCGGGACTGTTGGAAACACATTCCCTCTGTCGACACACAGAGGAAGGGTTAACAACAGCAGCAGCAAGTTTTCTTTCTGGACAAGTTTCTCCCCCCCCCCCTCAAGCTTTCATTTTTTTTGTTCTCTGGGAAGTTTGGACAGACGGACTCTGCGGGAGGTCGGTTGTTGGGAATTCCTCCCCCCCCCCCTTGAAAACATAAGGGGGAAAGCAGCAGGATCAGGGGGAATTTCCACTTTATTCTGGCTTTGTCCCGAATGAAATGGGAAATACTGGAAGTGTGGATGAACAGATGAATCTAAGTGCTCAGATCATGCCACTCAAGTTGCCTATGCCCGAACAATATGAGCTGGAGGAGAGATTTGCCATCGTTTTGGTGAGTGAGATGGGCTTTTTTTATTGTTTGTTAGTTTCACGGGCTCGGGTTCGTGTAGTTTCACTCTGCGTCTGTTTCTCCAACATCGTTGGGAACACTAAAAGTCTCCCCCTCGCTCTCCCCACCCCCTCTTTCTTCGTGCTCCCAACTCCAGACCCCTGGTAACGGTCACCATTTTTTCCAGCTAATTCTGGATCTGGAGCTTTTGAGACTTTTAAAGCCAGTGTGAAAGCCAAAGCGGTGTTGTCAGTCTGGGGTATTCGAGATTGCTGCATATGTGTGTGTGTATCAGAGTGAACGAAGGCAACTTGTGTGTTATGTCCATGTGTGTGCATCAGGGTGAACTAAGGCTCTGTGCTTGTGTGTGTGTGTGTGTCAGGGTGAATGAAGGCAATTTTGTGTGTATCAGGGTGAACTAAGGCTGTGTGTTTGTGTGTGTATCAGGGTGAACTCAGGCAACGTGTGTGTATCAGAGTGAAATAAAGCTGTGTCTGTATGTGTGACTGTCAGGGTGAATTAAGGCAACTTGTGTGTGTATATATGTGTGTCTGTATGCATCAGGGTGGACTAAGGCTGTGTATGTATATCAGAGTGAACTAAGGCAACTTTTGGGAGAGAGGCTAAGTTCGAACGGCTGACAGTTCATTCAGTCACAGAAAGCAGATGTTTGTTTGAGTGGAAACAATAACATGGGGGGGGTGGTTTGCTATCGGCTGTTTTAATCTTGTCTCCCAGACTGGTAACTCTCATACCTCCCCATCAATTTCACATCATTGGCACAGTTGAATATTCAGCCTTGGGGGGGACTTTTGGCTTCTGAAATATTTGTTTCAAGTTGTTTTGTGTTGCTCAGGCTGGGTGGAAGGCAGATTTGGACTTCCCGAGTGGCAATCAGATTTTCGTTTTGACTTGTGGGGCTTTTTGAGGGGGGGCTTTTAAATGGAAACGATTCCCCCAACCAGGCTGGCGCAAGAGCTCTGCCAACTAGTGGAATAAATGGGCAAGGGTACACCAAATGCTGAGTCTCAGAGAGAAATCTGGATGTGTCCATACAGTGGAGGAATAGCTCTGTAATCGAACAGTTATGGGAGGGTTTGACCACTGAGTGCATTAACAGATGGCAGATGACTTGTTTCTCAGTCAGGATGTGCTGATCAGTTGAATAACTTGCTGTGTTCTTTGTTGTGGGGCTTGTCCAAAAATGGTCCGGTTTAGTGCCTGTAATGTGTGGCTACGAGGGTCACGAAAGTGGCACAGTGGTTAGTACTGCTGCCTCACAGCGCCAGGGACCCGGGTTCAATCCCAGCCTTGGGTGACTGTATGGAGTTTGTACATTCTTCCCGTGTCTGCGAGGGTTTCCTCTGGGTGCTCCCGTTTCCTCCAAAGATGTGTAGGTTAGGTGGATTGGGCATGCTAAGTTCTCCCTCGGTGGACCCGAACAGGAGTGTGGTGACAGGGGGATTTTCACAGTAACTTCATGGTGGTGTTAATGTAAGCCGAGTTGTGACACTAATAAATAAAGAAAACCTCTATTTTGTTTCCCCCTCATTGTCAAAGTGTCTTAAAATCCTACCCTCCTTGCCCCGATCTGAATATATCCCTTGGGTTTTTGGTTGACATGTCCTGGTTTATTTAAACTATGTTAACATGTGTTATATAAATGCATGTTCTGTTTTCTCCTGAGAAGATGTTTGCCCTCACTGTGGTAATGTCCATGTATCTGCATAGTGCGCAAGAAAATCCTTTTCACTGTATCCCAACACATGATAGTAATCAAACCAAATACAAAGTTAACCTTTCTCTACACCCTATCTGTAACTAACACTATATTCTGCACCCTCTCCTTTTCTTCTCCCCTCTGTACTCTATGAACGGTATGTTTTGTCTGTATAGTGCACAAGAAACAATACTTTTCACTGCATCCCAATACATGTGACAATAATAAATCAAATCTAATATTAAGCTGATCTTTCTCTCCACCCCATCTGTAACTGTAACACTATATTCTGCTCCCCCTCCTTTCCTTCTCCTCGAGGTACTCTATGAACAGTATGCTTTGTATAGCGTGCAAGAAACAATACTTTTCACTGTATCCCAATACATGTGACAATAATAAATCAAATCGAAGTAGTCCTATAGTACCTTATTCTTTACATGCAAACCTTAGCAGTGGGTGTTGAGGGGGAGGGCAGGAGTAGACCATTCGGCCCTTCGAGCCTGTTCCATCATTCAACATGATCATGGTTGATCATCTATCTCAATGCCACACTCCCGCTCTCTCACCATGCCCCTTGACCCCTTTAGAGTGGAGAAATCTATCAATTTCCTTCTGTAATATATTCAGTGAGTTGGCTTCCACAGCTTTGTGCGGTCAAGCATTCCACAGCTTCACAACCCTCTGAGTGAAGTAACTTCTCATCTCAATCCTAAATGACCTACCCCGTATCCTGAGACTTGTTCTAGACCCCATCAGCCAGAGGAAACAATGTTCCTGAATCCAGTCTGTCCAGCCTTGTCAGAGTTTTATACGTTTCAATCCGATTCCCGCCCCGCACCCCCCCCCCCCCCCCGGCCCTCCATTCTTCGAAATTCCAGTGAATACAGGCCCAGTCGATCCAGTCGTGACTCAATGGCACAGCGGGTTGCCTCCTTCTGCACTGTGGGGATTTGATGGTTCTAGAGGAATCTCGGTCTTCATACGATATCTTAAAGCTGCCTCCTCAGGTTGATTTTCCTGTGTTCGCTCCCCGACCCTGAGCCTAGGGACATTGAGGGGAGTCTTTTGATGAGTTAACACACAGACTACTTGGGGTTGAATTGATTTGATTTATTATTGTCACATGTATTGGGATACAGTGAAAAGTATTGTTTCTTGCGCACTATACAGACAAAGCATACCGTTCATAGAGTACATAGGGGAGAAGGAAAGGGGAGAGTGCAGAATATAGAGTTACAGTCACAGGGTGTAGAGAAAGATCAACTTAATGCGAGGTAGGACCATTCAAAAGTCTGACAGCAGCAGGGAAGAAGCTGTTCTTGAGTCGGTCGGTACGTGACCTCAGACTTTTGTATCTTTTTCCTGACGGAAGAAGGTGGAAGAGAGAATGTCCGGGGTGTGTGGGGTCCTTAATTATGCCGGCTGCTTTTCTGAGGCAGCGGGAAGTGTAGACAGAGTCAATGGATGGGAGGCTGGTTTGCATGATGGTCTTGGCAACTCTTGGCACTTCCAATCACCCTGGCATCATGCCAGCTGGTGCACCCTACCCAGCTAAAGGTCAGGGTGTCTCGGGCATCTGTTGGACTGGAATGCGAAGCAGTGCGAGTCATTTTACCGGGTGGTGTGGTGGCGCAGTGGTTAGCACTGCTGCCTCACAGCACTAGGGACCAGGGTTCAATAGCCAGCTTGGGTCACTGCCTGTGTGGAGTCTGCACATTGTTCCTGTGTCTGCATGGGTTTCCTCCCACAGTCCACAGACGTGGGAGGTTAGGTGGGTTGGCCGTGCTAAATTGCCCCTTAGTGTCCTAGGATGCATAGGTTAGAGGGATTAGGAGGGTGAATATGTGAGGTTACAGGGATAGGGCCTGGGTGGGATTGTGGGCGGTGCAGACTTGATGGGCCGAATGGCCTCCTTCTGCACTGTCATGATTCTGTGATTCATCGAATGGAGATCTGGGGCATGGTTAAACTCGGGACTTTCGAAAGGGGTGTTGTTTTGCATGTGAGACTCTTTGATTGCAGATTCTGACAGAACCGGCACCTACGCTGTGGTCTTGTGGAAATGTCGTCATTCTGAAAGCTGTGTTATTGTTTTGGAGCCATTTAATACTTTCAGTACTTTCCAGGTCGGGTTCCTTGCATTGAGTAGCAGCCAAGAGTGAAACACAAGTTGCTTCTGCAGCTGCTTCCCTGTATGCTTTTAACCATTGGATTTTTATTCCTGCTGGGTCAGCATCCATTCTCTCGTCTCAAACAAGAACAGCAATGACTTGCATTTATATCTGTTGAGTTTGTAAACTTAATTCCCGGCTTGGGTCACTGTCTGTGTGGAGTTTGCACATTCTCCCCATGTCTGCGTGGGTTTCCTCTGGGTGCTCAGGTTTCCTCCCACACTCCAAAGATGTGTAGGTAGGTGGATTGGCCCTGCTAAATTGCCCCTTGGTGTCAGGGGGACAAGCTAGGGTAAAAGTACGGGGTTACGGGGATAAGGCCTAGGTGGGATTATGGTCAGTGCAGACTTGATTGGCCAAATGCCCTTCTCACTGTAGGGATTCTCTGATTCTAAAGATATAAAGAATGTTTTATAATTTGTTTATGAAGATATGAAAGGTGTTAAAGTTTATTTATTAGTGTCACAAGTGGCTTGCGTTAATACTGCAATGAAGTCACTGTGAAAATCCCCTAGCATAGTCAATCCACCTAATCTACACATCTTTGGACTGTGGGAGGAAACTGGAGCTCCTGGAGGAATCCCACGCAGACAGAGGGAAAACGTGCAAACTCCACACAGACAGTGACCTAAGCTGAGAATTGAACTGGGGTCCCTGACGCTGTGAGGCAGCAGTGCTAACCACTGTGCTACCGTGCAGCCCAGGGAAACAACATTGCCTTCAAAAGCTGGTTTTGCCTAAACACTGAGGTGTTTAAAATGCAGACTTAATTTGCTCCGAAAGGACCAAAAGCATCAAGGTTGCCTTGGTAACTGGTTCTGCAGGTTTTTACATTTTTTTTGTTTGCCTATAAATTTAAAGAAGACACTCGGATAAAAGGAACCTATCAGATTTGATTTTTTGCCACCCTCAGGCCAAGCCGAGTACAGGAGTGTTGATAGGTCATCAGGAGTATAAAAGAGGGGCTAACTGCCTTCAAATCGGTTCCACCGAGGGTTGAGCCAGGAGTTTAACCAGAAGCAAGACCAGATAACATGAAGTAGTTAAGGGCAGTTAGATCAACGGGAGCAATAAGTTCTTAACTCTGCCAGCTTCAGATAGGGCTCAAGATAACTCGTGCTCTAACCAGCGAAAGGAACAAAATCCAACAACGCTTACAGACAAATATAGAAGAATCCAGAAAGCTTCCTAATTCCATCAAGCCTGGTTGTATCATTTCCTTGAGAGTGACTAGAATTCCGTTATTTCTGTTTTGGGTAATGAATGTTCGTTGTATTATCTGGACAGCACTTCAGTCGAACTGTACTTGAGTTAATGTGTTACTTGTTTAGTTAAAGTTCCTGGTTATTTAAATAAACTACCTTGTTAGTTCTTCACTAAAAGTGAGTGTCGGACCTTTATGTTAACAAATGTCTAAATGTTAAATAAGAGCAGATAACACTTTCCCAAATAATTAAGCAGATTACAAAGCGAGGTGAAGGGGATTAACCTTGTTGTTGGAACACACAGCATCCCGAGGTGCTTCACAGAGAGAAGTATCAAGTTGGATTGGTCACTGAGCCATCCACGGAGATATTGGGACTACTGCGAAAAACTGTGTTGGGGACTGGGGTTTGAGGAGCTTTTTGTGTGGGAGGAGCTTTTTTTGGAGGGGGGGAAGAGGGTGCATGAGGAAGAAGGGGCCGTGAGGTTGGGAGAGAGAAGGAAGCGGGGCATGTGGTAGGGAGGAAGGAGAAAAAGGTTCCTGATGGGTGGGAAGGAGGATGGCGAGAGGTAAGGAGGGGAGGCGATGGTCTAGTGATATTATCGCTAGACTATTAATCCAGAAACTTAGCTAATCTTCTGGGGACCTGGGTTCGAATCCCGCCACAGCAGATGGTGGGATTTGAATTCAATTAAAAAAAATCTGGAATTAAGAATCTACTGATGACCCATTGTCAGGAAAATCCACCTGGTTCACTAATGTCCTTTCGGGAAGGAAATCTGCTGTCCTTACCCCGGTCTGGCCTACATGTGACTCCAGAGCCACAGCAGCGTGGTTGACTCTCAACTGCCCTCCAAGGGCAACTAGGGATGGGCAATAAATGCTGGCCCAGCCAGTGACACCCATGTCCCGTGAAAAAAAGGGGGTAGGCGCTGAGGGGGAGGCAGGGGGATGAGAGGGGGGCAGGGAGGAGAAAGTGGGGGCCTGAGTGGGGCAGGGAGGGAGGAGGACACGGGAGCTGAGAAAGGAGGGGGGTCGTGGTGGTATTGAACCTGGGAGTTCACTGGCCAGCCCATCTACCTCCTCCGCACCCAGTCCCAGTCGATGTGCCAGTGTAACACCATTCCAGATGTGACATTTAGATGGAGACGCTGTTTGCCCCCTCGGGTGGGTGGGGAGGGTCCTGTGGCCCCACTCCCAAGGAGAGTGTGGACTGTCTCCCTCGTGTGCTGGCCAATATTTAACCTGCCTTCGCTGAAACTGACGATTTGGTCATTATCCCGTTGCTGTTTGTGGGATCTTGCTGTGCACTAATTGGCTGCCACCTTTTCCACATTAACTTGATTGGCTGCGAAGCACTGTGTAAACGTTTTGTTTTTGTCTGACAAACTGGGGAACGTGAGCCAGGTTTCAATGAAAGATTCACTTTCTCCGGTAACGATGGATAACAGTGTCAGCTAACACTTTGCCCTACGGTTCCCTGGCCCAGCAGACTTGATGGGCCGAATGGTCTCCTTCTCCTTTGTCTTATGTTGTTATAATCAGTGAGGGAAGCAAGGGTTGTGGGGATAAGGTGGAGTTGAGGATTATTAGTTCAGACCAGTTACGATCTCATTGAAGAGCAGGATAGACTTGATGGGCCGAATGGCCTGCTTTGGTCTGTAACAGAGCTGTGTGGTATATTGAAGGAGGTGTGGGACAGGATGCGTGTTATCTTGTAGGAAAAAGAGTGTTCAAAAGCAGGGCTCCTCGGGGACTGACTGGCTCACCATCTTGAGAACCAACCTTCCTGAAAATGTAAGGAATGTTTATATTTGCGATCCCCGGCTTTTGTCCTCTGACTTGGATTCAGGAATGTTCCACGTGTACCTTGCTCTACATGCCTCTCCACCACAGCAGAGAAGTCAAATGGCGTTGCCATTTATTTGACCTGCCCATGAGAATGCCACACATTCTTGGATTTGAAGTCAATCCTTTCAGTGCAGCTTGACAGGTGTTCGCATCCTTGGGCACAGTCAGGAGTGCAAATTGTTGGTCTGTTGGTGACAAAGGCTTCTTTTTGTCTGGGGGAGTGTTTTAAACTGTTGAAGCAGGTTGGCATAATTATTCTGAGGTGGAGATGCCAGCATTGGACTGAGCTGGGCACAGTAAGAAGTCTCACAACACCAGGTTAAAGTCTAGCAGGTTTATTTGGCAGCACGAGCTTTCGGAGCGCTGCCCCTTCATCAGGTGAGTGAGGACTTGTGTTCACAAACCTGTCTGTGAATACGACTCCTCACTCAACCTGATGAAGGGACAACGCTCCGAAAACTCGTGGTTCCAAATAAGCCTGTTGGACTTTAACCTGGTGTTGTGAGACTTCTTACTATAATTGTTCTGCACAGCCATGTAAGCACTTGGCAAGTGATTGATTTATTATTGTCACATGTATTGGGATACAGTGAAAAGTATTGTTTCTTGTGCGCTACACAGACAAAGCATACCGTTCATAGAGTACATGGGGAGAAGGAAAGGTGAGGGTGCAGAATGTGGTGTTACAGTGACAGGGTGTAGAAAAAGATCTGCTTAATATTTGATTTGATTTATTATTGTCACTGGGATACAGTGAAAAGTATTGTTTCTTGCGTGCTATACAGACAAAGCATACTGTTCATAGACTATGAAGAAGAGGATGCAGAATGTAGTGTTACAGTCATAGCTAGGGTGTAGAGCAAGATCAGCTGAATAATTTGATTTATTATTGTCACTGGGATACAGAGAAAAGTATTGTTTCTTGCATGCTATACAAAACATACCGTTCATAGAGTACATAGGAGAGAAGTAAAGGAGAGGGTGTAGAATGTAGTGTTACAGCCACAGCTAGAGTGTAGAGAAAGATCAGCTTAATATATGATAGGTCCAGTCAAAAGTCTGACAGCAGCAGGGAAGAAGCTGTTCTTGAATCGGTCGAAACGTGACCTCAGACTTTTGTATCTTTTTCCCGATGGAAGAAGGTGGAAGTGAGAATGTCCGGGGTGCATGGAGGTCCTTAATTATACTGGCTGCTTTGCCGAGGCAGCGGGAAGTGTAGACGGAGTCAATGGATGGGAGGCTGGTTTGTGTGATGGATTGGGCTACATTTGCAACCCTTTGTAGTTTTTTGCAGTCTTGGTCAGAGCAGGAACCCATACCAAACTGTGATACAGCCAGAAAGGATGCTCTCTGTGGTGCATCTGTAAAAGTTGGTGAGAGTCGTAACAGACGTGCCGAATTTCCTTAGTCTCCTGAGAAAGTAGAGGCGTTGGTGGTCCGTGTTCGATTGGCTGGAGAATTGCCGTATGTTCGAAAGTCGTTCTGGCCGCAAGCACGCCTCTTTCCACTCCGAGGGTGGCAGGATTCCTTTGACTTTTTACGAGGGATATAAACACAGGAAAGGGTTTTTTTTTAGCATCAAGAATGCAATTTTGGGCTTGTAATCCCTCGAGTGTCGAAGATTGAGGTGTTCAGGATGATTACAGGAAGTCAACAGGGTAGATGGAACGAATCGATTTCCTCTGGTTGGAGGCTGCAGTGTGAGGGGGGTCTCTCAGAACGAGGGGGCATAACTTTAAAATTGGAGCCAGGCATGGTGGTAGCAGGAAACACTTCCTCACATGAAGGCGACTGGAAAGATTGGAAAGCTTGCGTTCCCAAAAGGCTGGGAGGTCTGTTGAAACTTTTAAAACTTGAGATTGATAGATTTCTGTTCAGTATGAAGGGCTGAATGGTAGGAAGATGGGTGTGAGGGGCTGAATGCTCCACTCCTATTCCTGGGCACTCGCGCAGATTTGTTTTGCTGTGAAGAAGTGGGTGTTTTTTTGTAATCCTTTCATGGGACAAGGGTGTCACTGGCTGGGCCAGCATTTATTGCCCATCCCTAGTTGCCCCTTGGAGAGCAATTGAGAGTCAACCACATTGCTGTGGCTCTGGAGTCACATGTAGGCCAGACCGGGTAAGGACAGCAGATTTCCTTCCCTAAAGGACATTGGTAAACCAGATGGGTTTTTCCGACAGTGGTTTCGTGGTCATCAGTAGATTCTTAATTCCATTAATTTTTAAAATTGAATTCAAGAACATGGTGGGATTTGAACCCAGGTCCCCAGAACATGAGCCGAGTCTCTGGATGAATAGTCCAGCGATAATACCACACTCTCCCGCACGTCAGATGCTTGCACGCTCCAGCCCCACACGTGGCGCAGTGGTTCGCACTGCTGCCTCTCAACGCCAGGGACCCGGGTTCGATTCCAGGCTTGGGTCACTGTCTGTGTGTCTGCATGTTCTCCCCGTGTCTGTGTGGGCTACCTCCGGGTGCGCCGGTTTCCTCCTACAATCCGAAAGATGTGCGGGTTAGGGTGCGTTGGCCGTGTTAAATTCTCCCTTGGTGTACCCGAACAGGAGTGTGGCGACTAGGGGATTTTCACAGTAACTTCATTGCAGTGTTAATGTAAGCCTACTTGTGCCTAATAAATAAATAAAGTTTAAACACAGCACAGAGAGAGAGAGATGCACGCACATATTTGTCATTTTAATGATTTGGGTGAGAACATAGGAGGCATGGTTAGTAAGTTTGCAGAAGACACTAAAATTGGTGGCATAGTGGACAGTGAAGAAAGTTATCTCCAATTGCAACAGAATCTTGATCAATTGGCCAGTGGGCTGAGGAATGGCAGATGGAGTTTAATTTAGACAAATGCAAGGTGATGCATTTTGGTCGATTGAACCAGGGCAGGACTCGGTTAATGGTAGGGCGTTGGGGAGAGTTACAGAATAAAGAGATCTAGGGGTACAGGTTCATAGCTCCTTGAAAGTGGAGTCACAGGTGGACAGAGTGGTGAAGAAGGCATTTGGCATGCTTGGTTTCTTTGGTCAGAACATTGAATACAGGAGTTGGGACGTCTTGTTGAAGTTGTACAAGACATTGGTAAAGCCACACTTGGAACACTGTGTACAGTTCTGGTCACCCTATTATAGAAAGGATATTATTAAATTAGAAAGAGTGCAGAAAAGATTTACTAGGATGCTACCGGGACTTGATGGTTTGAGTTATAAGGAGAGGCTGGATAGACTGGGACTTTTTTCTCTGGAGCGTAGGAGGCTGAGGGGTGATTTTATAGAGGTCTATCAAATAATGAAAGGCACAGATCAGCTAGATAGTCAATATCTTTTCCCCAAAGGTAGGGGAGCCTAAAACTAGAGGGCATAGGTTTAAGATGAGAGGGGAGAGATATACAAGTGTCCAGAGGGGCAATTGTTTCACACGGAGGGTGGTGAGCCTCTGGAACAAGCAGCCAGAGGGAGTAGTAGAGGTGGGTACAATTTTGTCTTTTAAAAGGCATTTAGATAATTACATGGGTACAGTGGGTATAGAGGAATATGGGCCAAATGTGGGCAATTGGGATTAGCATAGGGGCTTTAAAAAAAGAAGGGTGGCATGGACAAGTTGAGCTGAAGGGCCTGTTTCCATGCTGTAAACCTCTATGACTCTCTACACAGAGAGAGAGAGAGACGCTCATATTTACGCACAGAGAGACGCATGCACATATGCATGCAGAGGGAGAGAGACATGCACAGGGTGGGGGGAGAGAGAGAGATGCGCACACACACAGGCACGTGCACACAGTTGTGATCCTGCAGAGTTCCCTTTTTTGGAGTTTGTGGTGAAGAAGAGATGTTAGCATTCGAAATGGCTTTTAATAAGTGGCTAAAAGGATGTGGGAATGGGGTCAATGTGGTTCAGACTGTTTTTGTTTGCTCATGTGGAGGGCAAGCACTGACTATGGATAGGTGGGGCCGAATGGCCTGTTCCGTACAGTAATGTGCACACCAACTGTCAGCACTCATACCCTTGTCTGCCTTGACACTGCGTACACCGCACTGAAGTCCCCTCTCGGGGTGTGTGTGTGTGTGTGTGTGTGTGTGTGTGTGTGTGTGTGTGTGTGTGTGTGTGTGTGTGTGTGTGTGTGTGTGTGTGTGTGTGTGTGTGTGTGTGTGGGGTTTTGGTTACCTGAACAGTAATAAAGTCTGCTTCTGACCAGTTTAATCCCCTCATTGGGATTGGGTTACCATTTAGTGAACTTAATCGCACACTCAAATGAGCGAGCCAAGGGTAAAGCCCTCACACGTGACATGGTAGTTACGCGTGGAGAGAGTGTGGAGTGTTTGGAATGGGAAGCTTTAACCTTGAGGCCATAATTCATCTCAGTGCTGGTACTTATGAAGCTGCTGTGATTGGCCCCAGGACTATGGAGGAGGGAGTTTCACCACGTTTTTGTCCTCAGTCATCCCAGAGTGATGATTTGGAATATCCCACTGACCCCCTCACCCTTGCCCAGAGATGTTTTACTGCAATTGTACAGGGCGTTGGTGAGGCCACACCTGGAGTATTGTGTGCAGTTTTGGTCTCCTTATCTGAGGAAGGATGTCCTTGCTATAGAGGGAGCACAGCGAAGGTTTACCAGGCTGATTCCTGGGATGGCAGGTCTGTCATATGAGGAGAGACTAAGTCGGTTAGGATTATATTCACTGGAGTTTAGAAGAGTGAGAGGGGATCTGATAGAAACTTATAAAATTCTAACAGGGTTAGACAGGGTAGATTCAGAAAGAATGTTCCCGATGGTGGGGGGAGTCCAGAACTAGGGGGTCATAGTTTGAGGATAAGGGGTAAACCTTTTAGGACTGAGGTGAGGAGAAATTTCTTCACCCAGAGGGTGGGGAATGTGTGGAATTCACTCCCACAGAAAGTAGTTGAGGCCAAAACGTTGTGTGATTTCAAGAAGAAATTAGATATCACTCTTGGGGCTAAAGGGATCGAGGGATATGGCGGGGGAGAGTGGATCAGGATATTGAATTTGATGATCAGCTGTGATCAAAATGAATGGTGGAGCAGGATCAAAGGGCCGAATGGCCTCCTCCTGCTTCTAGTTTCTATGTTTCTCTTGATGCTTGGAAAGACAGACAGGTTGTCAGTTCAAGGTCCTGCTCCAGGGACTTGAGCCCAGAATTGAGCGTGCAGTTCAGTGCGATGGCTGGTTTCACGGCCTACTGGATTTTTCTTCCCCTCACGTCCTCCACAAGGAAGCCAGCTTCCTGAACCCTGTCCGGTGGAATTATAACAAGGCTGCACTGTTGGAGAATTTTGGATAAGGCTTTAAACCTGCAGCCTAGGCGGAGAGGGGCCACATGCGGCCCATCTGAGTTCGGCCCCCATGAGACATTGTGTTGTCCGTTGCCCCGTTCCGCTGATTCCCGTCCGTGTAGTTTTTTTCCTGCCGGTGTGACTGAAGTGATTTGTACGTAAAGCAAGGGTGAGTGAAGTGAGGTGTCTGCTGATTCCACACAACATTGAGTGTGAGAGCCGTGCGCTCCCTCTGTGTCCAAAGTATCAATATTTCTTCTGCTTTTACCATTTGATGTTGGACACAGTGGTTAGCAGTGCTGTCTCACAGCACCAGGGACCTGGGTTCGATTACAGCCTCGGGTGACTGTGTGGAGTTTGCATGTTCTCCCCGTGTCTGCGAGGGTTTTCTCCTGGTGCTCCGATTTATAGATATAGATATATATAGATGATCTGGAGGAGGGAACCGAGTGTATGGTGTCGAAGTTTGCTGATGACACCAAGATTGGTGGAACGGCAAATTGTGCGGAGGGTGTGGAGGGTCTGCAGAAGGATCTAGATAGGCTGGGTGAATGGGCCAGGAACTGGCAAATGGAATTTAATGTTGGCAAATGTGAGGTTGTCCACTTTGGTAGGAATAATGGTAGGAAGGACTATTACTTACGGGGCGAAAAACTGCAGCAGGCGACGGTGCAGAGGGACCTCGGGGTCCTTGTGCATGAGTCGCAAAAACCCAGCCTGCAGGTGCAGCAGGTGGTCAGGAAGGTGAATGGGATGCTGGCCTTCATCGCGAGGGGGATTGAATATAAAAGTAGGGAGGTCTTGCTGCAGCTGTATAGGGCACTGGTGAGGCCGCAGCTGGAGTACTGTGTGCAGTTTTGGTCGCCACACTTATGCAAGGATATTTTGGCCTTGGAGGGAGTGCAGAGGAGGTTTACTAGGCTGATGCCGGAGTTGAGGGGGTTGAACTATGAGGAGAGGCTGAATAAACTAGGCTTGTACTCGTTAGAGTTTAGAAGAATGAGGGGAGATCTCATTGAGACATATAAGATGATGAATGGGATGGATAGGATAGAGGTGGAGAGACTCTTCCTGCTCAGAAAGGATAGTAGGACTAGGGGGCACAGCCTCAAGATAAAGTGGGGGCGGTTTAGAACGGAGTTGAGGAGGAACTTCTTCACTCAAAGGGTGGTGAATCTCTGGAATTCTCTGCCCGTTGAAGTGGTGGAGGCTGCCTCGCTCAATATTTTTAAGATGCGGGTTGATAGGTTTTTGATGGGCAAGGGGATTAAGGGTTATGGGGAGAGGGTGGGAATGTGGAACTGAGCAGCGACAGATCAGCCATGATCTTATTGAATGGCGGGGCAGGCTCGAGGGGCTAGATGGCCTACTCCTGCTCCTATTTCTTATGTTCTTATTTCCTCCCACAGTCCAAAAATGTGCAGGTTAGGTGAATTGGTCATCGTAAATTGCCCTTTAGTGTCCAAAGATGGGTAGGTTAGGTGGATTGGCTGTGCTAAATGTGTGGGGTTACAGAGGTAGGGTGGGTTAGAGGGCCTGGATATGATACTCCGTCGGAGGGTTGGCGTGGACCCGATGGGCTGAATATCCTCCTTCTGCCCTGTAGGGATTCTAATGAGAACAATAACCCACCGGGGGCTGTCCCCCACCGTGCTAGTTTGAGTTGAATGGATCGATATTTGTTGATTTTTCTCGAGACGACCTACCCTCACCTGATGCCCCCTTGGCAGTGCCAGTCACTGGGTGGGTCAGCGGGAGCCCTTGCCAGTTTACCCTCTCTCCCAGCAGGCCCGCCTGCCTCTGAAGCCTGACCGCGATTGATTAACTCAATGTGATGAAGGAACACCGACTTCACACTGTGTGTCCCAGGAAAACCCTGAGGTGGGGGCGAAGAAAGCCAGTCGATGTGTCTTAATCCACAGGAATGCGAGCTGCCATTGAGTTGAGCTTTATATTTTACTGAGGCTGTTCTTTCCCCACCTTCCTGCTTGTTTTTTTCTGAGGGAGTTTAACATTTCTTAAGTGTTAAGCGGATGATTCATCGTCCTGTTCTGTGTGGGAAAATGCACTGGAATATTCGCTCTGAGAAGAAAGCTGAAATAATTTGGTGAAATAGTCCCACGGTTTGAAATACTGTTTCCTAATTTTTCTGTGGAGGGGGCGGAGTAAAGCGGTAGTGGGAAATCTTGTCCTCTTCAGCTGCAAGGCATCTAGGATTCGGCCTAGTTCTATCGTCTGATTTTTGAGGCCTTGCTGGAAAGTGACCAAACCCACCGGCTGAAATCTGGGATGGTTGTCCGTGGAAATGTTGCCACACGCCTTACGTAGCCAGCAGCACCTCCGCTGCCCCCCCTTCAGTGGGGGGGTTTCCCTATGCTGTCCCGTCACAGCTACAACAACAACCTGCATTTATCTGGCCCCATTTACCGTGTCTAAAGGAGAGACAATTGGCCTCGTGGTATTATTACTGGAATATCCAACTCATTTCTGAAACCCCTTGGCTGCTGCTTTTGTCAAATGGCTCACCCTCCAAAGGGCTCACTCGGCTAATGCTGTGAGGGACCCGGGTTCGAATCCTGCCACGGTAGATGTTGGAATTTGAATTCAATAAGAAAAATCTGGAATTAAGAATCTACTGATGACCCATTGTCGGAAAAACCCATCTTGTTCCTTTTAGGGAAGGAAATCTGCCGTCCTTACCCGGTCTGGCCTACATGGGACTCCAGAGCCACAGCAATGTGGTTGACTCTCAACTGCTCTCCAAGGGCAACTAGGGAAGGGCAATAAGTGCTGGCCCAGCCAGCGACACCCATGAACGAATATAAAAAGGATAGATAAATGTCAAAGGATAGATAAATGTCCCAAGATGCAGCTGCTTAATGCCTAATCAGACACCCGAGCACTCAGGCCTTCTTGGTCAGGCTTCCAGTGAAGGAGGAGAAATCCAGTGTGGGGGTGGGAAGAAATGACAGGTGTTGTATGGTGTACACGCGCTAGTTTCCATGTCAAGCTTTCTCCCTGCTTTCTCAACCTCCACGCAGGCTTGTCGGGGGCACAGGCCCGAGGATGCTGCTCTGCCTCCTGAAATCCAGCCCCAAAAGAACAGCATTGTATGTCCAGAGTGCTGCAAGGGTTGCAGTCAAAATGGCAGCCATTCATCCCATCAGCTCTGTGTCATATCTTTGGAAGAACTGTCCGCCAAGGCCCACTGGCCTGTTCCAATCTCTCTCCATGTTTTTCATTTCCAGTTCTGTCCAGAAAATCACCATTGCATCTGCTGTCACCGCCTTGTCAGGCAACATGCTTTGGGATGAAAGACTTGTTCGAAGAGGTTGAGTAGGTTGGGCCTGTCCAATAACAATCCTGGAACTCCCTCCCTAACAGCACTGTGGGTGTACCTACACCACATGGACTGCAGTGGGTTCAAGAAGGCAGCTCACCACCGCCTTCTCAAGGGGCAATTAGGGATGGGCAATAAATACTGAGCCCAGCCAGCGATGTCCACACCCCATAAAGGTCTCCATTAAAGCCGGGGCCTATCTGGGAATTTTCATTGTTTGGGATTCTCTGCCATCCCTCGTTTCACTGCCTTTTTAAGGAATGGATGCTGTCCCGTGTCGAGCTGTTTGCCAAGTTTGTACCTGTACTGAAGTTTGGAAGAAGGTTGTGTGTGTTTCCACTGCTTAAATTGGGGGAAGATAATAGATTTGCGATGTTCCACCAATGTAAATCAAAAGGAATGCATGGCTTCCTGCGCCGTTTGTTAGGTGGCCACATTTAAGACCCAGTGTATGTAGGCCCCTCAACACCTGGCACCAGTGGGCATGGATGCCCATTGGTGCCAGGCCACGCAAGACAAGCATTTGAAAGGCCTGAGAACGAGCGTAGGCCTCTGATTCACATTGGCAATTTTAGGGGAATTGTGCTGCCCCTCTCACCTACGGGTCGGCCTGAGATAGGCCGCGGGCCCGACTGGGGCTCTGTTTTACTCCCCTCACCCCCAGGCCATCCGTCACTTGTTCAAGTTGACTGCCATCCCTTTCCAACTGAGAAGCTGCAGTCAGCACAATGTTTCTCAGCAACTTTTACAGATGCCCCACAGAAAGCGTTCTTTCTGGTTGTATCACAGCTTGGTATGGGCTCCTGCTCTGCCCAAGACCACAAGGAACTACAAAAGGTCGTGAATGTAGCCCAATCCATCACACAAACCAGCCTCCCATCCATTGACTCTGTCCACACTTCCCGCTGCCTCGGGAAAAGCAGCCAACATAATTAAGGACCCCACACACCCCGGACATTCTCTCTTCCACCTTCTTCCATCAGGAGAAAGATACAAAAGTCTGAGGTCACGTACCAACCGACTCAAGAACAGCTTCTTCCCTGCTGCCAGCGGACGTTCAAATGATCCGAACTACCTCACACTAAGTTGGTCTTTACGCTATAGCTATTAACTGTTGCACTGCATTCTGCACTCTCTCCTTTCCTTCTCCCCTATGTACTCTATGAACGGTATGCTTTGTCTGTATAGCACGCAAGAAACAATACTTTTCACTGCATCCCAATACATGTGACAATAATAAATTAAATCAAATATTAAGTTGATCTTTCTCTACACCCTAGCTATGACTGTAACGCTACATTCTGCACCCTCTCCTTTCCTCCTTCCCTATGTACTCTATGATTGGTATGCTTTGTATAGCGCACAAGAAACAATACTTTTCACTGTATCCCAATACATGTGACAATAATAAATCAAAGGGAATTGTGGAATAACCTCCCTGCTTTGTGTAGACGGTGGAGTTGAGGAGGCTGTGTGGACTGGCAAACATGACATGCTTTCTCCCTTTAAAACCTTTATCGTTGCCCTTTGCCAGCCCTCTCTGTGACCTTTCCCCCAGAGAGCGCCATCAAATTTTCCCCATCAGTCATGATGGTATTTTTTAAATATAAAAGTTACATGATTCACACCACCCTCGTGTTTCCCTTCTCCACTTTCTTTTTTAGTTTCGTTGCTGCCGTAGCAAAAAAATGACTTGAATCCTCTAACATCGAGCAAGAGATTACGCAACCGGTGACGCCTCAATGTCAATGCTCTGTTTGGAAAATCCCAAAGCCTCTTTTTATTGTTAGCCCCCAAAAAAAAGTCTTCACTCATCACTTTTTGGTTTTGTTTGTTTGAGGCCTTTGCTAAGCAGAGAAGATGTCCCCCTCCCTTCCAGTGGGATGGTGGGTCAGAGGGGTGAAGACACAATGGGCTGTGGCTGCCTGGACAAAGCTTGGTTTCGTGTTCCTCACCTTCTGATGGAGATCCGCTTGCTGCGCTAACGTGTCTCGAGTAAAGTTTATTTATTAGTCACAAGTAGGCTTACATTAACACTGCAATGAAGTTACTGTGAAAATCCCCTAGTCGCCACGCGCCCATTCGGGTACACTGAGGGAGAATTTAGCACGGCCAATGCACCCTAACCTACACAATGTTCGGAGTGTGGGAGGAAACACAGGGAGAATGTGCAGACTCCACACAGACAGTGACCCAAACCGGGAATCGAACCCGGGTCCCTGGCACTGAGAGGCAGCAGCGCTAACTACTGTGCCAATGATTTTGAGTATTCATTTTGCCAGAGTTCCTTGATGAAACATCGCTCTTTCCTTCTGTCCTTGGGAATTGACAGAATCGCAACAACAGCCCTTCAGCCTATCGTGTCTATTCTAGCCCTTTTGGAAGAGCCGTGGAATTCCTAACAGTGCAGAAAGAGCGTCCCATCCAGGCCTCTCTCCCACCCTATCCTTGTGACCCTGCACATTCAGCATGGCCAATCCACCTAACCCGCACATCTTTCGGAGTGTGGGAGGAAACCAGAGCAAACCCACGCAGACGTGGCGAGAATGTGCAGACACCACACAGGCAGTGACCCAATCCAGGAATCGAACCCGGGTCCCTGGCGCTGTGAGGCAGCAGCGCGAACCACTGTGCCACCCACTGAGTTGTCCAGTTTAGCGCCACAGCAGGCATTTTCTCCTTTTTTTTTAATGAGCGCACATGTTCATCCTCCTCCAGTAACTTGTCTTGTTAAAAGTTTCTCTGAAATCCGTTTCCATCACCCTTTTAGGCAGCAAGTTTTGGATCACAACAAAGTTTACTGTGAAGAAATGTCTCCTCACTTCCCCTTTTGCCAACCATTTTAAATTTGACCTCTTGCCAGAGGAAACAACGTCTGGCTACTACTTCTGTTTTAAGCCTCTCGTTGTTTTGCATCCCTTTCTTAGGCCTCCCCTCGGTCTCTGCCGCTCCAAGGAGAGCAATCCCAGCTTCTCCAATCTCTCCACAGATCTTGCCACCTTCATCAGTGCGATTAAATTTGGCATCGCTGCTTCACAGTGCCAGGGTCCTGGGTTCGATTCCCGGCTTGGGTCACTGTGCGGTGTCTGCACGTTCTCCCCGTGATTGCATGGGTTTCCTCCAGGTGCTCCGGTTTCCAACCAAAGATGTGCGGGTTAGATGGATTGGCCGTGCTAAATTCTTCCTCAGTGTACCCGAACAAGAGTGTGGTGACTAGGGGATTTTCATAGTAACTTCATTGCAGTGTTAATGTAGGCTTACTTGAGGTACTAATAAACAAACTTTAACTTTAAAAACTCCTCTGCATCCTAGCCAGGGCCCTGACATCCTTCCTAAACAGTGTGATACCCTGAACCGTGCAGAGCTCTCCACCTGGGGCTGGAGCTGCAATGTACTGAGTGACTGGGGCAAGAGGTTTTGGGTTTATGCTCCACTTAGAGCCTCAGCACATCTTCTGAGGCAGTCCCTCCGGATCAAGGGTGGCTTGCTTCCACTATGGTTTAATGGGCTCTGAGATTTGATTTATTATTGTCACGTGTTGGGATACAGTGAAAAATATTGTTTCTTGCGCGCTATACAGACAAAGCATACTGTTCATCGAGTACATGAGGGGAAGGAAAGGAGAGAGTGCAGAATGTAGTGTTAGTCATAGCTAGGGTGTAGAGAACAATCAGCTTAATATTTGATTTATTATTGTCACATGTATTGGGATACAGTGAAAAGTATTGTCTCTTATACAGATAAAGCATACCGTTCATAAAGTACATAGTGAACAAGGAAAGGAGAAGGTGCAGGCTATGGTGTTACAATTACAGATAGGGTGTAGAGAAAGATCAACTTAATATCTGGGGGCGGCACTGGATTCGCTTCCCAGCTTGGGTCACTGTCTGTGTGGAATCTGCATGTTCTCCCCGTGTCTGCGTGGGTTTCCTCCGGGTACTCCAGTTCCCTCCCAATGTCCAAATATATGCAGGTTAGGTGGATTGGCCATGCTAAATTGCTCCTTAGTGTCAGGAGGGCTAGCTAGAGTAAATGCATGAGGTTATGGGTATTGGGACTGTGGTCGGTGCTGTCTTGATGGGCCGAATGGCCTCCTTCTGCACTGTCAGGATTCTATGATACGATAGGTTCTTTCAAAAGTCTGACAGCAGCAGGGAAGAAGCTGTTCCTGAGTCGGTTGGTACGTGACCTCAGACTTTTGTATCCTTTTACCAATGGAAGAAGGTGGAAGAGAGAATGTCCGGGGTGTGTGGGATCCTTGATTATGCTGGCTGCTTTTCCCAGGCAGCGGGAAGTGTAGACAGAGTTAATGGATGGGAAGCTGGTTTGTGTGATGGATTGGGTTATATTAACAACCCTTTGTAGTTCCTTGTGGTCTTGTGCAGAGCAGGATCCCATACCAAGCTGTGATACAACCAGAAAGGATGCTTTCTATGGGGCATCTGTAAAAGTTGGTGAGAGTCGTAGCCGACATGCCAAATTTCCTTCGCCTTCTGAGAAAGTTGGTAAGCTTTCTTAACTATAGTGTCAGCATGGGCGGGGGAGGGACCAGGACAGGTTGTTGGTGATCTGGACACGTAAAAACTTGAAGCTGTCCTGACCATTTCTACTTCATCCCCATTGACGTAGACAGGGGCATGTTCTCCTCTACGCTTCCTGAAGTCGATGACAATCTCCTTTGTTTTGTTGACATTGAGGGAGAGATTATTGTTGCCAGTTCACCAGATTCTCTATCTCATTCCTGTACTGTCATTGTTTGAGATCTGACCCACTCCGGTGAAAGCAATTATTTTGTGTCACAATCGAATTCTGAACGGAAAAGTCGCTTTAGGATCCTGGCGCTGGGCCTCTGAGTTGCCGTGTGGACCCGCCGTTGCTGTATGGAGGGAATGCTACATTGTCTGAGGTGCTGCCTTTTGGGTGAGGCACCAAACTAAGGCCCTGTGTGCCTGTTGGCTGGGTATAAAGTGGCACTTTTGTGACAAAGACCAGGTCTCTATCTCTTGTGATTGCTGTTTGTGGGAGCTTGCTGTGTTCAAATTGGCTCCCGTGTTTCCGACAATACGTCCTTCCAAAGCAGCTGTTAAAATCACAGAGGAAAATCCTGAGACTGTGAAGGCAGCGGCAGAGACTTCTGGGTACGGTCAAAGAACCCTCATTCTTTAACTGACATCCCTGACCTCGCTGCCCTCTCTCACCCTCTAATTCTTGACCTCTCCAAGGCTCTTTGCAAGGGGCTCCATTTTTTATCTATCGTTGCTGCATCGTACCACGCCCTTCAGCAACCCTTGATTGCCCCAAGACGCGCTATCCAGCTGTGGAATTCCCACTTGTGAGGTCTGCGCGACAGAACCAAAACCGTCTGGACGAAAAGGGGGGTGGTGGTTGAGTCCCCCTCTCCTGCTCAGTCACCTCTCGGCCGCTCCCTGACGGCACTTGGAGAAAACGCCCCTCTGCCCCGTCTTGCTGCCTCTGTCCACGGAATTGCCACTTCCATTCTCGCCCAAGCGCCCTCGTTGGCGTGTGGGGTCAGGCCAACCAGGAGCTGAGGTCGCAGTGCTTGACCGAGCAGGAACGCGCGCTTTCGCTCTGTGGCCTCGTTACAAGAGAATAAGACTGACTTGCGTTGAGTCAAGAAGAAATTGCCCCTTAGTGTCCAGGGATGTGTAGGTTAGAGGGATTAGTGGGTAAATATGTAGGGATATGGGGGTAGGGCCTGGGTGGGATTGTGTTCGGTGTAGACTCAATGGGCCGAAGGGCCTCTTTCTGCACTGTAGGGTTCTATGATTCTATGATCTAGAGCACTTTTTCAGATTGCAGACATTTCAAAAGTGTGTACCTATAGCCAGTGGAATATTTTCTAAAGAGCTGTAAGACAGGAAGTGTGGCAACAAATTTCTGCCGAGCAAGCTCCCACGCTGTGATCACGCAGTCATTTTTTTATTCTTCTGTGAGGCGTTGATTTGGGAAGCAAGTCCATCGAGCCCAAAAGGCAGCAAGACAGGGAGATAAGGTGGTTAAGAAGGCAGATGGGGCACTTGTCTTTGTCAGCGGAGAATACAAGAGCAGGGAGGTTATGATAGATTGGTATAAAACGCTAGTTAGGCCACAGCTAAAGTTTTATTTATTAGTGTCATAACATTAACACTGCAATGAAGTTAGTGTGAAAATCCCCTGGTCGCCACACTCCTGTTCGGGTACACTGAGGGAGAATTTAGCACGGCCAATCCGCCCTAACCACGTCTTTCAGACTGTGGGAGGGAAGCTTCACGCAGGCAGTAACCCAAGCCAGGAATCGAACCCAGGTCCCTGGCGCTGGGAGGCAGCAGCGCTAACCACAGTGGAGCCCAGCTGTGTGTAGTTCTGCTCGCTGCACCATAGGAAGAATGTGATTGCACTGGAGAGGGTGCAGGGGAGATTCTCCAGGATGGTGTCTGGGCTGGAGAGGGTGCAGAGGAGATTCTCCAGGATGGTGTCTGGGCTGGAGAGGGTGCAGAGGAGATTCTCCAGGATGGTGTCTGGGCTGGAGAGGGTGCAGAGGAGATTCTCCAGGATGGTGTCTGGGCTGGAGAGGGTGCAGAGGAGATTCGCCAGGATGCTGCCTGGGCTGGAGAGGGTGCAGAGGAGATTCTCCAGGATGCTGCCTGGGCTGGAGAGGGTGCAGAGGAGATTCTCCAGGATGGTGTCTGGGCTGGAGAGGGTGCAGAGGAGATTCTCCAGGATGCTGCCTGGGCTGGAGAGGGTGCAGGGGAGATTCTCCAGGATGGTGTCTGGGCTGGAGAGGGTGCAGAGGAGATTCGCCAGGATGCTGCCTGGGCTGGAGAGGGTGCAGGGGAGATTCTCCAGGATGCTGTCTGGGCTGGAGAGGGTGCAGGGGAGATTCTCCAGGATGCTGTCTGGGCTGGAGAGGGTGCAGAGGAGATTCTCCAGGATGGTGTCTGGGCTGGAGAGGGTGCAGAGGAGATTCTCCAGGATGGTGTCTGGGCTGGAGAGGGTGCAGGGGAGATTCTCCAGGATGCTGTCTGGGCTGGAGAGGGTGCAGAGGAGATTCTCCAGGATGGTGTCTGGGCTGGAGAGGGTGCAGGGGAGATTCTCCAGGATGCTGTCTGGGCTGGAGAGGGTGCAGAGGAGATTCTCCAGGATGGTGTCTGGGCTGGAGAGGGTGCAGAGGAGATTCTCCAGGATGGTGTCTGGGCTGGAGAGGGTGCAGGGGAGATTCTCCAGGATGCTGTCTGGGCTGGAGTGTCTAGGCTATGAAGAGAGGCTGGATAGGCAGGGGTTGTTTTCCTTGGAGCAGAGAAGGCTGAGGGGGGGAAACCTCAATGAGGTGTATAAAATTATGAGGCACATGAATAGATTGGATTGGAAGATATTTTTCCCTTTAGTGGAGGGGTCAATACCCAGGGGGCATAGATTTAAGTTAAGAGGCAGGAGATTTCACCCAGATGATGGTGGGAATCTGGAACTCGCTGCCCGAAAGGCAGGAACCCTCATAACATTTAGATGAGCACTTGAAACGCCACAGCATACAGGGCTCTGGAGCACGCGTTGGAGAATGGGATTGGAATAGATAGGTGTTTGATGGCCGGTACAGACACGGGGGCATCTCTGACTGTACAGCACTCCCTCAGTACTGCAGCCTCGATTTGTCTTTCTCGTGTGGCTCGAACCCAGAACCTCGCGATTCCGAGGCGAGAGTGTGGTCAACTGAGCCACGTAAAATCTTGAGGGCTGCGTTTGTGGCCCATGAGTTGTAACTCCTGCTGGCGTGTTACTACTTTTTTGTCTGAATTAAGGGCTGGGAAGTGCCCCCCCCATTCCCCCTGACTCAACCTCAATATACCACCCCCTGCTTCTCTGTACGGCACACAGCCCGGGACTTCTGGGAGGGGTAGGTTTCCCAGGCAAGGAGAGGGGCGGTTTTGTATCTGTGCAGTGGTTGGAAGGGGGTGGATTAAATTCCCTGAAATTAACATTGACTCTGGATCCCTGTTAGGTTATCCCGACTGGTGTGCGGCCATCTTGGGCGGCCATCTTGCCCGGAGACGCAGGGAATCGGAGAGTCTTGCATTTAATGAAACCAATTCTTTTTATTTGCCTTTGGAGGCATCCCCTACCTTCCAGCACCGTAAATGTTCTGAGGGACACCACAGAGGAGGGATTTGGATGCTTAGTTGCAAGGGGGAGAGGTGAGGAGGTGTGATCTAAAAGGTCAGTTTTTGTTTTGAGGTAAGATGGGAGGGTTTGGGGAAAGAGTTGAAGACACCGGGGCTAAGAAGGCTGAGGTGAGCGGGGCAGGATGCGGGCAGTCAGGTTCTGACCTTTTGTGTTGACTATCAGTGAGAGGAAACCTGAAACCACCGAATGAGTGTGACCCAGATAGAGCGCGTAGTCACGAGCGCTGCGAGACTGCGCCGAGGCAAGCCAAGCTCCCACAGCCAATCGTACACATCTGGATGTCGGTGTGCTGGGCTGACTGTCAGGGTGCTCTGCAGCCTTTTGCAAAGCAGGTTGCGCTGGGGGGGGAAAGTGGCGGTTTCCCGGAGTCATGTCTTTAAAGGAAACAGCGTGTGGCTTTGTGGAGGTGTATCGTGAAGAGGGGGGGTGAGGCACCGGGATTCTGTCCTCAGAGTGCACACAGTTACTGGCCTCCACAGTTACCAGTGGGTTGCTAAAGTGTTTCCTGCTGCAAAGCTAATTGCTCCAGAGTAATTCCCCTCCTCCCCAGCGCTCAAGACAATTTAGAAACATAGAATCCCGACAGTGCAGAAGGAGACCATTCAGCCCATCAAGTCTGCACCAACCACAATCCCACCTAGGCCCTATCCCCATTACCCCGTGCATTTACCCTAGCTAGTCCCCCTGACACTAAGTGACAATTTAGCATGGCCAATCCCCCTAACCTGCACATCTTTGGACTGTGGGAGGAAACCGGAGCATCCGGAGGAAACCCACGCAGACATGAGGAGAACGTGCAGACTCCACACAGACAGTGACCTGAGGCCGGAATTGAACCCAGGTCCTTAGTGCTGTGAGGCAGCAGTGCGAACCACTGTGCTACCGTGTGATCACTTGTGTGATTTGTTGCAGGAGCGGCATTTTATTTGATCCTCTTGAGTTCTGTTTTTGCATCAGGTTTGCCTGAGTCTCACTTTTTTGTGTTTCGCCTGCCAAGGTTCGCCCCTCTCCCTCGCCTCCCACCCTGTGGAGGCAGCACAGTGGTTAGCACTGCTGCCTCACAGCGCCAGGGACCCGGGTTCAATTCCAGCCTTGGGTCACTGTCTGTGCGGAGTTTGCACATTCTCCCCGTGTCTGCGTGGGTTTCCTCTGGGTGCTCCGGTTTCCTCCCACAGTCTGAAAAACGCACTGGTTTGGTGCGAAATGTCCCTTGGTGTGCCCGAGCAGGAGTGTGGCGACTCGGGGATTTTCACAGTAAATTCATTGCAGCGTTAATATAAGCCCACTTGTGAAGCTTTAAAACCCTTTCGCATGCATCTTGATTCCACAATAATACTGTTTTAGGGTCGAATGTTGTCCAGGTCAACAGCATTGCTGTTCTTTGAAATGTAGATGAGCAGGCAGGCAGGCTGGGCCTACCATTACTAGAAATTAAATGCCCACCCTCGCCCCATTTGAAGATGTTTCGCTTGAATTGAGGTTCAGCATCTTGCAGGGGCTCCAACCCAAGCGGTTCCTGCTCTGGAAGTGGTGCCGGAGATGTGTGCCTGTCTGTGGTTCATGAGTTTTGGCTCTGACACTTTACTGGAAAAGGCACGGTGTTAGTTCATGGGCGATTTCACTCATCTCGGGTGGGATTTCCCCCGTCACGCGCTGAGCCGGGAACTGGATCAGCAGAGTTTAGTTACTCTTAAAGCAAATTACTGTGGATGCTGGGATCTGAAGCCAAAAGAGAGCAGGTCTGGCAGCATCTGTAAGGAGAGAAAGGACGTTTTGAGTCCGGATGAGCCTTTGTCAAAGCCAACAGGCATAGAAAGTGGGAGATATTTATACTGCAGGGGGAGGGAATGGAAGATGTGTCATGGCCACGGAAACCAGGGGAAAAGACTGCTAATAGCTGTCCACAGAGAGAATAAAGGGTGTGAATGGCAGAGAAGCTGTAAGCTGTGACAGACATTGGGGAGAAAGATGGGACAGAGGTAGAAAAGGGGAAGCGGGGGAAGAAAAGGTGAAGCAAGAGGGATAAAGTAGGGGGAAAGAATGCGGGGGGGGGAGGAAAAATGAAGGAAGACAATAAAGAAATAAAAGGTAGAGAACAGTAAAAAAATTAAATTAGTTACTTTGCTGTCTTGTCATTAGGGATGATGCCAGAGGTGCGTTGAGTGCTTAATAAAGAACTTTGTTTTTTCTGTATCCCTCTCCCTGCCTGTCTGGGTAAACATGATGTGGAGATGTCAGCGTTGGACTCAGGTGGGCACAGTGAGTAGTCTCACAAAACGGGTGAAGTCCAATAGGTTTTTTCTTTGGTAACACAAGCTTTAGGAGCACTGCTCCTTCATGAACGTCAAGAACGCACCCGATGAAGGGGCAGTGCTCCGAAAGCTCGTGGTACCAAATAAACCTGCTGGACTTTAACCTGGTGTTGTGAGACTACTTGATGTGCCTGGGTAACGGGGTTGAAACTTGCTCTGGTATGTGGTTCCGCTGCTATTCAGGGCCTTCCCGACTTTCACAAGTGACTTTGAACGTGCGAGAGTTTAGTTGCCAGCAATCTCTTTGCTTTGTCCATTCCTGCGTAGTGGGAGTTGCTGCTTGTTCGCCTCGCTGCCATGTTACACTGCGCCACACGTCACACACCCAGGCCAGGACAGCAGACTTCCTTCCTTCCTTCCCTCCCTGAAGGACATTTGTGAGCCAGGTGTACAACCCGATGGGCCAGAGGGCCTCTTTTTGTGCTCTAAAACTCTTGAGTTCAATTGTGTAATTACGTGATTTTTGACTAAATTTAGCAGTGGTGGGATTTGATCACTTAGCTGGATCTCCTCTGGATTAAGAGTCTGGTGACGTAATCACTGTGTTGCTATTATCAGTATAGCGGTGTGGGGGTTGCCAGCTATGACTAAATATATTCCTGGAGGTTTTGTGGCATGATTTCTTTTTTCCCCCCCCCCCCCCCCCCCCCCCACTCCAACCATTAAGATATTTGTGAGTCTTTGTGCTTTCCAATTGGTGTAGGAAGACTCAGCCCATTTTCCCCCATTTTCAATATTTTTCTAGCTGCCAAAGAAAAACGTTCAAAGTAAATTATAAATCCTGACAGGCCATTCAACCCATCGAGTCTGTACCACCAACAATCCCACTTGGGCCCTATCTCCTTTAACCCCATGTGTTTAACCTGCCAGTCCTCCTGACACTAAGGGACAATTTAGCATGGCCAATCCACCCTAACCTACACATCTTTGGACACTAAGGGACAATTTAGCATGGCCAATCCACCCTAACCTACACATCTTTGGACACTAAGGGGCAATTTAACATGGCCAATCCACCCTAACCTACACATCTTTGGACACTAAGGGGCAATTTAACATGGCCAATCCACCTAACCTACACATCTTTGGACAAATGACAACCAATTTTTTTGATCTCCCAATGATTTTTCTCCATGCGGCTGTGTCCTGGAAGTTGTCAGTTGGCATCCAGGCCTATCCTGCGGGGAGGAGTTGACAACTCGAACTGGAGGAGGCTTGTCTGGACGTTGTTTGGTCCAAATAGTATATGCTGTAAATAGTTTATTGTGAAAACAGCGTTAGAATCACTGCAATACTTGGGATCAGGGGTGGGTAAGGAATATGGAGCACTTCCTGTGGGGAATAGGGAGCCATTTGTCCCTGGATGCATCTCAATAGATGGCATGAGCGTTGTCATGGTGATTAAACTGCCCGCACGGAGCTGAAACTGGGCACGGAAGGGGTGATAAGCTGCTGTCCCCGCTTGGCCTTTTCCCTAAGCGACCAGCCCCCAAAAAAGCCACCTCTCGGCGTAGCAATAATAGGACAGCAGTTTATTACTGGAATGGGTGTAAATTGAGAGAGGTGGATACTCAGTCAGACCTTGGAGTCCTCGTGCATCAGTTGTTGAAAGTAAGCGTGCAGGTACAGCAGGCAATAAAGAAGGCAAATGGTATGTTGGCCTTCATAGCAAGATGATTTGAGTATCGGGATAGGGATGTTTTACTGCAATTGTACAGGGGGTCGGTGAGGCCACACCTGGAGTATTGTGTGCAGTTTTGGTGTCCTTATCTGAGGAAGGATGTCCTTGCTATAGAGGGAGCACAGCGAAGGTTTACCAGGCTGATTCCTGGGATGGCAGCTCTGTCATATGAGGAGAGACTAAGTCAGTTAGGATTATATTCACTGGAGTTTTGAAGAGTAAGAGGGAATCTGATAGAAACTTATAAAATTCTAACAGGGTTAGACAGGGTAGATTCAGAAAGAATGTTCCCGATGGTGGGGGGGGAGTACAGAACTAGGGGTCATAGTTTGAGGATAAGGGGTAAACCTTTTAGGACTGAGGTGAGGAGAAATTTCTTCACCCAGAGGGTGGTGAATGTGTGGAATTCACTCCCACAGAAAGTAGTTGAGGCCAAAACGTTGTGTGATTTCAAGAAGAAATTAGATATCGCTCTTGGGGCTAAAGGGACCAAGGGATATAGGGGGGAGGGGGGATCAGGATATTGAATTTGATGATCAGCCATGATCATAATGAATGGTGGAGCAGGCTCGAAGGGCTGAATGGCCTCCTCCTGCTTCTAGTTTCTGTGTAAGCCCATGTGCAAATATCTGACTGGCATTTGACCATGGCCAAATTCACCACTTGTTCTGGTTCAAAGGCACAGAGGGAGGGCTTCCCAATTATCCTTCACCCACGGACGTGCTTGTCTCCCGCTTCTTGCTGCGTGAATGAAATGATCTCACCCCGTCTGCTTCCCAGCTGAAGTTACCTTTTGGTTTTTGAACGGGGACCGGGCGATGCCCGCAAAACCCCAGCGAGATAGCTCAGTTTTCGTCAAACTGTGGAAAATTCCAATCACCGAGGGGGAAACTCTCGGATATTCTATCCCCAGTCACTCTCGACAGATCGTGTTTAGATGAAGCAGTCAGGGCCTTGAAGTAGGTTTTAAGAAAATATTGTGCTGGGAGCGAGAGGAGTGCAATGAACGCTATCTGGGCTGTTCCAAATAGAATTCCCCAGGGTCTGTGCACCATAGGGGCACGTAAACAGACTCTGCTCTGCAGTCCAGACTCTCCTCTCCCACATAAATAAGGCGATATTAAAGCTTGAGACAGGAAATTGTGCTGCAAATCCTGCTCCAGTTGGCAATCTTGTGTGTGAAAGAGAGGGAGTGCATGGGAGTGTGTGTGTGTGTGTGTGTGTGTGTGTGTGTGTGTGAGTGCGCGGGATTGTGTGTGTGTGTGTGTGTGAGTGCGCGGGATTGTGTGTGTGTGTGTGTGTATGCGTGCGCGTGTGGGAGCGTGCAGGATTGCGTGTGTATGCATGTGCATGCAGGATTGAGCGCGCGGGATTGCGCGCGTGTGCACTTGTGGGGACGCACAGGATTGTGTGTGTGTGCGCACGCATGTGGGAGCGCGCGGGATTGTGTGCGCGCACGCGCGCAGGATTGTGTGTGTGGGTGCGCGTGCGGGATTGTGTGTGTGTGTGCGCGCGCGTGTGGGAGCGCACAGGATTGCGTGTGTGCATGTGTGCGTGGGAGCGCACGGGATTGCGTGTGTTTGGGAGCGCGCGGGATTGTGTGTGCGTGCGTGTGTTTGGGAGCGCGCGGGATTGCGTGTGCGTGCATGTGTTTGGGAGCGCGCGGGATTGTGAGTGTGTGTTTTCTTACTGCAGACGTTCACTGACCTCTCTCTTTGCACGCTGGCTACAGTTTGTTTTTCTGCGATTGCTTTGAAGCAGAGACATATAAAGGAGCTCCTGTTGGCCTTGGCCGCTCCGCAGTGCATTGTGGGCTGGCAGGGTGACATGTTGCCTTGTTGTGGAGTGTGCAGGGTGAGGGGGGTGGTGGGCAGTGAGCAAGGAGCAGATTTCTTTCTGGGCACTTGGCGTCGCGGTAAGTGCTTTGTAGAAGAGTGCCTTGGTCGAACGCCAATCGGAGTTTGGGAGACTGGCATTGGGAAGCTGCAGATTCAGCAGGGTTTATACAGTTAACTGGTGAGGCCACATTACACAGAGTTGACTTGTATTCCCTGGAGTTCAGAAAGTTGAGGAATGATCTGAATGAAGTCTTTAAAATGATGAAAAGGGTTCAACTGGAGAAACTATTTCCTCTGGTGGGGGGGGAATGCAGAACAAGAGGACACCGTTTGAACGAGGCTGTGCTCTCGCTGCTGTTCACTCCTGGGGGTGCCACCCTCCAGGCTGCCAGTCTGATGATGGAGGTGGGGGGGATGTTACGGCCGTTAATTCTGGCGGGATTTTCCCATCCTGCTGCAGTGAACGGCGACTTGGCTGGGCACCAAATTTCCCGACCTCACTACAGCGTGAGTGTGTAGTGAGCTCATGCCCATTATCGTTCCTTAGAAAAGGGCACCGAGAGGTGGGTGAGGGGTATTGAGATCCAGGATCGAGTGGGCCAGACTAGAGGGGCTGAAGGGTCTGCTCCTCCTGTCTTCCATTCCCATTTAGTTCCGCCTGTTTCCCTATTGCCCCCTCTGGCTCTGGTGGCTTGTTATGGAGTGCCGATGATAGACCATTCCATGGCATGGCTGACAGTGAGGTACCTTGTCCCGGCAAACCCCCCGCCCCCCAAGATTTCCACTGGGAATCCGGCCAGATCAATGCAGGAATCCCGTTCCCCTGGCTCATTTTGGGGACAGGTAAGCGAGTGTACAAGATGAAGTTTCCATACGGGCCTTCCGGCTGGGAGTACACCTGGATAGATCCATAGAATCCTACAGTGCAGAAGGAGGCTGTTCAGCCCATCGAGTCTGCACCAACAACAGGCCCTATCCCTGTAACCCCTCATATTTACTCCGCTAATCCCCCTAACCTACACATCTTTGGACACTAAGGGGCAATTTAACATGGTCAATCCCCCTAACCTGCACATCTTTCAGACTGTGGGAGGAAACTGGAGCACCCAGAGGAAACCCACGCAGACACGGGGAGAATGTTTGTGTGGAGTTTGCACAGTGACCCAAGCCGGGAATCGAACTCGGGTCCCTGGTGCTGTGAGGCAGCAGTGCCAACCACTGTGCCACCTGACAGCCTGCACATTGTTTATATATTAGAAAAGCAATCTGGAAGGACTGGCATCTGGAAACAGTCGGGTGCAGAGTGGATAGCGTTCTCCCTGAGAGGGCAGATTAATATCCTCACCTGAAAAATCAGCATCTCCGACAGCGCAGCACTCCCTCAGTACCAGGGATCTCAAGTTAGATCATTTTTTTATTATTCATTCGTGGGAAATGGGCATCCCTAACTGGGCCAGCATTTATCACCCATCCCTTAGTTGCCCTTGAACTGAGCGTCTCACTCGGCTATTTCAGAGGGCAGTTGAGAGTCAACCACATTGCTGTGGTTTTGGAGTCCCATGTAGGCCAGACCGGGTAAGGACGGCAGATTTCCTTCCCTAAAGGGAACCAGATGGGTTTTTCCAACAATGGGTCATCAGTAGATTCTTAATTCCAGATTTTTTTTTTGTTGAATTCAAATTCCACCATCTGCCGTGGTGGGATTCGAACCCGGGTCCCCAAAACATTAGCTGAGTTTCTGGATTAATATTCTAGCGATAATACCACTAGGCCATCACCTCCCTGTTAAATGTAGTCAAGTCTTGGCGGTGGGACTTGAACCCACCAATAATGGATTGGCCATGCTAAATTGCCCCTTCGTGTCCAGTAGTGTGCAGGTTGGGTGGATAAGGGCAGGGCAGGGGAAGAGGGCCTGGATAAGATGCTCTGTCTGAGAGTCAGTGCAGACTCTGTGGGCTGAATGGCCTCCTTCTGCACTGTACAGACCC
Source organism: Carcharhinus amblyrhynchos (assembly GCF_965287045.1). Classification (NCBI taxonomy): domain Eukaryota; kingdom Metazoa; phylum Chordata; class Chondrichthyes; order Carcharhiniformes; family Carcharhinidae; genus Carcharhinus; species Carcharhinus amblyrhynchos. The sequence continues at coordinate 16,109,199 of NC_137359.1, forward strand.
TACGTATCGGAGTCTGACACTGCGTGTCAGGGTTACTGGTGTGCGAGTTGGATCGTTGTGAGGATAGTGTGGTTTCCTGTCTAACTCGGGCACAGTCTGCGTGGAGCGAGAAGCGAAATGTTGCCATGACAACTGCTGCGGCGACGGATGATGGTTTGGCTTCAAGGCTTAGCAAACGCGCTTTGAGCTTTGTGCCCCGTGCAGGTATCTGCATCATTTTCCCGGTCTTCCCCGTTCTCCGAGAGAGCATTCTGATACTCTGCCACGTATTTGATGCCAGCTGCCCCTGTCGTGCTTGGCCGAATTTACTTCCCGTCGCTTGTTGGGGTTGGGTTGGCACTGCTGCTTTAGTGTTGTGATGCGGTTTCCACTTGGCAGACAGTGGTCAAAAGTGGCACAATACTCTCTAGGCACTGGTAATCTGAACTGAGTCGGGGGCGTGAGGCGGGGCCTTGTTGCTGGGCTAGTAATCCAGAGACCCAGGGGACTGCTCTGGGGACCAATAAAAAATCTATCATAGAATCACACAGTGCAGAAGAGGCCTTTCAGCCCATCGAATCCACACCGACACACAGCTCCCACCTAATCCCATTTACCAGCCCATAGCCCTGAATGTTCTGACATGCCAAGTGTTCATCCAGGTACTTTATAAAGGACGTGAGGCCTCCCCCGCCCTCCCAGGCAGCCCATTCCAGACCCTCACCACCCCCTGGATAAAAAGGTTTTCCTCAAATCACCCCCCACCCCCCAAGCCTCCTGCCCCTCACCTTGCATCTATGTCCCCTCGTGACTGACCTTTCAACTAAGAGGAACAGCTGCTCCTTATCCACTCTGTCCATTCCCCTCATAATCTTGTACACCTCGATCAGAATCATAGAACCCTACAGTGCGGAAAGAGGCCCTTTGGCCCATCGAGTCTGCACTGGCCACAATCCCACCCAGGCCCTACCCCCATATCCCTATATATTTGACCACCAATCCCTCTAACCTCTGCATCTCAGGACACCAAGGGGCAATTTTAACATGGCTAATCAACCTAACCCACACATCTTTGGACTGTGGGAGGAAACTGGAGCATAGAACATAGAAAAACTACAGCACAAACAGGCCCTTTGGCCCACAAGTTGCGCCGATCGTATCCTTACCAACCAGACCTATCTATAACTCTCAATCCTATTCAGTTCCATGTACTCATGCAGAAGTCTCTTAAAAGACCCCAGCGAGTTCGCCTCCACCACCACCGATGGCAGCCGATTCCACTCACTCACCACCCTCTGAGTGAAAAACTTACCCCTGACATCTCCTCTGTACCTGCTCCCCAGCACCTTAAACCTGTGTCCTCTCGTAGCGACCATTTCAGCCCTGGGAAATAGCCTCTGAGAATCCACCCTATCTATACCTCTCAACATCTTATAAACCTCTATCAGGTCACCTCTCAACCTTCGTCTCTCCAGGGAGAAGAGACCGAGCTCCCTCAACCTATCCTCATAAGGCATGCCTCCCAATCCAGGTAACATCCTTGTTGGAAACCCACGCAGACATGAGGAGAATGTGCAAACTCCACACAGACAGTGACCCGAGCCAGGAATCGAACCCAGGTCCCTGGAGCTGTGAAGCAGCAGTGCTAACCACTGTGCTGCCCACGCCACTGTGCTACCGTGTTACCCACGGCTGCCCCTCAGTCTTCTCTGCTCCAGAGAAAACAGCCCAAGTCTACCAACCTCGCTTTATATCTTAAATGTTCCATCCCAGGCAGCATCCTAGTGAATCTCCTCCGGACCTGGAATTCAAAGTCTACATATGACCCTGAAACCACTGTTGGAAAACCCCATCTGATTCACCAATATTCCTTTAGAGAAGGAAATCTGCCTTCCTTACCTGGTCTGGTCTATGTGCGACTATGATGTGGAGATGCCGGGGTTAAACTGGGGTCAGCACGGTAAGAAGTCTCACAATGCCAGGTTAAAGTCTAACAGGTTTATTTGTAGCACAAGCCACTAGCTTTTGGAGTGCTGCTCCTTCATCAGATAAGTGGGAGTTACGGCGGAGTTTGTGAATAATGCTGGAAGAAGCTCGAGGGCCAGCAATGGCATGATCTCTACCTCGAGGCCTTCTGGAAGTCAGAGTTTCAATTCTCTAACTAAATGACTGAGTTCCAGCACCACGTGAGCATTCTTGTTCCCTGTACTAAATTAGTGGCAGCGGTATGTTTGAAGGAGAACTCCCACTTACCTGAAGGGGCAGCGCTCCGAAAGCTAGTGGCTCGTGCTACCAAATAAACCTGTTGGACTTTAACCTGGTGTTGTGAGACTTCTTACTACGTGTGACTCCAGAAACACTGCTCTCAACTCTCGGGCAATAAATGCTGGCCCAGCCAGCAACGCCCATGTCCCGTGAACAAATAAATAAAACTTTCATTTATTTAGGAGCAGTGCTCCTCCCAGGAGTGTTATCAAGATGAAATTCAACAACAAGCCAACTTACTTAGGCTAAAAGGGAGCTTCCTAGGGAGAAGCAGAGTGGCTGAGGGAGAGAATCCCAGGGCCTGGGATTGAGGATGCAGCAGGCAATGATAATAGATGGTGGGGATACATCGGAGGCCAGAATTGGAGGACTGCAGGGAGTTTGGGCCTGGATAGCACTGGCTGGACAAGAACTTGTTGCTGTTAACTGAGTGACCGTTTCAGAGGGGCAGTTGCTGTGGTTCTGGAGTCGCAGGTAGGCCAGACTGGGTAAGGACGGCAGATTTCCTTCCCTAAAGGGACATTAGTGAACAAGATCGAGTTTTTGCAACAATTGATGATCATTCCATTGTTATTATTGCCGAGGCTAACTTTACGTCCAGGTTTGATTCATTGAGTTTAAATTTCACCAGTTGCTGTGGTGGGATTTGAACCCATTTGAACCCAGAGGCCCAGGCTTGCGGGGCATGCAAGCCTGGGCCTCTGGATTTAGTGACTTTTTTTGTTGATTCATTGGACATGGGTACTGGCTGGCCAGCATTTATAAGAACATAAAGAACAAGGGGCAGGAGTAGGCCATCTGGCCCCTTGAGCCTGCTCCGCTATTCAATAAGATCATGGCTGATCTTTTCGTGGACTCAGCTCCATTTACCCGCCCGCTCACCCTTAATTCCTTTACTGTTTAAAAATCTCTCTCTCCTTGCCTTAAAATCATTCAATGAGGGAGCCTCAACTGGGCAGGGAATTCCACAGATTCACAACCCTCTGGGTGAAGAAGTTCCTCCTCAACTCAGTCCTAAATCTGCTCCCTTTTTTTGGAGGCCATGCCCCCCAGTTCTAATTATTGCTCATCCCTAGTTGCCTGAGGGCAGTTGAGAGTCAACCACATTGCTGTGAGTCACATGTAGGCCAGACCAGGTAAGGGTGGCAGATTTCCTTCCCTAAAGGACATTAGTGAACCAGATGGGTTTTTCCAACAATGGTTTCATCAATAGATTCTTAATTCCAGATATTTTTTATTGAATTCAAATTCCACCATCTGCCGTGGCAGGATTCGAACCAGGGTCAAACTGAGTTTAATAGCCTAGCGATAATACCACTAGGCCATCATCCTCCTACTGCGTTACCATAACAGCAACATGTTTTATACCTTTCACTGTTTACGAATGCCAGTGACAATAAATTGAATCATATTTGTAAAGTCCAACCTGCCCTGTTTCCCTTTGTGTGAGTGAGAAAGGGAGTGTTATTCTGCGCTGATGTTGCCAGCACTCCAGGGTGAAGGCTAAGGCCTGACCTGTGTCTCCTCTCCTGGGTGTCCGGGTTAGAAAGAGTTGGTTCAGACAACCATGGGGAATGTGAATCAGTGGAAAAGCTTGACACCCAGATGGGACACACTTTAGGGGAAGCTTTTGCATTTCGCTCAAGAAGGTGTCTGCCAAGGCCTGTTTCTCCCTGCGGGTAGAAGCCAAACTCTCTGAAGGAGTAACAAGTTAATATTGTTAGAGTTTTATAAATAGCTTACTCCTAGACACATTGCAGCTGTTTTTAATTCATTTGTCGCACATGGGCTGGTTAGGCCAGCATTTATTGCCCAGTTGCCCCTTGAGAAGGTGGTGGTGAGCCACCATCTTGAATGGCTGCAGCCAATGTTCTGTAGGTCCTCCCACAATGCCATTAGGGAGGCAATTCCAGGATTTTGATCCCAGTGACTGCGAAGGAACAGCCGATTATATTTCTAAGTTGGGAGCTCTCTTGTCTAAGTGCTCAACCGCGTCTTACGATGGTGTAGCCCTCCGCCATTTTTAATTGCCATTTCTCACAGAGTGCTATTATAAATCCAGTTGTTATCGAGAATTACTATTGGTCAAATCCCACTGCTGAGAAACTCCTGTGGGGCTTCGCTTCCGTTTTATTAGAAAACAAACTTGCTTCTCCTGAGCTGCCCTTAAAAAAAAAATGGGCTGAAGCTTTCCTTCCCACAGGCACAGCTGTCGGTAATGGTTTCCTCCGTTCCCCATGGTTTGGGGGCCTCGGTAGGAGATGGCACACGGCGCTCCAGGACGTGGGAATCGTGGCATCGGATTTAGCTCTCTTCGTGACTTGATCCAGATTTTGGTTTTCGCCCATTGTCGAGTGGTGTGTCTGCCAGAAAACGGAGCTGGATTTGAGTGGGTGGAGTGGGGAAGTGGGTTTGGCATTTATTTTTGTTCTGCTGAAGATAGATTGCAGTTTGAATTGAGGCGCTTATCGGCCAGTTCAATATGACGTATCTCTGCGCGATAAACTCTGTATGCTCCGCGGGATAAGAGCTTGGATTTCAACGGTGGCATTTTGTGGGAATGTGAACCGTACGGAATGTGATTCTGTGGCTCTTTCAAGACTTTTAACAATACCTTGGAATTTTTCTCTTTGCTATTCATCCGTGGGACATGGGCATCGCGGCTGGGCAAGCATTTATTGCCCATCCCCAATTGCCCTTGAACTGAGGGCATTTAAGAGTCAACCACATTGCTGTGGCTCCAGCATTTATTGCCCCTAACAGAGTGGCCATTTCAGAGGGGCTGTGGTCTGGAGTCACATGTAGGCCAGACCAGGTAAGGATGGCAGATTTCCTTCCCCAAAGGACATTAGTGAACCAGATGGGTTTGGGGCGGCGTGGTTAGCACTGCTGCCTCTCAGCTCCAGAGTTCAATTCTGGCCTTGGGTAACTGTGTGGAGTCTGCACGTTCTCCCCATGTCTGCATGGGTTTCCTCCGGGTGCTCTGATTTCTTCCAAAGGTGTACAGGTTAGGTGGATTGGTCATGCTAAATTGCCCCTTGGTGTCCAAAAAGCTTTTTTTTTTAATTAAAGGTTTTTTAATTTATTAGTGTCGCAAGTAGGCTTACATTAACACTGCAATGAAGTGACTGTGAAAATCCCCCAGTTGCCACACTCCTGTTTGGATACACTGAGGGAGAATTTAGCATGGCCAATGCACCCTAACCAGTATGTCTTTCGGACTGTGCAGGTTAGGTGAATTGGCCATGCTAAATTGCCCCTTAGTGTCTAAAGATGTGTATGTTAGGCAGATTGGACACTAGGAGGCAATTTAGCATGGCCAATCCACCTAACCCGCACACCTGGGAAAAACCCATCTAGTTCGCTAATGTCCTCTAGGGAAGGTAGTCTGTTGTCCTTACCTGGTCTGGCCTACATGTGACTACAAAGAAATGGCAATGTGGTCCAAAGATGTGCAGGTTAGGTAGATTGGCCATGCTAAATTGTCCCTTGGTGTCAGGGGGACGAGCAGGGTAAATGTATGTGTTTATGGGAATAGAGCCTGGGTGGGATTGTGATCAGTGCAGACTCAATGGGCCGAATGGCCTCCTTCTACACTGTAGGGACTCTATGACTCTTAAGTGGCCTCGGACAACCAGGGATGGGCAATAAATGCTGGCCCAGCCAGCGACGCCCATGTCCCACGAAAATAACATCTGTGACACTGTGACCCCTTAGAAGGGGAGGGAGGAAGAGAAGGGAGACGAAGGGGGGACGGGGTGTGGAGGGGGGGGTAGGAGGAGTGGAGGAGGAAGCAGGGTAAGGGAGGGGGTTGGAGGAGGGAGAGGGGTAAGGGAGGGGGTAGGAGGAGTGGAGGAGGGAGAGGGGTAAGGGAGGGGGTAGGAGGAGTGGAGAAGGAAGAGGGGTAAGGGCCGGGGTTGGAGGAGGGAGAGGGGTAAGGGAGGGGGTGTAGAAGGAGTGGAGGAGGAAGAGAGGTAGGGGAGGAGGCTGAAGAAGGAAGAGGGGTAGGGGTATGGATAGGGCGGAGGGGAAGGAGGCAATACTGTGCATCTTTATTCTTGAATGTAGAGAGTGTTTTTCTTAGAAGCTGCAACTTGTGCTAAAGTGGAACGAGCGTTAATGAATGTTCCATTTCCATCTTCTTTGCCCCCACACGGTCAGGTAGCATTCCTTTTGCCTCCCTCCCCTCCTGCTCAGGTCCCCCTCCATCCCCCGCCCTATCCCTGTCTGCGACTCTCCCCTCCAGTTTGTTTTTGTTGGCACGGAAACCACGTTGAAAGATTTTTCACGGGGATATCTCTCGGGATCCCGGGCAGGTTAAGTAATCCCCTCTTGGGCAAAGCTGTGAGAGTATTTGGGTTAAAAAGAGCAATTACGTCACCGTCCTACCAGACAGACACTTAACTGAATCAGCGCTGAGACATTTAGAAACTGTTCGGTTCGCTCCAGTCATGGGGTTTGAAAGGATTTAGTTTTTGTGTGTGGGGCTGCTACTGTTCATATGTGTGACAGCGTTAACTCAGAAAACTGCCTCAAACTAATGCGTGAGGCCTACTCGAAAAGATAGGCTGCTATTGCTGATCGCAAATGGTGGTGGATTTGAAGATCTTCCGTTGGGTTCATGGCGAGGGGGAGGGGGCGGACATCTTAAAATTTAGCGTTTTATTTATTATGCGTGTCACAAGTAGGCTTACATTTTCTCTTTATTCATTAGTGGGACATGGGCGTCGCTGGCTGGCCAGCATTTATTGCCCGTCCCTAGTTGCCCCTTGAGAAGGTGGTGGTGAGCTGCCATCTTGAATGGCTGCAGTCCACGTTCTGTGGGTTAACCCACAATGCTGTTAGGGAGGGAGTTCCAGGATTGTTATTGGACATCAGTCAGTCCATGTGGTGTAGGTACACCCACAGTGCTGTTAGGGAGGGAATTCCAGGATTTTGACCCAATGACAGTGAAGGAACGGCCGATACATTTCCAAGTCAGGATGGTGAGTGGCTTGGAGGGGAACTTGCAGGTGGGGGTGTTCCCAGGTATCTGCTGCCCTTGTCCTTCTAGATGGAAGTGGTGGTGGGTTTGGAAGGTGCTGTCTAAGGAGCCTTGGTGAGTTGCTGCAGTGCATCTTGTAGATGGTACACACGGCTGCTACTGTCGGTGGTGGAGGGAGTGAATGTTTGTGGATGGGGGGTCAATCAAGCGGGGCTGCTTTGTCCTGGATGGTGTCGAGCTTCTTGAGTGTTGCCCATCCAGGCAAGTGGGGAGTATTCCATCACACTCCTGACTTGTGCCTTGTAGATGGTGGACAGGCTTTGGGGAGTCAGGAGGTGAGTTACTCACTGCAGGATTCCCAGCCTCTGACCTGCTCTTGTGGCCAGTCCAGTTGAGTTTCTGGCCCAATGATAACCCCAAGGATGTTGACGGTGGGGGGATTCAGTGATGGTTACACCATTGAATGTCAAGGGGCGGTGCACTGAAGTTACTGTGAAAATCCCCCGAGTCACCACACTCCTGTCCAGGTACACTAGGGCAATTTGGGCCTGCCAATGCACCTAACCAGCACGTCTTTGGATTGTAGGAGGAAACCAGGAAGGTGAAGTAGTCTCCTCTTGGGCAAAGCTGTGAGAAGCCCATGCAGACACGGGGAGAATGTGCAGACACCTTACAAAAAGTGACCCAAGTCAGGAAGTGAACCTGGGTCCCTGGCATTGTGAGGCAGCAGTGCTAACCACTGTGCCACCCCATGAGATGTCTCCTCCCTACTCCCTCTGCCCATATCTGAATGGGGTCACCACTTGTATCCCAGTGAGTGAGTGACAGAAAGCTCCAACACAAAGGGATTTGGGGGGGGGTCCTGTGTGCATGAAACACAGTAAGCTGGCACACAGGGACAGCAGGAAATGAGGAAGGCTAATGGAATGTTGGTCCTTATTTCAAGGGGGTTGGAGTATTAGAGGAGGGAAATCTTGCTGTAAATGTACAAGGTACTGGTGAGACCACATCTGGAACATTGTGAGCAGTCTCGGTCCCCTTATTTAAAGAAAGGTATTTCACTGGAGGCAGTTCAGAGAAGGTTCACTGGGGTGATCCCCGGTTCGGAGGGATTGTCTCATGAGGAAAGGTCAAACAGGTCAGGACTGTACTCACTGGAGTTTAGGAGAATGAGAGGTGATCTCATGGAAACATAGAGGGTTCTTTCGGGGCTTTGACAGGGTAAATACTGAGGGGATGTTCCCCCCTCATGGGAGAGTCTAGAACCAGAGGGCAGAGTCTCAGAATAAAGGAGCACCAATCTCAGACTGAGATGAGGAGGGATTTCTTCTGCGGGTAGTGAATCTGTGGAATTCTTTACCGCAGATTTTTAAAGTTTATCTATTAGTGTCATAAGTGGGCTTACATTAACACTGAAATGAAGTAACTGTGAAAATCCCCTAGTTGCTGTCTCATCAGAAGTGGCTCTTTAAATGCAGACAACAAAAATAGAACAAAACTTACTCCAACTTAAATCAAAGAAAGGGTTTAATAATGAACCATCATTACTCCAAACTTGGGGCTTCGTCCTGGGCCACTCCAAGCTCTCCACAATTCCAAACATGTTCTTATTTATAGTGAGTCAGCTGGCTATTACATCACTCTGTAATCGGTTCCATGGTTTGCTGGGTCAGCTAACCCTTGCATCTTATTCCCATTACATCCAATACAAAGTTGTCGTCAGTTGCATTCTAACAGTCGCCACACTCCTGCTTGGGTACACTGAGGGAGAATTTAGTACGGCCAATGCACCCTATCCAGCACGTCTTTCAGACCATGGGAGGAAACGGGAGCACACGGAGGAAACCCATGCAGACTCTGCATAGATGGTGACCCAAGCTGGGAATTGAACCCGGGTCCCTGGGGCTGTAGAGGCAGGGGCGTTAAGTATGTTCAAGGGTGAGATAGACAGCTTTTCATCAGTAAGGGGAGTGAGGGGTTATGGGGATAAGGCAGGAGCTGAGGATTATCGCATCAGGCCAGTCACTATTGCATTGAATAATGGATGGACTCGATGGGCCGAATGGCTTCTATGTCTTATGGTTTCTCAATTGGTTTGAAGTCTGCACAAGTTGGATGCTAGTGTGATGTGATGTGATGGTGCGAAACTGATATAACTAAAGCATTGACAATCTCTTGATTTTAAAAAACTATCACCATGGTTTTAAGACAGATTTCTTTTTTATTTGTTCACGGGACATGGGTGTCGCTGGCTGGGCCAGCATTTATTGCCCATCCCTAGTTGCCCGAGGGCAGTTGAGAGTCAACCACATCGCTGTGGCTCTGGAGTCACATGTAGGCCAGACCGGGTAAGGACAGCAGATTTCCTTCCCTAAAGCACATTGGGGAACCAGACGGGTTTTTCCGACAGTGGGTCATCAGTAGATTCTTAATTCTAGATTTTTTTTATTGAATTCAAATTCCACAATGTGCTGTGGCGGGATTCGAACACAGGTCCACCAGAACATTAGCTGAATTTCCGGATTAGTAGTCCAGCAATAATGCCACGAGGCCATCACCTCCCCATTAAATAATCTGGCATTAGGGTCCTGTTCCTTTGGGCAAATTCCTTGTGTAAACTGGATCTGCCGTTAGTGTTACAGTGAGCGGTCCGTGGCTCTTAACCTATATTTAAGTTTAAAAGCGGCATTCAGCTGCTTATTTTGCCCGGGGAGTTTTCTCTATGTTCTCCGCAGAGTAGGAATTATTGAATCAAGCTGGCAGGCTTTAAGAGTAACATCTTCTGAAGCTCCCAACAGTTCCCAAAAGTGTGATTTTTAACCCTTCAGTTTGAGTGCGTGCCACTCTAACAACGACTGATGCTCACGTCCACAGCCTGGTCCTTGCGGTGGGGGCTCCTCACCTTATGGGTGTTGGTCATCACGTCCGCCACTGAAGGCAAGGTTGTTCCCTCAGCTGAACCAGGAAGGTACGCACAGTCTGTCACCAGTATTGAGAAGAAGGTGTGTTGGAACAGACGTGTTTGTACTGAGATTGGTCAGAGAATGGGATGCATGGTGGAAGAGCCTTTGGAAGATTGGCTGCCGGCTGGAAAATCATCATAACAGAAGAACAAACCTGATTAGTTGATGTATTATCGCTCTGACAAAAGGAATTCTGATCTGATTTATTATTGTCACATGTATTGGGATACAGTGAAAAAGTATTGTTTCTTGTGCACTACACAGACAAAGCATACCATTCATAGAGTACATAGGAGAGAAGGAAAGGAGAGGGTGCAGAATGTAGTGTTACAGTCACAGGGTGTAGAGAAAGATCAGCTTAATATTTGATTTGATTTATTATTGTCACATGTATTGGGATACAGTAAAAAGTATTGTTTCTTGCATGCTAGACAGACAAAGCATACTGTTCATAGAGTACACAAAGAAGGAAAGCAGAGGGTGCAGTATATAATGTTACAGTTACAGATAGGGTGTAGTACTATCTACACTATAGAGTGTAGATAGGAGAGGGTGCAGAATATAGTGTTACATTCATAGCGAGGGTGTAGAGAAAGATCAACTTAATGTAAGGTAGGTCCATTCAAAAGTCTGACAGCAGCAGGGAAGAAGCTGTTCTTGAGCTGGTTGGTACAGGGCCTCAGACTTTTGTTTCTTTTTCCCGACGGAAGAAGGTGGAAGAGTGTGTCTGGGGTGTGTGGGGTCCTTAATTATGCTTCGCTGAGGCAGCGGCAAGTGTAGACAGAGTCAATGGATGGGAGGCTGGTTTGTGTGATGGATTGGGCTACATTCACAACTTTTTGTAGTTCCTTGTGGTCTTGGGCAGAGCAGGAGCCCATACCAAGCTGTGATACAACCAGAAAGAATACTTTCTATGGTGCATCTGTAAAAGTTGGTGAGAGTCGTAGTGGACTGGCCAAATTTCCTTAGTCTTCTGAGAAAGTAGAAGCTTTCTTAACTATAGTGTCGGCATGGGGGGAGCAGGACAGTTTGGTGATCTGGACACCGAGAAACCTGAAGTTCTCGACCATTTCTACTTCATTCCTGTTGATGTAGACAGGGGCATGTTTTCCAACACTGTAGCCGATGAAAATCTCCTTCGTTTTGTTGACATTGAGGGAGAGATTATTGTTGCTGCACCAGTTCAGCAGGCATGCTGGTTAGCATGGATTGGCCGTGCTAAATCCTCCCCCCTCAGTGCACCCGAACAGGAGTGTGGCAACTAGGGGGATTTTCACAGTAGCTTCATCACAGTGTTAATGTAAGCCTACTCGTGACACTAATAAATAAACTTTAAAACTTGGGGAGAAAAACACTCTTCGGAGAACAGAAGCCCATTGTGGGCAGTACGTGGTCAGAACGCAAAAACAGAGTCGACTATTTTTCTATCCCTTTTCTTTCTCTAGTATCCAGCTGCGGTTAGTTTGAAATGAACTGCAACAGGAAACTGGAAATAAAAAAGGGCATAAACTGACTCGATCTCTGATCCTTGTGTGTCTTTTCTGTAACACTCGCTGCCTCCCATCTTCACCTGCCCTTCCAGCCTGAAAGCTGAGAGGTGCCTTCAATTCTCAAAAGAACGCGTGGCCTTCCCCTCCTCCCGCACCACGGGAGTTGACCGCAAGTTTGTCAACTCATATTCAAGATCCAGAGGGGGTTTGTTGTGGAGGGAGAGGTGGAATCTGCAGAGCTTGGGGAGACGTTTGAGATTAACTGTGAAAATTGACTTCTCCTTTTTGAAACTCTGTACGTCTGGAGTTGCCTGTGTTAAGCCCAGCTGGCCAGACGCACCCAGCTAATGCATTGTGCAGCTGGGTCTGTGTCGAGGTCAAGGGAGTGTGGGGGGCTGCAGTCCCTGGTCCCTCCTGCTTGTTCTCGTGCGGAGAGTTTGTGCACTTTTACACCCAGAATGGCCAACTTTCTGTGGATCTAGGGTCCACGTGCTCGCAGCAAGCAGGGAAACCCCTCAACTTTGCCCGTACTGGAGGGACCCCCCCCCCTCCACATCTGTTCCCTCTTGCCCAACTCCCCATTTTCCTGTGGCCCTGGAGTCACACATAGACCATTTTTTAAAAAATTCATTGGTGGGGCATGGGCGTCCCTGGCTAGGCCAGCATTTATTACCCATCCGAGGGCAGTGGAGAGTCAACCACGTTGCTGTGGCTCTGGAGTCATATGTAGGCCAGACCGGGTAATCTGGCAGATTTCCCTCCCGAAGGATTGAGTGAACCAGATGGGTTTTTCCAACAATTGTCATCAGTAGATTCTTAATTCCGGATTTTTTTTGTTGAATTCTAATTCCACCATCTGCCGTGGCGGGATTCGAACCTGGGTCTCTAGAACTTTTGCCTAGGCTTCTGGATTGCTAGTTGCTGTTGTTTGTCTTCATTCCCAATCATATTTTTTATTCATTCATGGGACGTGGGTGTTGCTGGCTGGCCAGTATTTACTGCCCATCCCTAGTTGCCCGAGGGCAGCTGAGAGTCAACTGCTAGCTCTGGAGTCACATGTAGGCCAGACCGGGTAAGGATGGCAGATTTCCTTCCCTAAAGGGAACCAGTTGGGTTTTTCCGTCAATGGTTTCATCAGTAGATTCTTAATTCCAGATTTTTTTTATTGAATTCAAATTCCACTGTGGCGGGATTCGAACCTGTGTCTCTCGAGCATTAGCTGAGTTTCTGGATTAATAGCCCAGCGATAAGACCAGACCAGATAAGGATGGCAAATTTCCTTACCTATTGACATTAGTGAACCATATGGAAGCAGATTGTTCCCTTGTCATGTCCGGTTGGTTTTAGCTGGGTCTCTGCAACTGCTGGTCACTGCAAAGTCCTGGAGAATGTAGACATGACTTTTCTGCTGGTAAAAGTCAGATTGAGGTTGGCGAGGAGAGGTGGGGGAATCCAGCTACTGCTGCTACCAACCACTTACGTACTGATGTGGAATGAATTTAGATGCGTCTCAACTGGACAAAAGATTGCAGCTGTGCAGATGACCCGATGGCACAGTGATTAGTACCCAAAGGGTTTAGGGGTGGGATGGAAAGAAATGGCGTGTACGTGTACCTTTTCTAACGGCCTCTGGTTATCCCCAAGCACTGCTTCTTGGTTTTGCTTTCTCTGTGTTGCGCCTGATAACTTGCTCATCGGGCAAGGTTTATGGCGTGAGGGAGCTTTGAGTGAATTAAAATGGGTTTGTGAGGGTGAAAAGCATGGCACCCCCGGTTGGAGATGCTTTCATGTATTATTTTCACAAGGGCAGTGGATAGATTCCCTACAGGAATAGTGGAGGTGTGGAAAGACGTGTTGGATAATAAGCCCCCCCCCCCCCCCCCCCCCCCCCCCCCCCCACAAAGCCTGATGGTTGTTGTCCAGTCATGTGACCAGGGAATTCCGAAACTGAGCCACACGGTGCGGTGATGAGACCTTTGCTCCGGGAAGTACTTGTGTGAGAGGGTTGCCAGGTGCCAAAGGTAGAAATTGTTTGATGATGCTTGTCACTGTGCCGCCCCGATCAGTGCTCATCTGTTTGTGTCTCGAATCCCACATTCCCATCAGCCCCGATAACCTTTCACCCCCTTGTTTAGCAAGAGTCTATCTACCTCCGCCTTATAAATATTCTTTAACCCCACCTCCACCACCTTCTAAGGCAGAGAGTTCCTATGATAACCCCCCCGTGATCTGCATGGGGAATCACTAATTGACCTCTCAATTGGGCTCGTTGACTACGAGCTCCCTGAGGACTGTTAATTAGCCCACCAGGTGGAGCTCATATACTGAGCCCTGTATAAAGCAAGACCCTGAGAGAGTCCATTACTCTTTTAGCCCTGGTTGGGACCTATTGTGTTCACCACAGGCTTGTGGTTATTGTTCAATTTTGTGCAATAAAAGCCCGGTTCCTTCGCAGCCAACTCCTGGAGCTGTTATAGTTCCAAAGTGGCACAACGCTCTAAGAGAAAAAAGTCTCCCCATTTCCATCCTAAATCCCCTAATTTTAAATCAGTTCTGGGCTCCCCCACAAGGAGGAACATCCTTCCCTCGTCCACCTTGTCCAGATCGCTCAGGATCCTTAGATACTTCAATCTGGTCACCCCAGCCCCCCCCTTCTAAACTTCAGTGGAAACAAGCCAGCCTCTCCAGCCTTTTCTCCATAAGACAACCCGCTCATTCCCAGATATCGATCCTCCTCTGAACCACCTCCAACACACTGACATCCTTCCTTAAATCTGGAGACCGAAATGGCACATGGTATTTGAGATGTGCTCTCACCCGTGTCCTATATAAATCATAACCTCTTAAGTTCACTTTCTCTCTCAATAAAAAATAACATTCCATTAGCCGCCTTAACTACTTGCTGTACCTGCATACTAACCTTTTGTGACTCGCGCACCAGGACATCCAGATCCCTCTGCACTTTGGAATTCTGCAGCCGTTCTCCGTTTTAAGTAATAATCACCAGAATTTAACTGCCTTTTGCCAAATATGAAACTTTTTCAGAAGAGCTGGGGGAATAAAGCATTTGCAGGTCCATCACTTTATATATGGTTTTGTTTTTTCAGAATAAGCTTGAGCATGACTGGTTTGAAGTAAATACTACTTTATTCAAGCATCTTTTATAAGCATCTTACGGAAAGTGAAATAAGGATTACTTATTTTGAGAGAGAGACAGAAAGCCACAGCAGCATGCTGGTTAGAAAACTCGCAACATAGTTTGGATCAAACTAATTGTTGATCTGTGTCTACAATATAACTGAATACTTATCTTGTATTATTAAAAAGATGGGTATGAACAGTCTCCAACTGCATAGACAATTGGTCTCTGTGGCCCTGTGTAAACTTCTGTTCACCCTGCATTATACTTTCAGAGAACATAGCTAAGTTTCGAGGCTGGACCCAGAATTCCAAGCTGATGTGGCCAAGTTAGCTCAAAGCACTGCACAGTTAGTTACATTAGGCAGAAATACTTTAAAAATGAAGCCTTTTAATTGGGCAAACCATACAGAGGATCCCACAGTGTCCCAAGTAGGCCTACATTAACACTGCAGTGAAGTTACTGTGAAAGTCCCTGAGGTGCCACGCTACTGTTCGGGTACGCTGAGGAAGAATTTAGCACCCAACCAGCACGCCTTTCGGACTGTGGGAGGAAACCCATGCCGACACGGGGAGAATGCACAGACTCCACACAGACAGTGACCCAAGCTGGGAACTGAACCCGGATCGCTGTGAGGCAACTGCGCTAACCACCATCTCTTGAGTTTTTGCACTCATTGTATTGGCACGTGTGGTTGCCCTGGTGCACACAGCAAGATCCCATGGGCAGCAATGAGCAGAGAATTGACTTTTTGTGACTCTTGCAGCTTGAGGTGAGAGTGTTGGCGAGGACATTGAGAGAACCTCTTGTGTCGTGGCGTGGAATCTTTAACGGCAACTTAATTAAGATGTACAAAATTATGAGGGACCTATGGCAGATAGGAAGAATCTTTTGCCCTTAGGCACAGGGGATGATAACCTGAGGCATAGATTGAAGGGGCAGGAAATTCCGAGAGGATTTAGGAAAAATATTTTCACCCAGAGGATGGTGGGAATCTGGGACTCGCTGCTGGAAAGGAAGGTAGAGGCAGGAACCCTCATAACGTTTAGATGAGCACTTGAAACACCGTGGCATACAGGGCTCCAGATCGAGCTTTAGAAAATGGGATTGGAGTAGATAGGTGCTTGATGGCCAGCACAGATACGATGGGCCGAAGGGCCTCTTCCCCTGCTGTTAAACTCTGACGCAAATTCAAAAGGAGAATTGACTAAACTAGTGTTGCTAAAGTCGGGAACAGTCAGAAAATGAGTGCTTGAGGGGTCAAGAGGGCAGCCTTGGATATCTAATCTTTTATAAAGGTGATTTTTTTTTTGTCAATCATGGGCAGTGAATGTCACGGGCTGGGTTTATTGCCCATCCTTAATTGCCCCTTGAGAAGGTGGTGGTGAGCCGCCATCTTGAATCGCTGTGGTCCATGTAAAAGTAATAGGGTAATTGTTATGGGGGATTTTAACTTTACTAACATTGATTGGAATTGCTATAGCTCTAGCTCGTTAGAGGGGTCAGTTTTTGTTCAAAGTGTGCAGGAAGGTTTTTTGACTCAATATATAGATAGGCCAACTAGAGGTGAGGCTATATTGGACTTGGTGCTGGGAAATGAGCCAGACCAGGTGCTAGACTTGGAAGTTGGTGTGCTTTTTGGTGATAGTGACCACAATTCGGTTACGTTCACCTTAGTGATGGAAAGGGATAGGCATGAACCTCGGGTCAGTAGTTTTAGCTGGGGGAAGGGTAATTATGAGGCCATTAGGAGAGAATTAGGAAGCATTGGTTGGACTAGGAGATTACAGGGACTAGGAACGTCTGAAATGTGGAGTTTTTTCAAGGAGCAGCTACTGTGGGTCTGTGATAGGTATGTCCCTGTCAGGCAAGGAGGAATTGGTAGGGCTAGGGAACCGTGGTGCACAAAAAAAGTTGATTTGTTGGTTAGGAAGAAGAAGGAGGCTTATGTTCGGATGAGGCTTGAGGGCTCGGGTAGTGCAGTAGAAAGCTTTAGATTGGCTAGGAGGGAGTTGAAGAGGGAGTTAAGAAGGGCTAGAAGAGGGCATGAGATGACTTTGGCTGATAGGATTAAGGAGAATCCTAAGGCGTTCTATAGGTATGTCAAGAATAGAAGGTTGGTCAGGGCAAGATTAGGGCCAGTTACAGACAGTAGGGGGAAGTTGTGTGTGGAACCGGAAGAGATTGGAGAGGCATTGAACCATTATTTCTCTTCGGTGTTCACGCAGGACGATATGAATGTAGCTGAGGAGGTCACTGGGGTGAAGGGGTGTAAAATAGAAAGTATTGTAGTTGATACAGAGGATGTGTTGGATATTCTAGATGGGTTGAAAATAGATAAGTCCCCTGGTCCAGACGGGATTTACCCTAGGATTCTATGGGAGGCAAGAGAGGTGATTGCAGAGCCACTGGCTCTGATCTTCAGGTCGTCGTTGGTCTCTGGTATAGTACCGGAAGATTGGAGGACAGCGAATGTTGTCCCATTGTTTAAGAAGGGGAGCAGAGACTTCCCTGGGAATTATAGACCAGTGAGTCTTACTTCTGTAGTGGGCAAGGTTTTAGAAAGAATTATTAGGGATAGGATTTATAGTTATTTGGAGAGTAATGAATTGATTAGAGATAGTCAGCATGGTTTTGTAGCGGGAAGGTCGTGCCTTACTAACCTTATTGAGTTCTTTGAGAAGGTGACCAAAGAGGTGGATAGGGGTAAGGCAGTAGATGTGGTATATATGGATTTTAGTAAGGCGTTTGATAAGGTTCACCATGGTATGCTTCTGCAGAAAATGCAGATGTATGGGATTGGTGGTAATTTAGGTACTTGGATCAGGAATTGGTTAGCAGATAGGAGACAGAGGGTGGTGGTTGATGGTAATTATTCATCATGGAGTTCGGTTACGAGTGGTGTGCCTCAGGGATCTGTTTTGGGGCCACTGCTGTTCGTAATCTTTATTAATGATCTGGATGAGGGTATAGTTGGGTGGATTAGTAAGTTTGCTGATGACACCAAAGTCGGAGGTGTGGTAGATTGTGAGGAAGGGTGTCGAAGTTTGCAGGGTGACTTGGACAGGTTGCAGAGCTGGGCCGCAAGGTGGCGGATGGAGTTTAATGCGGAGAAGTGTGAGGTAATCCATTTCGGTAGGAATAACAGATGTGTTGAGTATAGGGCTAACGGGAGGACTTTGAATAGAGTGGAGGAGCAGAGGGATCGAGGTGTATGTGTACATAGATCCCTGAAAGTTGGGAATCAAGTAGATAAGGTTGTTAAGAAGGCGTACGGTGTCTTGGCGTTTATTGGTAGGGGGATTGAATTTAGGAGTCGCAGCGTCATGTTGCAACTGTACACAACTCTGGTGCGGCCGCACTTGGAGTACTGTGTGCAGTTCTGGTCCCCACATTACAGGAAGGATGTGGAGGCTTTGGAGAGGGTGCAGAGGAGGTTTACCAGGATGTTGCCTGGTATGCAGGGGAGGTCCTATGAGGAGAGACTGAGGGATTTGGGGTTGTTTTCACTGGAAAGAAGGCGGCTAAGAGGGGATCTTATAGAAACATATAAGATGATTAGAGGTTTAGATAGGGTGGATGGTGATAGCCTGTTTCCTCGGATGGAGAAATCTAGCACGAGGGGGCATGGCTTTAAATTAAGGGGGGGTAGTTATAGGACGGATGTCAGGGGCAGGTTCTTTACCCAGAGGGTGGTGAGGGACTGGAATGCCCTGCCTGCTGCAGTTGTAAATGCGCCTAGTTTGGGGGCGTTTAAGAGATTGGTGGATAGGTTTATGGACGAAAAGGGATTGGTTTAGATTAGTGGGTCAATGTTTTTTTTTTAAAAATAAGACTGGTCGGTGCAACATTGTGGGCCGAAGGGCCTGTTCCGCGCTGTAATGTTCTATGTTCTATGTTCTATGTGGTGTAGGTACACCCACAGTGCTGTTAGGGAGGGAGTTCCAGGATTGTGATTGGACATCAGTCAGTCCATGTGGTGTAGGTACATCCACAGTGCTGTTAGGGAGGGAGTTCCAGGATTGTTATTGGACATCAGTCAGTCCATGTGGTGTAGGTACACCCACAGTGCTGTTAGGGAGGGAGTTCCAGGATTTTGACCCAGTGACAGTGAAGGAACGGCCGATATATTTCCAAGTCAGGATGGTGAGTGGAGGTAAACTTGCAGGTGGGGGTGTTCCCAGGTATCTGCTGCCCTTGTCCTTCTAGATGGAAGTGGTGGTGGGTTTGGAAGGTGCTGTTTCAGGATGTTTTAAATTGGTTTAGTAACCCACAGAGAAAATGATTGTTGCGAGGCTTTAGTGATGAATCATCCGTGTGCACCTGCTTCCTCCATTGCCCTGCCAGAGGGACTGTTTTGAATGAGACTGTGTGCATTGTGCAGCCGGCAGCTTAGGAAGTGCGAAGAAAGCCTTGAATTTATAAAATGACTTTTCATGATCTCTGGTTATCCCCAAGTGCCTTACAGCTGAAGAAATACTTCTGAATTCGAACTGCAGCTGCACTGTAGGGGGCGCAGCAGCCAATTTGTGCACAGCAAGATCCCACAAGCAGCTGGCCTGTTCTCGTGACGCCAATTGAGGGCTAAATATTGGCCAGGAGGCCTGGGGGAACTCCCTCCCCTTGCTCTGGATTCAAAATGGTGCCTTGGGATCTTTTTACATTGTCCTGAGAGGGGAATAGAGACCTGGACATCACATCTTATCCGGAAGAGGGAACCCTGGGATAGTACGGCACTCCCCTCAGTGCCAGGGGTTTTTTCAGCCAGGATTATGAACTCGGGTCTCTGGCGTGGGAGTTGAACCCACAAGCCAAGGTGAGATTGCAAGAAACCTGAAGGCTGACACAAGGAGGGTGGCACAGTGGTTAGCACAGCTGCCTCGCAGCGCCAGGGACCCAGGTTCCGTGCCTGGCTTGGGTCACTGTCTGTGCGGAGTCTGCACGTTCTCCCTGTGTCTGCGTGGGTTTCCTCCAGATGCTCCGGTTTCCTTCCACAGCCCAAAGATGTGCAGGTTAGGTGGATTGGCTGTGCTAAATTGCCTCTTAGTGTATCCGAACAGCTGCCGGAGTGTGGTGCTTAGGGGATTTTCACAGTAACTTCATTGCAGTGTTAATGTAAGCCTTACTTGTGACACTAATAAATAAACTTTAGAATCTTCAAAGTGCATTTTGGTTTACATGATGGTAGTTGTATGAAGTCCCTTCCCGTATAGATGTGACATCCCCTTCTGTTCTACTCCCAACGCCACTGGCCCAGTTTTTGTTTTCAGTTCTCCTTGGGTTTGAGCATCGGTGGCTGGGCCAGCATTTATTGCCCATCCATAATTGTCCCTTGAGAAGGTGGTGGTGAGCCGCCATCTTGGAACTGCTGCAGTCCTTGTGGTGTAGGTACACTCACAGTGCTGTTAGGGAGGGAGTTCCAGGATTGTTATTGGACATCAGTCAGTCTGTGTGGTGTAGGTACACCCACAGTGCTGTTAGGGAGGGAGTTCCAGGATTTTGACCCAGTGACAGTGAAGGAACGGCCGATATATTTCCAAGTCAGGATGGTGAGTGGCTTGGAGGGGAACTTGCAGGTGGTGGTGTCCCCAGGTATCTGCTGCCCTTGTCCTTCTAGATGGAAGTGGTGGTGGGTTTGGAAGGCTTCTGGCCTCCCTTTTATTTTTTGTCCATCGTCACATCCAGGAGCCCCTGAGTCACTCTGGTATTTGAAAGCCAGGCTGGTGGAGATACCTTGAAGAGAAGATGGCTGCCTGGCCTGCTTTGTGTGGTTACCTCGGGAGCAGCCCCCGATATTGTGAAACAGAGTTTACACCTTTTGGTGTTTGCCGTGGGCCAGGCCTATTTCCTGGCCTATTTCACCCTGATGCCGGCAACTTGGGACACATTCGGGGGGTTCTTAAAATAGAACTGTTGGGAAGTTCAAAGCTGGTCACTGGAGCGAGTTCTCCCGAGCCCAGGGGCTGGGCTGGGGGGAGGAGGGCGCAGAGACTTTGGGCAAAATGTTGGACAGCTTTCAGTGTGAGCACTAAGCTTTTTGATAGTCTGGTTTTGTTTAACGCTCCCCAAGTGTGCCCCCAAAATGTCTGCACGTTTTGCAGACACCACTGCAGGAAAATATCAACTAGCGAAGGGGACAGTGCGGAGATTCCAATGAGGAAACGTTCCAGGCTGTTTGCTCCCAGCCTGAGCTTGGGGATCATTTTTCTTCAATTTTCGACAGCTGCCTTTTGTTTACTTTGGTTGTTCTGAAAAAATTTCTTTTTTCTTTCCTCTCCTGAAAACAAGACTACTGTGCTCTCTGAACAAGCTACAATGCTCGATAACCCAGATTGCACTGAAGGGAAAGGAACAATTTTAAAACAAATAGCCTCGGTAAATCCGATTTTCGCCACAAAAGGGTACATTAAAAATCTCCCTGACAAATGCGGGAGGTTTTTTTTTTCCGCCACATTGCAGGAAGGCCAATTAGGCCCCTGCGCTAGTCTGTGTTTAAGTCCAATAATAGCTCAAAAATATGGGAATCCGGCAACACTCTGTGTTGTTTTAACACACAACAAAAAAATCTATCCTGGCCTCCCTCCAGGGCGGCACAGTGGTTAGCACTGCTGCCTCACAGCGCCAGGGGCCCGGGCTCAATTCCCAGCATGGGTCACTGTGTCTGTATGGAGTTTGCATGTTCTCCCGGTGTCTGCGTGGGTTTCCTCTGGGTGCTCCGGTTTCCTCCCACACTCCAAAGATGTGTGGGTTAGGTGTGTTGGCTGTGCTAAATTATTATGTAATACGTATGTATGTATATGTGTATATATGCTTATATGGGAATGGGTCAGGTGTGGAGTTAAGTGATTGCAATCCTGTTCCCCTTTTAACGCGAGTTGCTTTTTTTAATGTCTTTGAGTAGGCAAACTAAACTGGCAACCAGATTTAATCATGAGGCATATTTAGATTTGTAAGCCAAATCATCAGTAATCCTTCAGAATATCTTTAAGAGATTTATGTATGTCTGAGTGTTCTTGGAGCTGCACTCATCCAGGCAAGTGGAGAGTATTCCATCACACTCCTGACTTGTGTCGTCAGCGTGAGTTTTGCCTTGTGAAGCAAAACTGACCCTTGGTTTTCAGAATGCTTCAGTATATTTTTGGAATTTTAAATAAATACATTCATGAATTTAGCCTGTAAATGCTCAGTTGAATCGCTAGATCAATGGGCCAGTATGGTACTGGGTTACACGTAGGCCAGTCAGAAGATTGCAGAATGTAACTTGGTCTTTGAGTTGTGCACCTTTATGTCAGGCAGACATTTGAACCAGTGCAGCCCTGAAGTAGTAAGTATTGTGAGCAGTCACATTGAAACATAGAAACTGGAAGCAGGAGAAGGCCATTCGGCCCTTCGAGCCTGCTCTGCCATTCATTATGATCATGGCTGATGGGCAGCATGGTAGCACAGTGGTTAGCACTGTTGCTTCACAGCTCCAGGGTCTTGAGTTTGATTCCCAGCTCAGGTCACTGTCTGTATGGAGACTGCACATTCTCCTTGTGTCTGTGTGGGTTTCCTCCCACAGTCCAAAGATGTGCAGGTTAGGTTGATTGGCCATACTAAGAAATTGCCCCTTCGTGTCTAGGGATGTGTAGGTGAGAGGGATTAGTGGGTAAAATGTGTGTGAATATGGGGTTAGGGCCTGGGTGGAATTGTGTTCGGTGCAGACTCGATGGGCCGAAGGGCCTCTTTCTGCACTGTAGGGATTCAATGATCATCAAATTCAATATCCTGTTTTCCCCCCCCCCCCCAATATCCCTTGATCCCTTTAGCCCAAGAGCGATATCTAATTTCTCCTTGAAATCACACAACGTTTTGGCCTCAACTACTTTCTGTGGGAGTGAATTCCACACGTTCCCCACCCTCTGGGTGAAGAAATTTCCTAAAAGGTTTACCCCTTATCCTCAAACTCTGACCCCTAGTTCTGGACTCCCCCCACCATCGGGAACATTCTTTCTGAATCTACCCTGTCTAACCCTGTTAGAATTTTATAAGTTTCTATGAGATTCCCTCTCACTCTTCTAAACTCCAGTGAATATAATCCTAACCGACTTAGTCTCTCCTCATATGACAGAGCTGCCATCCCAGGTATCAGCCTGGTAAACCTTCGCTGTACTCCCTCTATAGCAAGGACATCCTTCCTCAGATAAGGAGACCAAAACTGCACACAATACTCCAGGTGTGGCCTCACCAACGCCCTGTACAATTGCAGTAAAACATCCCTGTACCTATACTCAATTGCAGCAAAAGTTATAGGGATGTCTGAAAAGCAGTACGAGGGGGTAAAAACAACGTGGTAATATGTGAGTACACGTGGAAATGCGACTTGTGGCTTTGAGATCTGTAGGTGTAATTGGTGGGTGAAGTGAAGGTTAGGGTTTTTCTGTTTATCTACTGGATATTGTGGCCAGTTATTATAGGGTGAGTGAGTGCTGAGAAGTAGCCTGGGAAGGCGTGGATAAGTACTTATTTTAGTGGTTAATTCAGGCTGATCACAAGTTGTCCTCTGTGTGGTTTGGAACATGATGTGGAGATGCCGGTGTTGGACTGGGGTGAACACAGTAAGAAGTCTCACAACACCAAGTTAAAGTCCAACACTGGCATTTGCTACCAAATAAATCTGTTGGACTTTAACCTGGTGTTGTGAGACTTCTTACAGGTTTGGAACATGATAGATTTTTTAAATTCATTCATTCATTCATGGGCCATGGGTGTTGCTGGCTGGTCCAGCGTTTATTACCCATCTCTAGTTGCCCTTGGAGGGTAGTTGAGAGTCAACCACATTGCTGTGGCTCTCTAGAGTCACATGTAGGCCAGACCGGGTAAGGATGGCAGATTTCCTTCCCTAAAAGGAAGCAGACTGCTTTTTCCGACAATGGTTTCATGGTCATCAGTAGATTCGTAATTTTGAATTGAATTCAAATTCCACCATCTGCCGTGGCGGGATTCGAACCCGGGTCCCCAGAACATTAGCTCTGTTGCTGGATTAATAGTCAGGTGATAATACCACTATCTCCTCCCATTTTAAACTGCGCAGCACAGTGAGTTAGCACTGCTGCCTCATAGCACCAGGGACCAGGTTTGATTCCCGGCTTGGGTCATTGTCTGTGTGGAGTTTGCATGTTCTCCCCGTGTCTGTGTGGGATTCCTCCGGGTGCTCCAGTTTTCTCCCGCAGCCCAAAAGAGATGCTGGATAGGTGGATTGGCCATGCTAAATTGTCCCTTAGTGCCCAAAGATGTACAGGTTCGGTGGATTGGCCATGCTAAATTGTCCCTTAGTGTCCAAAGATGTACAGGTTCGGTGGATCGGCCATGCTAAATTGTCCCTTAGTGCCCAAAGATGTACAGGTTCGGTGGATTGGCCATGCTAAATTGCCCCCTTAGTGCCCAAAGATGTGTAGGTTAGGTGGATTGGCCATGCTAAATTGTCCCTTAGTGCCCAAAGATGTACAGGTTCGGTGGATCGGCCATGCTAAATTGTCCCTTAGTGCCCAAAGATGTACAGGTTCGGTGGATTGGCCATGCTAAATTGCCCCCTTAGTGCCCAAAGATGTGTAGGTTAGGTGGATTGGCCATGCTAAATTGCTCCTTAAAAGCTAAAGCTTGTTTATTAGTCACAAGTAGGCTTACATTAACGCTGCAATGAAGTTACTGTGAAAATCCCTGACTCACCACACTCCTGTTCGGGGACACTAAGGGCGAATTTAGTACGGCCATTGCACCTAACCAGCATGTCTTTCGGACTGTGGGAGCACCTGGAGGAAACCCGTGCAGACACGGGGAGAACGCACAGACTCCACACAGACAGTGACCCAAGCCGGGAATCGAACCCGGATCTCCGGTGCTGCGAGGCAGCAGTGCTAACCCACTGTGCCACCATGCTGCCCAAAGACGTGCTGGTTAGGTGCATTGGCCATGCTAAATTCTGCCTCAGTGTACCCGAACAGGAGTGTGGTGACTGGGCAATTTTTCACAGTAACGTCATTGCAGTGTTAATGTGCGGCATGCTAAGTTGCCTGTAAGTGTCAGGGCGACTAACTAGCATAAATTCATGTGGCTTATTGAAACATATAAGATGATTAGAGGTTTAGACAGGGTAGATAGTGATAGCCTTTTTCCTAGGATGGAGAAAGCTAGCACGAGGGGGCACGACTCTAAATTAAGGGGGGGTAGCTATAGGACTGATGTCAGGGGTAGGTTCTTTACCCAGAGGGTGGTGAGGGACTGGAATGCCCTGCCAGCTGCAGTTGTAAATGCGCCTAGTTTGGGGGCGTTTAAGAGATCTGTGGATAGGTTTATGGACGAAATGGGATTGGTTTAGATTAGTGGGTTAGTGTTTTTTTTAAAAGCTGTTCGGCGCAACATCGTGGGCCGAAGGGCCTGTTCTGCGCTGTAATGTTCTATGTTCTAATGTTCTATGTTCTGACACTAATAAGCAAACTTAAAACTTCCGCATAGGCAAAAATCAGCTTGTGACCAGATGCGCGTGGTGCCGTTGGCCATTTGTGCCAGGCTGTGGCCTTGGTTTTGGTGGTCATGTTAGTCAGTGGAAATGTGTTTGTTTTTTGAGTTTCATTTGCTGTTTTTTTTAATGCTGAGTGGGAGCAGCCGTCTGCCCCCACCCACTGTGTGTTTCCCCTCTGATGTATCCAGTCCAGCTGACTACCCGATGAGGCAGTCAAACGGCAGCAAGGAAACTCCCCAGTCACCGTGGCAACCCCGCTTCCTGGAAGAGAATGATTACAGACGAGACAAAACGCACCCTAACCCAGCTGCCTCCCTCTCTCCTCCGCATTTGTAACGAATTTTGGAAGGGAAGTCCAAACTTGGACGCAATGTGGGTTTGTGTGGCGGACGAGGCCCTGGAGTGGAATTCTGGCCACCCTACCTGAGAAGGATGCATAGAAATATAAAGCAGGAAGAGGCCATTTGGCCCCTCGAGCCTGCTGCTCCATCGTTCGTGATGATCATGGCTGAAATGACTTAAATCAGGCGGTTGAGTTGGCCTGTTTGAATGTGACCTCCCTGATTAAGGGCCCCATTGACAGGTCCAGGCAGCCGGTGACCGTGGGGGTTGTCCACCCTGACCGTCTGCCCCTCTCCCACGACTACATTTGTGGCTGGGTGTCCCCGGAGAGAGAACATGTGGTGCCTGAGGGCACTGTTGATGCATTCCGTGCCCACTGGACACCGCAGGGGACTGGGTTATATTATTAGAATCAGAGAATCCCTACAGTGCAGGAGGAGGCCGTTTGGCCCATCGAGCCTGCACCGACCACAATCCCACCCACACTCTATCCCTGTAACCCCATGCATTTACCCGAGCTAGCCCCCTGACACTAAGGGGCAATTTAGCATGGCCAACCCACCTAACCCACACATCCCTGGAGTGTGGGAGGAAACCCACTCACACGAGGACAATGTGCAAGCTCCACGCAGACAGTAACCCAAGCTGGGAATTGAGTTTATGAACTCAACAGATATAAATGCAAGTCATTACCGTTCTTTGACCTCTTTAATCACATTTTAATTTGATGTTTTAAGTTTCCTTTCTGCTTGGTTTTTTGTTTCGGGTGGTTTCCCTCCTCTTCGGAGCCGCCCTTTATGAGTTGTCCTTAACTAGTTTGATTTTGTGTATTTAGTTGGACACAAAAAGATGTCCCTGATTAAGGGCCAAATTGATGGTCCAATCAGGGAGTCTGTTGCTTTGTATTTAACCAGGCGTGTCAGTTCCTCTGGCGCTCTGAGTGTAGACTGCTGAGTGAAAGCACTGTGTATGCTGCTGTCAGACTTGTAAATAAAGGGATGTTGGTGAAGGGACTTCTGTCTCCGAGGACTTATTACAACGGCTAATTATCAAATTCAATATCCTGATTTCCTCCCCGCTCCTTCCTCCCCACATGGCCTACCTCATGCTTTCAGTTTCCATATTTGTTTGGGATCGGGGTGTTGAGTTCGATGATCAGCCACGATCAAAATGAATGGCGGAGTAGGCTTGAAGGGCTGAATGGCCTCCTCCTGTTTCTAGTTTTTATAGCCCTTGATCCCTTTAGCTCCAAGAGCGATATCTAATTTCTTCTTGAAATCACACAACGTTTTGTCCTTGACTACTTTCTGTGGGAGTGAATTCCACACATTCCCCACCCTCTGGGTGAAGAAATTTCTCCTCACCTCAGTCCTAAAAGGTTTACCCCTTATCCTCAAACTATGACCCCTAGTTCTGGACTCCCCCCACCATCAGGAACATTCTTTCTGAATCAATCCTATCTGATCATAGAATCCTACAGTGCAGGAGGAGGCCATTTGGCCCATCGAGTCTGCACCGACCACAATCCCACCCAGGCCCTATCCCTACAACCCCATGTATTTACCCCACTAGTTCCCCTGACACTAAGGGGCAATTTAGCACAGCCAATCAGCCTGACCCTAACATCTTTGGACTGTGGGAGGAAACCCATACAGACATGGGGAGAACATGCAGACTCCGCACAAATATTGACCCAAGGCCGGAATTGAACCTGGATCGTTGGCACTGTGAGGCAGCAGTGCTAACCACTGTGCCATTGTGTCGCTCCTGCTAGAGTTCTACAAGATCCCCTCTCACTCTTCCAGTGAGTATAATCCTAACTGACTTAGTCTCTCCTCATACGACAGAGCTGCCATCCCAGGAATCAGCCTGGTAAACCTTCACTGTGCTCCCTCTATAGCAAGGACATCCTTCCTCAGATAAGGAGACCAAAACTGCACACAATACTCCAGGTGTGGCCTCACCAACGCCCTGTACAATTGCAGTAAAACATCCCTATCCTGATACTCAAATCCTCTCACTATGAAGGCCAACATACCATTTGCCTTCTTTATTGCCTGCTGTACCTACGCGCTTACTTTCAGTGACTGATGCACGAGGACTCCGAGGTCTCGCTGAGTATCCACCTCTCTCAATTTACACCCATTCCAGTAATAATCTGTCTTCCTATTATTGCTACCAAAGTGGATAACCTCACATTTATCCACATTATCCTGCATCTGGCCTTTTCAGTATTCTGGAAGTTTTAGTGAGAATTGGGTGACTGAGTAGCAGACAAGAGGAACTGAAATATCAGTTGCGCCACAGGGAGTTACTTTCTGCTTTTTCCATCTTGGATCGGAACTTGTGCTGATGGGACGCTTGGGATCCTGGGCCTTTGTCCTTTTGAAGTTAATGCTTCTTCCTCGCTTTGCAACCAAGCTGATGATAAAAGGCCCTTTAGGAGTTGGCCCCACTGCCCGACAGCACGGCTTGTCGACTTGCGAGGCATCTAATGTCTTGTTAACATCACTAACCTGGCTTCACTCTTGTCGAATTTTTTTGTTTGACTCCCAAGGATTTGTGTTGAAGCTTTTTTTTTTTGACGACCAGAAGCTTGATCCTGGAGTGTCGCAAAGCTTTGAATGAATTCTAATAACTGGGCCCCATGAAGGGCATCTGGTTTTTATTGCATGTTTGGGGGGAGGGTGGGGGGAGAGCCCTTAATAACTCAGTATCCTGGTCGGAATGATTTAGTGGCACTCTGCTGTTAACGGCAAAAGAACCACCACCACCACCACCACCCCCCCCTCCCGAAAAGGTCTTACATCTGTGTTTGTGGATTATTTGAGACTGGGCTTCCTCCCTTCTCTGAGGCTGCAGTGGAAGGAAAGCGCCAGTTCTGAATGGGTTTTTTGTTCTCCGCACATGCGGTTTTACTTTTCGTGAGCTTTATGTTGTTAACCCTCGCACTGCAACTTGCATCAACCACGTGGTGGGGAGACAGTTCATAGCATCTACAGCATCGAAGGAGGCCATTCAGCCCATCAAGTCTGCACCGACAACAATCCCACCCAGGCTCTTTCCCTGTAAGCCCACATATTACCCTGCTAACCCCCCTGACACTAAGGGACAATTTAGCATGGCCAATCCACCTAACCTACACGTCTTTGGACACTAAGGGGCAATTTAGCATGGCCAATCCACCCTAACCTACACATCTTTGGACACTAAGGGACAATTTAGCACGGCCAATCCACCCTAACCTACACATCTTTGGACACTAAGGGGCAATTTAGCATGGCCAATCCACCCTAACCTACACATCTTTGGACACTAAGGGACAATTTAGCATGGCCAATCCACCCTAACCTGCATATCTTTGGACACTAAGGGACAATTTAGCATGGCCAATCCACCCTAACCTACACATCTTTAGATTGTGGGAGGAAACCAGAGCAAACCCACGCAGGTACGGGGAGAACGTGCAGATTCCACACAAACAGTGACCTAAGACTGGAATTGAACCCGGGGCCCTAGCGCTGTGAGGCAGCAGTGCTAACCACTGTGCCACCATGCCACTCCATATTCTTGATGTAGACACTTGCTCCTGGTTTAGGGATGTGAATGTGTGTCTAGTTGTGGTAGGTCTGTCATATGAGGAAGGACTAATTTGATTAGGATTATATTCACTGGAGTGTGGAAGAGTGAGAGGAGATCTCATAGAAACTTATAAAATTCTAACAGGATTAGACAGGGTAGATTCAGAAAGAATGTTCCCGATGGTGGGGGGAATCCAGAACTAGGGGTCATAGTTTGAGGATAAGGGGTAAACCTTTTAGGACTGAGGTGAGGAGGAATTTCTTCACCCAGAGGGTGGGGAATGTGTGGAATTCACTCCCACAGAAAGTAGTTGAGGCCAAAATGTTGTGTGATTTCAGGAAGAAATTAGATATCGTTCTTGGGGCTAAAGGGATCGAGGGATACGGGGCGGGGGGAGGGGAGATCAGGATATTGAATTTGATTAGCTGTGATCATTATGAATGGTGGAGCAGGCTCGAAGGGCCAAATGGCCTCCTCCTGCTTCTAGTTTCTATGAATCCCGCTCCTTTTTAGTAAAATAAGAGGTGAATGGACTAAAAATGTTTCCTGCTTTTAAGTGCTTTTGTGCAAGGGTCCCTTCTGGTATTGCATGTTAATATTCACGTTGGACTGTTCATATCCTCAGTGAGTTTGAGTGAAGACAATACGTTACTTTTGAAGTGTAGTCAGCAATGTTTGACATCCAGCCAAAATGCACACAACAAGGCCCCATAATGAGCTGAACAATGAGCTAATTTGTTGTGGGTTAAATATTGGCTGGAATACCAGACGTACTTTGAAGAAGTGCCTTGGCTTACAAAGTGGAGCAGACGGGACCTCACTCCAGCGTCTCATCTGTTCGAGGGCATTTCAGGCAGGGCAGCTTTCAATGTCAGGAAAATGAAGGAAATTGTCATAAACTTCAGGAAGTGCAGTGGAGGACGTGCCCTGTCCATACCAATGGAAATGATCAAGTACGTCAAGTTTTTAGGTGTCCAGATCACCAACAACCTGTCCTGGTCTCCTCTACGCCGACACTACAGTTAAGAAAGCCCACTAACACTTCTATTTTCTCAGGAGGCTAAGGAAATTTGCCATGTCAGCTATGACTCTCACCAACTTTTACAGATGCACCATAGAAAGCATTCTTTCTGGTTGTATCACAGCTTGGTATGGGCTCCTGCTCTGCCCAAGACCACAAGGAACTACAAAAGGTTGTGAATGTAGCCCCAATCCATCACACAAACCAGCCTCCCATCCATTGACTCCGTCTACACTTCCCGCTGCCTCGGGAAAAGCAGCCAGTATAATTAAGGACCCCACACACCCCGGACATTCTCTCTTCCACCTTCTTCCATCAGGAAAAAGATACAAAAGACTCGAGAACAGCTGCTTCCCTGCTGCCATCAGACTTTTAAATGGACCTTCCATATATTAAGTTGCTCTTTCCCTGCAGCCTATATACTCTATGAATGGTATGCTTTGTCTGTATAGTGCGCAAGAAACAATACTTTTCAGTGAATCTGTGCACGTGACAATAATAAATCAGATCAAAGATTTAAGCTTAATTTCTCTACACCCTATCTGTAACTGTAACACTATATTCTGCACCTTCTCTTTTCCTTCTCCCCTATGTACTGTGTGAACGGTATGCTTTGTCTGTATAGTGTGCAAGAAACAATACTTTTCACTTTATCTCAATATATGTGACAATAATAAATCAAAGCAAATATTAAGCTGATCTTTCTCCACACCCTAGCTATGACTGTAACACTCCATTCTGCATTCTGTCCTTTCCTTCTCTATGAATGGTATGCTTTATCTGTATAGGGTGCAAGAAACAATACTTTTCACTGTATCCCACTACATGTGACAATAATAAATCAAATCAAAATGTGACTCCAGAGCCACAGCGATGTGGTTGACTCTCAACTGCCCTCTGAAATGGCTGAGTGAGACACTCAGTTCAAGGGCAACTAAGGACACGTGCATCCCATGAATGAGTGAAAAGAGGATTACTTGCCCGAGAACCCATTTGTTGATGGGATCTTGCTGTGCACAATTTGGCTGCTACGTCTCGGACGTTACAACAACGGCTGCCCCGCAAAGAGGACAAAGGAGCTTTGTTGGCCGTTGATGATGGAAGTGCTTTGGGGACAAGCTGCATTTTCCTTCCTTGGTGACCCCAAGCCTACAGCGCTCACAAGTGGAGGATATCTCGCTGCAGGAGAGCTGTTCTATCCCACTTGGAGAGCTGTTCAGAATGTGCGTCGGGTAGCGTAAGGAATTAATTCTGCACTTCCCACGCGCGGGGCGGGGGGTTAGATTGAAGGCGGAAAAGATCCATCCATGGCATGGTTTGAACTGAACCTACTTTTGTGTAAGAGACGCATGTCTCGCCGTTTCCCTTGCAGCAGCCAGCCGTACCCTCCCTCGAGGGCTGTCCCTGCTTCCTGTGGGAGAAACTAGGTCTAAGTAAACAGTTCAATTGTAACAGCTAAACTCAAAGACCACACCAGTCTTCACTTCAGATTCAAGCCCACGATTCAGAATGAATTGTGCTCGTTTATAGAGGCAGCCATTTTGTTCCCTTCCTCCTCGGGGGTGCGCACATTGTCAGAGATTATCATTGGTCAAATCTCCTGAGACTATTCTACCTCCTCCCACCCTGTCTTATTCCCATAACTGTGCACATTCTTTTTCAGATAGCAATCCAATTCCCTCTTGAATACCTCCTCCAACTTGCTTCCACCACCCTCTTGGGATGTTCATTCCAGACTCCAACTACCCTCTGAGTGAATAAAGTTTTTCTCACATCACCACGACTCGTTTTGCCCCATATTTGGAATCTGTGCCCCTCTAGTTCCTGATGTACTCTTGAGAGGGAACAGTTTTTTACTGTTTACCCTGTCCTTACCCTTCACGGTCTTGAATATCTCTGTCTTATGACATATTACGTGTCCTCTGCAGCCAAAAGGAACGTGGCCAGGCATGGCACCTCTTAAATTAAAAACCTTCAGGGACAATGGTTCCCTGGTGCATTCTCCATGGCAACACCTTGACCAAAGCCCGCACAATCACTACCCTTTGCGCCTCCAGGGCGGGCTCAATGGGCTGAATGGCCTCCTCCTGCACTGTAAAGGTCCCTGCACGTGTGTTTTTGTAGTATCTGGCTTATATTTTCTCAAGTAACAAATAAGTGAGGGAGGGCCAGAGGATGAGACCACCTCCAGGAACACATCTGACCAGAATTGGCAATCTACAGCCAAGCCAGACTCTGCACCAATAAAGGTTAGGTAGGTCCTCGATATTCTCATGTCTCTCTCTCCCCCTCTGTCTCCGTTGTCTGCAGATCCTGAGTTTAATTTTAGTGATCCCAGCCAGGGTCAGCAAACACAGTACAGGTGAAGATTCAAAGTTTGGGATCTCTTTGGACATCGTTTTGTTTTCTAATTGTTGAAAAAGATCCATACTTTCCATTTTGCACTCATCAGGACAAATGCACAAATGTCAAATTTCACAGTGAGGACAATACTGTTGTCATTTTTCTGTCTCTCTCGCTCCCTCCTCTGTCTGTCTCTGTCTCTCTCCCCCCTCCCTCTCTCTCTCTCTTCCCCACCCCCCCCCGCTTTACATTCTTGTAAAACGACACGGGCCTTTGCAATGCTGGCTTGTTGGGTTTTTTTGTTATTCTTTTCCGAATCCAGCTTCGCTTTCGCCGCAGGAGTTTGACCTTTGCTCCCTGGAAAGGCCTACCGCTTCACTCCAGCCAAAATCCCCACGTTCCTGTCCCGTGGCCTGCCTGGCTTTTCCCAGTTCAGCCAGTTTTCTGGCCGTGGTGTTCCTTCTCTCCCCCCAGTCAGACGGGGCTCATTTCAGACAAAGGCCTCCATTCACCAGGGTTGGCAGCCCCACCTTGTTATGCAGGGGTCCGGCTGGAGTTTGAAATTGTATAAAATGCGTGTCCTTCTATAAATATGTTGGTCAAGGTGAGGGAATCACGTATCACATATCACTCTCTCGCTCTCGCTCTCTCTCTCTGTCCCCCCTCCCTCCCTCCCTCTCTCTGCCCCCCCCTTCTCTCTGTCCTGTCCCCCCTCCCCAGGGAATCACCCCTGTTCCCATATAGCCCGCCAGCAGAGACTTTTAAAACTATTTCTTCCTTGTCAGACAGGAGGGGTGGCAGAACTGTTGTTGGCTTGGCAGCTGGTAAGTGTACCTTAAGCTCATTACAAAGAGACAGAGATGCCAACTTTGCTTTGCCATTTGGAGCCCCTCCTTTTCACTGCCAATCATGTAATTCCCCTCTCCTCCCGTCCCTCCTATATTATCATCTTCCAAACAAGGGCAAAGATTTCAGAACTAAGCTCTTCCATTTAAAGAATGAAGTATGGCACAGGGACAGGCCCTTTGGTCCTCCCAGCCTGCGCTGTTCACAATGCCCTAACTAAAGTAAAAAAAAATCTGTCCTTACTCAGTCTGTTTCTATTCCCTCCCTATTCATGTTCCCATCCAGATGCCTCTTAAATGTTGTTAATGTTCCTGCTTCCACCCCCTCCTCTGGCAGTGCGTTCCAGGCACCCACCACTCTCACTTGCCCCCACACATCTCCCTTAAACTTTCCCCCCTCACCCTGAACCTGTGCCCTCGGAAGATGTGCAAGTTGGAGAGATTGGCCATTCTGAATTGCCCCTTAGTGTCAGGGGAATTAGCAGGGTAAATACGTGGGATTAGGCCTGGGTGGGATTATTGTTGGTGCAGGCTTGATGGGCCAAATGGCTTCCTGCACCGTAAGGATTCTATGATTCTAAAGGAAATCACATGGGTCTTTATTTCGGATTGTTTCATGGTCCTTGTTAAGCTTTTAATTCCAGATTTAAAAAAAGAACTTAATTCAACTTCCACCATTTGGGCAGCACAGTGGTTAGCACTGCTGCCTCACAGCGCCAGGGACCTGCGTTCGATTCCAGCCTCGGGCCACTGACTGCATGGAGTTTGCACATTCTCCCCGTGTCTGCGTGGGTTTCCTCCGGGTGCTCCGGTTTCCTCCTGTAGTCCAAAGATGCGCGGGTTAGGTGGATTGGCCATGCTAAATTGCCCCTTAGCGTCAGGGGGATTAGCAAGGGTCAACATGTGGGTAATAGGGACTGGGTGGGATTGTGGTTGGTACAGACTCGATGGGCCGAATGGCCTCCTTCAGCACTGTAGGGAGTCTATGATTTGCCATGGCGGGATTCGATTCTGGGTCCCCAGAGCATTAGCCGGAGGGGGGGGGGGGGGTCCTCTGGATTATAAGTGCAGTGATTTTGCCGCTAGGCCACTGCAGAGAACCAGTAGAGGCACGATGGGCTGAGTGGTCCTCCTGCTGTGCTGGTGGTTGGTAAGGGCAGAATTAAAGGAAGAAACTGTCCCGGTTTCAGGTTGCTATTAATCAGTGTTCTTTGACACGGTGAATCGGACAAAAAATAAAATCTCAGAAGCATTTCCTGCGCAGGAGGGAGCCTTTAAAATTGTCTAATAATGCAAGTGACATCATTTCCTGTCTGGTGTGCAGAGGGGCCGTTTAAAGCCACACACTGAGTGAGCCTCGCTGTACATTCCTGGGAATGAGTAACTGCTCAAAGAGGAACCCAAACTGATGTATTTTGCTTTTTTTAAAAATTAATAATGACACCTGCTCATGTGGGAAGAATGCAGTGAGTTAGAATTTCTAACCGAGGCCGCAGTCCCACCTGTTTTTAATTCCCTCGGCAGCCGGTTAAATCGGTGCATCGGATTTTATGTTTGAACATTCTGGGCAGAATTAACTCCCTCCCATGTTTTCCTTCCCTCACATCGTCCGTGAGGAGCTCTCTGCCCTTCCCGATCATCCAAGAGAACCTCCCTTCTCTACACAATGGGCTGAATGGCCTCCTTCGCAGCTGTATCAAGTGGTTCGCTCACGCCCTGCTGAGCCAAGCAGATCAAAATGGCTCCATGAGTGCTCCATGGAATCCCTGCAGTGTAGAAGGAGGCCATTCAGCCCATCATGTCTGCACCGACTCTCTGACGGATTGGTTTACCCGGGCCCCCCCCTCATAACCCCACACATTTACCATTGCTAATCCATCTAAGGGGCAATTTAGCATAGCCAATCCATTGAATGCACAAATCTTTGGACATTAAGGGGGACAATTTACCATTGCCATCCCCCTAACCTGCACATCTTTGGACACTGAGGGGCAATTTGGCATGGCCAATCCACCTAACCTACACATCTTTGGACACTGAGGGGCAATTTACTATGGCCTATCTCCCTAACCCACTCATCTTTAAACACTAAGGGGCAATTTAGCATGGTCAATTCATCTAACCTGCACACCTTTGGACTGTGGGAGGAAACCGGACCACCCGGAGGAAACCCACGCAGACACGGGGAGAACGTGCAAACTCCACACAGACAGTAACTCAAGCCGGGAATTGAACCTGGATCCCTTGCATTGTGAGGCTAAGCACTGTGCCACCCAGGGAAGGAAATCTGCCATCCTTACCCATTCTGGCCTACATGTGATTCCAGCTCCATAGCAATTTGGTTGACTCTGAACTGCCCTCAGGGATGGGCAATAAATGCTGGCCCAGCCAATGACCCCCACATCCCATGAAGCTTATTTCCAATCCCTTTGGAAAAATTGCCATTGGAATCTGCTTCTTCCAGCTTTTCAGGCTGTGCATTCCAGATTATAACATCCTGCTGCGTCGAAAGTAAACATCTCACTTCCCTTCTGTCACTTTTGCCAGTGGTATAAAATCTGTATCTGGAACAAGGGGAGTCGAGTGGCAGTGAGTGGCCTCAAGCTCTCTGGCCATTCTCTTCCCTGTGACTGAGAGATGGGTGACTGGAACACGATGTACTCTGCTCCCTCCAGTTCCCCTGCCCTCCTGAAGACACTGACTCCTTGATGGACCATTGCACAGTTAAAATCATAGGATCCCCACAGTGGCCGTCCACAATCCCACCCAGGCCCCATTCCCATAACCCCATGTGATTACCCTGCTAATCCCCCTGACACCACGGTCAATTTACCATGGCCAATCCACCTAACCCGCACATCTTTGGATTATGGGAGGAAACCGGAGCACCTGGAGGAAACCCACGCAGACATGGGGAGAATGTGCAGACTCCATACAGAGAGTGACCCAAGCGGGAATCGAACCTGGGTCTCTGGCACTGTGAGGCAGCAGTGCTAACTACTGTGCCACCCCAGCTGCCAATCATCCATCAGTACCTCATTTATTCTTTATCGGTATCTCAATGGCAAGAAATGTGACTCTCCTCAGAGAATGGGGCAGCATGGTGGCACAGTAGTTAGCACTGCTGCCTCACAGGGCCAGAGACCTGGGTTCGATTCCTGGCTTCGGTCACTGTGTGTGTGGAGTTTGCACATTCTCCCTGTGTCTGTGTGGGTTTCCTCGTGTGCTGTGCTTTCCTCCGACAGTCTGAAAGACATGTAAGTTAGGGTGCATTGACCGTGCTAAATTCTCCCTCTGTGTGCCAGAACAGGAGTGTGGCAACTAGGGGATTTTCACAGTAACTTCATTGCAGCGTTAATGTAAGCCTGCTTGTGACTAAGAAATATAATATTTTCTGGGATATCGTGCTGAGTTCTGTGCACTTTAGGAAGGATGCAAATGCATTAGAGGGAGTGCAGCAAAGGTTCTGGGGTTATATAGATCAATTAGAGAAGTTGGGATTGTTCTGGGGATTGATTTGATTTATTGTTGTCACATGTATTGGGATACAGTGAAAAGTATTGTTTCTTGTGCACTATACAGACAAAGCATACCATTCATAGAGAAGGAAAGGAGAGAGTGCAGAATGTAGTGTTACAGTCACAGATAGGGTGTAGAGAAAGATCAACTTAATATTTGATTCAATTTATTATTGCCACATGTATTGGGATACAGTGAAAAGTATTGTTTCTTGCGTGCTATACAGACAAAGCATACCATTCATAGAGTACATAGAGGAGAAGGAAAGGAGAGGGTGTAGAAGGTAGTGTTAGTTACAGATAGGGTGTAGAGAAAGATCAGCTTAGTAAGAGGTAGGTCCATTCAGAAGTCTGACAGCAGCAGGGAAGAAGCTGTTCTTGAGTCGGTTGGTACGTGACCTCAGACTTTTGTATCTTTTTCCCGACAGAAGAAGGTGGAAGAGAGAATGTCCAGGGTGTGTGAGGTCCTTGCTTATGCCGGCTGCTTTTAATTTGATAGACATGTTGGATTATTACCTCACGAGGAAAAACATTGAAGGAGGGCTATGATAAAAATGTTTTAAAGTTTATTCATTAGTGTTTCAAGGAGGCTCACATTAATACTGCAATGAAGTTACTGTGAAAATCCCCTAGTTGCCTCATGCCCATTCGGGTACACTGAGGGAGAATTTAGCATGGTGAATGCACCTAACCAGCACGTCTTTGGATTGGGGGAGGAAACCCATGCAGACATGGAGAGAACATGCAGGCTCCACACAGACAGTGACCCAAGCCGGGAATCGAACCCTGGCGCTGTGAGGCAGCAGTGTTAACCACTGTGTCTCCAGGACAATGAGACTGTCTGCTTGCTCTTAAAGAGAGGGAGCCAGCACAAGACATTATGGGCTGAATGGTCTCCTTCAGTGCTGTAACCATCTGAGATCAGAAACTGCAGCCTGTTATTCCCGTTCTACTCCGGTCAATAAGATCCATATTGTAAAACTGACGGACTGATTTGAGCCTGAATGTGAGACCGCCTCACAAAGGGCAGCCCCCTCTTGCAAAAATTCACCCAGCTAACAAGGGATTGATATATCTCAGAGAATAAAAGCCATTATTGTTACATAAATTTATCCGTGACACTTGAGCTAAACCGGTTTGATGATTTGTGTTTGGTGCCTGGCTCGGAGTTCTTGGTTTAGTTTAGTCTTTTCAGTAAATAGATTATCCAAACGGAGAATGGTTTGTAAACTGTTTGAGGAGAGCTGGCTCGTCCACAGCCGGATGGCTGTCTGGGGTTCAAAGGTCAAGGTTGACTTTGACCTCTGGCCTCTCAGGATTTTATTTAACGCTTTCTGACCAAGTACCGGGGCATCCTTTCTGGTTGGATCACAGCCTGGTATATCGCCTGTTCTGGTCAAAACTGCAAGAAACTACAAAAGCTCATGAATGTAGCCCAATCCATCACTCAAACCAGCCTCCCATCCATTGACTCTGTCTACACTTCCCGCTGCCTCAGTAAAGCAGCCAGCATAATTAAGGACCCCACACACCCCGGACATTCTCTCTTCCACCTTCTTCCGTCGGGAAAAAGATCACGTACCAACCGACTCAAGAACAGCTTCTTCCCTGCTGCTGTCAGACTTTTGAATGGACCTACCTTACGTTAAGCTGATCTTTCTCTACACCCTATCTGTGACTGTAATACTACATTCTGCACCCTCTCCTTTCCTTCTCCCCTATGTACTCTATGAACAGTATGCTTTGTCTGTATAGTGTGCGAGAAACAATACTTTTCACTGTATCCCAATACATGTGACAATAATAAATCAAATCATCTCTCCATGATTGGAGCCCTTCTGGTCTCGGGTGAAGGACAGCAAGACTTCCTCTCTCTGTGTCTCTGTCTGTGTCTCTGTCTGTGTCTCTGTCTGTGTCTCTGTCTGTCTGATCCTCCCATGCCCTCAATGTTGCAGCAAGCCAGCTGGGAAATGTGAAAAGCAGATTTATTCTGTGGGAGCGAAGATTCCTGATAGCCAGGGAACAGGAGGCGACTGAAAGGCATCAGGATCCTTGGTTTATTGCACACGCTAACTCAGGACTGAGAGGTCCTCGCTTTGAAACTCGCTATCTTCCTGGAAGCTCGGTAGACCAGGTGTAGTGAGTGCTGGAACGCAAGCAAAAGTGAGCAGCGTGAATTCAGTCCTGCTGGAAATATCTCCCTGGGTTCAGTCACTCCCACAGTTGGTTGTAATTTTATTGGGAGGTGGTTCACGTGACTCGATACCTGTTTGTGGAGGCAGTGGGGTGTGACAGTGAAACTCCCTTTGTGACTTGGATCAGACCTTCACTTTCCTCGGTCACACGGAGGCCAGGCCTGAATTGTTGAGTGACTTTATTGTACAGAATCATAGAATCCCTACAGTGCAGAAGGAGGCCATTTGGCCCATCAAGTCTGTACCAACAACAATCCTACTCAGACTCTATCACGGTAACCCCACGTATTTATCCACCTAATCGACACATCTTTGGAGACTAAAGGACAATTTAGTATAGCCAATCCTCCTAACCTACACATCTTTGGATCTTTGGACAGTCTTAATTAGATTCAGTTGGATAAACTGGGATTGTTTTCACTGGAAAGATGGAGGGGAGACCTGATAGAGGTCTACAAAATGATGAGGGGCGGGTGGATAGGGAGAGGCTTTTTCCCCAGGGTGGAAGGGTCAATTACACGGGGACACAGGTTCAGGGTGAGAGGGGGACAGTTTAAGGGAGATGTGCGGGGGAAGTTTTTCACACAGAGAGGGGTGGGTGCCTGGAACGGGCTGCCAGAGGAGGGGGTGGAAGCAGGAACATTAACAACATTTAAGAGGCATCTGGATGAGTACATGAATAGGGAGGGAATAGATACGGACTGAGTAAGGACAAGGGTTTTCTTTTAGTTTATTTAGGGCATCATAATTGGCACGGGCTTGTCCCTGTGCTGGACTTTCCTTTGTTCTTGAATCACTTGATGCAACCTGCTTCCAAAAAATATGAAACTGATAAATATCGAATCCCTACAGTGCAGAAGGAGGCCATTCAGCCCATTGAATCTGCACCAACCACAATCCCACCCAGGCTCTATCCCTGCAACCCCATGCATCTACCCTACCAATCCCCCTGACGCTAAGGGACAATTTAGCATGGCCAATCCACCTAACCTACACATCTTTGGACTGTGGGAGGAAACCCACGCAGACACGGGGAGAATGTCTTCACAGAATCTGCACAGTGACCCAAGCCGGGAATTGAACCTGGGTCCCTGGCACCGTGAGGCAGCAGTGCTAACCACTGTGCTGCCCTTTGCCACGCTACCCTACTTGGTGGGTTAGATTACCTTGAACAAGCAGGAGATCTGTATCTGTGTTGTCACATTTTGTCTCAATGTGGCTTTCCCCTTCACAAATGGCAGACTCTGCCTGAAGCCCAGTTGATTCCAAAGCCTCCAATGGATAGGAAGCAAGGAGATGCACTGTTTAGTTTGCAACCCTGTGCAGGGACCAGTGATGGTCTTAATCAAAGCTGCCCATATGTGCGCAACCGTTCCAATAAGCACAGTGCCAAACTCCAACAACTGAAAGAATGAGGTGTTCCAATCTGTAAGGTGTAATGTTCACTGGAAAGTATTTTAACAAGCCCCATTTTGTTGAGGTCATCTAGCCCAGATGGCTTTGTCTGGCTTTGGAGTTGCGTCTCAGCGTGCGGCCTCTTCCGAGAAATTTGCCCTTTCCATCCCAGCTGCAACTTGTGAAGCACTTTTTAACCCAACTCCTTCCCCTGTCGCTTTCCAATCAAAAAAAAATGGTCGGGATGTCTGAGAGGCGACTGCGATTTAAGGCCTGCGGCCTACATTGCAAGGCGTGTTGGCATAGCAACTGATTCCATTAGTAAGGAGATGATCTGTCAGTGTGGTCTATCTAGTCGTCCGCGAACATCTTAGTTGGAAAAATAATTGGTTCGAGCAATATTCCTACAGCAAGAAAGATGTGTATTTATAAAGCGCTTTTTGTAACTACCTGATGTCTCAACGGGCCTTATGGCCGATTTACAACCAACCTTTTGAAGTGTGCTGTAATGCAGGAAATGTGATGCACAGCAAGATCCCACAAATTTGATAATGACCAGAAAGTCTGTGTTGTTAATGGCGACTGGATGCTAAATAGTGACCAGCGCACCTGCCCCTCTTCTTTAGAACAATGTGAAAGTGCAAAGGTCACGATACCTTGGAGGGCAGGCCACGCTCCAGTTTAACATCTCATTAGACAGGCCGCTGGATTTTTTAAAATTTAATTTGTGGGACATGGGCGTCGCTGGCTGGGCCAGCAATTATTGCCCATCCCTAGTTGCCCGAGGACAGTTGAGAATCCCTAATTGCCCTTGTTCAGAGGGCAGTTGAGAGTCAACCACATTGCTGTGGCTCTGGAGTCACAAGTAGGCCAGACCAGGTAAGGACAGCAGATTTCCTTCCCTAAAGGACATTAGTGACCCAGATGGGTTTTTCTGACAATGGGTCATCAGTAGATTCTGATTTCTAAGTATTTTTTATTGAGTTCAAATTCCACCATCTGCCGTGATGGGATTCGAACCCGCGTCCCCAGAACATTAGCTGAGTTTCTGGATTAATAACCCAGCAATAATACCACTAGACCATCACCTCCCCGATGCAAGTCCGTTTGGTTTTAATATTTGATGTAGGTACAAGTTGTTCGAAGTAATTTAGTATCTGGAGCATCAGGAGTTCAGTATCGGTGTCGTATACTTTTTAAAAATAAAGTTATCTTGACCTCAACTGTTGGCAATGGGGAGACGATGGCTTAGTGGTATTATCACTCAACTATTAATCCAGAAACTCAGCTGATTTTCTGGGGGACCCGGGTTCGAATCCCGCCACAGCAGATGATGGAATTTGAATTCAATAAAAAAAATCTGGAATTAAGAATCTACTGATGACCCATTGTCGGAAAAACCCATCTGGTTCCCTTTGGGAAGGAAACCTGCCGTCCTTACCCGGTCTGGCCTACATGTGAACTCCAGAGCCACAGCGACGTGACTGACTCTCAACTGCCCTCTGAAATGGCCAAGTGAGACGCTCAGTTCAAGGGCGACTAGGGATGGGCGATGAATGTTGGCCCAGCCAGTGATGCCAATGTCCCATGGATGAATTTAAAAAAACGCACTCACAACATGACTTTGAGTGTTCTTGCAGACTAAATATAACCTGTTTTTTAAATCATATTTGCCGAGGGTTTGATGTTCGGGGCGGTGCTTGATCTCAAAAGTCTGGCTTAATCAGCATGGTGGAAAAATTGGCGTGTCGGGAATGGAACTCTTCGAATCAGGCAGCATTGGCACAGAGGGACACAGGCTCAATGTCACCCACCCTATTGATTCCAAACCGCTACCTCCTGGGTTGGGGGAGGAGGGTGGCAGTTGATCGCCAACTGTGCTGCCCGTATCTGATCGCACACTAGGTCCCCCTCACCCATCAGCCCTCTCCTTGGCAACCAATGGGCCACCCATCTCCAATGTGCGTTGGGAGGGCTGAAGCGAGGGGGTGATTTTCACCACGTCACCGAGTTGGTAGAATAAGGAGTGGCACAGTGGTTAGCACTTCTGCCTCACAGTGCCAGGGACCTGGTTTGATTCCGGCTTCAGGTGACTGCGGAGTTTGTACATTCACCCCTTGGGTTGCCTCTGGATGCTCTGGTTTCCTCCCACAGATCAAAGATGTGTAGGTTAGGGTGGATTGGCCATGCTAAATTGCCCCCGTAGTGTCCTGAGGCATTAGCAGGGTGAATATGTGGGGTATGGGGATAGGGCCTGGGTGAGATTGTTGTTGGTGCAGACTCGATGGGCCGAGTGGCCTCTTTCTGCACTGTAGGGATTCAATGAAAAATGGATCGGGTACCCATGATGGACCTGATTTTCATGAAAATCAGGCAGGTACCGGAATAGGGTACCCAATCCACAATGCCAGTTTCACAGCCGGGTGAGCAGTTGAATAATCTGCCCCCCCTCCAACCCCCGATTCTTTCTAACATCTCTCGGAGTTTCCGTTTGCGTGTGTGTCGGCCGAGTTCACCTTTTTAATTTCATCAAATCTGTCGCACTGGGGAATGACAGCATCTTGTGTGTTTCCGTTGCAGAATTCTATGAATCTTCCCCCTGACAAAGCCCGGCTATTGCGACAGTACGACAACGAGAAGAAATGGGACCTCATCTGCGACCAGGTACTTGGAATCCAATTGTAAGAACAAGGGACAGGAGTAGGCCCGATGCCCCCTTCAGCCGAATCCACCATTCAATCAAATCTTGGCTGATCTGACTGTATCCTCAACTCCACTCCTCCACCCCCATTCCCCAAAACACTTATCTCCCTTGTAGATCAGGAATCTACCATCTCTGCCCCGAATATATTCAATAACGTGGCCTCGACACTGCTCTGCAGTAGAGAATTCCAAAGATGTGCAACCCCTTGGAGAAATTCCTCCTCGTTTCCATCTTAAAGGGGCGATCCCTTATCCTGGAATTATGCCTTCTGGTTTGAGATTACCCCCCCGCTCCATCATGAGGGGGAAATTCCCCCTCAGCGTCTACCCTGTTTAGCCTCCTCAAAATCGTGCATGCGACTGTAAGCACGGCACGGCAGCACAGTGGGTTAGCACTGCTGCCTCACGGCACCAGGGACCCAGGTTCAATTCCTGGATTGGGTCACTGTCTGTGTGGAGTCTGCACATTCTCCCCGTGTCTGCGTGGGTTTCCTCCGGGTGCTCTGGCTTCCCCTCTCAGTCCAAAGCTGGGCAGCTTAAGTGGATTTTAAATTGCCCCTTATTGTCTACAAATGTGCAGGTTTGCTGGATTGGCCATACTAAATTGTCCCTTAGTATCCAAAGATGTGTAGGTTAGGCGGATTGGCCATGCTAAATTGCCCCTTAGTGTCCAAAGATGTGCAGGTTAGGTGGATCGGCCATGATGAATGGGGATACGGGGATGGGGTGATGGAGATTGCCTGGGTAAGATGCCCTTTTGGAGAGTTGGTGCAGACTCGATGGGCAGAATGGTCTCCTTCTGCACTGTAGGTGTTCTATAGTTCAATATTGAAAAGGGATTGATGCAAGTTTACAATTGAGTGGTTCCTGCATTTGCCAGGTTTGTTTTGAAGCGAGTTTTTCATTTCCCGCTGTGTTGTGTTGGAGACGGAGTGAGCCTCTGACTGCTTTATTTGTCTCTGTGTTGTCAGGAGCGCTTTCAGGTGAAGAATCCGCCACACACCTACATCCAGAAACTGAAGAGCTACTTGGACCCAGGAGTCACCAGGAAGGTAAAAAGGAACTTTGGTTACACACTCCTGAATA
Source organism: Carcharhinus amblyrhynchos (assembly GCF_965287045.1). Lineage (NCBI taxonomy): Eukaryota > Metazoa > Chordata > Chondrichthyes > Carcharhiniformes > Carcharhinidae > Carcharhinus > Carcharhinus amblyrhynchos. The sequence goes on from NC_137359.1 coordinate 16,153,550, forward strand.
AAAGGCCTCTGTCACATTCTGGCATAAGCTGTGTGTATTTAAAAATATTTTCTGTGAAGGTATATTGCACTGTCCTTTCAAATTTGCCATTGATGATTGTAACACTATTCACAGGGCTGCAAATTGACCAAATTTGTTTCCCAAACATGGAGCTTTGCCCCATGGCGATTTTGATTGGGATTCTAGACAGGCAACTAAACGGTCTGCCCTATATCCATCAGGGTCCTCTATAACACTTGCAGATCGCGGTTCAGGTGATAACGTTGGGCACCAGCTGCTGGGTCAATGCCAGTGTGCTGAGGCTTTTTTTTTTGTTCATTCGTGGGATATGGGCATCACTGGCTGGCCAGCATTTATTACCTATCCTTAATTGCCCTTATTCAGAGGGCAGTTGAGAATCAACCACATTGCTGTGGCTCTGGAGTCACATGTAGGCCAGACCAGGTAAGGACGGCAGATTTCCTTCCCTAAAGGACATTAGTGAACCAGATGGGTTTTTCTGACAATGGTTTTATGGTCATCAGTAGATTCTTAATCCCAGATATTTGATTTGATTTATTATTGTACATGTATTAGTATACAGTGAAAAGTATTGTCTTTTGGAGACAAAATATACTGTTCATAGAGTACATAGGGGAGAAGGAGAGGGTGCAGAATGTAGTGTTACAGTTACAGCTAGGGTGTAGAGAAAGATCAACTTAATATTTGATTTGCTTTATTATTGTCACATGTATTGGGATGCATTGAAAAGTATTGTTTCTTGCACACTATACAAACAAAGCATACCATTCATAGAGTACATAGGGGAGAAGGAAAGGAAAGAGTGCAGAATGTAGTGTTACAGTCACAGCTAGAGTGTAGAGAAAGATCAGCTTAATACAAAGTAAGTCCATTCGAAAGTCTAATGGCAGTGGGGAAGAACTTGTTCTTGAGTCGGTTGGTATGGGACCTCAGACTTTTATATCTTTTTCCCGATGGAAGAAGGCGGAAGAAAGAATGTCCGGGGTGCATGGGGTCCTTGATTATGCTGGCTGCTTTTCTGAGGCAGAGGACAGTGTAGACAGAGTCAATGGATGGGAGGCTGGTTTGTGTGATGGACTGGGCTATGTTAATGACCTTTTGTCGTTCCTTGCGGTCTTGGGTAGAGCAGGAACCCATACCAAGCTGTGATACAACCAGAAAGAATGCTTTCTATGGGGCATCTGTAAAAGTTGGTGAGAGTCATAGCGGACATGCCGAGTTTCCTGAGTCTCCAGAGTAAGTAGAGGAGCTGATGGGTTTTCTTAACTACAGTGTTGGCATGGGGGTGACCAGGACAGGTTAGAATCTTCAGAAGGAGGCCATTCGGCCCATCAAGTCTGACACAATCCCACCCAGGCCCTATTCCTATTCCCGTAATCCCACACATTTGCCCTGCTAATCCCCCTGACACTCGGGTCAATTTATCATGGCCAATCAACCTAACCCACTTTGGATTGTGGGAGTAAACTGGAGCACCTGGAGGAAACCCACACAGACACGGGGAGAATGTGCAAACTCCACACAGACAGTGACCCGAGGCCAGAATTGAACCTGGGATCCTGGCGCTGCGAGGCAGCTGCGAGCCAGATCGTTGGTTGTTGGTGATTGAAACTAGATTTTCTAAATTGAATCCAGATTCCGTCATCTGCCATGACAGGATTCGAACCCGGGTCCCCAGAACTTTAGCTGGGTTTGTGGATTAATAATCTAGTGGCCTCCCCTCTGAGCTAAGACGCATGGCTTTCTTGCCTGTTAATAAAACTGTTCTTGGTGTGGAATTTCTGAAAGCCTACACAGGAATTTTCTGACGAACTGCTCCTTGAGAGGTCAAAGGCCAGAAATTCTGGTCAGATTCCAATAGGGCCGCCTCTCAGCAAGTGAGGCTCCCCACGCGAAGTAAATGTCAGAAAACAGCTTGTTGTCTGCCAAGCAATATTTTTGTTTTTTTCTTTATTCTTTCTTGGGCTGTGGGTGTCCCTGGCAAGGCTGGCATTTGTTTGCCCATCCCTAATTGCCCCTTGAGTTGAGTGGTCATTTCTGAGGGAAATTCTGAATCAACCACATTAGTGTGGATCTGAACTCGCGTGTAGGCCAGGCCGGGTAAGGATGATTTTCCCTGAAGGACGTTAGTGAACTAGATGGGTTTTTTTTAACATCAGTTGATAGCTTCATGGTTGCTGTTGCTGAGATTAGCCTTCAATTCTTCATAAGATATAGGAGCAGAATCAGGCCATTCAGCCCATCGAGTCAGCTCCGCCATGGCTGATATGCTCCTCATCCCCATTTTCCTGCCTTCTCCCCATTACCCTTCAACCCATTAAAAATCTGTCTAACTTCTCCTTAAATGTACTCACTGTCCCGGCATCCACCACACTTTGGGGGAGCGAATTCCACGGATTCACACCCCTTTGGGAGAAGTAGTTTCTCCTCAACTCTGTTTTAAATTTGCTGTCCCTTATCCTATGACCTCTCGTCCTAGAATGTCCCACAAGAGGAAGCATCCGCTCCACGTCTACTTTATCCAGACCTTTTATCATCTTGTGTACCTCAATTTGATCTCCCCTCATTCTTCTAAATTCCAGAGAGTGTCAGCCTGAAGTGTTCAATCTCTCTTCATACAACAAACCCCTCATCTCTGGAATCAATCTAGTGAACCTCTTGATTTTGTTATTTGACTTTAAATTCCACCAACTCCCACAGTGGGATTTGAACCCATGTCCTCAGTGTATTTTTTTGTTTGTTCATGGGACATGGGTGTTGCTGGCTGGGCCAGTATTTATTGCCCTTCCCTAGTTGCCCTTGGAGGGCAGTTGAGAGTCAACCACATTGCTGTGGCTCTGGAGTCACATGTAGGCCAGACCGGGTAAGGACGGCAGATTTCCTTCCCTAAACATGGGTGAACCAGATGGGTTTTTACGACAGTGGTTTCATGGTCATCAGTAGATTCTTAAATCCAGAATTTTATTCAATTCAAATTCCACCATCTGCTGAGGTGGGATTCGAACCCGGGTCCCCCAGGACATGAGCTGAGTTTCTGGATTGATAGTATAGCCACAATACCACGAGGCCATCGCCTCGTAAATGATTGATTGCGGCCACTAACATGCCTGATGAAGAACTCAGAGTTGCCCAGAGTGTGATTAGAGTGGGGAACTCACTACCACAGGCAGTTGACATGATTAACGTTGATCAGTTGAAAGGGAAGCGAGATAAGAATGTGTGGGAGAAAAAGGATAGAAGGATAGGCTGATAACATAGGTGGAGGCTTGGGTGGAGCACAAATTGTGGCATGGGAGCCGTTGGGCTGAATGGTCTGTCTCCGTGCTGTAAATATAATGTGCCAGTCATCCTGTGATAAGCAATGGGGCAATGTTTCAAGGAACCACGGTTCGGAGAATGGGGAGGTGGGGGGTGGGGTTGGTTGATGAGGAAGACACTGAGGACAAGCTGAGAGGAAATTTGATTTGCTGGGCGGCATGGTGGCACAGTGGGTTAGCACAGCTGCCTCACAGCGCCAGGAACCCAGGTTCAATTCCCAGCTCGGGTCACTGTCTGTGTGGAGTCTGCACATTCTCCCCATGCCTGTGTGGGTTTCCTCCGGGTGCTCCGGTTTCCTCCTGCAGTCCAAAAATGTGTAGGTTAGGTGGGTTGGCCATGCTAAATTGCCCCTTATTGTCAGGGGGACTAGCAGGGTAAATATGTGGGGTTGTGGGGGTGGGGCCTCAGTGGGATTGTGGTCAATGCAGACTCGATGGGCCGAGTGGCCTCCTTTTGCACTGTAGAATTCTATGATCTATCCTCTCATCTGTTGTGAAGATCAAAGAGTTGGGGGGGGTGATTTTTATGTTCTCTGCTACGGTTAGAGTGGTGGTGCCTGGTTTAGAACCTGCTTTTTATGGTGGGGGCAATTCTCTCCCCCTGTGGGAGTGACCAGAGCCATCGAAGGAGGAAATAATCCCCGCTGTACTTACAACGTGTTTTTCGGAATTGGCTTCCCAGAAGTTTTCACACATACCCAGCAGTGCTTTCACTCTGATGAAGCCTGGCGATTGCTTTATCCGTGACCTGTCCACCCGTGTAGCTAGCATCACTGGGTGTAGATCACTCACTGGGTAATGGTGTAGAGAGGAAGTGGCAACTCCGAATCGGGAACATTTATCCCCAGTTCAGCTTCCTGTCTCCGAGGACCTACCATCACTATATTCACAGCATTATCCTATTTAACTTCCCCACAGTTTATTTGTTGTCTGGCGAGAGGGTGAGCGCAGTGGGGCTGTGTCATCATTGTGTACAGGGCTTGCATTTGTGTCGTGCTTTTAATAAAACATCCCTAGGCAACCTCATAGAATCAGAGAATCCCTACCATGCAGAAGGAGGCCATTTGGCCCATTGGGTCTGCACTGGACCACAATCTCACCCAGGCCCTATGCCTGTAACCCCATGCATTTACCCAAGCTAATCCCCCTGACACTAAGGGACAATTTAACATGGCCAATCCACCTAACCTGCACATCTTTGAGCACTAAGAGACAATTTAGCATGGCCAATCCACGTAATCTACACATCTAACATAGAAACATAGAACAGTACAGCACAGCACAGGCCCTTCAGCCCTCAATGTTGTGCCGAGCTGTGTCCAAACCCAAGATCAAGCTATCCCACTCCCTATCATTCTGGTGTGCTCCATGCGCCTATCCAATTGAAGGTTCATAAAGTGTCCGACTCCACTATCACAGCAGGCAGTGCCTTCCACACCCCAACCACTCTCTGAGTAAAGAATCTACCTCGGACATCCCTCCTATATCTCCCACCATGAGCCTTATAGTTATGTCCCCTAGTAACAGCTACATCCAGCCAAGGAAATAGAGTCTGCACGTCCACTCTATCTATCTCCCTCATCATCTTATAAACCTCTATTAAGTTGCCTCTCATCCTCCTCCGCTCTAAAGAGAAAAGCCCCAGCTCCCTCAACCTTTCCTCATCAGACCTACCCTCCAAACCAGGCAGCATCCTGGTAAATCTCCTCTGCACTCTCTCCAATGCTTCCACATTCTTCTTATCTTTGGACTTACTGAAAAAAAAGCTGATAGGAAGCCACGTAAGGAGATATTGGGTAGATGACTGAATGTTTGATCAAAGAGGGGCGGTTTGAAGGAGTGTCTTGCCTATGGGCCCAGGCACAAGGCACGGCTGCCAATAGCAAAGTCGGAAATGCGCTGGAAAGCGGAACTGGATGAGCTCCGGTACCTTTGGGGGGTTACGGGACGGAGGAGATAGGAAGGGGTGAGGCTGTTTGGAAGTATGGGTGAGAGCTCGGAAAATCTGAGGTGTTGCATAAATGGAAGCTCGTGCAGGTCAACAAACATGGGGGCTGATGGGGGAAAATGGATTTGGTTTGAGTTTGAAGACAGGCAGACATGTGTAAAGGTACAGGGCAGTGTTGGATGACCTTAAGATTACTGGGGGTGGAATGTGGGAGGCGGTGGTATTGTCTCTGAACTAGTAAGCCAGAGCCCTCGGGTAATGCCCTAGGTTCCAAACTCACGGTGGCAGAAGATGGGGAAATTTGAATTTACGAAAACTCTGGAACGAAAAGTGATTCTGAAACCATTGTTGGAAAAACCCATCTGGTTCCCTTTAGGGAATGAAATCTGCCGCCCTTACCCGGTCTGGCCTACAGGTGACTCCAGAGCCACAGCAATGTGGTTGATTCTCAACTGAATTCGAAGTATTGTTTGACACTGCAGCACCCAACAGTTAAAGATGGGTGATAGCCGAGTGGGATTATCGTGAGTCGAGTAATCCAGAAACTCAGCGAATGTTCTGCGGGACCCGGGTTTGAATCCCGCCACGGCAGATGGTGGAATTTGAATTCAGTAAAAAATATCTGGAATTAAGAATCTACTGATGATTGTGAAATCATTGTCAGAAAAACCTATGTGGTTCACTAATGTCCTTTAGGGAAGGAAATCTGCCATCCTTACCCAGCCTGGCCTACATGTGACTCTGCAACTGCCCTCTGGAGTGATCTAACAAGCCAATTAGGGATGGGCAATAAATGCTGGGGCAAGCCAGCGATGCCCAAGAATGAAAGACAAACAGCAAGGGAAACACTGGAATCTTCAGGTCAGGAAGTCTACAAGTCCACTAACAAAAGCGTTGAGGAGGGTTTTTTATTCATTGGTGGGACATGGGCATCGCTGGCTGGGCCAGCATTTATTGCCCATCCCTAGTTGCCCCTTGAGAAGGTGGTGGTGAGCTGCCATCTTGAATGGCTGCAGTCCACGTTCTGTGGGTTAACCCACAATGCTGTTAGGGAGGGGATTCCAGGATTGTTATTGGACATCAGTCAGTCCATGTGCTGTAGGTACACCCACAGTGCTGTTAGGGAGGGAGTTCCAGGATTTTGACCCAGTGACAGTGAAGGAACGGCCGATATATTTCCAAGTCAGGATGGTGAGTGGCTTGGAGGGGAACTTGCAGGTGGTGGTGTTCCCAGGTATCTGCTGCTCTTGTCCTTCTAGATGGAAGTGGTGGTGGGTTTGGAAGGTGCTGTCTAAGGAGCCTTGGTGAGTTGCTGCAGTGCATCTTGTAGATGGTACACACGGCTGCTACTGAGTGTCGGTGGTGGAGGGAGTGAATGTTTGTGGATGGGGGGTCAATCAAGCGGGGCTGCTTTGTCCTGGATGGTGTCGAGCTTCTTGAGTGTTGTTGGAGCTGCACCCATCCAGGCAAGTGGGGAGTATTCCATCACACTCCTGACTTGTGCCTTGTAGATGGTGGACAGGAGTCAGGAGGTGAGTTACTCACTGCAGGATTCCCAGCCTCTGACCTGCTCTTGTAGCCACAGTGTTTATATGGCTGGGTCCAGTTCAGTAGCAGTTGGGCTGAGATCGGAGTTGATACAAGAGGAGAAATCTGTGCCCAGAAGCTTATTTTGGTGTCAAATTTGGCAATTAGGTTGTCTGATTTGCAATTGTCTAAGCTATTTACCATTTATATAGATGATCTGGAGGAGGGAACCGAGTGCAGGGTGTCGAAATTTGCTGATGACACCAAGATTGGGGGAAAGGCAAATTGTGCGGAGGATGTGGAGAGTCTGCAGAAGGATCTAGATAGGCTGGGCGAATGGGCCAGGAAATGGCAAATGGAATTTAATGTTGGCAAGTGTGAGGTGGTCCACTTTGGTAGGAAGAATGGTAGGAAGGACTATTACTTACGTGGCGAAAAACTGCAGCAGGCAACGGTGCAGAGGGACCTCGGGGTCCTTGTGCATGAGTCGCAAAAACCCAGCCTGCAGGTGCAGCAGGTGGTCAGGAAGGCGAATGGGATGCTGGCCTTCATAGCGAGGGGGATTGAATATAAAAGTAGGGAGGTCTTGCTGCAGCTGTATAGGGCATTGGTGAGGCCGCAGCTGGAGTACTGTGTGCAGTTTTGGGCGCCGCACCTGCGCAAGGATATTTTGGCCCTGGAGGGAGTGCAGAGGAGGTTTACTAGGCTGATACCGGAGTTGAGGGGGTTGAGCTATGAGGAGAGGCTGAATAAACTAGGCTTGTACTCGTTAGAGTTTAGAAGAATGAGGGGAGATCTCATTGAGACGTATAAGATGATGAATGGGATGGATAGGATAGAGGTGGAAAGACTCTTCCCGCTCAAAAAAGACAGTAGGACTAGGGGGCACAGCCTCAAGATAAAGGGGGGGCGGTTTAGAACGGAGTTGAGGAGGAACTTCTTCACTCAAAGGGTGGTGAATCTCTGGAATTCTCTGCCCGTTGAAGTGGTGGAGGCTACCTCGCTAAATATTTTTAAGAAGCGGGTTGATGGGTTTTTGATAAGAGAGGGGATTAAGGGTTATGGGGAGAGGGCGGGAAAGTGGAACTGAGCCACGACAGATCAGCCATGATCTTATTGAATGGCGGGGCAGGCTCGAAGGGCCAGATGGCCTACTCCTGCTCCTATTTCTTATGTTCTTATGTTCTTATGTCCAACCACAGAGTGACGAGCGGTACCATTTTACTCCTGTGCCTCCCGTGTGGTCCTCTGTCTAAGGCCTCGGCCAAGAAGCCACACAACTTGCACCCCCCCAACTAACACTCCCTTCCTGTTTTCCATTGTAGAAATTTCGACGCCGTGTGCAAGAATCGACCAAAGTGCTGCGGGAGCTGGAGATCTCCCTCCGGACCAATTACATTGGGTGAGTGCGCACTGATCTTCTTCATTCCTCCGGGTTGCTGCTCGCTGCAGATCGATGAGAAGAACGCAGCAGCGGGGCTCCCAGCCTTAACCCCCGGCACTTCACCAAACTGAAGCCACGGAGGGAGAGAGGCAGCCATGAAGAGAGATTTTTCAAAGGTGGTGAGGCCTAAGGATTTAATCCCCTCCCCCCCACTCCCCAATCCTTTCATCCAAAGATGTGTAGGTTAGGGTGGATTGGCCATGTTAAATTGTCCCTTAGTGGCCAAAGATGTGTAGGTTAGGGTGGATTGGCCATGCTAAATTGTCCCTTAGTGGCCAAAGATGTGTAGGTTAGGTGGATTGGCCATGCTAAATTGTCCCTTAGTGTCCAAAGATGTGCAGGTTAGGGTGGATTGGCCATGCTAAATTGTCCCTTAGTGTCCAAAGATGTGCAGGTTAGGTGGATTGGCCATGCTAAATTGCCCCTTAGTATACCAAAACAGGAGTGTGGCAACTACAGGATTTTCACAGTAACTTCATTGCAATGTTAGTGTGACACTAACGAATAAACTTAATATAAAAGAAGTAAGGAGTTGCAGGCCATGTAATGGCGCAAAGGAGAGGGGCATTTCAGGGGTTAAGGTGCCTGAATGGAAAGGAATCTAATCTGTTCAGGGCTGGGGAGGGGAGCTGGTGAATGAATAGTAGAAACGCAGTGTCGGATATGCTATTGTACAGCCTCAGCTTGCACTTGGATAGCTCGGAGGAAAAGCCTTGCGTTATCTACCGTACAATGGCTTCCTGCCGACTGCTGAATCCGCGAGATCCAGCGATAACGGCAGACCAGTGTCACCATCCCCTCACAGATGGTGGAGTGCATCGCATTGTTGCATGGCAGGATGTTTGGAGAGAAACAATTGTGTGCATCCATCTCGAGTGGGAAACTGTGCTGAGAAGCAGCTCCTGGATTGTCGCCAGGATCCCCATCCCATTGGGGGCTTGTGGGCAGAAAATTTAGGGAAAAAAAAATCACCGTTTGCTAATGTAACGTTTAAAATCCCCTTGAAAAAAGCAAACACAGTATCCTTGTCTCTGTCAGGGTCTCGCTTTTGGTGCAAATCTAGAGTCTGTATTTCATCTCCAAACTGTTTTAGTTTCTAGCAGGGTGGCACAGTGGTTGGCACTACTGCCTCACAGTGCCAGGGACCGGGGTTCAATTCCTGGCTTGAGTGACTGTCTGTGTGGAGTTTGTGTGTTCTCCCCGTGTGTGCATGGGTTTCCTCCGGGTTCTCCGGTTTCCTCCTGCACTCCAAAGATGTGTAGGTTAGGTGGATTGGCCATGCTAAATTGCCCCTTAGTGTCCAAAGATGTGCAGGTTAGGGTGGATTGGCCATGCTAAATTGTCCTTTAGTGTCCAAAGATGTGCAGGTTAGGTGGATTGGCCATGCTAAATTGTCCTTTAGTGTCCAAAGATGTGTAGGTTAGATGGATTGGCCATGGCAAATTGCCCCATAGTGTCCAAAGATGTGCAGGTTAGATGGATTGGCCATGCTAAATTGCCCCCTCGTAGCAGGGGGCCTCCTTCTGCACTGTAGGGATTCTATGGTTCGATGACTGTTCGAGAGGGTCAGTGACCAGATTGTAAATATTCCTGTTTGATGCTTCCCTGAAGTTGGTCTCTCCGTGGGATGGATGTGGCAGGATTGTCCCCGACAGGAATAGAAGGGAGCTGAGAGGAAATCAGGTTGTTTTGTTTCAAAACAAAGTTTGGATATAAACGGTTAATCATACAGATGAATGGCCAGAAACTCCTCGTCATGCGCTTTCCAGAAAGGAATGAAGAGAGACTCCCGTGTATGTACTTATCGTGTTGCCTCTGTGCCTCCGTGCCTCCCACCCAAGTGCCTCGAGGTGTCACAGAGGAATAATTCCTTGGGAGTGGAGTCATCAGTGCTGTGTCAGCAACTTGAGCAAGTTATGTGCTGAGTGTCCGAGAGAGGAAGGTGGGCTTTGCACTCTTGGATGAAGCCTTTTGTTCCAAGTTTGCCAGTTCTCTGAAGGAGATGTGTTGTGCATTGTGCTTGCCTCTAAATACTTCCTTTGTCTGGTTACTTCAGTCCACGTGCCAGAGGCTGATGGATACAGATCTCGCATTTATCTCCGATTGCCACAGTGTTTGCTCTGCTTCAACCCCGACTTATCTTAAAACTCATTTCTCTTATCTTTAAAAAAAAACCTTGTGTTTAAAATTGGAACCGTTTCCTGTTGAGTAAATCCTATGGGGTGGTGTTTTCCAACCGTGCTGCCCCCGAAACCGGAAAATCCCGTCCAAGGGCGACAGTTTGGGGGATTGGCCGTGGTAAATTGTCCCTTAGTGTCCAAAGATGTGCAGGTTAGGTGGATTGGCCATGCTAAATTGTCCCTTAGTGTCCAAAGATGTGTAGGTTAGGTGGATTGGCCATGTTAAATTGCCCCTTAGTGTCCAAAGATGTGTAGGTTAGGTGGATTGGCCATGCTAAATTGTCCCTTAGTGTCCAAAGATGTGCAGGTTAGGTGGATTGGCCATGTTAAATTGCCCCTTAGTATCCAAAGATGTGCAGGTTAGGTGGATTGGCCATGTTAAATTGCCCCTTAGTATCCAAAGATGTGCGGGTTAGGTGGATTGGCCATGTTAAATTGCCCCTTAGTGTCCAAAGATGTGCAGGTTAGGTGGATTGGCCATGTTAAATTGCCCCTTAGTATCCAAAGATGTGCAGGTTAGGTGGATTGGCCATGCTAAATTGTCCCTTAGTGTCCAAAGATGTGCAGGTTAGGTGGATTGGCCATGTTAAATTGCCCCTTAGTATCCAAAGATGTGCAGGTTAGGTGGATTGGTCATGTTAAATTGCCCCTTAGTGTCCAAAGATGTGCGGGTTAGGTGGATTGGCCATGTTAAATTGCCCCTTAGTGTCCAAAGATGTGCGGGTTAGGTGGATTGGCCATGCTAAATTGCCCCTTAGTGTCCAAAGATGTGCGGGTTAGGTGGATTGGCCATGCTAAATTGCCCCTTAGTGTCCAAAGATGTGCAGGTTAGATGGATTGGCCATGCTAAATTGTCCCTTAGTGTACCTGAACAGGTGCTGGAGTGTGGCGACTAGGCAATTTTCACAGTAATTTCATTGCAGTGTGAATGTTAGCCTACTTATGACACTAGTAAATAAACTTTAGGGAGAAGAATCAGCAAGACCCCCACAGACGGAATATCTCGGCAGGGGGCGGTGGGGGGAGAGATACAATCCACTCCCTTCCGACAAGACATCGGAAAACACCATGGGATAAAGTATAATAAATCAGAGCCTATATCACAGCCCACTAACCCAGAGAACGAAAAGGTACCTTGGCAATAGATAAACACCAGGATGAGAACATGGACACAAGATATGGTTTGACACATGAAACTGTAAAATCACACCTACTTCAACCAACCTTTCCATGTTCCGTGCCTCGCCCGCTCCGCTTCCCATGGCGGGTTGGGTGGTAAAATTCCGGCCACGCACTCACATCAGGAACACAACCACACAGCCTCATGGGAAAAATTCGGCTAATGCGGGGCCAAAGCATTTGGGTTCACACTCAGGCCCTGCGAACAACAGGATACTACTGTCCCCCACCCAGCACTGCCCTCCTCCCTCCGGGGTGCATGGCTAGCTGTTTCTCTGAGGCAGCAGGAGGTGTGAACGGAATCAATGGGTTGAAGCCTTGTGACCTACCTCCTCGCGCTAAGAAGTCTCACAACACCAGGTTAAAGTCCAACAGGTTTATTTGGAATCACCAGCTTTCAGAGCACTGCTCCTTCATCAGGCAAGTGGAGAGGTGGGTTCACAAACGCGGCATATATAGACAGAGACACAATTGAAAAGTAATGGTTGCAATGTGAGTTATTACAGTTAATCACATCTTTACAGGTACAGACAGTGCAAGTGGAGAGAGGGTTAAGCACAGGTTAAAGAGATGTGTATCGCCTCCAAGCAGGACAGTCACTGAGATTTTGCAAGCCCAATAATGTGGGGGTTACAGATAGTGTGACATGAACCCAAGATCCTGGTTGAGGCCATCCTCATGTGCGGAACTTGGCTATCAGTCCCTGCTCGGAGATTTTGTTGTGTGTTGTGAAGACCTCCTTGGAGAATGTTTACCCGAAGATCAGAGGCCGAATGCCCGTGACCAACAGGAAGGGAACAGTCTTGCCTGGTGATTGTCGAGCGATGTTCATTCATCTGTTATCGTAGCGTCTGCATGGTCTCCCCAATGTGCCATGCCTCAGGACATCCTTCCGTGCAGCGTATCAGGTAGACAACATTGGCCGAGTTGGAAGAGTATGTACCGTGTACCTGGTGGATGGTGTTCTCACGTGAGATGATGGCATCCGTGTCGATGATCCGGCATGTCTTGCAGAGGTTGCAAGAGTATGTACAATGTAGCTGGTGGGTGGCAGGTAGCATTGGTCATGTGAGCATTGGTCATGTGAGCATTGTAAAAACTAAAATCATGGTCCTTTGCCATGGTTTGGTGAATAATGGCCAAGAAGGTTAACAAGGAGGGAATGAGAGACTCTTCTCGTCCTTTGACACCGCACCCAGAAGCCAATATCGCCTTCGAGTGCCCGCTCCGGCGAAAATCACATCACTTGTGCTCTTAACAACACAGAGAAAAAATTGTCCACTTCACAGATCTGATCGGTGTGCAGATGGCCAACAGAAAAGGAAAGGTTGTGAATGAAGTGAAGTGTCCTTTTGAGCCCAAAACCTTGCCTGTCACTGCGACACGATGGGTGCTCGCCCTCTCCTCTTGGCCAATCTCCCAGCTGCAGACCAGGCCAATAGGAAAAGGGGACAGGGAACTGTGGCGGGCCAACAAGGTAGGCCCGATGTGTGAGGGGAATGAGTGGACGGGCACTCAGGGACTTGCGCCCAATGGTCAATGAGTTGATTTTGCCTTTGGCAGCCGGCCTTCTGCAGGGCAGCATGGTCACAAAATCTGTTCACAGGCAGCAAACCTGCTTTCAACAGAGCTTCCCAGGTGAAGGGCAGCGCTGTTACTCTCCAAACATCTAACTGACTTAGCTTTACACACTGCCACCTATCAGGTGACATTGGTTAGGTCTCCATCAGAACTTAGTACAGGGGCTCGGGGGGGGGGTGGGTCTCTCAATGAAACAGAGACCCACAAGGTTGCCAGATGAGAAAAAGGGGCTGACCTCAGTACCCTGTTATGATTTTTAACAATTTTTTTTATTGGCTCAATCTGCTTTTACTTATATGGATTTTTTAAAAAACCACCATATTCCTTGCAAGAAGGCAGTCATTTGCAAGATTGTTGGACACTAAGGGACAATTTAGCATGGCCAATCCACCCTAACCTACACATCTTTGGACACTAAGGGGCAATTTAGCATGGCCAATCCCCCTAACCTACACATCTTTGGACACTAAGGGGCAATTTAGCATGGCCAATCCACCCTAACCTACACATCTTTGGACACTAAGGGGCAATTTAGCATGGCCAATCCACCCTAACCTACACATCTTTGGACACTAAGGGGCAATTTAGCATGGCCAATCCCCCTAACCTACACATCTTTGGACACTAAGGGGCAATTTAGCATGGCCAATCCACCCTAACCTACACATCTTTGGACACTAAGGGGCAATTTAGCATGGCCAATCCACCCTAACCTGCACATCTTTGGACTTTGGGCGGAAACCAGAACACCTGGAGGAAACTCACAGGGAGAACTCCACGCAGACGGTGACCCAAGGCCGAAATTGAACCCAGGTCCCCTATACCATGAGGCAGCAGTACTAACCACCGTGCCGCCCAGCCCCAGAACGTTAACTGAGTTGCTGGGCCATTGACTCTTGCCAACAGTGGAAGCTGTGTGCCGCAATCTCTTTGCCTCAGTATCACACCAGATGTGCCAAACGAACTGTTAAAGGAGTTCTTTATTTTTTCCCGGTTAGGGCGTGTTTGGGCTCCATTTTATTTCTCGGTTAAAAACTTATTTTTTGTTGTTGAAAAATTGCTTCAGTGAAAAGAGGCAGCACTAAGATGGAGGAAAACCAGGCGGGATTTGAAGACAAAGCTAATGGCTCGAGGACAAAGGGGACAACGTTGGCCAGCAAAGAGAGATAACTAACCTTCAGAAATAGCATCTTTATTAGCAAATAAATAAAAATGGAACCACAACAATGCCTGTGACCTCGTGTCACTTCAGTTCCGTCACACGAGGAGGGGGGGGTGGGGGGAGAGAAAGATTTGCCTGAAGCGTACATCCGATGTGAGGCTAGGCCTCCACTTCCTGCTTGTTACAGCAACTGCTATTTTGGGCAGAGGGGCATGTTCAGAAGGCAGCAGTGCCCAATCTGAGACGCCGCCCTGGGTCCAGCACCGGCGCAGACGCGGAACCTCACCGCCATGGCGTGAGCTGCGCCGGGAGAGGAAATGAACCACTTCCCACAAATCGGAATGCATTGCTGCATCTCCGTGACGAAAATGAATAGGCCCCTGATTGCTCAGAGGAGACAGGATACACTTGGCCGGGGGGAGGGGGAAGAACCTTCTCCAGTTCAATTTTAGTATTGTGCTTTTGACTTCTTACGTGGATACTAAGGCGGCCCTTGCTGCTAATAAATCCCATTCTGTTCTTGACTTCTGCTGATGAGTAAGAAAAAAAGGCGAGAGAGAGAGCAGCAATGAACCCCAGCTTAGTTAACCGACCCACAACCACGCATAGAATCACAGAATCCCTGCAATGCAGTCAATCCATAGAATCCCGACAGTGCGGAAAGAGGCCATTTGGCCCATCGAATCTGCACCGACTCTGCCAGACCGTTTTACCCAGGCCCTAACCCTGTAAGCCCAGGTGTTTACCTCACTAATCCCCCTAACCTGCACATCTTTAGACACTAAGGGACAATTTAGCATGGCCAATCCACCCTAACCTACACATCTTTGGACACTAAGGGACAATTTAGCATGGCCAATCCATCAAACCTGCGCATCTTTGGACGCTAAGGGGCAATTTAGCATGGCCAATCCATCCTAACCTACACATCTTTGGACACTAAGGGACAATTTAGCATGGCCAATCCACCCTAACCTACACATCTTTGGACACTAAGGGACAATTTAGCATGGCCAATCCACCCTAACCTACACATCTTTGGACACTAAGGGACAATTTAGCATGGCCAATCCATCAAACCTGCGCATCTTTGGACGCTAAGGGGCAATTTAGCATGGCCAATCCATCCTAACCTACACATCTTTGGACACTAAGGGATAATTTAGCATGGCCAATCCACCCTAACCTACACATCTTTGGACTGGCAGGTCATGGATTGGAAAGAAAAATGTAAGACTTGGCCATGGTAAATTGCCCCTTAGTGTCCAAAGATGCGCAGGTTCCCTTTCCCAGGGAATTGAAAACTAGAGGGCATAGGTTAAAGGTGAGAGGGGAAAGATTTAAAAGGGATGTGAGGGGCAACTTCTTCATGGAAAGTGTGGGGTGTAGATGGAATGAGCTGCCAGAGGAAGTTGAGGTGTGTACAATAGCAACATTTAAAAAGCATTTGGATAAGTACATGGATGGGGCAGGATGACAGGGTAAATTGAGACTAGCTGGGAGGGCACCATGGACCAGATGGGCCGAAGGGCCTGTTTCTGTGGTGTATTGCTCTGCCACTCTATAACTCTGTTTTATTCTCTTGCAGATGGGTGCGGGAGTTTTTAAACGATGAAAACCAAGGTCTCAATGTGCTGGTGGACTATCTTTCCTTCGCACAGTGCGGAGTCATGTAAGTGGCCAGAGGGAAGAGTTGCCTGTTATCTCACATCTCCATCTCCCTTCTTCCATCCCACTTGTGGTTTTGTTTTTTTTTTGTAAAAATGAGTTCCATTCAAGACTTCATTCCCTGCTTTTCATTCCTTATCTCTGCTCTCCTGGAAATCTTTCAACAACGGAAGTTCGGTCACAACAGATGTTAGGAGTGGATACATTAAACAATTGGAGCTCCCTTGGCTATGGTGGTGGTGAGCGAATTGTGTGGGAATATACTTAACTGAGTTCTTGGGTGGCCCCGCGACATGGAGGCTGTTAACATCCCTTCACATCTCCCAATAGTTTGTAGAACTTGATTTTACCCGCTCGATTTAAATCAAAGAAAATTACAGCACAGGAACAGGCCCTTCCGCCCTCCAAGCCTGCTCCGACCATGCCGCCCATCTGAACTAAAACCCCCTACCCTTCCAGGGACCATATCCCTCTATTCCCATCCTATTCCTGTACTTGTCAAGATGCCCCTTAAAACTCACTATCGTATCCGCTTCCACTACCTCCCCCGGCAGCGAGTTCCAGGCACCCACCACCCTCTGTGTAAACAATCTGCCTCATACATCTCCTTTAAACCTTGCCCCTCACACCTTAAACCTGTGCCCCCCCTAGTAACTGACTCTTCCACCCTGGGGAAAAAGCTTCTGACTATCCACTCTGTCCATGCCCCTCATAATCTTGTAGACTTCTATCAGGTCGCCCCTCAACCTCTGTCGTTCCATGAGAACAAACCAAGTTTCTCCAACCTCTCCTCATAGCTAATGCCCTCCATACCAGGCAACATCCTGGTAAATCTGTTCTGTACCCTCTCCAAAGCCTCCACATCCTTCTGGTAGTGTGGCGACCAGAATTGAACAGTATATTCCAAGTGCAGCAGAACTAAGGTTCTATAAAGCGTCAACATGACTTGCCAATTTTTAAACTCAGTGCCCCGGCCGATGAAGGCAAGCATGCCGTATGCCTTCTTGACTACCTTCTCCATCTGCATTGCCACTTTCAGTGACCTGTGCACCTGTACACCCAGATCCCTTTGCCCATTAATGAACTGAAGGATTCTGCCATTTACTGTATATTTCCTATCTGTATTAGACCTTCCAAAATGCATTATTTCACATTTGTCCGGATTAAACTCCATCTGCCACTTTTCCGCCCAAGTCTCCAACCGACCTGTGTCCTGCTGTATCCTCTGATAGTCCTCATCGCTATCCGCAAATCCACCAACCTTTGTGTCATCTGCAAACTTACGAATCAAACCATCTCTCACAGAGATGAGGCCTGCGGACTTGCCTTCCATTAGAAAGAGCCGTGGTTCACCTGGTTTGTGGACCCCTGTCGTCAGGAGTTTGCAAGAATAACACTCAGCAAGCCCTGGGATCAATTCCAGGAGGAGCCAGCCGAAAGTTGGGGGAAAGAAAAGATTCTGCGGATAGTAATTTGAGTTTTCAATTTTTTTTAATCTGAATTTTGCTTCATGGGATGTTGGCCTTTATTGCAGGAGGGGAGGAATATAAATGCAGGGAGGGGCAGGGGCTAGGCTTTGTGCTGCTGTTTTCCCTGTACACAAGTCTTAAAATCAGGATGTCAAGAAATCATGAACTTGCAGAGGGATCCGGGCGTACAGATTCCCTAAAAGTGGCAACACAGGTGGCCAAAGTGATTAAGAAGGCATGCTTGCTTTCATCGGCCAGGGCATTGAGTATGAGAGTTGGCAAATCATGTTGCAGCTATATAAAACCTTGGTTAGGCCGCATTTGGAGTATTGTGTGCAGTTCTGGGCGCTGCACTACCAGAAGGATATGGAAGCTTTGGAGAGAGTGCAGAGAAGGTTCACCAGGATGTTGCCTGGTCTCGAGGGTGTTGGCTATGAGGAGAGGTTGGATCAACTGGGATTGTTTTCACTGGAAAGACGGAGGCTGAGGGGAGACCTGGTCTACAAAATGATGAGGGGTGGATGGATAGGGAGAGGCTTTTTCCCCAGGGTGGAAGGGTCAATTACAAGGGGACACAGGTTCAGGGTGAGAGGGGGACAGTTTATGGGAGATGTGCGGGGGGAGGTTTTTCACACAGAGAGGGGTGGGTGTCTGGAACGGGCTGCCAGAGGAGGGGGTGGAAGCAGGAACATTAACAACATTTAAGAGACATCTGGATGGGAACATGAATAGGGAGGGAATAGATACGGACTGAGTAAGGACAGAAGGGTCTTTTTTAGTTTATTTAGGGCATCATGATCAGCACGGGCTTGGAGGGCTGAAGGGCCTGTCCCTTTTTGTTCTATCAGCTGGAGAGATCAGGGAATTAATGGGACCTGAAGTTTTATCTGTGACTGGCCCCAGACTTGGTGGGATGCACCCAAGCAACCCACACAAAAAAAAACCGTGGACACTCTTCTGTTTTGTGACTTCTCTGGTGTTTCTTTCTTGGAGGGACATTCTAACCATCATTTGGAACCGATTTAATTGCTATGTATTTCATCCTTCGTGTCATCTTCACAGAATCCTCCCTACCCTCCGCCGCCATTCTTTGCCGCTTTTAATAACCTGTGCTCTCGAGCGTAACTTGCTTCTAGAATAATCTCACATCACCCGACCTTGCATATTTTCGAGCTTCCTCAAAAGGGAACTCCCCTCTTTTTTTGCATTTGGACGTTTTTTTTTTGCATGTAGCGCATTACCATTCGGCCCTACGAAGAGCTAGTCTCTGCATGGGGTGGGAGCGGGGGGAGGGGGTTAGTGAGGAGGGTCTGCAATGAGCAATTTCCAGAAATCCTACCTACCTTGAACTGGACCCTGCCAGAGCAAGTGCTTGGAGCGGTTCCACCCTTGTGCCGAATCCCCCCACTGTCAACATCCTGGGGGTTATCATTGACCAGAAACTCAACTGGACTCACCACATAAACACAGTGGCTTCCAGAGCAGGTCAGAGGCTGGGAATCCTGCAGTGAGTAACTCACCTCCTGACTCCTGTCCACAATCTACAAGGCACAAGTCAGGAGTGTGATGGAATACTCCCCACTTGCCTGGATGGGTGCAGCTCCAACAACACTCAAGAAGCTCGACACCATCCAGGACAAAGCAGCCCCGCTTGATTGGCCCCCCATCCACAAACATTCACTCCCTCCACCACCGACGCTCAGTAGCAGCCGTGTGTACCATCTACAAGATGCACTGCAGCAACTCACCAAGGCTCCTTAGACAGCACCTTCCAAACCCACCACCACTTCCATCTAGAAGGACAAGGGCAGCAGATACCTGGGAACACCACCACCTGCAAGTTCCCCTCCAAGCCACTCACCATCCTGACTTGGAAATATATCGGCTGTTCCTTCACTGTCACTGGGTCAAAACCCTGGAATTCCCTCCCTAACAGCACTGTGGGTGTACCTACATCACATGAACGGACTGATCTCCAATAACAATCCTGGAATTCCCTCGCTAACGGTATTGTGGGTCAACCCACAGCACGTGGACTGCAGCGATTCAAGATGGCAGCTCACCACCACCTTCTCAAGGGGTAACTAGGGATGGGCAATAAATGCTGGACCAGCCAGCGACGCCCATATCCCACCAATGAATAGAAAAAAGTATAATTGTCAATGCAGCTGAGTGCATATTTGGTATGATTTGGATCGCAAATGGTAATTTTACTGTTCTTTCTGCTGGTTGTGGTTTATTCTGGACCGAGCACTCCAGTGTGTTTAAACTGACAGGCGAAAAAATTCCTGATGCCTAAAACAACCTGCAAATCTTCAAGAGACAAAAAATAAAATCCGTGCTCAGATTGCAAAACTCCTCAGTTCAACGTCCAGTGGCAGCCATTTTAGGGGAGGCGCCCATTTTGTACTGCTCATCAGCCACAGACGGATACAGGGGCACGGCAAATCTGTACTCGAAGGGGCTACGTGTTTAAAATCCGTGTGCAAGGGGGTGACAAAAAGCC
Source organism: Carcharhinus amblyrhynchos (assembly GCF_965287045.1). Classification (NCBI taxonomy): domain Eukaryota; kingdom Metazoa; phylum Chordata; class Chondrichthyes; order Carcharhiniformes; family Carcharhinidae; genus Carcharhinus; species Carcharhinus amblyrhynchos. Next base: position 16,173,552 of record NC_137359.1, read on the forward strand.
GTTTTTATCCCATTGTGACCCAGGTTTGACTTTGATCTTGTGGAGAATGGTGATGACGGTGCACTCGACAAGTCGAGACCCTGGGGCAGGTCTATCGAAGATCTGCACCAGAGCAATGTTCTGCCCCTGGCTTTCAGCAACAGCCTCTCCCGCTCTGCCAGGCAATCTATCCTACGGTATGTATTGTGCAGCTTCTAACAGACGCCAAGGGATGCAATGAGTACCGAGCTTTCCCCGCCCTCCCTTAGACTGTACGCCATGTAGAGTGATTTCCTGAGGGATTTATTGTTATCATTCCCCATTGATGGTGATATTAGCTGGTGCATTATACTCCCACCTTTCTCCTTTGCAATGCCGTGTGAGATGATCACCTCCTGGCTCCACTGTGCAGTGCATGTTAGTCCAGCTCCCACTGGACATGGGTCCACAGTTCTCCCTCATTGCCAATTTCCTTCAGGAAGGCCGAATGGTTAAAAGAACATCCCACGTGGGTACAGGAAGAGATGCTAAGTTGGAGTGTTGGGTCAAAGCTTTATGCCTGTGATGCATCTGCCATGGGAGTCCTTGATGGTGGCACTGGATGTCGTGGTTAGCACTGCTGCCTCACAGTGCTAGGGACCTGGGTTCAATTCTGGCCTTTGGTGGCTGTCTGTGTGGAGTCTGCACATTCTCCCCATGTCTGCGTGGGTTTCCTCCGGGTGCCCCGGTTTCCTCCCACACTCCAAAGATGTGTAGGTTAGATGGATTGGCCATGCTAAATTGTCCCTTAACGTCCAAAGATGTACGGGTTAGGTGGATTGGCCATGCTAAATTGTCCCTTAACGTCCAAAGATGTACGGGTTAGGTGGATTGGCCATGCTAAATTGTCCCTTAGTGTCCAAAGATGTGCAGGTTAGGGTGGATTGGCCATGCTAAATTGTCCCTTAGTGTCCAAAGATGTGCAGGTTAGGGTGGATTGGCCATGCTAAATTGTCCCTTAGTGTCCAAAGATGTGCAGGTTAGGGTGGATTGGCCATGCTAAATTGTCCCTTAGTGTCCAAAGATGTACGGGTTAGGTGGATTGGCCATGCTAAATTGTCCCTTAGTGTCCAAAGATGTGCAGGTTAGGGTGGATTGGCCATGCTAAATTGTCCCTTAGTGTCCAAAGATTAACATTTACTCTCCATCATTCTGCACTTAACGTTCAATTTAACCAAAGTTTCAGTCAGAGAAAGAAAATGAGTTTGCTGACTAAAAGTGGCAAGGCTCCTTTAAATCTGGTTTGAATGTATATTTTTCTATGCGTGCGGATATATGTACGGGCTGTGTTTATATAACATCTGTCAGAGCTGAAGACAAATTGGGATTGGATTAGTGTTTTGGTACGGGAGAGTTTCTGTGGAAAGGTTTCATCGCCTCCCCGAGTGAATGGCTAAAGCCATTCTGCTCTCAGTTTGACCGATCTTTTAAAGGGACAGTGTCGTGCCAGACAGGTGGGGTGGGGGGCCCACTTGAACTTTGACACAGCAAAGCTGGCGGGAGTCACCTTGAGGTGAAACCATTGCATCCCCTCCCCCCCCCGCCCCCCAACCCCGGTGTCTCTGCTTTACAATGTGCTGATAACTTGCCTATTGCTCGAGTCTTTGTGCTGCTGCTGTTTTGTGTCTAAGCTGTCTGGCGCTCAACGAAGACCCTGGGATATGGCGAGCGGACCCCTTCGAAGCCGTGCATCGCAGTTACGCTGAGACTGGGCGCCTTGTGATTCCGAATGTTTCTGTGTTTAACCTGCGGGATTCCTTTCATCCCACCCTTCCCCTGCTCACACCCCTCCCCTCTTTCCCCCCCTTTTTTTTTGAAGGTGCGTCATCCTGGTGGACATTGCAGTTGTTCTAATTCCGATTTCCCCATGGCAACGTGGCTTCCTAACCGCATTGTGCACTACAACGTGGAGCGGGGGGAAATGTGGATTTCCCCTCCCTTGGAGTAGGGATTGGGGGCCGGGGTGGGGGGAAGGAGTTGAGGGGACCATCAGGGTGAACAGCCCATTTTCAGACTGCCTGGTGTTCAGAGGAAATGGAAAAGACCAGAAACGGATATTCAATAGTGGAAGTCGGGGGTTTGTTTTCGATTGGGGCGGGGGGGGGGGGGGGGTGGGGGGGTGCATCAAGGGGTTCAGTGGGAATCCCAAACTCTTCGCCGTTGACTCCTCGCAGAGTACATAGAATAGAATCCTGACAGTGCAGAAGAGGCCATTTGGCCCTTTGGGTCTGCACTGATTCTCTGACAGACCCTTAGCCAGGCCCTCTCTCCAGCCCCTCCCGGTAATCCTGACATTTAGCATGGCCAATCCACCTAACCCACACATCTTTGGACACTAAGGGACAATTTAGCATGGCCAATCCACCTAACCTACACATCTTTGGACACCAAGGGACAATTTAGCATGGCCAATCCACCCTAACCTACACATCTTTGGACACTAAGGGACAATTTAGCATGGCCAATCCACCTAACCCACACATCTTTGGACACTAAGGGGCAATTTAGCATGGCCAATCCACCTAACCTACACATCTTTGGACACCAAGGGACAATTTAGCATGGCCAATCCACCCTAACCTGCACATCTTTGGACACTAAGGGGCAATTTAGCATGGCCAATCCACCCTAACCTACACATCTTTGGACACCAAGGGACAATTTAGCATGGCCAATCCACCCTAACCTACACATCTTTGGACACTAAGGGGCAATTTAGCATGGCCAATACACCTAACCTACACATCTTTGGATCTTTTTAGGGACCTTACAGTGGCGACCCTCCGTGACTCTTAGGCCTTTTGCAGATCACCTCAAAATTGCTCGGGACTGCAGCAGGCGACAGAACTCAACAAAGTTGTACAAAAGCTCGACATCCCACCTACTACACTCCAGTGAGAAATTGGCGGTTATTGTGGAGAGCAGTCACTGCTATTTAAATCATTTACATTGATAAGAGCCAGACCCTTCTCATATTAAGCCAAGCACACATCTCTGCTCGAGCTCAGGAAACGTATATGTAAATACACAGGCTGACAAGCTATCTCACTGTCAAATAACGGGGCAGCTCGTAATGGCTTTGACAGGAACTCTGGTTCAACTCACTGGCCTCCCTTTGCCATTCCAACTTGACGCCCCTGAACGGATGGCTACGAATGCCGACAGCGCTTGGAAGGCATTTAAGGCCCCAAGAGCGAGCTGGAATTGGGTGGGCTGCCCCAAAGATGGGCAGCCCCAGACTCCGATGTGTAGCTCACACAACCAGAGGCACTGAACTGGATAATAACGGGAACCGTGCTCAGGACACGATCAGCCACTAGCTGGGCCATGTGCTGCTAGTAGGGCACAGCATGACCGAGTCAGGAAATGAAACTGCAAGTGTAGGACGGCACGGTGGCACCATGGTTAGCCCTGCTGCCTCACAGCGCCAGGAACCTGGGTTTGATTCCCGGCTTAGGCCACTGTCTGTGTGGAGTCTGCACATTCTCTCTGTGTCTGCGTGGATTTCCTCCAGATGCTCCTGTTTCCTCCCATGTTCCAAAGATGTGTAGGTTAGGGTGGATTGGCCATGCTAAATTGCCCCGTTAGTGTCAGAGGATTAGCAGGGTAAATATGTGTGTTTAAGGGGATAGGGTCTGGGTGGGATTGTGATCAGTGCAGACTTGGTGGGCCGAATGGCCTCCAACACTGTAGGATTCTTTGATTTTATGATTCTATGAAGAATAGGTGTCCCCAGCGAGCTAGCAAGGACAGCTTCATTTGATTGCTTTCATAGAAGCAGGAGGAGGCCATTCAGCCCGTCGAGCCTACTGCCCCATTATTTTTGGTCGTGGCTGATCATCCAATTCAATATCCTGATCCCCCCTCCCCCCATATCCCTCGACCCCTTTAGCCCCAAGAGCGATATCTAATTTCTTCTTGAAATCACACAATGTTTTGGCCTCAACTACTTTCTGTGGGAGTGAATTCCACACATTCCCCACCCTCTGGGTGAAGAAATTTCTCCTCCCCTCAGTCCTAAAAGGTTTACCCCTTATCCTCAAACTATGACCCCTAGTTCTGGACTCGCCCCACCATCGGGAACATTCTTTCTGAATCTACCCTGTCTAACCCTGTTAGAATTTTATAAGTTTCTATCAGATCCCCTCTCACTCTTCTAAACTCCAGTGAATATAATCCTAACCGACTTAGTCTCTCCTCATATGACAGAGCTGCCAATCCACCCTAACCTACACATCTTTGGACACTAAGGGGCAATTTAGCATGGCCAATCCACCCTAACCTACACATCTTTGGACACTAAGGGGTAATTTAGCATGGCCAATCCACCTAACCTCCACTTATTTGGAGTGTAGGAGGAAACTGGAGGAAACCCACACAGACACGGGGAGAATGTGCAGGCACTGAACAGTCACCCGAGATCTTAAAAATTCCTTTCTGCAGAAGCAGGTCAGGGAGTCGAGTGGTTCCCTCAGCTCTGTTCAAAGAAATGTCAGTTCTGAGCTGTGTGGTGCTATCCAATTGGTAGTTCATTCATACAAATATTTGCAGTAGGAACAGGAGTAGGCCATTCAGCCCCTCAATCCTGCTCCACCATTCAGTAAGGCCTACATTTGGAATCGCACATTCCTATCTACCTCCTTTTCCCCTCTTGCCTCACAAGAATCTCTACCTCCGTATTAAAAATAACCCCACCTCCACCACCCTCTGAGGCAGAGTTCCAAAGTAGTACAACCCTCTGAGAGAGAGAGAGAATTTTCCCCATCTCCATCCTAAAAAGGGCCGAAGCTTCAGAGCAAGGAGACCGAGGCCTCAGCAAGTAGGCCGAAGCCTCAGATATCCTCAGGCCCTGATTTTAAATCAATGCCCCTGAGCTTTGGACTCACCCACAAGAGGAAACATCCTTCCCACTTTCACCTTGTCGAGATCGTCAGGATCTGAGATGCTTCAATCTAGTCACCTCCCTCCCCTCACTCTTCTAAACTCCCATGGAAGTTTTTAAGCTTATTAATGAGTGTTACAAGTCAGCTTACATTAACACTGCAATGAAGTTACTGTGAAAATCCCCCTAGTCGCCACACTCCTGTTCGGGTACACTGAGGGCGAATTTAGCATGGCCAATACTCCCTAACCAGCACGTCTTTCAGGCTGTGGGAGGAAACCGGAGCACCTGGAGGAAACCCACGCAGACACGGGGAGAATGTGCAAACTCCACACAGACAGTGACCCAAGCCAGGAATTGAACCCGGGTCCCTGGTGCTGTGAGACAGCAGTGCTAACCCACTGTGCCACCACTGTCTGTCCAAACTTTCCTCACGATAACCTGCTCACTCCCAGGTATCAATCCTCCTCTGAACCACCTCCAACACGTTTACATCCTTCCTTAAACCTGGAGACTAAAACTGCACACAGTATTCAAGATGTGGTCTCACCAATGCCCTGTATAACTAAAGCATAACATCCTTACTTTTATGTTCACTTCCTCTTGTGATAAAATATATCAATATAGTCCAGCAAGGGACACTGCTGCTTCTTCTTTCTGAAGTGTTCTATTTTGGTAGGTGACGTCACCCTGATTTAGCCTCATGTATTCCTGCAGAGCTTTTGCTCACATGCAAAAAGTGGCCCTTGACACCCTGTTTAGCCAACTCAGCAAATTTTACTCTCAGACAGCCTCAAGAGGTTTTTAACAGATGACACAGCCTTCTTCTCTGCAGAACTAGACCGAGGCCCCAGTGCGAGTAGGCCGAGGCCCCAGCACGAGTAGGCCAGGGCTCCAGTGCAAGTAGGCCAAGGCCCCAGCACAACTAGGCCGAGGCCCCAGCACGAGTAGGCCAGGGCTCCAGTGCAAGTAGGCCGAAGCCCCAGCACAACTAGGCCGAGGCTCCAGCACAACTAGGCCGAGGCCCCAGCGCGAGTAGGCCGAGGCCTCAGATGTTCTCAGGCCCATTATAAGACCTTGTTTCTCCAGAGACCTGCAAGGGCCTCCTTGCTTCCATTTGCAGTTGGATTTTTGTCACTGCTTGCTGTCTTCAGGCCTCTTACAGGCTCTCGTGTCTGTGAGTGTTTCCATTTCCTCCAGCCCACATACCTGTCTCTGACAGGGAAGCCACAAAACCCCAGTGAACAGGAAAAGACTCGCTTTGTGCTTCTCTGAAAGTCGCTCTTTTCTACGAAATGTTGTCCTCTGGTTCAGGTTTCGATTTTAATTCTGCACACGAGCGCTAATTTACGAGGCAAGAATGTTAGAATGCAGAAACAGAGTGCTGACTTTGCTTTTTCCCAGGGTGGAAGAGTCAATTACTAGGGGGCACAGGTTTAAGGTGCGAGGGGCAAGGTTTAAAGGAGATGTACGAGGCAGATTGTTTACACAGAGGGCGGTGGGTGCCTGGAACTCGCTGTCGAGTGGAAGTGGATACAGTAGTGAGTCTTAAGGGGGGGCATCTGGACAAATCCATGAATAGGATGGGAATAGAGGGATATGGTCCCTGGAAGGGTAGGGGGTTTTAGTTCATTTGGGCAGCATGGTCGGTGCAGGCTTGGAGGGCCGAAGGGCCTGTTCCTGTGCTGTAATTTTCTTTGTTCTTCCATGTGTGTTAAGGAATGCCTCAGTTTGTACCTGTCAACCATGGAATAATTAAGGCATCTCCCATGCATTTAGTTTGAGTGTCAGCTAATGCTATTTACCACTTGTTTTGATTTGGACTCACGGCACTAAATTTACTGCTTCCGTTAAGAGATTTTGATGCCATTTCAGTTGGCCAGAGCCTTTTCCACTGTGTATTTTTCAGCAATAAAGGAGTGCCGTCATGTTGCAGTGTGTAAAGGTGTTGGGGGGTAATTTTCCTGAGGCGGGGGAGGGGAGAGCAGAGCCCAAACTGGCTGGAAAGGCCGGCTGCAGAGTGCTCAGGAGCCATTGGGCATGCACTGATATCCCAGATGACATTGCTCCCCAACCTGATTGCCGGCCCCGCCACTAGCCCCCACCCTCCGATGCTGAGTCCGCAACCCCCCCCCACCACTTCCCTCGCCTCTTACCTCTCCCTCCCTCCCCCCCAAGCCCGGTCTGGCACCCCCTCAGGCCCTGCTCTCCACCCCCTTGACACTGTCTGGTACCTGGTGTTCACTGTCAGTGTGTCAGGCTGGCAGTCCAGGGTGCCCAGTGGGCACTGCCAGGGTACCAGGGCTGGCACTCCTTTCCCCCCCCCCCCCCCCCACCCCCCAACCTCAAGGAGGGACCTCAATGGCCTCCAGTCCTATTGGCAAGGCCATCAGGCCTGGTCCCTGTTGCTGGGGACCAACAGCGATCCCTGCTGGTGGGATCCTTCACTGGCGAGGTCGGAAATCCACGTGAGGATGGATGATAGCGTCAGGAGTTTCATGTCTGCCTCTGTGGGTCATTGCTGCACAGGCTCTGGGTGTCGTCCTGACACACTCTGACTGGCAAGCCATCTCCTTGCCATTGAGGGCTGCGTCCTCAGCTGCCTTAATCTCATTTAGCCCTGGAATTCCCCCCTAAACGTCTTCACCTCTCTCCTTCGCTAACCCTCTTTGAGCCACTTTGATCGACCTTTTGATCATCGGTCCTAATATTTTCCCATGTGGATTGGTTGTCTGATAACCCTCCCGTGCAGTGCCTTGGGATGATGTTAAATATCCTCTCTGACTGCAAGTTATTGGTGAGTAACTCACCTCCTGACTCCCCAAAGCCTGTCCACCATCTACAAGGCACAAGTCAGGAGTGTGATGGAATACTCCCCACTTGCCTGGAAGGGTTCAGCACCAACAACACTCAAGAAGCTCAACACCATCCAGGACAAAGCAGCCCCGCTTGATTGACCCCCCATCCACAAACATTCACTCCCTCCACCACCGACGCTCAGTAGCAGCCGTGTGTACCATCTACAAGATGCACTGCAGCAACTCACCAAGGCTCCTTAGACAGCACCTTCCAAACCCACCACCACTTCCATCTAGAAGGACAAGGGCAGCAGATACCTGGGAACACCCCCACCTGCAAGTTCCCCTCCAAGCCACTCACCATCCTAACTTGGAAATATATCGGCCGTTCCTTCACTGTCACTGGGTCAAAATCCTGGAATTCCCTCCCTAACAGCATTGTGGGTGTACCTACACCACATGGACTGACTGATATCCAATAACAATCCTGGAACTCCCTCCCTAACGGCACTGTGGGTGTACCTACACCACATGGACTGACTGATGTCCAATAACAATCCTGGAACTCCCTCCCTAACAGCACTGTGGGTGTACCTACACCACATGGACTGCTGTGGTTCAAGATGGCAGCTCACCACTACCTTCTCAAGGGGCAGTTAGGGATGGGCAATAAATGCTGGCCAGCCAGCGACGCGCACATCCCTTGAATGCATTTCTTTTAGAAAATAGCTTGCATCTGCCAAGTCGACATGCATGAGTGCAAGTGTTGCCTGCCCTTTTGAAGTGTGGGTCCCTTTGCGATATCTTCTCCAGCCAGTTGGCAGAGGAATGGTGAGAAGTCTCACAACACCAGGTTAAAGACCAACAGGTTTATTTGGAATCACGAGCTTTCGGAGCGCTGCTCCTGCATCAGGTGAGATCCCAATGCTGGCTTCTGCACATCACGGCCAGAGGGATGGGCATTGGTTCCTCGAGCACCGACCTGTATTGCCGTGGTCGGTATCGAACCTGTCCCACGGTACTAACGTAGGATTTCTTCTACAGCTACAACACTCTCCCGGACAGGAAGCTGCTGAAGAATTCCCGGATCGTGAGCCAGAAGGACGATGTCCACGTTTGCATCATGTGCTTGCGGGCAGTCATGAATTATCAGGTAATGCAGACTCCGTGTCTGTGCTCTCAATCGTTGTGACCCCCCAAGCTGGGCCTGTCAGCTTGCCCCCACTCCATTCACACTGCCTTCATTTACTGGGATCTGTTCTCACAAAAGGGTTTACTAATGTCCTCCCCCCACTTTGTTTTTCAGTATGGCTTCAACCTAGTCATGTCGCACCCACACGCTGTCAATGAAATTGCACTGAGCTTGAACAACAAGAATCCCAGGTAAGGAGCCACTGTCATCTTCTCCTTGCTCGGGAGGTGGCACAGTGGTTGGCACTGCTGTCTCTCAGTGCCAGGGACCCAGGTTTGATTCCGGCCTCGGGTCACTGTCTGTGTGGAGCCTGCATCTTCTGCCCCGTATCTGCACGGGTTTCCTCTGGGTGCTCCGGTTTCCTCCCACAGTCCAAGGATGTGCAGGTTAGGGGGATTGGCCATGCTAAATGTGCAGGATTACGGGGATAGGGTGGAGGGGAAGGTCTGGGTTGGATGTGCTTTCAGAAAGTTGGTGCAGACTCGATGGGTTGAATAGCGTTTCTGCACTGTAAGGATTCTGTGGTTCTATTAGTACTCAACAACTGCAGTGTTACTGCACCAAGTGATTTGGTTTGATTTGATTTATTATTGTCACGTACTGGAATACAATGAAAGGTATTGTTTCTTGCGTGCTCTAGAGACAAAGCATACCGTTCATAGAGTACATGGGGAGAAGGAAAGGAGAGAGTGCAGAATGTAGTGTTACAGTCATAGCTAGGGTATAGAGAAAGATCAACTTAATATTTGGTTTATTATTGTCACAGGTATTGGGATACAGTGAAAAGTATTGTTTCTTGCGCGTGGTACAGATAAAGCATACTGTTCATAGAGAAGGGAAGGAGAGGGTGCAGAATGTAGTGTTACAGTAAAAGCTACAGATTCCCAGATTGGTAGAAGTTAGATTGGCTTTGGTCCTTTAATATCCGGTAATTCCTGCGGTTGCTCTCGGTGAATCACTATTCTCTTTCCTCTGCAGAACCAAAGCGCTGGTTTTGGAGCTATTAGCAGCGGTGTGTCTTGTGAGAGGGGGACATGAAATCATCCTTTCTGCATTCGACCATTTCAAAGAGGTAACTCAGCTTTCCGTTCAGGCCTGCTTGGGAGGAGATTCCACCCCGCTGGTGGCATGTGTACACGCGTGTGTCGGGAAAGAGTTACCCCCAGGCTCTCATACCATCGCAGTTACTGATCTCCAAAGAGAGGAGGGTGGTTTTGCGAGCTGGATAGCAGTGAAAAAGGCGGATGGGACACTCACCTTTATCCAGCGAGGCATAGATTACAAAAGCAGGGAGGTCGTGTTGGAATTGTGTAGAACTTTGGTGAGGCCACAGCTGGAGCACTGTGTGCAGTTCTGGTCGCCACATTATCGGGAGGATGTGATTGCACTGGAGGGGGTGCAGAGGAGATTCACCAGGACTGGGATGGAGCATTGAAGTTATAAGGAGAGGTTGGACAGGCTTGGGTTGTTTTCTCTGGAGCAGAGAAGACTGAGGGGCGACCTGATCGAGGTGTACAAGATTCTGAGGGACAGAGTGGATAGGGAGCAGCTGTTCCCCTTAGTTGAAGGGTCAGTCTCGAGGGGACACAGGGTTCAAGAGGCAGGAAGTTTAAGGGGGGGGATGTGAGATATGTTGGCCTTCATAGCGAGATGATTTGAGTATAGGGGTAGGGAAGTTTTACTGCAGTTGTTAAAAGTGAGGATGGGAGGTTTAGGGGGGATGTGAGGAAAACCTTTTTATGCAGAGGGTCTGGAATGCGCTGCCTGGGACGCAGGAGGCCTCACATCCAGTAGTGGATGAACACTTGGCATGTCAGAACATTCAGGGCTGGTAAATGGGATTAGGTGGGCAGGCCAGGGCCTTTCATGCATCAGTGCAGACTCGATGGGCCGAAGGGCCTCCTCTGCATTGTTGGATTCTGTGGGTATTTCTGTACGGCTGCTGCCCAGCAGTTGAGAGTTTCTCGACTGGTTGCATTGATGGAGGCTGCAAAGCTTCTCCATCATAACGTTGGGGATGACTTCCTGCTGGATTCATGGCAGACCTCACCCTTTCACATTGCGGGATTGGCACCACGTGGCAGCGATACACCAGAGCCGCTAGATTCCCGAGCACCGGAGGCCGGCCCGTGTGTTGTCTTCAAGTCACCAATGGCAAGTCTCAATTCTGACCCTGGAGTTTGCCAGCAGTACAGTAAAGCCTTTACAAACAGGCAGCTCACGTTGGTGAGGGTGGTGTGGGCGACTTGTGTATTGTTCTAACTGTTTGTGGGGTGTGGGCATCGCTGACAAGGCCCCCATTGATTGTCCATCCCTAATTGCCCCTTGAGAAAGCAGTGCTCAGCTGCCATCTTTAACCGCTGCACTCCATGTGGTGTAGGTACACCCACAGTGCTGTTAGGGAGGGAGTTCCAGGATTGTTATTGGACATCAGTCAGTCCCTGTGGTGTGGGTACACCCACAGTGCTGTTAGGGAGGGAGTTCCAGGATTGTTATTGGACATCAGTCAGTCCATGTGGTGTAGGTACACCCACAATGCTGTTAGGGAGGGAGTTCCAGGATTTTGACCCAGTGACAGTGAAGGAACGGCCGATATATTTCCAAGTCAGGATGGTGAGTGGCTTGGAGGGGAACTTGCAGGTGGTGGTGTTCCCAGGTATCTGCTGCCCTTGTCCTTCTAGATGGAAGTGGTGGTGGGTTTGGAAGGTGCTGTCTAAGGAGCCTTGGTGAGTCGCTGCAAAATATCTGCTGCGGGTGAACGTGTGTGTGCATGTGTGTACACGTGTGTGTTGTAGCAGGAGGATTGTTTCACTTTAGTGCACAGTAATATAAGGTGTAACTCTCCCATTTGTTTAAGGTGTGCAAAGAAACGCATCGCTTCGAGAACCTGATGGAGTATTTTCGGAATGAAGACAGCAACATTGATTTTATGGTAAGGTTCGGTGAGAACTCCTCATTGGCATTCCGGGTACAAGGGGAGTGGAGTGGAAGGCTGAACCACAGGCTTGGGACCTCACTCGATGAGAGTGTGGACCTGTTGATGATGCTATGCCATTGATTGCCTGCTGCGTGTTTGCCATGAGCAGGATCAGTGGATGTGCCCTGTGGGTCCAGTGCGTTCACATATACTCAGCGGGCGGGTGAGGCTGCAAAGGAGGCATTGCCCAAGCCCCCTCAGGCCTTTGGCACTGCTTTGCCACCTACTCTAGGCACTGGATGCTCACAAAATCACCTTTGCGGGGCTGGCGAGGAAGACAGTGGAGGGGCTGAGGGTCTTGCTTTTTTCCAGTGGCAAGTGGAATAAAGGGAATGGGGTGGATGAGAGATTAGAGAAAGCATCATCGAATGGTTCCAGAACAGAAAGAAGCCATACATCGTGCCCTTCATCTGTACAGCCCAGAGAGTTGGGCCTTAACATTGTTATATATTTTAAAAGGGTTGTGGGCGTAATGAACTGATCACGTGATTTGGTGGCAATGTCATTAGGGAAACATTAGAGTGTTTCATTTTCAATTTTGTATTCTGATGCACAGCAGAGAGCAGCACCTCAATAAAACCTGCTGGGTGATAGTTTGAATTTCTGTGTGCAGACCAAGTCTTTTCTTTTTGGGTTAAAACCCACAGCCCTTAACAGAGTTGGGGGTTGTTACAAGAGGTTAGCAAACCATCGGCACTGGATTTACAAATCTGTGGATTGAATCGTAGAATGAGGCAGGACAGAAGGAGGCCAATTAGATTTGCTTCTCTGTCCTTTTGCCAGTTCCACATCAAGTACTTCCCCATTGAATTATGCATTGACAGTTGAATTTGCTTTCTATCAGCCTTTTGGGTGCACTGCACTGTCAGAGATTTCAATGCACTGGCCAAGATTGTCATAACGTCCTTTGCCTGCTGTTCTTGGGGGGACAATAGGCTTGACAAAGTCTCTCAGCTTCTTGTAGAGTCAGAGAAGTTTACAGCATGGAAAAAGCCCTTTGGCCCAACTTGTCCATGCTGCCTTTTTTTAAAACCCCCAAGCTAGTTCCAATTGCCCACGTTTGGCCCATATCCCTCTATACCCATCGTAGCCACGTAACTGTCTAAATGCTTTTTAAAAGACAAAATTGTACCCGCCTCTACTACTACCTCTGGCAGCTCGTTCCAGACACTCACCACCCTCTGTGTGAAAAAATTGCCCCTCTGGACACTTTTGTATCTCTCCCCTCTCACCTTAAACCTATGCCCTCTAGTTTTAGGCTCCCCTACCTTTGGGAAAAGATATTGACCATCTAGCTGATCTGTGCCCCTCATTATTTTATAGACCTCTATAAGATCACCCCTCAGCCTCCTACGCTCCAGAGAAAAAAGTCCCAGTCTATCCAGCCTCTCCTTATATCTCAAACCATCAAGTCCTGTAGCATCCGAGTAAATCTTTTCTGCACTCTTTCTAGTTTAATAATATCCTTTGTATAACAGAGTGATCAGAACTGTACTCCTTGCTCTTGCTAGGTGGCGTGCATGCAGTTCATTAACATCGTGGTCCATTCTGTGGAAGACATGAATTTTCGGGTCCACTTGCAGTTTGAGTTCACAAAGCTGGGCCTGGACGAATTCCTGGAGGTGAGTGTGAGAACGGCACTCGGGAGAACCAATCTCAATCATCGCAGCACCAATCGAGAGGAGATTCCAAAAACCAATTGAAGGACCCCTCGCACATCTAAATGTCCTTTAAATAGATTCTGGGGTGTGGGCATCACTGTCAGGCTGGTATTTATTGCCCATCCTGAATTAGATTAGATTTGATTCATTATTGTCACGTGTATTAGGATACAGTGAAAAGTATTGTTTCTTGCGCACTATACAGACAAAGCATACCGTTCATAGAGTACATAGGGCAGAAGGAAAGGAGAGTGTTACAGAATATAGTGTTACAGTTACAGATAGGGGGTAGAGAAAGATCAACTTAATATTTGATTTGATTTATTATTGTCACATGTATTAATATACTGTGAAAAGTATTGTTTCTTGCGCACTATACAGACAAAGCATGCTGTTCATAGAGAAGGAAAGGAGAGAGTGCAGAATGTAGTGTTGCAGTCACAGATAGGGTGTAGAGAAAGATCAGCTTAATATTTGATTTATTATTGTCACATGTATTAGGATACAGTGAAAAATGTTGTTTCTTGCGTGCTATACAGACAAAGCATACCGTTCATAGAGAAGGAAAGGAGAGGGTGCAGAATGTAGTGTTACAGTCATAGCTAGGGTGTAGAGAAAGATCAGTTTAATATTTGATTTGATTTATTATTGTCACACGTATTGGGATACAGTGAAAAGTATTGTTTCTTGCACGCTATACAGACAAAGCATACTGTTCATAGAGAAGGAAAGGAGAGGGTGCAGAATGTAGTGTTGCAGTTACAGATAGGGTGTAGAGAAAGATCAGCTTAATGCGAGGTAGGTCCATTCAAATGTCTGACGGCAGCAGGGAAGAAGCTGTTCTTCAGTCAGTTGGTACGTCCAATTGCCCCTTAACCAGGTGGTGAGATGTTTCTGAGGGCAGTTGAGAGTCACCCACATTGCTGTGGCTCTGGAGTCACATATAGGCCAGACCGGGTAAGGACAGCAGATTTCCTTCCCTAAAGGACATTAGTGAACCAGATGGGTTTTTAGGATAATCATGATCATTAGTAAAAAGACTCGCATTTTACCCCAAGTTCATTAATATATTACAGTAAATAGACTCAACTGGGGTCACCACCCTTGGGCGGCACGGTGGCACAGTGGTTAGCACTGCTGCCTCACAGTGCTAGGGACCTGGGGTCAATTCCTGGATTGCGAGCCCCACACTGTCTGTGTGGAGTTTGCACGTTCTCCCTGTGTCTGTGTGGGTTTCCTCCGGGTTCTCCGGTTTCCTGACCCGCACATCTTTGGATACTAAAGGGCAATTTGGTACAGCCAATCCACCTAACCAGCATGTCTTTGGGAGAAAACTGGAGCACCCGGAGGAAACCCACACAGACATAAGGAGAACGTGCAAACTCCACATACAGTCACCCGAGGCCGGAGTTGAACCTGGGTCTCTGGCGCTCTGAGGCGGCAGTGCTAATCATTGTGCCACCCTGCTTGAAACTCAATCACTTTGGAGGTTAAATACAGACTGTAATCATAGAGGTTTACAGCATGGAAACAGGCCCTTTGGCCCAACTTGTCCATGCTGCCCTTTTTTTAAACCCTAACCCAATTGCCCACATTTGGCCCATGTCTCTCTATACCCATCTTCTCCATGTAACTATCTAATCACTTTTTAAAAGACAAAATTGTACCTGCCTCTACTACTCCCTCTGGCAGCTTGTTCCAGACACTCACCACCCTCTGTGTGAAAAAATTGCCCCTCTGGACTCTTTTGTATCTCTCCCCTCTCACCTTAAACCTCTGCTCTCTAGTTTTAGACTCCCCTACCTTTGGGAAAAGATATTGACTATCTAGCCGATCTGCACCCCTCATTATTTTATAGACCTCTATAAGGTCACCCCTCAGCCTCCTACGCTCCAGAGAAAAAAGTCCCAGTCTATCCAGCCTCTCCTTATATCTCAATCCATCAAGTCCCGGTAGCATCCAAGTAAATCTTTTCTGCACTCTCTCTAGCTTAATAATATCCTTTCTATAATAGGGTGACCAGAACTGTACACAGTATTCCAAGTGTGGCCTTACCAATGTCTTGTACAACTTCAACAAGACGTCCCAACTCCTGTATTCAATGTTCTGACCGATGAAACCAAGCATGCCGAATGCCTTCTTCACCACTCTGTCCACCTGTGACTCCACTTTCAAGGAGCTTTGAACCTGTACCCCGAGATCTCTTTGTTCTGTAACTCTCTCCAATTGAAATGTTGACAATATTTCATTTCTCTTCAGAAATCCAAGCACACGGAAAGTGACAAACTCCAGGTACAGATCCAGGCCTACCTGGATAACGTGTTCGATGTGGGAGGCCTACTTGAGGATGCCGAGACCAAAAACGCAGCCCTGGAGAAAGTGGATGAACTGGAAGAGCACTTGTCGCATGTGAGTACACGGGCTGTAAAATCAGGATTTCCCAGCCGATTGTTCTGAAGGGCTGACGGCTCACTATGACATATCCACACTATAGATTGTGTTACCTTAGACTGAAAAGGTCCAGTAATGAGGGGTCTGCCACCAGGGACTGTACATGAAGGGTTTATATACTGGACATCCGGAACAGTGAGGGGGTAGGGGAAAGAGATTGTGTACTCCACAAGCAGTCATTACTTAGGGCAGCACGGTGGCACAGTGGTTAGCGCTGCTGCCTCACAGCACCAGGGACCTGGGTTCAATTCCAGGCTTGGTCACTGTCTGTGCAGAGTCTGCATGTTCTCCCTGTGTCTGCGTGGGTTTCCTCTTGGTGCTTCGGTTTCCTCCCATAGTCTGAAAGATGTGCAGGTTAGGTGGATTGGCTGTGTTAAATTGCCCCTTAGTGTCCAAAGATGTGTAGGTTAGGTGGATTGGCCATGTTAAATTGCCCCTTAGTTTCAAGGGGACTAGCAAGATAAATACGTGGGGTTACGGGGATAGAGCCTGTGGTCGGTGCAGACTCGGTGGGCTGACTGGCCTCCTTTTGCACCGTAGGGATTTTATGATTACGCTGGGATCTTATTTTTCAAACTAAAATGGGCGCTGGAGAAAGGTCTGGAGCAAATTTTGGGATAGTGCTTGTGTCATGAACCAAGAACTCGAACAGGCTGATGATGCATCCATCATTTTATACATCTTGGTCAGAATGTCTGTGTTTATTAAGAATGGGCTTGTATGTAGTCATGTTCCCACCCTTAGACTAAGCGTCTCAATTAAATCCAGCAGCAAGCCTTTTGTGAGTTTAAAAATAAAGGAGGTTATTTATTATCACATACTTACCCTGAAATGATGCACTGTTTCACTCACTCATTCTGCCCACACACTCACGGACAAAAAGGTTAGATATCGATGGAAGTAATATACTGTTATCGCTCATAATGATATCAGTCTCTTTTGTGGCAGGCCTGTAGTTTCTTGGATGAAACTGATGCATTTAAAGTATTCTCAGGAGGCTGCTAAGTTTCTAGCAGTCAAACTTTGGTTCTCAGGTGAACTTGAATTGGAACACTTTGTGGAACCCTTCTCGCTCTATTTTTATGTCCCGCTTGCCTGCTATTGCTGTTTGTTATTATTGACTGACTGCTGAGTTGCAGTTAGCTCAATGGATTTTGGCGGAATTCTGTCTGTAGACAGTGTGCTGCTGGTTTTCAAAGTGGACAACAAAATTGTCCCCTCGTCGTGTGACTTCCACAAATTCCAAGCCCTTGAAACAAAGGGTGATGTGTACGTTGATTCCAAACATCCTGTGTTGTCGTTTGATGCCTTGAGATTTGCCCAGTCCAGTTTGCATGAGGGAAACTAACGTAGTCAAATGGAAGGTTGATAGAATCCATTCGCATTCATCTTACACAGATTGATTTTGATGTTCGCTTCAGTCCAGGGTGAAACATGGTCAGGTTAGCTGCAATTCTAACATTCTTTTTTGTCAATCCATCCTTAAACAAAGGGATGTGTAAATTCCCCAGATGGCTGGGAATAGGCTGTTGCAATTGTACAGGGTGTTGGTGAGACCACATCTGGAGCAGTGTGTCCAGTTTTGGTCTCCTTATCTGAGGAAGGATGCAGTGGCATTGGAGGCAGTTCAGAGGAGGTTCACCAGATTGATTCCGGGGATGAAAGGGTTGGCGTATGAGGAGAGATTAAACAGTTTGGGGTTTGTACTCACTGGAGTTTAGAAGGATGAGGGGAATCTGATCGAGGGATATGGGATTGGTAAAGTAAATGTGGACCAAATGTTTCCTGTTGTGGGACAATCTCGAACAAGAGATCACAGGGTATAGGTCGAGATTTAACATTGAGATGAGGAGGAACTACTTCTCACAGAGGGGGGTGAATTTGTGGAACTCACTGCCCCATAGCACGGTGGAATCTGAATCATTAACTGGTTTCAGGAAGGAGGTAGATATAATTCCAATAGAAAATGGCACAGTGGTTAGCGCTGCTGCCTCACAGTGCCAGGAACCCTGGTTCGATTCCCAGCTCAGGTTACTGTCTGTGTGGAGTTTGCACGTTCTCCCTGTGTCTGCATGGGTTTCCTCCGGGTGCTCCGGTTTCCTCCCACACTCCAAAGACGTGCTGGTTAGTTGGATTGGCCATGCTAAACTGCCCGTGATGTCAGGGGGATTGGCAGGGTAAATATGTAGGGTTATGGAGATAGAGTGGGATTGTGGTCGGTACAGATTCGATGAGCTCCTTCTGCAGTGTAGGGATTCTAAAACGGGTTAAAGAAACATGGGGAACAGGCGGGGAGGTGGATTTCGGGGAGAGATCAGCCATGATCTGATTGAATGGCGGAAGAGTCTTGAAGGGCTGAATTTGCCGACTTCAGCTCCTAATTCCTATGTTCCTGTGAAAGTCCATATTTAATTAGGTATACGCTTGAGACTTTGGACTGCTTAAAGCTCATAATGCCAAGGCGTCACATGATTCACAGCCGCCATTTTAATAGTGTCTCCATCTTTTTGACTGAAAATTTGTGACGTACTGGGCTGTGACACAAACCTTACTGAAAAATTAATATCCCTGGGTATTGGGTAGGCCACACAATGCTAAGGCATCGGGGTTCCAAACCCTTTGCTATGAACGTCGCCTCACGAGCTTCTCTGGAAAGAAGCAAGCGTTACGGGTTCTTGACAACTGAAACTATCCTTCTTTTCCCCCCCGTTCCAGTTATCGGAGAGGCTTCAGGAGTTGGAGAACGAAAACATGATGAGGGTAGCCGACCTGGAAAAACAGCTACTGCATCGAGATAACGAACTGGAAACAATAAAGGTAAGAGAGAGGCAACTGCTGTCCACTTTAAAGAGGAGACAGAGTGACGACAGTTCCCACCTAATAGTTTTCAGCGAGGGTAATGGACAAAAGTGGCAGGGAAATATGAAGCGGCCTACTTAATGGAATGATTCACTTAGCTCAATAATTTCCACATTCTCGTGAGCCTTTAATGCGTCCCTGTGCTGTAAATGTGCTAGGCCCCAGACAAATCTGGAGCCCCGAGACAAGTCCCCTTTTATTTTGCCTCGATTAACTTTGATGCAAATTCTCTGTTGTACTCCAAAATCAGTCAAAGACGATTTGAGGGCACTTAACCAGAGGGAATGTTGAGGAGGCTACTGCTCCCAAGCCTTTCAGTTGCTGCCTCTTTAAAACTGAAAACTGCAGCAGGCTTTGGCGATGGTTGTAGGCCCAGTTGCTGACTTCGACCACCCTTCGCAGCCGGTTGGAGGAGAATGTATGAGGGCATGGCCTGCTCGCTGCTTAAGACATGTTTAAGCTTGTGCTCGAGCAGTGCCATCGCGTGCTATTTGATGTGCCAACCATGCCGCCATTTTGTGCCCCGACAGGAGACGTACAAGGATGCCAGCAGCCAGGTGCACACGTTGCGGAAGATGATCAAGGAGAAAGAGGAGGCGCTCCAGCGGCAGTTCCACCTGGGAAAACAGCTGACGGATCTGCAGCATGGCTCCAGTGGCGATTGCCCCGATGGCAGTCTCTCTGTGTTATCCCAATCTGCCGTGAGTCTGGAGCCAATCCAAAGCCTCCCTTCGACACCGACACCGCCAACCCCGCCTCCTCCACCCCTCGCTCCGCCGTTACCAGGTAAGAACTACGCTTCTCCTCACACCATTCAGAGGTAAAGAGGGCAGGGGTGAGGGGGGGGGGGGTGGGGAGCAGGGGCATTCCCACAAATAGTTGGGATGCGGGAGGCAGAGAACCACAGGCCCATAGAATCCCTACGGGGCAGAAAGAGGCCATTCGGCCCATCAAGTCTGTGCCAACTCTCTGAAAGAACATCCCACACAGCCCCCACCCCCATAACCCTGCACATCTACCATGGCTATTACATGAGACGATCCAAGATGGAGAAGGGAGTTAGAGGTACCCGTGTTTATTCTGGCCTTTTGCTGGTCAGCAACAAGGCCAAACGGCCCTCAGTCCACTCTCAAAACGGCACTTGGGTCTGATTGACATTAATAGGCCATGAATCTGCTGCTTCAGTCAGGCCATTCCCTTGCTGAGAACCTTGTGCACAGCCAAAATGTTGCCTGTGAGAATAGCGACTGGTATAAATGGACTCGGGGTGATGGAGCAAGTTGCTAAGCCTGACCTCTTACTCTCCACCCACCTCACCTCCCAGCCGTGTTCCCGACAGGCCAGCAGGTTCCAAGCAATCTCCGCGGTTTTGACAAGCTCTCGGGATTGATGTGCGGAGCCAACCCATTCTCCAAAGAGAGCCAAAGTCACGACTCGTGCGCTGGCTTTGCCAAATAGGCGTCACTCCTCCAATCTGTTCTCAGCGCCCGTCTGCACAACAGGGGGGAAGGAAAGTTGAATGAGTCCGATTCTGATAGATCGACCCACATTCCCGCCATATCTTTCTCCGATGGGCGGCGCGGTGCCACAGTGGTTAGCACTGCCTCCTCACAGCGCCAGGGTCCCAGGTTTGGTCTCCAACTTCGGGTCACTGTCTGTGTGGAGTCTGCAAGTTCTCCCTGTGTCTGCGTGGGTTTCCTCCCACACTCCAAAGATGTGTAGGTTAGGGTGGATTGGCCATGCTAAATTGCCCCTTAATGTCCAAAGATGTGCAGGTTAGGTGGATTGGCCATGCTAAATTGCCCCTTAGTGTCCAAAGATGTGCAGGTTAGATGGATTGGCCATGCTAAATTGCCCCTTAGTGTCCAAAGATGTGCAGGTTAGGTGGATTGGCCATGCTAAATTGCCCCTTAGTGTCCAAAGATGTGCAGGTTAGGTGGATTGGCCATGCTAAATTGCCCCTTAGTGTCCAAAGATGTGTAGGTTAGGGTGGATTGGCCATGCTAAATTGCCCCTTAGTGTCCAAAGATGTGCAGGTTAGGTGGATTGGCCTCCTCCTCATTTCTATGATTGATCTGATGTGATAATCCTCAAGTCCACTTTCCCACCGTTTCCCCATAGCCCTTGTTTCCATGCTGATTTAAGAGGTCATATGTACCCCCCCACTCCGCAAGCTACTCTATTTGACCTTGAATTAAAGGAGACAGTTTAAAACATAACCGTCTTACAAAGCATTGCATTCAGCACACCCAGAATTCAAAGAAAAACTGGGATGATTGCAGATTATTGGCTCAAGGGCTGAGACTTGTTCTCCACGGGCAACATGAACCTGTTTTTGATTTAAGCGGTTGTGTATGCCAAGTATCTTTGATTTGATTTGATTTATTCTTGTCACATGTATTGGGATACAGTGAAAAGTATTGTTTCTTGCGCGCTATACAGACAAAGCATACCGTTCATAGAGTACATAGGGGAGAA
The DNA here is from genome assembly GCF_965287045.1 of Carcharhinus amblyrhynchos. Classification (NCBI taxonomy): domain Eukaryota; kingdom Metazoa; phylum Chordata; class Chondrichthyes; order Carcharhiniformes; family Carcharhinidae; genus Carcharhinus; species Carcharhinus amblyrhynchos. The sequence continues at coordinate 16,194,868 of NC_137359.1, forward strand.
GGAAAGGAGAGAGTGCAGAATGTAGTGTTACAGTCATAGCTAGGGTGTAGAGAAAGATCAACTTAATGTGAGGTAGGTCCATTCAAAAGTCTGACAACAGCAGGGAAGAAGCTGTTCTTGAGTCAGTTGGGACGTGACCTCAGACTTTTGTATCTTTTTCCCGACGGAAGAAGGTGGAAGAGAGAATGTCCGGGGTGCGTGGGGTCCTTGATTATGCTGGCTGCTTTTCCCCAAGGCAGCGGGAAGTGTAGACAGAGTCAATGGATGGGAGGCTGGTTTGTGTGATGGATTGGGCTACATTCACAACCCTTTGTAGTTCCTTGTGGTCTTGGGCAGAGCAGGAGCCCATACCAAGCTGTGATGCAACCAGAAAGAATGCTTTCTATGGTGCATCTGTAAAAGTTGGTGAGAGTCGTAGCGGACATGCCAAATTTCCTTAGTTTCTGAGAAAGTAGAGGCGTTGGTGAGCTTTCTTAACTATAGTGTCAGCATTGGGGGGGGATCAGGACAAGTTGTTGGTGATCTGGACACCTGAGAATCTGAAGCTCTCGACCATTTCTACTTTGTCCCCATTGATGTACTGGGGAAGGTGATGGCCTTGTGGTATCAGCTCTAGACTATTAATCCAGAAACTCAGCTAATGTTCTGGGGGACCCGGGTTCGAATCCTGCCACGGCAGATGGTGGAATTTGAATTCAATAAAAAATATCTGGAATTATGAATCTACTGATGACCCATTGTCAGGAAAAACCCATCTGGTTCCCTTTAGGGAAGGAAATCTGCCGTTCTTACCCTGGTCTGGCCTACATGTGACTCCAGAGAGCCACAGCAATGTGGTTAACTCTCAACTGCCCTCGGGGAAATATGGATGGGCAATAAATGCTGGCCAGCCAGTGACACCCATGTCCCACTAATGTATAAGAAATATAGACATGAGCATGGCCTCCACTATCTCCAGCGTCATCACTTGGCACCGATGTGCCCTTGGGCAGCTCTCTTGACATTCAGTCTCACCCACTGGGCACAGATGTGAAAGGAAGTCAGCACTGGGGGCACGGATACATGCTTTGGGCTTGAAATATGAGGCAATGTGAAAGAAAATGTGGATGTTTTACCAGGGTGAGTCTGAAGGATTGAATAATGTTTGTCTTTTCCTGCAGGTTATGGTGCCCCGCCCCCACCCCCTCCGCCACCTGCAGCTCCTCCGTTACCCGGCAGTTCTCTCTCGGTTATTCTTAGCCACGGATTGTCAGGTAATCATCCGCGTGTTTTCTCTGGCGATGAGCCTTCTCGTCAAAGGGCAGTCTCTCACAAGGGCCTTGCACGTACAGGGGGCGATATCGACCTGTGTCTTCACCATCAGCCCAGCAGTATGGTGGGTGTAAAATCTCCCCAGAATCAGGACACGGGATTCTCCAAAGCAAGATGGGTGGCACAGTGGTTGGCACTGCTGCCTCACAGCACCAGGTTCAATTCCAGCCTCAGGTCACTGTCTGTGTGGAGACTGCACATTCTCCCCATGTCTGTGTGGGTTTCATCCGGGTGCTGCGGATTCCTTCCACAGTCCAAAGATTTATAGGTTAGGTGGATTGGTCATGCTAAATTGCCCCTTAGTGTCGGGGGGTTATATGTGGGGTTATGGGGATAGGACCTGGGTGAGATTGTTGTTGATGCAGGGTTGATGGACCGAATGGCCTCCTCCTGTACTATAGGGATTCCCGCGATCTCCTTTACTGATTTCCCCCTGCCCCTCACCAGTGGTGTAACAAAGGGACAGAATCTCATCTTCATACGTTTGAATGTGATTAACGAGCTTTCCAGCCCTCTGTTCTCCCCACATTTCCTCCAACCCTACACCCCCTCCCTATCTCTGTAATCCCCTCCAGCACCTAAACCCCTCCCTATCTCTGTAATCTCCTCCAACCCTACACCCCTCCCTACCTCTGTAACCTCCTCCAACCCTACACCCCCTCCCTATCTCTGTAATCTCCTCCAACCCTACACCCCTCCCTACCTCTGTAACCTCCTCCAACCCTACACCCCTCCCTACCTCTGTAACCTCCTCCAACCCTACACCCCTCCCTATCTCTGTAATCCCCTCCAGCCCCCCTACACCCCCTCCCTATCTCTGTAATCCCCTCCACCTACAGCCCTCCCTATCTCTGTAACCTTCTCCAGCTCCCTACAGCCCTCCCTATCTCTGTAACCTTCTCCAGCTCCCTACAGCCCTCCCTATCTCTGTAAGCTCCTTCAGCCACTACACTCCTCCATGTCTCTGTAATCTCCTCCAGCCCCACATCCCTCCCTATCTCTGTAATCTCCTCCAGCCCCTACAACCCTCCATATCTCTGTAACCTCCCCCTGTCCCTACACCCCTCCCTATCTCTGTAACCCCCTGCAGCCTGTACACCCCTCCCTATCTCTGTAACCCCCTCCAGCCTGTACACCCCTCCCTATCTCTGTAACCTCCTCCAGCCCCACCATCAGCTGCCTGGTGCTCTGAGGTAGCAGTGCTAACCACTGTGATGAGATTTGGGAAAACATGGCTGAGGTTGAGTGGCGAGGCAATGTGAAAGGGGGAGCAGCTGATGAAAAGAGGTCGAGAAGGGTTGAGTGTACGTGTCCGAGCGTCACTCCTTCTACCTCACCTCAACATCTTAACTTGGTGCTGTTGCAGTCCACCTGGTCTAGGCTGCCTTCATGCCCCCCTCCAGGCCCAAGTACCCACCAGGTGCCCGGAATCTCAAGTACGAGTCTCCAGTTGTAGCGAGTGTCTGGAGTGGGGTTCGAAAGCCGTAACCCCTTGAGGCGCAGGGTTCTTTGCCCTCCCTTACTCAGGTGGTGAACCTGAGGCCTAAAACTCTTTCTTGTCTCCTTTCAGCCATCCGGATAAAGAAACCAATCAAAACGAAATATCGGTTACCCGTATTTAATTGGATGGCTCTGAAACCCAATCAGATCAATGGGACGGTCTTCACGGAAATTGATGACGAGAAAATCTTGGAGGTAAGCCGCGTGACGGACCTGTGTGTTTACGCCCACTTCGTGGCCTCAAACATGGGCACACCAAGCAGCGTGGGCCGTCCTGCAAGAGCTTGAACAAACTGATCGAAAATTGGAGCAGGAGTAGGCCATTCGGCCCTTCGAGCCCCCACCACCGTTCAATATGGCTTATCATGCACTTTCGGTATCCCACTTCCGCTTTCTCTCCATACCTCCTTAATCCTTTTAGCCGCAAGGGCCACGTCCAGTTCCCTCTTGAAGGTATCATAGTTGTGGCCCAGACCCGTATAGGTCATAGAAACCTTACAGAACAGAAGGAGGCCATTCGAGTCTGCACCGACAACAATCCCACCCAGGCCCTATCCCTGTAACGCCACGTATTTAACCTGCTAATCTCTCTCAACTCCACATCCTGGGACACTAAGGCAATTTAGCATGGCCAATCCACCCAACCTACACATCTTTGGACTGTGGGAGGAAACCGGAACACCCCAAAGAAACCCATGCAGACACTGGGAGAATGTGCAGACTCCATACAGTCGGTGACCCAAGCTGGGAATTGAACCCGGGTCCCTGGAGCTTTGGGGCAGCAGTGCTAACCACTGTGTCACCGTGCCGTCCATAACTTGTCTGGGCCACTACTTCTCCTCTGCCTGTTCCCCCTCACCTCCTCCCCAAGTAACACTGAACACTGCTAAGTGGCCTGATTCACTTTGTCTTCCTGGAGTTCTCTCCCGCTATTTCAGACTGGGGGCATCTGTCCCAATCCGTCTTGCTCAGCAGTTCTGGCTCGAACTCCCCACAATCCAAGATCGGTGCGTGCGTGTGGTGTTTGATGATGATGGTGGCGGGACATTAGCTGCAGACCGGCGTAAGTGCGCACGACATCCAGTATGACCACAAGGGGCAGTGTCAAGGGAGGGTAGACAGCAATGCAATTGCCTCCAATTCAAAAAGGTGCTGCAGGTCCATTATCCATAGTCAGGTGGGCCCCAGAATGGGTGAAGCGCAAAAACACAGTTGAATTGAATTGCTTGATTTGATTTATTATTGTCACACGTATTGGGATACAGTGAAAAGTATTGTTTCTTGTGCGCTGTACAGACAAAGCATACCATTCATAGAGTACATAGGGGAGAGAGGATGCAGGATGTAGCATTACAGTCACAGATAGGGTGTAGAGAAAGATCAGCTTAATATTTGATTTATTATTGTCACATGTATTGAGATACAGTAAAAAGTATTGTTTCTTGCACGCTATATAGACAAAGCATACCGTTCATCGAGTATATCAGGGAGAAGGAGAGGAGAGAGTGCAGAATATATTGTTACGGTTACAGAATGGGGGTAGAGAAAGATCAGCTTAATATTTGATTTATTATTGTCACATGTATTGGGATACAGTGAAAAGTATTGTTTCTTGCAAGCTATATAAAGCATACCATTCATAGAATACATAGGGGAGAAAGAAAGGCATGTCATGGTGGCACAGTGGTTAGCACTGTTGTCTCACAGCACCAGGGACCTAGATTTGATTCTGGCTCGGGTCACTGTCTGTGTGGAGTTTGCACATTCTCCCCGTGTCTGTGTGGGTTTCCTCCAGGTGCTCCGGTTTCCTCCCACCATCCTAAGATGTGCGGGTTAGGTGGATCGGCCATGCTAAAATTGCCCCTTACTGTAGGGGGATTAGCAGAGTAAGAAATAGGAGCAGGAGTAGGCCATCTAGCCCCTCGAGCCTGCCCCGCCATTCAATAAGATCATGGCTGATCTGATAGTGGTTCAGTTCCACTTACCTGCCTGCTCCCCATAACCCTTAATTCCCTTATTGATCAGAAATCTATCTACCTGTGACTTAAACACATTTAACAAGGTAGCCCCCATTGCTTCAATGGGCAGAGAATTCCAAAGATTCACCACCCTCTGAGAGAAGAAGTTCCTCCTCAACTCTGTTCTAAAATGTGGGGTTACAGGGATAGGGGCTGGGTGGGTCTCGGTGCTGACATGATGGGCCGAATGGCCTCCTTCTGCATTCTGGCAGGTAAAATAAAGAACAATCTTAAGTTGTTTAACAGGTATATTAAGGGTAAAAGGATAACATGGGAAAGAGTGGGGCCCATTAAGGAGCACAGCGGAAATGTAGATATGGAGCCGGAGGACAGTGGTAAGGTTCTAATTGAATACTTTGTGTCAGTGTTCACTGGTGAGGGAGACAGGCTTAAAAGTAGATAAATCTCCAGGGCCAGATGAAATGCACCCCCAGGATGTTGAGTGAGGCAAGGGAGGAAGTAACAGGGGCGCTGGCAATAACTTTCAATTCCTCTCCGGCCCACAGGAGAGGTACTGGAGGACAGCCAAGGTGGAGCATTATTCAGGAAGGGATAAACCAGGAAGTTACAGGCTGTCTCACCTCAGTGGTGGGGACACTATTGGAAGCAATTCTGAGAAACAGAATGAATAAGCATTTGGCGAGGCTGGGATTAATTAAGAACAGTGGTTTTGTTAAGAGGAGGTCAGATCTGACCAAGCAGCAATGTGATAAGAATGTTATTAAAATAGAAAGAGTGCAGAAGAGATTTACTCGGATGTTACCGGGACTTTATGATATAAGGAGAGGTTGGATAGACTGGGACTTTTTTTTCCTTGCAGCTAGGGGTGATCTTATAGAGATCTATGAAATAATGAGGGGCACTGGTAAGACAGATAGTCAATATCTTTTCCCAAAGGTAGGGGAGTCTAAAACTAGAGGGCATAGGTTTAAGGTGAGAGGGGAGAAACACAAAAGGGTCCAGAGGGGTAATTTTTTCACACAGAGGGTGGTGAGTGTCTGGAACGAGCTGCCAGAGGTAGTGGTAGAGGCGGGTACAATTTTGTCTTTTAAAAAGCATTTAGACAGTTACATGGGTAAGATGGGGATAGAGGGATATGGGCCAAATGCAGGCAATTGAGATTAGCTTAGTGTTAAAAACTGGGCAGCATGGACAAGTTGGGCCGAAGGGCCTGTTACCATGCTGTAAACCTCTATGTCTCTATAAGACCTTGATTTAAATGTTTTGAAGAGCTGACCAGGTGTGTAGATGAGGTCAATGCACTTTACATAGTATCACAGAATCCCACCAGTGCAGAAGGAGGCCATTCGGCCCATCGACAACAATCCCACCCAGGTCCTCTTCCCTTAACCCCATAAATTTACCCTGCTAGTACCCCTGACACTAAGGGGCAATTTAGCATGGCCAATCCACCGAACCTACATATCTTTTGGACTGTGGGACAAAATTGGAGCACCTGGGGGAAACCCACGCAGACACGGGGAGAACGTGCAAACTCCACACAGACAGTGACCCAAGGCTGGAATTGAACCTGGGTCCCTGGCGCTGTGAGGCAGCAGTGCTAACCACTGTGCCACCCCATGGTGGGACAGTCTTCTTGGATTTCAGGAAGGCTTTTGACAAGGTCCCGCACGGGAGACTTATAGCGAAGGTAAGAGTCCTTGGGATCCAAGGAAATTTGGCAAATTGGATCCAGAATTGGCTGAGTGGCAGGAAGCAGAGGGTGATAGTCGAGGGGTGGTTTTTCAGGCTGGAAGACTGTGTCTGGTGAGGTCCACAAGAAGCAGGGGCCCTTGCTGTTTGTGGATTATATAAACGATTTAGACCTGAATGCAGGACAGTTGATCAGTAAGTTTGTGGACGATATGAAAATTGGTGGTGGGGTAAATAGTGAGGAGGATGGCCTTAAATTCCAGGAGGATATAGACAAGCTGGTCAGATGCGCTGATCGGTGGAAAATGGGATTAAATCCAGATCAGCGTGAGGTGATGCACTTGGGCAGGACAAACAAGACAAGGGGATACATCATGACCCTGGCAAGCACCAAGGATCAGAGGGACCTTGGTCTGCATGTACACCGGTCCCTAAAGGCAACAGGACAACTGTGTAAGAAGGCGTATGGCATGCTTGCCTTTATTAGCCGAGGCATAGAGTTTAAGAGCAGTGAGGTTATTCCGGAACTGCATAAAATGTTGGTTAGGCCACAGCTAGAGTATTGTGTGTACTTCTGACATCCACATTATTGGAGGGAGGTGATAGCACTGGAAAGGATGCAGAGGAGATTTACCAGGATGTTTCCTGGCCTGGAGAGTTTTAGTTATGGAGAGAGACTGGATACACTGGTTTTCCTTTAAGCAGAGGAGACTCAGGGGGATGTGATTAAGATGGAGAAAATGATAAGGGGTATAGATAGACAGGAAGAAACTTTTCCCCTAGTGGACACAGTGAAAAGTATTGTTTCTTGCCGCTATACAGACAAAGCATCCCGTTCATAGAGAAGGAAAGGAGAGGGTGCAGAACATAGTGTTACAGTCATAGCTAGGGTGTAGAGAAAGATCAGCTTAATATTTGATTTGATTTATTATTGTCCCATGTACTGGGATACAGTGAAAAGTATTGTATCTTGCGCTATACAGACAAAGCATACTGTTCATAGAGTACATAGGGGAGAAGGAAAGGAGAGAGTGCAGAATGTAGTGTTACAGTCACAGCGAGGGTGTAGAGAAAGATCAACTTAACGTGAGGTAGGTCCATTCAAAAGTCTGACAGCAGCAGGGAAGAAGCTGTTCTTGAGTTGGTCGGTACGTGACCTCAGACTTTTGTATCTTTTTCCCAATGGAAGAAGGTGGAAGAGAGAATGTCCGGGGTGTGTGGGGTCCTTAATTATACTGGCTGCTTTTCCAATGCAGCAGGAAGTGTAGACAGAGTCAATGGATGGGAGGCTGGTTTGACTGATAGGCCTGGGTGGTGGAGGCAGGCACCCTCGTAACATTGAAGAAATATTTAGATGAGCACTTGCGATGCCAAGGCTACGGGCCAAGTGCTGGAAAATGGAAGTGGAACAATTAGGTGGTTTGTCCAGAGCAGACACAATGGGCCGAATGGCCTTTTACGACGCTGTATACCTCTATGACTATGACAAAGATGGCTTCCCCACCAGGGCAAACATGCTGGGAACTGGATCAAGTCCCAGTGAGGTGAGTTTTCAAATTACCTCATGGGGCCAAGGGGGAATCCTGGGTAGCTTGGACCTGCCTTACCCAGGGGCCTCCTCCCACCCGCCTCTCCCCACTGCCCCTCCCCACCCCCCCCCCCTCCTCAAACCCTGATCATGATCCCCTCTTCACCCCTCATCGCTGACTGGACAGCTGGGGGCCTTTTCCCTCCTGTGATGGCCTCCTGCTGCCTGGATTCCTGTTTCCATCTCCAGGCCAGACAGTTATTCCTGTCAGATTCGGGTCAGGGGTCAGAATGGTTCAATGAGGCCACGAGAGTTGACATCCCACAAGGCCTCGTCGCCTCAGCTCGTGCACTCTGATCCTGCCCGGGCTGAGAAACCCAGGCCTGTGTGCCTGTAATTGTATTGTGAGCTACTCACATTGCGCACTGGTCCGTGCCAACGACACGCACCCATCAGGCCTGTGGTGGAGGTTAGCACTCCCCTCGTTTTTGGCTGCCATGTTGATTGTCCGTTCTCCTTCAATCATCAGTCCTTTATCCAACTGCTGACCAAGTTTCTCTTTCTGAAGCCCACCTCCAGGGCAACCTCCAATTCTATCACAAAAGACCACCTCCCTCCTGTTGAGGGTTTACTCTTGCAACTCTCCCCATTCCCAGTGCCAGACTCTACCCTTCCCACCCATGCTGTGTTCCCTGTACCTCCCTGTACACTCCCCCACCTTCCACCCCCAGACCTCAAACCGAGTGTTCCCTATCCCCCTCCCCTTACCCCACAGCCGCAGTCCCAGTACCAGGCGAGTCAGGATAGCCGCTCTCCGTCACAACAAGAGGCACTGGCCTACACAAAAGGCTCACTCCCACTGCCAGCTCTCCCCAGCCCAGACCTCGTCACTCCTGTACCCTCCTCCAGCGAGCATGTGAGAGAGATGGAGAGAGTGGACAGATCTACGTTGGAGAAATGCAACGGGGGAGAGGAGTAACCTTCAGAAAGGAGGAGGTGTAGGGTAGAGTCAAACCGAGAGGGCAGCAGGGGTAGAGAGAGAAAGGGGCAGAGTGTTGGGGGGGTGGTGGTGAAGGGGCTAGAGTGTGGAGAGGGAGGGGGCGAGGGTAGAGTGAGGGAGTTGAGACAGAGAGTAGAGAGAGCAAGCGAATGGGAGAAGGGAGAGTGGGAAGATAGGGATGGGGGAGAAAGAAGGGAGAGAGAGTGTGGGGGGGGAAAGAAAAAGAGGGGAGAGAGAGTGTTGGGGGGGAGAGAAAGGTGAGAGGGAGTGTGGGGGGGGAGAGAGAGGTGAGAGGGAGTGCATGAGTAGAGAAGGGGGGAGGGAGGGGAGAGAGAAGAAAGGGAAGTGAATGTGTGAGAGAGGTGGTGTGAGAGAGAAAATGGAAGATGAGTAGAAGGGCAGAGCTCTGCAAGCAGAGAGAGAGATATTATTACAGAACGGGGGGAAAGATTTCCTCACAACACGGGAGACAGACAAGTATCAAATAATAATGAAGGTACTTATCCAATCACTTTGTGCTGTAGGAGCTTGACATGGATGAATTTGAAGACCTCTTCAAGACGAAAGCCCAGGGAGCCTCCATTGAAATCTCCTGTCAGAAAAGCAAAAGTGCGCAGAAAGCCCTGAGTAAAGTGACGCTGCTCGATGCCAACCGAGCAAAGAATCTCGCCATTACGCTGCGCAAGGCTGGCAAGACCACTGAAGAGATTTGCAGGGCCATTCAAATGTATGTTGTAACGCCTTCAGACCTCTTTGATTGTGTCACTTGCGTGTGAAGTGTGGGCTGGCTGCTGCGTACATGTTACTGAACCTGTGTACCCCCTCACCCCATAATTACTTTGATTCCCCAGGGAGGACGTAAAACTTGCGGTTTATCGCACAGGCCCAACCGTTGGGCGGGGGAATGGGGGGAACAGGAAGGCGTAGCCAATCCCTCCAAATATTTCTACCACGATTAGTGTCCCCCACCAAGATTCGAACCCTTCTTAATCTGTCATTGTGTTTCTGCTGTGTGCTGAGGCAATTAGAGCACTGGGCCTGTCAAATTTGAGTCACTGGCTATTCATGAGTGAATGTCTCAGCCCTGCCCACAGGCCGACTTTTGCTTTGTCCGGCTCAGGCCTTGTCCTTGCCTGCCCTGAGGCGTGCCTGCCGTTTCCTGTTGCCTCATTAGCTCCTTCCTGCCTTTCCCGGAAATGAGGGATTGTCAGGGCTGGCAATGTCATCGTCCAGTTTCTCCTCCTCCTCCCCCCCCCCCACCCACCCACCACCACCATCTCTGACTGAAGCTTCCTGTGATTCCAGCCTCTGAGTTCAGACTACGGGATAACCAAACACAAATCCCTGTTGATAGTAAATCTGTATGTAACACTGGCCATCAGAGCTGTCTGCTTGACATTTGCCGTGATGGCCACTGCTTGACATTCGTCATAAATTCCCGACAGTGCAGAAGGAGGCCATTCGGCCCTGCAAGTCTGCACCGAACACAATTCCACCCAGGCCCTAGCCCCGTATCCCCATGCATTTACCCCACTTGTCCCCCTGACAATAAGGGGCAATTTAGCATGGCCAATCCACCCTAACCTACACATCTTTGAACACTAAGGGACAATTTAGCATGGCCAATCCACCTAACCTACACATCTTTGGACACTAAGGAGCAATTTAGCATGGCCAATCCACCTAACCTACACATCTTTGGAGTGTGGGAGGAAACTGGAGCACCCAGAGGAAACCCATGCAGACATGGGGAGAATGTGTGAACATCACACAGACGGTGACCCAAGCCAGGAATTGAACCTCGGTCCCTGGCACCGTGAGGCAGCAGTGCTAACCACTGGGGCACCGTGCCGCCGTATCTGACATTTTTCCACATTTGGGTGATGTTCAAATCTGCCGTATTGTTTGAGGGGGAGAAAAAGTGAAGTTTTGTTCATCCTTTTGACACTTCTTTTGCAGTTTTTCTCCATCTGCCTTTTGACACCATCCCTGCCATCCACACAGCTGGATAGACACTGCAGATCTGCACACACACTTGTGTAGTCATTACAAGGTCATGTGGCAGTGCAGACAGCCCCACCATTAAACTGGGACGGAGCTCTTGATGGGTATGGACTCTACTGCAGCATCAGGAGATGTTGAACTCTTTTTACGGTTGGAGATTATTGCCCGAGAAGCGTTATCCGCACAAGCCACTTACCTGAGTGGAGTAGCCATTCTACATGTGGCGGCCTCCCATCGCCCAGGTCTGGACAAAATGTCTGCCCTGCAGTCTACCTTAGAGCACCGGTGGCATTTCCATGGAGACCACTTGGGCCTAGCTTGTAGGCAGAACAAGGCCATCCCTTGCGAATACCTCAGTACCAGACTCCACGTCCACCTCACTTGGCAAAAAGCTGTATAACCTTAATGCAGGGCTTCACACACCAGGTCGATGCCCACAGTCGTACCCGCTGACGGATTGTTGGCCTGTGGGTTGGCGCAAAATCTCGGCCGTTGAGCGCTTCTGCGGCAGTGAGGGCAGATGTGCCAGAAGGCTAACGGAAACCAGGGCTGCCAGTTACAGGTGACCCCCGATGGTGGTCTCGTGCCCAGCGAGGGACCCCCATGTGGCCCACCAGCATGCCTACTGCTGGCATCTGGGCATCGGGAGCAGATGGTTCAGACCACGAGGCACAAAGCGGAAAGTTATGTGGTACCTGTCCAATATGAAAAGGTAGGCACGGTGGTTAGCACGGCTGCCTCACAGTGCCAGGGACCTGGGTTCGATTCCCGGCTTGTCTGTGCGGAGCCTGCGTGTCCTCCCCGTGTCTGCGTGGGTTTCCTCCAGATGCTCCAGTTTCCTCCCGCAGTCCGTGCTGGTCAGGGTGCATTGGCCGTGTTAAATTCTCCCTCAGTGTACCCGAACAGGAGTGTGGCGACTAGGAGATTGTCACAGTAACTTCATTGCAGCGTTAATGTCAGCCTACTTGTTACTAATAAATAAACTTAAGTTAGAACCCAGGTATTATTCTTGGTAATATTACACACTGGAAATTTATCTATTCAGAAGCCATTTCTGTACCTTAGTGGAGACATTTCAGTTACTTTACAGTGAGTGGGTGGTGTGATATTAAACTAAGGAATGTCGGACGCATGCATTCATGTCCAACAGCAGTTACCAGCTCCCACGACACTTGACCTGAACTCTCGCCCTGATGTCTCTTGTAAGAGCGGCAAAAGCAGGTCCAGCCTCCGAGCTCAGAGGAGACGAAGTTGGGATTGGCAAGATGCGGGCACGTTTGGAAGGGTGGCATTCTGAAGTGACTCTTTGGAAAGCGTCATTGACGCCTTGCTGCTGCGGTGTTGCACTGCCGCAGCCTGTTTCTAGGCCTCTCTCTCTCTCTCTCTCTCTCTGGGCCTACAGCGTTGCTTCCTGCCCCTCCCTCCACCAGGAGACTTCTGGGAAGAGCAGCTTTTGACAGCACGCCCTCGAGCAATGAATTTGAAGCTGTATCTTCGGAGTGATACTCAGCTGAGTCTCCTGAGTATCCCCACTGCCTGGTGGCCGGATTGCCTTCGCTCCATCTTCCTTGGACGTGGAGACCGCGATTGCCACCAAATGGCGGTCGGCTACTCTCCGGTTGTACTTCCGGTGAGTTCTGCCAATTTACAAAAGCGGAAAGCCATGTCAACATGAAAAGGGTGGCACAGTGGGTTAGCACTGCTGTCTCTCAGCGCCAGGGACCCGGGTTCGATTCCCAGCTTGGGTCACTGTCTGTGTGGAGTCTGCACGTTCTCCCTGTGTCTGCGTGGGTTTCCTCCGGGTGCTCCGGTTTCCTCCCACAGTCTGTGCTTGTTAGGGTGCATTGGCCGGGCTAAATTCTCTCTCAGGTGTACCTGAACAGGAGTGTGGCGACTAGGGGATTTTCACAGTAACTTCATTGCAATGTTAATGCAAGCCTACTTGTGACACTAATAAAGAAACTTAAATTCGAGCTCAGGTATTGGATAAAATTGGATTAAAATGCACTGGATGGGTTGGCATCATGTGATCTCCATCCAGGGTCACCCTGGCATGCACAGGCCCTTGGAAGAGGCACAAGGAACTGGAGAACTGCCAGCGCGCCACCACCCTTTCCTCCTCCAACCACCACCTCCCAAACCCACTGGATAGTATGCCACGGCTCTGCATTGAACCAGGATAGGTTGGAACCTAGCTCCACACTCTGCAGTAGTGACAGACGCACACCCTATTCGCAACCAGAGGCCTAGTGGTATTATCGTTAGACTATTAACCCAGAAACTCAGCTAATGTTCTGGGGGACCCGGGTTCGAATCCCACAGATGGTGGAATTTGAATTCAATAAAAAATATCTGGGATTAAGAATCTACTGATGACCCATTGTTGGAAAAACCCATCTGGTTCCCTTTGGGGAAGGAAATCTGCCGTCCTTACCCCGGTCTGGCCTACATGTGACTCCAGAGACACAGCAATGTGGTTGACTCTCAACTGCTCTCGGGCAACAAGGGATGGGCAATAAATGCTGACCCAGCCAGCGATGCCCATGTCCCAGGAAGGATTAAACAAAAATGACCTGGACCGACTGTCTTCCTTGGAGTGGTGGTGAGCTTTGTTGTACCAGCTGAAGTTTGCAAGGAGCACAAGGCTGGCAGCAGTGGGCACCCTCAACCTCCTGCCAGCCAGAAATCGTGGCATTTTATGTTGGCTTTGGAAGTGCAGGCATTGTGAGTGCTACTGCCAAGCGGGCGTTTTTTTTTTGCATGATTCAGATCAGACCCAGCCACTGGGCAAGTGCCAGTTTGTTTGGGGGCATTGCCACCCCTCTTTCCCCCTTTCAAGAGCCCAAACTGCCACCTGGGCACACCCGGTAACATCTTGCACGCTTGGGAGGCCGGAGGAAAAGAGATTGGCACAGGCTCGATGCACGAACACTGCAAAAGGAAAGCTTGAGTTGACGTGCCAGTGCTGCCCGCATTTTTTTGCCAGCTCGACAAACGCCAAGCCGCGCGTTCTGCGCTATAGCAGCAAGCAGCCACTCCGCGCCAGGGAACGGCGATGCGCGACAAAGCTGGGCAAATGACGCATGCTCTTGAAGTGACCAGCTTGAAATGTGTACAGAAAGGGGATTCCGCTGCACCCCCCTCCCTCCCTCCCTCCTCCACCACCCACTCTGCCCTCCACCCCCCCACTCCCGCACCTCCCCAAAAACAATGTTCAGTTGTAAAGTCTCTGTCTCGCGATTTGAGTTGGGTTTCCAGGACTAACCCCTTCCCTTGCCTTGCCCTCCTTGTAGGTACGACCTAAAGACCCTCCCCTTGGACTTTGTGGAGTGCCTGAATCGCTTCCTGCCGACCGAGAGCGAGGTGAAGCTTCTGCGGCAGTACGAGAGAGAGCGGAAACCACTCGACGAGCTGTCCAACGAGGATCGCTTTATGCTTCTGTTCAGCAAGATCGAGCGCCTGCCTCAGCGTATGACCATCATGACGTTCGTTGGCAATTTCTCCGAGAATATTCAGATGTTGAATCCGGTACGTCTCCCAATAGGGTGGGAGGGTGGTGGCACGGGAGGCAATGGCCTAATGGTATTATCGCTTGACTATTAATCCAGAAATGGACCCGGGTTCGAATCCCACAACAGGCAGATGATGGAATTTGAATTCAATAAAAAATATCTGGAATTCAGGATCTACTGATGACCCATTGTTGGAAAAACCCATCTGGTTCATTAATGTCACATGGACTCTACATTGGCACAGTGGTTGGCACTGTTGCCTCACAGCTCCAAGGACCCGGGTTCAATTCTGGCCTCGGGTCACTGTCTGTGTGGAGTCTGCACGTTCTTCCCCGTATCTGCGTGGGTTTCCTCCGGGTGCTCTGGTTTCCTCTCACAGTCCAAAGATGTGTAGGTTAGGTGGATTGGCCATGCTAAATTGTCCCTTAGTGTCTAAAGATGTGCAGGTTAGGGTGGATTGGCCATGCTAAATTGTCCCTTAGTGTCCAAAGATGTGCAGGTTAGGGTGGATTGGCCATGCTAAATTGTCCCTTAGTGTCCAAAGATGTGTAGGTTAGGGTGGATTGGCCATGCTAAATTGTCCCTTAGTGTCCAAAGATGTGCAGGTTAGGGTGGATTGGCCATGCTAAATTGTCCCTTAGTGTCCAAAGATGTGTAGGTTAGGGTGGATTGGCCATGCTAAATTGTCCCTTAGTGTCCCAAAGATGTGTAGGTTAGGGGGGATTGGCCATGCTAAATTGTCCCTTAGTGTCCAAAGATGTGCAGGTTAGGGTGGATTGGCCGTGCTAAATTGTCCCTTAGTGTCCAAAGATGTGCAGGTTAGGGGGGATTGGCCATGCTAAATTGTCCCCTTAGTGTCCAAAGATGTGCAGGTTAGGGTGGATTGGCCATTTACAGAGTAAATAAAATGCTAAGTATTGGGGCAACTTTTTATCTATTCGTTCACGGGATGTGGGTGTTGCTGACTGGGCCAGCAATTATTGCCCATCCCTAATCACCCTTAAAGTGAGTGGCTCGCTAGGCAGTTTCAGCAGGCCATTGTTTAAGTTTGTAGTTTAATTATTAGTGTCACAAGTAGGCTTAAATTAACACTACAATGAAGTTACTGTGAAAATCCCCTAGTCACCACACTCCAGCGCTTAAGGGAGAATTTAGTGTGGCCAATGCACCTAGTCAGCATGTCTTTAGTCACTATGGGGCAATTTAGCTCGGCAAATCTATCTAACCTGCACATCCTTGGATGTTAAGGGAGAATTTAGCACGGCCAATCCACCTAACCAGCATGCTTTTCAGACTGGGGGAGGAAACCGGAGCGCGGGGAGAACATGCAGACTCCACATAGACAGCAACCTAAGCCAGAAATCAAACCTGGGTCTCAGGCACCACGAGGCAGCAGTGCTGACCACTGGCTGGGTCTGGAGTCACATGTAGGTGGGATCTGCTAAGGACAGCCAATTTCCTTCCCTGAAGGATGTTAGTTTTTATGACTATCGACATGGTTTGTCATGGGTCACAATTACTGAGATTAACTTCCAATTCTAGATTTTATGAATTGACTAAAATTCCACCAGCTACTGTGGTGGGATTTGAACCTGCGATTCGAGTATTTGCCTGGCGCCTCTGGATTGCTAATCCCCAATGGCGTTACTTTGTTTGATGGTGGCCAGTCTATTTTTCAGTGAGATGTAAATGGATAGAGTTTCTTTCTCCTCAAGGCATCTCCCAACCCTTTACATCTTCCTCTGACTCAGTCCTACATTCTTCCAGCATTCCCTCTCCCCCTTTTCTCCATCCGTTTTTCTTCTGGCCCCCATCCATCTCTTCAGATTGCTGCTGTCGAGCCATCAGGGCCTGTTACTTGAAACCGTCTGGCCATCAACCGTTCATAACAGTTCTGATTTTACTGGTGAAAGAGGTCATAGTCTTTGGATAAGGGACAGCGAATTTAAAACAGGGTTGAGAAGAAACTACTTCATAGAATCATAGAAACAGAAAGTGGCCATTCGGCCCATCAAGTCTGCACCGACCACAATCCCACCCAGGCCCTACCCCCACATCTCCACACATTTACCCACTAATCCCTCTAATCTACACATCTCAGGACACTAAGGGCAATTTTAGCACGGCCAATCTCCCAAAGGGGTGTGAATCTGAGGAATTTGCTACCCTAAAGTGCGGTGGATGCTGGGACAGTGAGTACATTTAAGGAGGAGTTAGACAGATTTTTAATTGGGAATGGGTTGAAGGGTTATGGGGAGAAGGCAGGAAAATGGGGACAAGGAGCATGTTAGCTGTGATCGAATGACGGCGTGGACTCGATGGGCTGAATGGCCTAATTCTGCTCCTATATTTTATAGAGTCATAGAGGTTTACAACATGGAAACAGGGCCTTCAGCCCAACTTGTCCATGTCACCCCTTTTTTTAACCAGTGAGCTAGTCCCGATTGCCCATGTTTATCCCTCTATACCCATCTTACCCATGTAACTGTCAAAATTTTAAAGGACAAAATTGTACCCACCTCTACTACTGCCTCTGGCAGCTCGTTCCAGACACTCACCACCCTCTGTGTGAAAAAATTGCCCCTCTGTACACTTTTGTATCTCTCCCCTCTCACCTTAAACTTATGCCCTCTAGTTTTAGGCTCCCCTACCTTTGGGAAAAGATATTGACTGTCTAGCTGATCTGTGCCCCTCATTATTTTATAGACCTCTATAAGATCACCCCTCAGCCTCCTACGCTCCAGAGAAAAAAGTCCCAGTCTATCCAGCCTCTCCTTATAACTCAAGTCCCGGTAGCATCATAGTAAATCTTTTCTGCATGCTTTCTAGTTTAATAATATCCTTTCTATAATAGGGTGACCAGACAACTTGTAAATTCCCAAAATATTGTGTTTGGATAAATGTATACAATGGGTTTTGCACAATTAGTATCTGAGATGAACACGTCTATCCCAAAACATATATCTTATCTGAAAGATATTTACTGTGATAATGCACTTTCTTTCAGCAACTAAATGCAGTCATCGCGGCCTCTGCATCTATTAAGACGTCCCAGAAGTTGAAGAGAATGCTTGAGGTGAGTGTGCTTTTTGCTGTAGCTCCAACCAAGGTAAATCTGTAGAGCATTTCAAAACCTCTGCAAATTCAGCCGCTGTTCTGTACAGGAGGATATGTTTGAAGGACAGTTACCATGCATCGTTCCCTGCCCATCTCCTATAGTAGGTGTTTGTTGTGGGATGGTCAATACCATTTCATCAGTCTTAATGAAGACTTGTCGCCTTAAGTAGGTTAATTAGATCTACTTATCAATGGTAAGAACTCTGTTCCTATATGCAGTAAAGGGCTCAAGCTTGGACCTGTCTCCATGCTTGCTTATGCACACGTCTCTGTCCAACATTAGACTCTTGGTGGCACAGTGGGTTAGCAGTGCTGCGGCACAGTGCCAGGATCCCGGGTTCGATTCCCAGCTTGGGTTGCTGTCTGTGTGAAGTTTGCATGTTCTCCCTGGTCTGGAGTGTTTCTGCTATGAAGAGAGACTGGATAGGCTGGGGGTGTTTTCCTTGGAGCAGAGAAGGCTGACGATTGAGGTGTACAAAATTGAGGGACGTGGATAGGGAAGGAACTTTTCCCCTTCGTTGATCATAGAATCACTACAGTGTAGAAGGAGGCCATTCAGCCCATCGAGTCCACAATCCCACCCAGGCCCTATTACCGTAACCCTCATTTACCCTGCTCATCCCCCTGACACCAAGGGGCAATTTACCATGGCCAGTCCACCTGACCTGCACATCTTTGAACTGAGGGAGGAAACTGGAGCACTCGGAGGAAACCCTCACAGACACGGGGAGAATGTGCAAACTCTATAACTGGCAGTGACCTGAGGCTGGAATTGAACCCGGGTCCCTGGCGCTGTGGAGCAGCAGTGCTAACCACTGTGCCACCGTGCTGCCTGGAAATCAATAGTTCTCAAACTCTGACCCCTAGTTCTGGACTCCCCCCACCATCGGGAACATTCTTTCTGAATCTACCCTGTCTAATCCTGTTAGAATTTTATAAGTTTCTATCAGATCCCCTCTCACTCTTCTAAACTCCAGTGAATATAATCCTAACCGACTTAGTCTCTCCCCATATGACAGAGCTGCCATCCCAGGAATCAGCCTGGTAAACCTTCGCTGTACTCCCTCTATAGCAAGGACATCCTTCCTCAGATAAGGAGACCAAAACTGCGCACAATACTCACTAACGCCCTGTACAATTGCAGTAAAACATCGTATCAGCTTCCACTACCTTCCCTGTAATGGAAAAAAGAATTGCGGATATGATAGTGAGTTTTAAGGGGCGTCTGGACAAATACATGAATAGGATGGGAAAAGAGGGATATGATCCCCGGAAGGGTAGGGGGTTTAGTTCAGTTGGGCAGTTTGGCCGGTGCAGGAGGGCCGAAGGGCCTGTTCCTGTGCTGTAATTTTCTTTGTTCTTTCCCTAATCCTATACTCAAATCCTCTGGTTATGAATGTTTTCATGTACTTTCTATGGATACATTGCCTTTTATGAAGATGATTCTCTGACGTATTTAGTGAAATGACTCCTCTCTCTTTCTAGATTATTCTGGCACTCGGTAACTACATGAACAGCAGTAAGAGGGGAGCCGTGTATGGCTTCAAGCTGCAGAGTTTGGACCTGGTATGTACTCTGTTCCGTTCAGGCTCTGCAGGCTAATGTATTTCCGAGGCCTCTCGTTCCAAATACAAGCAGCCTGCTTCATTACGGTGAATTACCTGTGTGTGCTAATATATTTGAAGCGACCAGACTTTAAGTGTGCTCCATCCCCACAAAGTAATGCCTATTTATTTCCCAAAGTCATAGAGCACGGAAACAGGCCCTTCGGCCCAACCAGTCCATGGTGCCCTCCCAGTTCATCCCAATTGCCCGCGTTTGTTCCACATCCCTCTCATACCGCACGGTAGGTTGTTGCATAAGGTTAAATCTCACAGGATCCAGGGTGAGGTAGCCAAATGGACACAAAATTGGCTTCTTGACAGATGCCAGAGGGTGGTTGTAGAGGGTTGTTTTTCAGACTGGAGACCTGTGACCAGTGGTGTGCCTCAGGGATCAGTGCTGGGTCCACTGTTACTTGTCATTTATATTAATGATTTGGATGAGAATATAGGAGGCAGGGTTAGTAAATTTGTAGATGACACCAAGATTGGTGGCGTAGTGGACAGTGAAGAAAGTTATCTCCGATTGCAACGGGATCTTGATTAATTGGGCCAGTGGGCTAACGAATGGCAGATGGAGTTTAATTTAGATAAATGCGAGGTGATGCATTTTGGTAGATTGAACCGGGGCAGGACTTACTCAGTTAATGGTAGGGCGTTGGGGAGAGTTACAGAACAAAGAGATCTCGGGGTACAGGTTCAAAGCTCCTTGAAAGTGGAGTCACAGGTGGACAGAGTGGTGAAGAAGGCATTCGACATGCTTGGTTTCATTGCACAGAACATTGAATACAGGAGTTGGGACGTCTTGTTGAACTTGTACAAGATGTTGGTAAGGCCACACTTGCAATATTGTGTACAGTTCTGGTCACCCTCCTATAGAAAGAATATTATTAAACTAGAGAGAGTGCAGAAAAGATTTACTAGGATGCTACCGGGACTTGATGGACTGAGTCATAAGGAGAGGCTGGATAGACTGGGACTTTTTTCTCTTGTGTGTCAGAGGCTGAGGGGTGACCTTATAGAGGTCTATAAAATAATGAGGGGCACAGATTAGCTAGATAGTCAATATCTTTTCCCAAAGGTAAGAGAGTCTAAAATTAGAATGCATAGGTTTAAGGTGAGAGGGGAGAGATACAAAAATGTTCAGAGGGGCAATTTTTTCGCACAGAGGGTGGTGAGTGTCTGAAACGAGCTGCCAGAGGTGGTAGTAGAGGCGGGTACAATTTTGTCTTTTAAAAAGCGTTTAGACAGTTACATGGGTACGATGGGTATAGAGGGATATGGGTCAAATGCAGGCAATTGGGATTAGCTTAGGGGTTTAAAAAAAGGGCGGCATGGAGAAGTTTGGGCCAAAGGACCTGTTTCCCTGCTGTAAACCTCTATGGCTCTATGACTCTTCCTCCCCATCCATGTACTTATCCAAATACTTTTTAAATGTTGCTATTGTACCCGCCTCAACCACTTTCTCTGGCAGCTCATTCCATACACGCACCATCCTCTGCATGAAGAAGTTGCCCCTTTTAAATCTTCCCCCTCTCACTTTAAAACTATGCCTTCCAGTTTTCAATTCCCCTTCCCTGGGAAAAAGACTATTCTACTGCTCTGCTGGCTGTGGGCGAGGGCCGGGCAATGGAAATGTCCTTTGACCTTGGGTGGGATTTTTCTGGATTCAGGCCAAGCGAGGCCCCAAAATCCCACCCGCAGGTGTTCATCCTATTTGTACCCCTCATAATTTTATACACCTCGATAAGGTCCTCCCTCATTCTTACACGTTCCAAGGAATGAGCCCCTAGCCTGGCCAGCCGCTCCCTATAACTCAGGCCCACTAGTCCTGGCAACATCCTGGTAAATCTTCTCCACACTCTATCCAGTTTCCTATAACAGGGTGACCAAAACCATACACAATACTCAAAGTGCAGCTTCACCAACCACTTATACAACTGGAACATAATGTCCCAACTCCCATACTCAATGCCCTGACTGATGAAGGCCAGTGTGCTAAATGCCTTCTTCACCACCCTACCTGAGACACCGAACTATGTACTTGTTCTCCTAGCTCCCTCTGTTCCTCAACTCTCCCCAGGGCCCCACCATTCACTGTATTGCTTGGTGTGGGCAGGCCTGAGGCTACCCAAACTGGCATTTGACCCGAAATCTCTATTTTAACTTCCTTCACTTTTTCCAAACTGTGTGAATTTTTAAAAAATTCTTTGGAATGCGGGCGTCACTGGCAAGGCCAGAATTCTTTGCCCATTGCTAATTGCCCTTGAACTGAATATCTTGCTTGGCCCTTTCAGGAATCAACCACATTGCTGTAGATCTAAAGTTTAGTTTATTTGTGAGTGTCACAAGTCGGCTTGCATTAACACTGCAATGAAGTTACCGTGAAAATCCCCAAGTCGCCACACTCCTGTTCGGTTACACTGAGGGAGAATTTAACATGGCCAATCCACCCTAACCTGCACATCTTTGGACACTCAGGGGCAATTTAGCACGGCCAATTCATCTAACTAGTCTTTCGGACTGTGGGAAGAAACCG
This sequence comes from Carcharhinus amblyrhynchos, assembly GCF_965287045.1. Lineage (NCBI taxonomy): Eukaryota > Metazoa > Chordata > Chondrichthyes > Carcharhiniformes > Carcharhinidae > Carcharhinus > Carcharhinus amblyrhynchos. The sequence goes on from NC_137359.1 coordinate 16,216,651, forward strand.
GACTACCCGGAGGAAACCCATGCAGACACGGGGAGAATGTGCAGACTCCACACAGACAGTGACCCAAGGCCTGGAATTGAACCTGGGTCCCTGGCACTGTGAGGCAGCGGTGCTAACCACTGTGGATTTGGCCACCGTGTTGGGATTTGAACCTCCTCCTCCGACCCTCGTCCCCAGAGCATTAGCCTGGGCCATCAGAGGTTTGAGGCAGCGTGTGACGGTCTCCCCACTTATGCATTTTAGCTGTGGTGTCGGGGCGGCGCTGAGTCATCTCGCATCTGGTGCCAGGTCACCCATGAGCTGGCCACCTCTGAGGTTGCGTGCAAAGCCCGCGTTGGTTTTATAGTGAGCGAAAGCTCAGAGCACTCAAAGCCACCCTCCTTTTGAACCTTTTACAGTCAACAGGAGAAGACGTTTCTCCCTCCCCCAAGCCAGTCTAGACTGGATTTAAACGCAGTCTAGTCATGATTTCTGTCTCCCCATGCACCCCCACCTTTCCCACACCCCCCCACCCCCAGGATTAGTTGTTTCTGACAAACATGCATAACTCTGACTAAAAATAGAAGCTGAGTTTATCAGAATCTCATTCCACTGGCTTGCAGGCTCCAGCACTTACTGACCTTCACAGGATGTGCTTGCCAAGTGTTTATTTCGTGGGCTTTGAGTGTTAAAAAAAAATCCCAGCCAGACCACTCTGTCAACATTTCAGCCTGTGACCCACCCCCCTCCCCGCATGTGAAGAGGTTTACTGGGGTGGGAGGGAGAGTTAAACACAAGGGGGAAAAAATTAAGCAGCAAGCAGGGGGAAAGAGGCAAATTTCTGTTAGGCCTTTTGTCCACTGCGCCTGAGTCCTTTTGTTCTGCGAGAGGCAGATTGTTTCATATATTTCAGCTTCCCATAGAAGCAGGAGGAGGCCATTCGGCCCTTCGAGCCTGCACTGCCATTTTGATCATGGATGATCATCAAATTCAATATCCTGATTCCCCTCCCCCCCCATATCCCTCGATCCCTTTAGCCCCAAGAGCGATATCTAATTTCTTCCTGAAATCACACAATGTTTTGGCCTCAACTACTTTCTGTGGGAGTGAATTCCACACATTCCCCACCCTCTGGGTGAAGAAATTTCTCCTCACCTCAGTCCTAAAAGGTTTACCCCTTATCCTCAAACTATGACCCCTAGTTCTGGGCTCCCCCCACCATCAGGAACATTCTTTCTGAATCTACCCTGTCTAACCCTGTTAGAATTTTATAAGTTTCTATCAGATCCCCTCTCACTCTTCTAAACTCCAGTGAATATAATCCTAACCAACTTAGTCTCTCGTATATGAGAGACCTGCCATCCCAGGAATCAGCCTGGTAAACCTTCGCTGTGCTCCCTCTATAGCAAGGACATCCTTCCTCAGATAAGGAGACCAAAACTGCACACAATACTCCAGGTGTGGCCTCACCAACGCCCTGTACAATTGCAGTAAAACATCCCTATCCCGATACTCAAATCCTCTCGCTGTGAAGGCCAACATACCATTTGCCTTCTTTATTGCCTGCTGTACCTGCGCGTTTACTTTCAGCATTTAGAGTTCTATTTTCTACCACCGAGGCATTTTATTTTTGTCCAAACGAAATCTGTTTCTGTGTAAAATGTTCTCAAAAATGATTTATTTTTCCCTGAGATTGAAGCCGCAGCCTTTTTAAATTAAATAATCTCGCGTTTGCCAGTTGGCGACTTGTCATCGCTTACTGGCAGCCACTGGAATCCAAGCAGATTTTTCATTGCAGACAAGTTCAAATGCATGGTTAATCTTTTGTGAAACCAGCTTTCGGAGCCAGAAAGCCTACTGTACGCTGCAACTTAGACCTCTCGGTCCTTGAGGAGCTGATAGCCGAGACTGTGTGGGATATTTTTCAAAAACAAATCAGCACAAAGTCTGCAGAGTTCCAACCCAACATGAAAATAATGTTTGTTTATTTTTGTAAATGGTGTTCTGGAATGTATATTGAAGCAGAGCGAATTCCATAGGATTTATTAAAGCAGTACTACTCCTCACTGATAGCTCATTAGGTATTGCAATGTTCAGGGCAACAGTGGGCAACCTGGGGCCTAAGGGGCCACATGCGACCCATCTGAGTGTGTCCCCCCACAAGACATTATGTCGACCATTGCCCCAGGCACAGGGTTGTCCCATTCCGCTGATTGCTATCCATGTCATTTTTTTTCCCCCCCACCGGAATGATTTGATTTAATTTATTTTTGTCACATGTATCGGGATACAGTGAAAAGTATTGTTTCTTGCGTGCTATACAGACAAAGCATACCGTTCATAGAGTACATAGGGGAGAAGGAAAGGAGAGGGTGCAGAATGTAGTGTTACAGTCACAGGGTGTAGAGAAAGATCAGCCTAACATTTGATTTGATTTATTAATACAGTGAAAAGTATTGTTTCTTGTGTGCTGTACAGACAAACCATACTGTTTGTAGAGTAAATAGGGGAGAAGGAAAGGAGCGGGTGCAGAATACAGTGTTATAGTCATGGGCAACACGGTGGCACAGTGGTTAGCACTGCTGCCTCACAGCGCCAGGGACCCGGGTTCAATTCCAGTCTCAGGTCACTGTCTGTGGAGTTTGCATGTTCTCCCCATGTCTGCGTGGGTTTCCTCCGGGTGCTCTGGTCTCCTCCCACAGTCCAAAGATGTGCGGGTTAGTTTGATTGGCCATGCTAAGTTGACCCAAGTGTCAGGGGGATTAACAGGGTAAACGTGGGGTTATAGGAATAGGGCCTGGGTGGGATTGTGGTCAGTGCAGACTCGATGGGCAAAATGGCCTCCTTCTGCACTGTAGAGATTCTATGAGCTCGGGTGCAAAGAAAGATCAGCTTAATATAAGGTAGGTTCGTTCAAAAGTCTGACAGCAGCAGGGAAGAAGCTGCTCTTGAGTTGGTTGGTACGTGACCTCAGACTTTTGTATCTTTTTCCCGACAGAAGAAGGTGGAAGAGAGAATGTCCGGGGTGCGTGGGGTCCTTGATTATACTGGCTGCTTTTCCGAGGCAGCGGGAAGTGTAGACAGAGTCAATGGATGGGAGGCTGGTTTGTGTGATGGATTGGGCTTCAACCCTTTGTAGTTCCTTGCAGTCCTGGGCAGAGCAGGAGCCCATACCAAACTGTGGTAGAACCAGAAAGAATGCTTTCTATGGTGCATCTGTAAAAGTTGGTGAGTAGGACATGCCGAATTTCCTTAGTCTTTTGCGTGCTGATTCCACACAACATTGAGTGTGAGAGCTGTGCGCTTCCTCTGTGCCCAAAGTATCAACAGTTCTTCTATTTTTACCATTGGGAGTTGATGACAATTCCACTAATGTAGAAATGATGAAGCATTTTCTATAACTCGTTCTGGAATATTCAGCATGGATTAAAAGTATTGAATCTTATTCATGGAGACACGGTTAGTGAACAAGCCTGGTTTCAATCTCACGGCCACTGAGATGGAGGAGGATCACTCACACTGCCCACTCACCAGCCCAGGTTACCCCTCACTGAACTGGGGCCTTGAGAGTTGAGTGAATTAAGAGAATTGGCCCAAGGAGTCTGGGAGTTGCTGGACTTGATTTTAAATCGAGTTAAGTGTCCCACAGTCTTTGTAAATTATTCACCTCATGTCCTTCTGTACTTGCAGGATGTTACTTATGCAGGGAATGTTTTATGTTGCAAAAAGAGCAACTGGTATTTAGGAAGCTTGGAACAATGTTCAGCTTTCAACATTGTTGGTTGCCCGAAGCTATTGCCCTAGCAACCCGTTGCTGCTGGGGTATTGGTTCCTTGCATTGGGAAGTCCCATTTCAGATTGTAATTCTCACAAGAGGCCATTCGGACTGCAAGAGCAAGAATGTATTTGTCCATCTCGAATGTGTTTTCACATGACACCGACCACCCCCACTTCCCCCGTGCCACCCCAGACTGAATTGCCCTGTAATGCTATGGGGAGGCCAGAGGATCAGTGCAGAAGGAGGCCATTCGGCCCATCACGTCTGCACTGACCACAATCCCACCTAGGCCCTATCCCCATAACCCCATGAATTTACCCTGGCTGGTCCCCCTGACACTAAGGAGCAATTTAGCCTGGCCAATGCACCTAACCTGCACGTCTTCGGGCTGTGGGAGAAAACAGGAGTACCCGGAGGAAACCCACGCAGACACAGGGAGAAAGTGCAGACTCCACATAGACGGTGACCAAAGCTGAGAATTGAACCTGGGTCCCTGGCGCTGTGAGGAAGCAGTGCTAACCATTGTCATCTCTTTAAAATGGAGGTGAGGAGGAATTTCTTCAGCCAGAGAGTGGTGAATCTGTGGAACTCTTTGCCACAGAGGAGGCTGTGGAGGCCGAGGTCATTGAGTGTCTTTAAGACAGAGATAGATAGGTTCTTGATCAATAAGGGGGATCAGGGGTTATGGGGAAAAGGCAGGAGAATGGGGATGAGAGAAATATCAGCCATGATTGAATGGGGGAGCAGACTGGATGGGCCGAGTGGCCTAATTCTGCTGCTATGTCTTCTGGTGCCACCATGTTGCCCCGGTGAGCCCAGAGAGTGGCAGTGTTTTGTAAAAGCTGGTTGGGGCTGAGGAATCGTACTATCGGATTAATCCCACTTCCCGTTCTCCTTCCCCTTGGCTCTGTTTTCCCCATCCCTATTCCCGATCGTGACAGAATCTCCGTCCGCTGACTAACGAGGCAAACTGACTCTCGGTGATTTGTTTCTTGTCTGTCCAGCTCTCCGATACCAAATCCACGGACCGCAAGCTCACCTTGCTGCACTACATTGCTCTTGTCGTCAAGCAGAAGTACTCGAACATCGCCACGTTCTGGAGTGAGCTGCACTTTATCGAGAAAGCTGCGGCAGGTTAGTGCCCGCACCCGCGCCCTTCCACCCGGTTCCCCTGTCGGGTCGCGTTGGAGGAGAGATGGCCTTCGACTCAATTGTACTGGGCTTTGGTGAGGGGAAACTTGGATGTATGGTGGCGGTATCCGGAAGGGGAGAAGAGAGGTGATGTTTCGAGTCCAGATGACCCTTTGTCAAAGCTGTGGGAGAAATGAGATTTGACAAAGGGTCACCTGGACTCGAAACATTGGCTCTATTCCTGATGTTGGACTGGGGTAAACACAGTAAGCAGTCTCACAACAGGTCAGTGGGAACTCCCCACTCACCTGACGAAGGGGCAGCGCTCTGAAAGCTAGTGGCGTTTGTTACCAGATAAACCTGTTGGACTTTAACCTGGTGTTGTGAGACTTCTTACTCCATTCTCTCCCCACAGATGCTGCCAGACCTGCTGAGATTTTCCAGCATTTTCTCTTTTGGATTCAGTTTCCCCTGTGAATTAAGTACAGCACAGTTAGGAACTTAGAGTTAGGAGCAGAAGTTGGCAAATTTAACCCTTCGAGCCTCGATCAGATCCTGGCTGATCTCTCCCTGGTCTCAAATCCACTTCCCCATCTCTTTCCCCATATCCCTTTCTCTACTGGAAATATATCTACCTCCTTCCTGAAACCAGTTAATGATTCAGACTCCACCGTGCGATGGGGCAGTGAGTTCCACAAATTCACCCCCCTCTGTGAGAAGTAGTTCCTCCTCATCTCAGTGTTAAATCTCGACCTATACCCTGTGATCTCTTGTTCGAGATTGCCCCACAACAGGAAACATTTGTACCACATTTACTTCACCAATCCCATATCCCTCGATCAGATTCCCCTCATCCTTCTAAACTCCAGCGAGTACAAACCTGTTTAATCTCTCCTCATACACCAACCCTTTCATCCCCAGAATCAATCTGGTGAACCTCCTCTGAACCGCCTCCAATGTCACTGCATCCTTCCTCAAATAAGGAGGCCAAAACTGGACACACTGCTCCGGATGTGGTCTCACCGACACCCTGTACAATTGCAACAACACTTCTCCAATCACAGCCATCCGGGGAATTTACACATCCCTTTGTTTAAGGATGGATCAACAGAAAAGAACGATAGAATTACAGCTAACCTGACTGGCACCCAATGTAGAGGGCTGGGGATGGGGTGGAGGACCTACTTGTGAATCTGCTCTTGGGCTGAGCTAGACGTGCAGTGTCCGAGGGCACTGTCAAGGCTTTCCATGTTTGTTGGGCACCGCAGGGTAAGTTATTGACCCTTTTAATCAACTTTTGATTGGACATTTTAAGTTATCTTTCAGCTGTTTTTTTGTTTCGGAGAGCCCCCTCCTTCTCTGGGGAGGGGCTGCCCTTCTTGCTTTGTCCCCGAGTTTGTTGAATTTGGTTTTTATTTGGTTAGCGAGAAAAGAAATGCTCGGAAATGCAAATTACTTGGAAGATAACCAAAGGTATAATTGCTCGTGCCATGTGTCCCTCAGGAAGTCTGTGCGCCACCTTGTGGATGGCAGTCTTCCCTACCTTAGCTTGAACAGAGGCCAATTTAAAACTCCAAAAGCTCTGTCTGGAGGGGAACAGGAGTTTGCTGGAGAGTTCCATGTCAGAAGTTAAATGGTGGGCATCTTATGACACTGTTGACTGCCTTGGCTGGATCACACGGGAAATAGCAGAATAGGTTAGTAGTTGTGAGCCTCTTGCGTCTGGTGATGGTCCCAGTTGCCGTCGGGGCGCTCTGATAGAGACCACTTCCGGGTATTTTCATGACCTTTCCGCACCACTTCCTCTCACAGTGTCATTGGAAAATGTCCTCTTGGACGTCAAGGAGATGGGTCACAACATGGAGCTGGTTAAACGAGAGAGCAGCATGCATGAGCACAATGTGGTGCTGAAGGATTTCCTGTCACAGAATGAAGGGAAGCTGGAAAAGCTTCAGAAAGATTCCCGAACTGCACAGGCAAGTAGAGCGCACCGCTGAGCATTCCTCTCGGTGTCAGATCAGCTTCCCATTCACCCATTTCTTTTTATTACATCAAGGCCTTTCAGGTCAGCTATGACAGGAGTTCCAAATTAGATTTGTTTTCTCCCCTTCTCCTCCCTCCCCCATCCCCCACCACCTAATGAATTCTGTAAACACTGGAACACATCGGAATACCACCACCTGCAAGGTTCCCTCTGAGTCACTCACCATCCTGGCTTGGAAATATATCGGCCGTTCCTTCACTGTCGCTGGGTCAAAATCCTGGAACTCCCTCCCTAACAGCACTGTGGGTGTACCTACACCACACGGACTGACTGATGTCCAATAACAATCCTGGAATTCCCTCCCTGACAGCACTGTGGGTGTATCTACACCACATGGACTGACTGATGTCCAATAACAATCCTGGAACTCCCTCCCTAACAGCACTGTGGGTTTACCTACACCACAGGGACTGACTGATGTCCAATAACAATCCTGGAACTCCCTCCCTAACAGCACTGTGGGTGTACCTACACCACACGGACTGACTGATGTCCAATAACAATCCTGGAACTCCCTCCCTAACAGCACAGTGGGTGTACCTACACCACAGGGACTGACTGATGTCCAATAACAATCCTGGAACTCCCTCCCTAACAGCACTGTGGGTGTACCTACACCACAGGGACTGACTGATGTCCAATAACAATCCTGGAACTCCCTCCCTAACAGCACTGTGGGTGTACCTACACCACATGGACTGACTGATGTCCAATAACAATCCTGGAACTCCCTCCCTAACAGCACTGTGGGTGTACCTACACCACAGGGACTGACTGATGTCCAATAACAATCCTGGAACTCCCTCCCTAACAGCACTGTGGGTGTTTTAACTCCAAGTATTTACCTGCTATTTTTCCTGACACTAAGGGGAAATTTAGTATGGCCAATTCATCTAACCTGCACATCCACACTCCCACGTGTCTGCATGGGAGGAAACCCACGCAGACACGGGGAGAACATGCAGACTCCGCACAGACAGTGACCTGAGGCTGGAATCAAACCCAGGTCCCTGGAGCTGTGAGGCAGCAGTGCTAACCACTGTGCCACCATGCTGCCCTGCAGAAGAAGATCATTCAGTCCATCGAGTCTGCACTGACCAGAATCCCACCCAGGCCCTATTCTCCACAATACACATGCATTTACCCCAGCTGGTCCCCCTGACACTAAGGGACAATTTAGCATGGCCAATCCACCTAACCTACACATCTTTAGACACTAAGGGGCAATTTAGCATGGCCAATCCACCCTAACCTACACATCTTTGGACACTGAGGGGTAATTTAGCATGGCCAATCCACCCTAACCTACACATCTTTGGAGCACCCGGAGGAAACCCGTGCAGATACGGGGAGAATGTGCAGACAGTGACCCAAGGCTGGAATTGAAGCTGGGTCCCTTTTGCTGAGGCGTGGCAGCGCTAACCACTGTGCCATGTTCTCCAAAGATTGAGAAGAGACCAGGATAAAATAGGACGTGTGGGGGCAAAAGTCAGATTGTAATGGACTCTCTCATCCTCCCCGCAGCCAAGTTTTTAAGTAAACATCATTTTGGAATGTGGGAGAGAAGGAGAAATGGCAAATTACCTTCACAGAAACAGTCATTAATTCTTGGCATGTTGCGATCACGCCTAGTTGTTTGACCCCCCCCGACCTTTAACCTCTACCAGCGAGAAAGAACATGGCTGCCATTAAGCAGCTGGCTGTATTATTGTAGTGTAACCTGGTGAAGATGGGAGGGTTAATGAGACTGTACCTAATTTCCTTTCTGCCCTGTACAGGAAGCGTACAATAAAGCGGTTGAGTATTTTGGAGAAAATCCCAAGACAACGCCTCCATCCGTGTTCTTCCCAGTCTTTGTCCGGTTTGTCAAATCCTACAGGGTAAGATCTGTTTGTGGCTCTTTTCCTTTTGCATCCGTTTGGTGTAGCTTCAAAGAGATATGGAGGATATGGTTCTAACATCATGTTAACAAGTAGTTGTTAACATGATGTGGTGAAGTTAAGGCGAGGTATGAGATGAAATCAGCTTGGCCCAGTTGGTCCCTGTTGTTTGATTTGATTTATTATTGACACATGTATTGGGATACAGTGAAAAGTATTGTTTCTTGCGCGCTATACAGACAAAGCATACCGTTCATAGAGTACATAGGGGAGAAGGAAAGAATAAGGTGCAGAATATAGTGTTACAGTCACAGATAGGGTGTAGAGAAAGATCAGCTTAATATTTGATTTGATTTATTATTGTCACGTATTGGGATATAGTGAAAAGTATTGTTGCTTGCACACTATACAGACAAAGCATACCATCCTGAGAGAAGGAAAGGTGAGGGAGCGGAATATAGTGTTACAGTCATAGCTAGGGTGTAGAGAAAGATCAACTTAATATTTGATGTATCATTGCCACATATATTGGGATACAGTGAAAAGTATTGTTTCTTGCGTGCTATACCGCCAAAGCATACTGTTCATAGAGTACATAGGGGAGAAGGAAAGGAGAGGGTGCAGAATATAGTGTTATAGTCATAGCTAGGGTGTAGGGAAAGATCAACTTAAAATTAATATTTGATTTGATTTATTATTGTCACGTATTGGGATACAGTGAAAAGTATTGTTTCTTGCACACTATACAAAGCATACCGTTCATAGAGAAGGAAAGGAGAAAGTGCAGAATGTAGTGTTACAGTCATAGCTAGGGTGTAGAGAAAGATCAGTTTAATATTTGAGTTAATTTATTATTGTCACATGTATTGCGATACAGTGAAAAACATTGTTTCTTGCATGCTATACAAAGCATACCATTCATAGAGAAGGAAAGGAGAGAGTGCAGAATGTAGTGTTACAGTTACAGATAGGGTGTAGAGAAAGATCAACTTAATATTTGAGTTGATTTATTATTGTCACATGTATTGGGATACAGTGAAAAGTATTGTTTCTTGAGTGCTATACAGACAAAGCATACCGTTCATAGAGTACGCAGGGGAGAAGGAAAGCAGAGGGTGCAGTATATAATGTTGCAGTTACAGATAGGGTGTAGTACTATCTACACTATAGAGTGTAGATAGAAGAGAGTGCAGAATGTAGTGTTACAGTCACAGCGAGGGTGTAGAGAAAGATCAGCTTAATGTGAGGTCGGTCCGTTCAAAAGTCTGACGGCAGCAGGGAAGAAGCTGTTCTTCAGTCGGTTCATACGTGACCTCAGACTTTTGTATCTTGGATGGGCAGTAAGTGCTGGTCTTGCCAGCAACAGTTACAGACTGCAAACATATTTCTAAAAATGGTGGTTGTTCAAAGTTTTCTGAAGTTTATTTATTAGTGTCACAAGCAGGCTTACATTAACACTGCAATGAAGTTACTGTGAAAATCCACCAGTCGCCACACTCCTGTTTGGGTACACGGAGGGAGAATTTAGCACAGCCAATGCACCCTAACCAGCATGTCTTTCAGACTGTGGGAGGAAACCGGAGCACCCGGAGGAATCCTGTGGGGAGAATGTGTGGACTCCAAACAGACAGTGACTGGGAATCGAACCCGGGTCCCTGGTACTGTGAGGCAGCAGTGCCAACCACTGTGCCACCGTGCGGTCGGTTTGAATGATTGGGTCAGCACACTATCCCTATGCACCCTCCCACTGGTCACTTGCCGTCTGCTGTCCAAAATACCTTGGTTGATTCCTGGTGAGATTGTGTCTGCAGCGGGTTTGTGTGATTCTCAGCCTGGAGCTACCTGTGAAAGAGCGCTGTGCTACTGAGGGCTGGAGTTAATGAAAGCACTCGCTTCCTGGCATTGTCCAACCCATTTCCTGCTCTCTGCACGGCCACCTGGTACTGGCCACCCACTCGCTGTGGATTATTTCCCAAAACAATCAAGGCATTGGATGTGAATTTAAGTGGAATACCTTCAGTCAGGATTTCTGTTTCGGAAAGTGAAACAGCCAGAAAGAGTCTTCACGTAAGCGACAATGGCGATTTTCAGGGCCTTGAGGTAGCTGAGGAAACCAATTGAGAAAAATGCTTCTCTCCTGCTCTTTCTTTTGACTTAACAATGAGCTGCGTTCTTAACCCTTTAAAAGCTGTGGTCGACCTTTTGTCAATGCTTAATTTAAGATTCAAGGCTCGACCTACAGGGTAGGGCTTGGTGCAGGGTGCGTTCTCCTGCTATAAGTTTAAGTTTATTTAAGTTTCTTTATTAATGTCACATGTAGGCTTACAATCACGTTGCAATGAAGTTACTCTGAAAATCCCTCAGTTACCATACTCCTGTTCAGGGACACTGAGGAAGATTTAGCATGGCCAATCCACCTAACCAGCACATCTTTGGACACTAAGGGACAATTTACCATGGTCAATCCACCTAACCTACATACCTTTGGACATTAAAGAGCAGTTTATCATGGCCAATCCACCTAACCTACATATCTTTGGACATTAAAGAGCAGTTTATCATGGCCAATCCACCTAACCTACATATCTTTGGACATTAAAGAGCAGTTTATCATGGCCAATCCACCTAACCTACATATCTTTGGACACGCAGGGGCAATTTAGCATGGCCAATCCACCTAACCTACACATCTTTGGACGGTAGGTGGAAACCGGAGCACCTGGAGGAAACCCACGCAGATGTGGGGAGAATGTGCAGACTCCACACAGACAGTGACCGAAGCCCAGACTCGAATCTGGGTTCCTGGAGCTGTGAGGCAGCAGTGCTAACCACTGCGCTGCCAGTGGAAGGTTTTCACCAATCCATTAGAAATGGGGGGGGGATCGGAAGTGGCACTTCTCTCCATGTGATCCGTTTAAAGCACACTGGGAACCTGGGAGAAATCCTAGAGAAATTCTCCTCTTGGAATGCTTGTGCTCAGTTCTCAGTGGGTTCTATAAAGGTTGACTCATGCGCACTGTTAGCGTTTGGCCTCCCTCTTCACACCCACCCAACTCTCCTTCTGTCAAGCCATTCGGCCCATCGAGTCTGCTCTGCCATGGCTGATATGTTCCTCAACCCCATTCTCCCACCTTTTCCCCATAACCTTTGATCCCCTTACCAATCAAGAACCTATCTATCTCTGTCTTAAAGACACTCAATGACCCTGACTCCTCTGTGGCAATGAATTCCACAATTTCACCACCCTCTGGCTGAAGGAATTCCTCCTCATCTCGGTTCCAAAGGGATGTCCCCTTAGTCTGAGGCCGTGCCCTCGGATCCGAGTCTCTCCCACTAACGGAAACATCTTCTCCGTGTCCACTCTATCCAGGTCTTTCTATATCCTGTAAGTTTCAATGAGATCCCCCCCATCCTTCTAAACTCCAACGAGTACAGACCCAGAGTCCTCAACCGTTCCTCGTACGACAAGCTCTTCATTCCAGGGATCATTCTTGTGAACCTCCTCTGGACCCTTTCCAAGGCCGGCACATCCTTCCTTAAATAGGGGGCCCAAAACTGCTCACAATACTCCAGTCTGACCAGAGCCTTATCCATTCTCAGCTTTATAAAGGAGGCAATGGAGCAGTGGTATTACTGCTGGACTGGTAATCTCGAAACTCAGGGTAATGTTCTAGGGGACCTGGGTTCAAATCCCACCACTGCAGATGGTGAAATTTGAATTCAGTGAAAAGAAATCTGGAGTTCAAAGTCTAATAATGACCATGAAACCATTATCGGGAAAAACCCATCTGGTTCACTAATGTCCTTTAGGGAAGGAAATCTGCCGTCCTTACCCGGTCTGGCCTACATGTGACTCCAGAGCCACAGCAATGTGGTTGACTCTCAACTGCCCTTGGGCAACTAGGAATGGGCAATAAATACTTGCCCAACCAGCGACACCCGGGTCCCATGGACAAGTATTAAAAAAAAGCAGTTCATCCCTGCTTTTGTAAAGTTTATTTGTTAGGTTTACATTAACACTGCAATGAAGTTACCGTGAAATTCCCCTAGTCGCCACAGTCTGGCGCTGGTTCGGGTCAATGCACCTAATCAGCACGTCTTTCAGAATATGGGAGGAAACCGGAACACCTGGAGGAAACCCATGCAGACACGGGGAGAAGGTGCAGCCTCCACACACGCAGTGGCCCAAGGCCGGGATTGAACCCAGGTCCCTGGTGCTGTGAGGCAGCAGTGCTAACCACTGTGCCACCATGCCTGAGTGGAGTCGAGGTACAGGATTGGATATGATCGGATGAAAAAAGGCAATCAAATCCAAGGGGGGGGTGGTCTCTGTGAGGCCATTAATAAAAGACTAGGCCACATGGAAACAGAAGCGAGGGGATTCCAGTCTGGGCTGCTTACTCTGAGAGTTAAAAGTGCCATTTTGCAATCCATCAGTGAATCAAGGAATCAAAAAAGCTGGCATTTAGTTTTTGACATGTGTGTAATATATGGAACGAATGGAAGCCTCTTTCCTTCAGTAAACACAGCTGTTGTGTTAATTGACTCGGAGGTGAAGGAGGGATGAATTTTCGGACAGTTCTTGTTTCCCCCGCTCTGTGCTCCGAATCATTACCAAATAAGGAGCTTCATTCGGCTGAAATCAATGTGGGGACGCAGTCAGCACAGGCCCAACTTCAACCACTAAATCATTGCATGTTTACACTGAGGGAAAGAAAGCAATGAAAAGACTCGCAACTCAGAAGGATGTGTTTTGCCAAGAGATTGGTGAAAATGTGCAAGGGGCTACCCACAGGAAATGACTGAGGCAGCAGGCTTGAAGGGGAAATTAGATGCAACCACAAAGACAAAAGGGATAAAGGATAGACTAACAGACTGAAATGAGGTGGGAGGGGGATTGTATGGAGCCCTAAACACTGGTACAGACCTGTTGGGCCAATTGACCAAGGCCAATCTCCCTAACCTACACATCTTTGGACACTAAGGGGCAATTTAGCATGGCCAATCCACCCTAACCTGCACATCTTTGGACACTAAGGGACAATTTAGCATGGCAAAACTGTACCTGCTACTTCCAGGTGTTGTCTCAACCAGGTTTGATTATAGCATCCAACACCAGTCATTAGCTCATTTCCAACCATAGATTTCTTACCGAAAGAGGCCATTCAGCTCATCAGGTCTGCACCAACTCTCCGAAAGAGTATCTTACCCAGGCCGTTCCCTCTGCTCTATCCCCATAACTCCACGCATTTCCCATGGCCAATCCACCTAACTGCACATCTTTGGACACTAAGGGGCAATTTAGCATTGCCAGTCGTCCTAACCTACACAACTTTGGACTGTGGGAGGAAATTGGTGCAGCGGGAGGAAACCCACACAGACATGGGGAGAATGTGCAAACTCCACACAGACAGTGACCCAAGGCAGGAATCGAACCTGGGTCCCTGGCGCTGTGGGGCAGCAGTGCTGTGCTTGATGCAGCGTGTTGGCATTCCAATATACTGTCACCAAATCGTCAAACACAAGGCTTTGGTTCCAGCCGCCTGGGTGTAAGTGAACAGGCCCCAAGTGGGAGCAGGGTGACCGATTCCAGACCGCACGCTTTAGGGAGGAATGTGAAGGCTGCGGAGGAGATTGACCAGGCTGGTACCAGACACGGTGGAGAGGCGGAAGAACCTGGGATTGTTCGCTTTTAGAGTAGAAAAAAGTCAAGGGGAGATTTCATGGAGGCATCCATTCTGAAGGTGGGGATGGATGGGAAGGAGATGGCAGTAACCAAAATGGACCAAATATGGTAGTGGAATATGATCCAATCAGAAATTGGATCTACAAAGATAATAATGTTCATAAAATCATTGAATCACACAATGCAGAAGAGGCCCTTCAGCCCATCAAATCGCACCGACACAGTAGAAACACCTGAACTCCCACCTAACCCCATTTACCAGCACTCGGCCCATAGCCCTGAATGTTATGATGTGCCAAGTGCTCATTCAGATACTTTTTAAAGGATGTGAGGCATCCCACCTCCACCACCCTCCCAGGCAGCACATTCCAGACCCTCACCACCCTCTGGGTAAAAAAGCTTTTCCTCACATCTCCCCTAAACCTCCCACCCCTCACCTTGAACCCACATCCCCTCGTGACTGACCCTTCAACTAAGGGGAACAGCTGCTCCCTATCCACTCTGTTGTCGGGCTATGGTGAAAGAGCAAGGGGCATGGGATTTAATTTGATTTGATTTATTATTGTCACAGGTAAAAGTATACAGTGAAAAGTACTGTTTCTTGTGCGCTATGCAGACAAAGCATACCATTCATAGAGAAGGAAAGGAGAGGGTGCAGAATGAAGTGTTACAGTCATAGCTAGGGTGTAGAGAAAGATCAGCTCAATATTTGATTTATTATTGTCACATGTATTGGGATACAGTGAAAAGTATTGTTTCTTGCACACCATACAGATAAAACATACCATTCATAGAGTATGTAGGGAGAAGGAAAGGAGAGGGTGCAGAATATAGTGTTACAGTCATAGCTAGGGTGTAGAGAAAGATCAATGCGAGGTAGGTCCATTCAAAAGCCTGACGGCAGCAGGGAAGAAGCTGTTCTTGAGTTGGTTGGCACGTGACCTCAGACTTTTATATCTTTTTCCCAACGGAAGAAGGTGGAAGAGAGAATGTTCAGGGTGCGTGAGATCCTTGATTATACTGGCTGCTTTTCCCAAGGCAGCAGGAAGTGTAGACAGAGTCAATGGATGAGAGGCTGGTTTGTGTGATGGATTGGGCTACATTCATGACCTTTTTGTAGCTTTTTGCAGTCTTGGGCAGAGCAGGAGCCCATACCAAGCTGTGATACAACCAGAAAGATTAATTTCATAGCACTTTCCAAGGGCCAGTACCAGCATGATGGGCTGAGTGGCCTCTATACATGCTACAAGATTCAGTGGGAGATTCATTGTACCACTTGTTGAGTGGAAGGGAATAGAATAATTGTTGCTTCCCTATGCGGCTGATGCCATTGGCAGTGGCCAACGAATGGTGTGTGGAGACGGTGGTGAAAAAAACCAAAAGGCTAAAGAATGTCAATTCTCCTAATGTTTCCAGGAAGCAGAGCAGGAAAATGAACTGCGGAGCAAGCAGGAACAAGCTATGCGAGAGAAGATTCTGGCCCAGGAAGCCAAACTCCAACAGGACCCAAAGGTAGGTGATGGCGCGGAATGGTAAACTTCCTTCAGAATCTGCGACGGAGGCCGGCAATCTCCCAGCTTCAACCTCCACTCTCAGGAGAGCGAGGAAAGTCAGCCGGATGTCTTGCTCCTGAGTGCTTACTGTTATAATCCAAGTCAGAAACTCCAAGGTGTTTTACAAAGTCAGGCTGGACCACTTTTTGGCATGGGTAAGCAAAATCCAGCATCACATAGGCATACTTGCTTTCTGTGCTAAGCCGAGGACTGGGGTGCGTTTGTCGGGGTTTGTTTGGTTGGAACAGTATTCCTAGCTGTTGAGGTTGATATAGTATCGTGATTGTTTTTGTTCCCTTGTTTGTAATTGGTAAAATTTGTTGCTAATTGTCTTGTTATATGTTAACTGTGTTCTTAAAGAGAATTAGAACAAAGTACAGCACAGGAACAGACCCTTCGGCCCTCTAGCCCCTTGCCAATCATGATGCCCTAACTAAACTAAAAAAACCTTCTGCCCTTACTCAGTCCATATCCCTCTATTCCCTCCCTATCCATGTACCCATCCAGATGTCTCTTAAATGTTGCGAATGGGAGCTTTTATCAAACAAGGTTTATTTGATTGAATAAACTGGGATTGTTCTCCTGGGAAAGACGAAGGCTGAGGGGAGACCGGAGAGAGTTTATAAAATTATGAGGGGTATAGATAGGGGGAACAGTTGGAAGCTTTTTTCCAGGGCAGAAATGACAAACACAAGGGGAGCACAGGTTCAAGATAAGGGGGGAAAGGTTCAGTCGAGATGTGCGGGGAAGTTTTTTACACAGAGGGTGGTGGGGGTCTAGAATACACTGCCAAGTTGGTTGAGGCAGATACATTAGCCACATTTAAGACTTATCTGAATAGACGGGGAATAGAGAGACAGAAGTGGTTGGTCTAGATGGGACAAAGTGATCGGCGCAAGCTTGGAGAGTCAAAGGGTCTATTTCTGTGCTGTACTGTTCTTTGTTCCAGTTCTATTTCAGAAAACAGTTAACACATTATAAAACAATTAGCAACAACTTTCACCAATTATAAACAAGGGAAAAAAAACAACTATGATATTGTATCAACCTTAACAGCTAAGAATACTGTTCCAACCAAACAAATCCCTACAAACAACTGTCCTAAGCTTAGCACAGAAAGCAAGTATACTCCTGTGATGCTGGATTTTGCAGCTCAGCAACACCTATAACAGTAAGCATTCCTTTGGATATAGAACTGAAAAGATGGGGCCTTCCTGCCCTGGGAGACACTCT